>NC_035442.2:145408448-146155938 GCF_002127325.2 Helianthus annuus
GCGAAACTTTAGTAATTAAATAGCGCAATTAGCATAACGCCTATCTAAACCCGGATTTCGACACCAAACCTTTTACTCACTGATGTAAAATAATATTTTGGGATTTTTAAAGATTTTTAATTATTTTTAACCTACTCATAACCTGCGGTTATGGCAACGGTTCGGTAAATACCGAATATGCCTTTTCGGCCATAACTTGAGTTCTACAAGGTCTTTTGACCCGATTCCAGTTGCTACTGATTTTAAATAATAAATAAAGTATTTTAGACTTTATAAACTGTTCAGGAAACTCAGATTTCCTGTAGAACTCAGAAACCTCTTTTATAATCTTTAAAAAGACCGAAATACCCCTACGGGGCATAATATTAACTTAAACTCGTTACGGGCATTATGGAAGGTATCCTACTGATACCACAACCTCTTTAGGGCATATTGACTTAGGAAATCAGTGTAGGACTCTTACGGATTACCCGTTGCGCCTTTTGCGCGCACGGTTCGGCTTATGTAACTAGTTCACATAAATTAGCCGAAACGGGTCAAACCATATTGTTTTGACCCCAAAATCCAGAGTATGATTATTATACCCATATAAAACAAGTCTTCAAACTTGTTGGGTCAAAATCACACTCCATTCATGGTTTTCGCCTTTCACGTGATTTAAACCGTAACTATCCACTGAAACTGACCGGTCTAGGCTACGGCCAATATAAAGACCCGTTAGGATTCTAATAGGTTATTTTAAAACCTTCGTTCCATAATAGGAGACCAGTAAAAGCTATCTGTGATTTATTCAATTAAGGATTATACTTGCAAAGGTAAATACTTTTAACTTATTTTCCGTTATACGGGCTTGGGTTACGGTATTTAAAAAACCGCTTGGTCGGGCAATTGACCCCAACTCATTAGTAGTTGGGTATTATCAATGTGACCCGTTTAAAAACTTGTTTTGTTGGCTTAACGCCTTTGGGGGCTTAATGACCATGTCCCGGATATCCTTGGCAGCATTTATGAATGGCCACGACCTTGACATCCCGGTGTAGGCGTACACCCGGCATTATGTCTATGACTATAAAAGTGTAGCCGTTGGTTACCCGCCACGGTTCTATACTATGTGGTGTGTCTATTAAACTTTAACCCGACACGACTCGGGCGACCGAACGCATAGTAACATGTAATTCTTTACAAGATTTGATTATAAATTATCCCAAGTTATAAAGAGTTTGTGCCTTGAGCATTTAAACCAATTTTATTAAACATTTTTACAAAAGTGTCAGTTGAATGTATTTACCAGTGTAAACTGACGTATTTTCCTCAAAAAGACTAAATGCAGGTACTATGTGTAATTGGCTGGGATTTCTCCTTAGCATCATTAGAAGTCTCGCAAGCTTAAGATGCCTGAAGTCTGTTGAACAATACTTTTGATATTATTATTAGATCCCCTGTGGATTATTATTTCAACAATGGTGATACATTGATATTACACTAAATGTTGAAATATATTTATCTTTATGCTTCCGCTGTGCATTCATATATATTGTG
This sequence comes from Helianthus annuus, assembly GCF_002127325.2. Classification (NCBI taxonomy): domain Eukaryota; kingdom Viridiplantae; phylum Streptophyta; class Magnoliopsida; order Asterales; family Asteraceae; genus Helianthus; species Helianthus annuus. Next base: position 145,409,988 of record NC_035442.2, read on the forward strand.
TGGTTTGACTATAATGTTGCCAACATCGTCACGGTAATCCCCCACCGGGCCCACCGGTGAGACACGTGGAAATAGGGGTGTGACACAAAGCCTCGGGTTCGTTAAAAGGTCACTCAGAGGTAAGAATTAACATGTTGACACGTTTAACCCTTGTAGTTTATAATCTTTCGATTAATTTCGTAAACGGCTTCTTATGTCCAAATTATTACTCGTTTAAGAATATATTCTTCGTGTATGGTCATTCAGAGGCACAAGTTTGTCATGCTGACACTTTTAGTCCCTTTGGTTTTTTATTTTCATCGTTTGTCAACTTTAGTCCTTCAAACTCAAACTTTTACATAATTAGAGTTTAGGACACGTGTCTTTACATAATTGGACACGTTTTTACGAGGTGTTACATCCTCACCCCCTTAAAAGAAATCTCGACCCCGAGATTTACCAAAACAAGTGAGGGTATTTCTGTCGCATAGTGGACTCAACTTCCCACGTATATTCAGGGCCTCTACGGGCATCCCATTTAACATTCACTATAGGCATGTGCTTCCTTTGGAGCTTTTTAACCTGTCAATCCTCGATCGATATTGGTCTTTCAACAAACCTCAGGCTTTCATCAATCTGTACGTCTTTATGAGACATTGCTAGCGATTCATCGGCTAGATATTTCTTTAAGTTACAGATGTGGAACACATTGTGAATTCCACTAAGCTCCTCAGGCAAGTTTAGCTTACAAGCTACACTGCCGACACATTCGATGATCTCGAATGGTCCAATATACCTCGGGCTTAACTTGCCCTTCTTACCAAAACGCATCACACCTTTCCAGGGTGATACTTTTAGTAAGACTTTGTCGCCTACCTCAAACTTTAAAGGTTTTCGCCTCTTATCAGCATAACTTTTCTGCCTATCCCTGGCAGCTTTCAGGCGATCACGAATTTGGACAATCTTGTCCGTTGTTTCAAGGACTATATCAGGTCCTGATAACCGAGCTTCTCCTACTTCCGCCCAACAAACAGGCGTTCTGCATTTCCTTCCATACAACGCCTCAAAAGGCGCAACCTGAATGCTACTATGATAACTGTTATTGTAGGAGAACTCGATCAAAGGTAGGTGGTCATCCCAGCTACCTCCCAAATCAATAACACATGCTCGAAGCATGTCTTCCAAAGTTTGAATTGTACGATCACTTTGTCCATATGTTTGAGGATGGTAAGCAGTACTAAAATTCAAACGAGTGTCTAATGATTATTGGAAACTTTTCCAAAAGTGAGAGGTGTATCTAGTATCTCTATTGGATATAATAGATACCGGCACTCCGTGGAGAGATACAATCTTATCCACGTACAACTGAGCTAGCTTGTCGGAGCTATGAGTCTCCTGATAGGTAAGAAATGTGCTGACTTAGTCAGTCTATCAACTATGACCCATATAGTATCATTTCAGTGCCTTGTTTTAGGTAACTTGGTTATAAAATCCATAGTTACCATCTCCCACTTCCATGTGGGAAGTTCTGGCTGTTGTAGCAGACTTGATGGCTTTTGATGTTCAGCTTTAATCTGAGCACAAGTCAGGCACTTAGCTACATGTGTAGCTATAGATTTCTTCAAACCTATCCACCAATAATTAGCTTGCAAATCTTGATACATTTTGTCACCTCCAGGGTGAACTGAGTATTTGGAATTGTGAGCTTCCTGGAGGATTATATCTCGAAGTCCTCCGTGGATAGGAATCCAGATTCTTCCATTCATTCTAAGGATTCCATCCTTGCCAGGTGCTAATTGTTCGGCCGGTACACCTAACTTTTCACTTGGAAGGTTAGCTTCCAAAATAGCTTCCTTCTGAGCAGCTAACAGCTTTTCATTCAAGTTGTTCTTGAGTTTGATGCTTTTGGCATTAATCCTTATAGGTTTGACTCTTTCCTTTCGGCTTAGAGCATCAGCGACTACGTTCGCTTTACCAGGATGATAGCGAATTTCGCAATCATAGTCATTTAGAGTCTCCATCCAATGGCGTTGTCTCATATTAAGCTCTTTTTGATTGAATAAGTGTTGGAGACTTTTGTGATCCGAATATATCACACATTTAGCTCCATATAGATAATGTCTCCACAACTTTAGTGCAAATACAACGGCACCCAACTCCAAATCGTGGGTGGTGTAATTCTTTTCGTGCACCTTTAGTTGTCGTGATGCATAGGCAATCACCTTGCCTCTCTGCATAAGTACACAACCCATACCGGTGTGTGAAGCATCACAGTATACGACAAATTCTTCAATTCCTTTGGGCAATGTCAACACCGCGGCATTGGTCAGTTTCTATTTAAGAATCTCAAAAGACTCTTGTTGTTTTGGACCCCAATCAAAATTTACATTCTTGCAGGTCAGAGTAGTCAGTGGTGCAGCTATCCTCGAGAAGTTCTCAATGAATCTTCTATAATAACCAGCTAATCCCAGAAAGCTGCGAATTTCTGTTGGTGTTTTAGGTGCCTCCTAGTTCATGATAGCTTATATTTTAGCGAGATCGACTTGGATACCACGCTCACTCACAACATGTCCAAGGAATTGGACTTCGCAAAGCCAGAACTCACACTTAGAGAATTTAGCATACAGTTTCTCTTGTCGAAGCAACCCTAAGATACATCAAAGATGTTTCTCATGATCAACCTGACTACGAGAATAGATAAGTATGTCGTCTATAAAGACAATGACAAACTTTTCTAAGTATGGCTTGCAGACTCGATTCATAAGATCCATGAATGCTGCAGGTGCATTAATGAGCCCGAAAGGCATCACTAAAAACTCGTAGTGGCCATACCTCGTTCTGAACGTTGTCTTAGGTACATCTTCGGACCTTGAGTTGATGATATCCAGATCTCAAATCGATCTTCGAGAAGAAGCTTGCCCCTTGAAGTTGGTCGAATAAGTCGTCGATCCTGGGTAATGGATAACGATTCTTGATCATTACCTTGTTTAGCTCCCGGTAATCAATGCATAAGCGCATTGATCCATCCTTCTTCTTCACAAACAAATAGGAGCTCCCCAAGGCGAAGAGCTGGGTTGTATGAAACCCTTTTCCAATAAATCATCCAATTGAGTCCTGAGCTCTTTCATTTCTGTAGGCGCTAGATGGTAAGGAGCTCGTGCAATTGGTGCAGATCCTGGCAGAATGTCTATCCTGAATTCAACTTGTCTCTCAGGAGGCAATCCCGGTAATTCATCAGGAAAGACATCAGGATACTCATAGATAATTGGGATATCTTCAATCTTGGGTTTTGGTTCATCAACAGTCACTTGTGCCATGTAAATGACACATCCGTTCTTCAGACACCTCGAGGCTTTAAGTATAGAAACATTGTCGGGTAAACCATATTGTGTGTCTCCATGAATGGTGACTGACTCACCAGATGGGGTTTTGATGCTAACTAACTTCTTATCGCAGGCAATTTGGGCTTGGTTATGCGATAACCAATCCATGCCTAAAACTACATCAAACCCAACCAATTTCATTGGCAAAAGGGATAGCGGGATAGAATGATTCTTAATAGATATAGCGCATCCATCAAGAAGAGTTGAAGCAGTTTCTAAGGCACCATCTACTAGCTCTTCCTCATATAATATGTCTAGAGTTTTAATAGGTAGATTCAGTAATTTACTAAACTTATGGTCTACAAAAGACTTATCAGCACCTGAATCAAATAAAAATCTAGTATAAATATCATTGATGAGGAAGGTACCTGTTATAACGTTGTCATCATTCACCGCCTCCCTTGCATTCATCTGAAAAACCCTAGCATTGGTTTTCTTTGCCTCATCAGGCTTCTTGGCATTTTTAGGGCAATTAGTTTTGAGGTGCCCCTTTTCGTTGCAACCGTAGCAGGTCGCATCCTTGATGTTTCGGCACTCCACAGTCTTGTGCCCTTTTTTCTTGCAGATCCCACAAGGTTTAGCTTGTGGGTCCTGATTGCACTTTCCAAAGTGCCTCTTGTTACATGTTTTACATCTGGGCTTGTCATCTGACTGCCCCTTTTTGAAACCAAAGTTTCCTTTCTTCTTTTTGTTTGAGTGATGTGACTGGTCTTCCTCCCTCTTTCTTTTCCCCTCATCAGTGGTTTTCTTTGCTCTCCTCCTAACAACATCTAGAGTAAGCGACAAAGATAGATCTACAGCAGATCTATAAGTAGCCGGCTTAGAAGCCTTGACATTTCCTAACCTCTAGGGCTAAACCACCGATAAAACGCGTAATGCGTTTGGGTTCTGGGGTGACCAAATACGGTACAAGTCTCGACATGGAGTTAAAACTGGTCACATGGGTGACCAAATACGGTACAAGTCTCGACATGGAGTTAAAACGGTACAAGTCTCAACATGGATGGAGTTAAGTCAGTTGGACCAAATGACAATTGTGAAACTTTTTTGGACCCACAGACGAAAAATGAAATCTTTGGACTATCGGCAAAACAACCCAAACCACAGTGACTATTTTAGCAATTAACTCTATTTAATAAGAGAGAGAGAGTCAAAAAAGAAATAACGGTAAGAAGACACCTTAGTGTGACACGCGTTATATAAAATTTCATATTTATAGATATAGATTGATGTGTCGTATAAACATATTTGTCTATTGATTTTAACAATGATATGATTTAACAATTATAAATGCATAAGCACTTTTATTTCTCTCATCTCTCTCACACGCACACTATACCAATTTAACGCTATGTACAAATATTTAAGGATAAATTACAAGTTTTGTCCTTTATCTTTATACCACTTTTCAGGCAGTGTCCTTTTTAACGAATGTTGACAGGCGGTGTCCTTTACTAGGTATTTTGTTGCAAGTTTAGTCCTTTAAACCTAACCGAGTTAAAAAACCCTGTTAATTGTTGGGTGTAAAGGACTAAACTTGCAACAAAATACCTAGGTAAAGGACTAAACTTGCAACAAAATACCTAGTAAAGGACACCGCCTGTCAACAATTAACAGGGTTTTTTAACCGGGTTGGGTGTAAAGGACTAAACTTGCAACAAAATACTTAGTAAAGGACACCGCCTGTCAACATTCGTTAAATAGGACACCGCCTGAAAAATGGTATAAAGATAAAGGACAAAACTTGTAATTTTTCCAATATTTAATTTATTTTCTACTCTTTTTAACGACCAATGAATCTTTTAAATTGGTTACCGGTGAAATTCATAATATCGGGATACACTTGCCTCCGAACTGGGGAAAACCCTCACCTAGGGCCGAAGCCCGTGAACACTCGCTTGAAAGCACGACAGTGTCGTGAGGTAAAACTCGCTCAGTTCAAGGATCGAACTAGCGATCTCCACCTATTCCCCTAGTATCACATCCTCACCAGGTGCCGCTAGAAAATAATGGGGAGGGCACGAATCGAACTTAGGTCACTTAAAACACCAAGTCTCTCTCTTACCACTTCACCATCCTCATATACTTATTGAGTTCAATATAACGATGAGCCTTCATAAACTTACAATATTTTTGAGATTCCATGTTTTAGTTATAAGGTGGTGAGTTAAAAACACATGTAACAAATTCTTTGAGGTGTTGTCTGGGCTATTTCAAAATTTGGTTTATAGAATTATCATATTTGTTATAGATATATTGATTAGTCGTAAAAGTAGAAAATAAAGTAGTTAGCTTATAATGATAAGACTTAAAGTAATATTAAAATGAACTAACAAGATAAGCATGTGATAAAAAATATATAAAAAAAGATATGAAGTAAACAATAAATAGTTCGATAATTGTTAATCAGGTACACACATCCGATCTTTTCAAAGTGTTATTGTTCTTTGTAATATGTTTTTACAAATACCTATGTTTTATGTAAGGATTTTATATGTTTCGTATTTTTATTTGTATTTGGTATATTGCATATGTTCTTAGTGCGTATTCATTAGGATCTCCTTGACATGATTGAAATCCATATGTTCCTTTGAATGTGTGTATCTTGTGATAGCATCATCAGTCTCCATCAAATGTTTTCTTCTTGGATATAGCATCACTGATTTGATTAAGTAATGTGTATATTTAGATTCGTTTTGGTGCTCGGTCACCTAACCACATATGAGTATACTATTGACACGACACGACCTTATGGCACATCAGTGAACCAAACTATATGTTGCGGTTTAATTGTGTAATGTGTATGTTTAGATTCATTTTAACTCTTGGTCAGCTAACCACATATGAGGATACTATTGTTCAGTTATATACATTTACTAGGAAATTAGGTCGGTTTTTGATAATCGGGAATTCATTCCGTATATTAAATAATCACACCTCTAATATAATGTTACAATGATTTTTAAAATGTTAGTATTGATGATATGATTGATGGATGGTAGAATAGTATGGAGCTATTTAGGATCTCTCTCTATAATAAATAATATTCATGACATGATCATGAGTACTATATATATTGTTTAGGACTTACTATGGATTTATTTAATGAATATTTTAGACACATTTGACTTGTGCTTGATTTAGGAGCCCACGACTATAAGCATATTTATGTCGTGAGTTTGGTTAAATAGAGGATGGCAAATTTGCAAGATCTTTGACGTTGCTTGGGAAGTTGATCTTCTTTGATTGATTTACTCATATCACATTGACTTTTCATTTGATCATGAAATGTGATCTCATCCAAAAAATCAATATCTTCTCATTTCTTTGAGGATTAATTTATCGGTGATATGACTGATATCTCCTCTCAGGGTCATGAGTGAAAATAATCCATCATTCCAATCTTGACACTCCATGTCAAGGTGGACAGAAACCAAAAAATTGACCAAAATTAAACGAATCAAATTAACAGGGTCGTCTTTACTTTTTGGATGTCCAAGACGAAATAAAATTTTGAGGCCCTTTTTCATTTCTTGATTATTATAAACGATACCCATTTATCCGTGTTTGGAAACACAAATCTAACACAACTATAACACAGAGTGGTTTATTTGTATAAGAAATCAAACAAATCTAAAACAATAGGTTTGCCGAATTAATAGTTAGCATATTAATTTTCTTCTAATTGAAAGCCGTATTGTCTGGAGGCCCTAGGTCCAAGGCTGAGTTAATTATACCATAGATCCGACCTGCAAATCAATAACTGATGATTGTCTTTAGTTTTGAGGATAACTGATTACATCGATTCAGATTTGGTTTGCATGCAAAAACCAACCAAAATTTTCCAAACAACTTTAATAGAAATATCTATACCGGATAAATAGTTGAGCCACTTTAATAGAAATATCTATATTGAAGGGTGAAATATTGAATTATCATTATTGAATAATTAGGTTATAATATATAGAGACTATAAGTAATTTTAGAAACTTAACTGAGCCAGTGAACCCATACTCTAATAGGTTCACTTGTTACAATTCTGTGAACCCAAAGTTCTTTTTTTATCATATATTCAATCCGCATAATACGTGCTTATAACCTAGTTATGATATATATTAGTATATAATATATACTCATACCGTAAAGCAATAAAACGTTTGTAATTTATCCTCTTTAATATTTAATTCTTCAAATGTCGGAAATGAAACATTCAAATGTGGAAAATTATCACACATCATTCCGTATAAGAAATTAAGGCTTACTCCTATACATATCAGTATATCACATCAATGCAAAGAAAACCACATAAACATTTAGGTTTGGGATTGATGTTCACGTATTTTTAGTCCAAGGTCTAAAAAGTCAAACAAAAGTTTTGAATTTATGGTTTGGTTTTTTAGTCCAAATGAAATATCTAAGGTTCTGGATTTTGATAATTGAAGTCTCATATCCGATTATAAAACCATGTCGCATACTCACTGAGTACTGGTTACTTAATACCCGTCGAGTTTGCGGTACTATGCAGTTAAAATTTACCTATTGGATGTCCATTACCTGAAATCTAATATTAAACTCACCTCAACAACCGAATTGAAATATTAAATACTCAATGACACTTCTTACAATTTTATAGTTTCAATATATTAATATATTTAGGTAGACAAGGTCAGGATATGAGTCGTGTACAGGGCAGATCTAAGGGTTGAGGTGGTGCCATGATACCCCTTAACTTTTTTGAAGAAGTAGAAAAAGATAATTTACTGTTTTTTTTTTCTATTTTCTAAATCCGTCACCGTACAAACTTTATTTTTTTTGGAAATCCATGAATATTTATTCTAAATTTGCCACTGTCGTGTATTATCTAATTTCTTACCCTTTACAATCCCATGAAAATTTATAAAAGGGGTACCATATTTGATCCCATACCCGATATAGATGTTTTGAATTTCGGGTTATCTCACCAATTTCAGGTTTTTTTTTCCTTTTTTTGTCATTCCAATATCATTTTACGTCAAAATTTTATACCAAAAAGCGATATACTAGCTACCAATGAGAATTTTGGTTTGGTTTATAAGATGAATTAAAATAAATATATTCTCCATCTCTGTTTGTTTATAATGTAAAGTGTTTGACTGGTTATATAGAGATCCAGGATTTTTATAAACATAGAATAAAATCTACTCAATCCATAAAAAATAATCTAATCTTTTTATAAACAAAAAAAAAAAAAAAAATCAAAATGTCAAAGACATAAAATAATTAAATAAATATAAACTTCCCCACATATCTCTTTCCTTTACACAACCACCTGCTTCTCCCCTCTCCTACAAATAGCCAAGCAACTGCCCAATGCTATGTGTTCACTTACCTTCTTCTTCCCCAAACTTTCATCCTTATTTGCTCTTTCAATCTCTCAAAACAACAATCAACAATGGTGGCTCTTTCACAATCCACAATCCAACAGTTCTTTCTCAAAACCTGCAAGCCAGTCAACCCTTTGACTTTTCCTCAAATTCCCCTCATTGACCTTTCTAAACCTGACTCTAAACACCTATTAGTCAAAGCCTGTCAAGATTTTGGATTCTTTAAGGTAGTTAATCATGGGATTTCCTTAGATTGCATCGATAAACTTGAATCACAAGCCACTAAATTCTTCTCTTCCCCTCAATTACTCAAAGAAAAAGCCGGTCCACCCGACCCTTTCGGTTATGGCAATAAAAACATTGGTCGAAATGGCGACGTTGGATGGGTTGAATATCTCCTCCTCGACGTAAAACCCGATTCCCATTACAATAAACTTCAACACCCAGAAAATTTCCAGTATGATTCTTACTTATTTTCAAGAATTCATAACATTTATGTTGCTCCTCTGTTTTACTCTGTTTTGCTCTGTTTTTGCTCTGTTTTCTTGAGCTTAATTTTCTTTTTTTCTTTTTTTATACTGCAGCTGTGCTGTGGATGATTATGTGACAGCAGTGAAGAATATGGCATGTAAGATTCTTGAAATGATGGCTGATGAGTTGAATTTAGAGGATAGAAATGTGTTTAGTAAGTTGTTGATGGATGAACAGAGTGACTCTGTTTTCAGGGTGAATTACTATCCACCATGTCCAGAGGTTCAAGAAAATGAAGCTGATGGTGGGAATTTGATTGGGTTTGGAGAACATACAGACCCACAAATCATATCGGTTTTAAGATCCGATAACACCTCGGGCCTCGAAATTTCGTTACAAGATGGCAGTTGGGTCTCTGTTCCTCCTGATTCTGAATCTTTCTTCATCAATGTTGGTGACTCTTTACAGGTATGTATGTATACAGCATGTTTTATATCATGCAAAATGGTTATATAATCATAAATTTGGTATTTGATAATTTGATTTTATAACCAGTAGATTATATTTTTTTTAACGAGAAGCTAACTTACTTCTAAATTATTAGGTATTAAATAACTAAATAAGTAGTTATCAGTTTCTGAAGGTTAACCAACTTACAGATATTATTATATATATTTTTATAAAAATATTATAGTTTGACATAGTTACGTTCAATAAAACAGTGGCGGACCTGATAAATTTTTTTAACTAATACGGATGAAAGATTTAATCAAATTTTCAAGAGGTGCGGCGAGATTTATCCCTATAAAATACACTAGGATTTTTTTAAAGAGTGCGTCCGCCAACTCACCACCTTACTAGGTCCGTCCCTGATAAAAACTAAATTTAAGTGAAGAATTAGAAAGAGGGTATTGTTTATTGAATATCCCTCTATGATATTCAATAAAAGGGTGTTTTAATGACCATATTAAGGTGTGTTTAAATACCATCTCTTAACAGTTTTTTTAAGCAATATGTATTTTATGATTTACATATAACAAACCACCAGTCTAACTAATTTATAATTTGTATATGCTATGTTGGAAATACATTTGTTGCGTGTAAGTTATGTTTTGTACTAAAACTGAACTGAATACAGCAATGTTGAATAGACTAACTAAAAATTGAATATATTATTTTAAAAAGTTTACATAAATGGTTATAAGAGGGTTGTACTTTACGAGAACATGTACAAGTAGTTCAAATGACTCCTATATATATAAATAAATTCCCCATCAATTTAGCATATATGCTTTCCAAGTCCTAATCAATCTTTTTCCCAAGTTCTACAAGTCACTTTCTACCTACATTTTTAGACAAAATAATAGAATAATCATTGAACAATTATTATTCATTCATTTATATATAATACATAGAAGGGATGTGACATGTAGATCCTAGAATTTATTGCGAATGAGGTGGTGGTGGAGTGGTAGGAGAGAGATTTTGTGTTCTAAGGGACTCAGGTTCGATTCCTGCTCTCTCCATTATTTTCTGTGCTACCTGGTGATGATGGAAGACTAGGCAAATAGGTGGAGATCGCTAGTTCGATCCTTGAACTGAGCGGGTTTTACCTCACCGCACTGTCGTGCCTTCGGGCGAGTGTTCACGGTCTTCGGCCCTAGGCGAGGGTTTTCCCCGGTTCGAAGGCGAGTGTATCCCGATGTGATGAATTTCGTCAGTAGACCATTTGGAGGATTCATTAGCCATTAAAAAAAAATCCTAGAATTTATTCATATAAAACAGTTACCAGACTAACAACTCATGATATAAGTCTATAAAACAAGAATTGTTATATAATTCTTTTTTATGTTTTATTTATCTGAATAAATCAAATTGTATTTCCTTTATATATTTAAAAAAATGATTACATATCAAACCTACAATTAGATTCCTCTAGAGATGGCATTAATTTTCAATAATTTCATACCAGCTGAAAATGAAATTGTCTTTTCAAAGATAATCTAAAAAAAGGGAAGTCCACTTGACCCACATGTATGTTAAACAAACATATATTTTCATTACCTTAACAATATCATTCAATCCAATAACTAGTATTTAAACTTTCAGCTATTAGATTATCAAAATACTTAATATTTTTTTAACAACGATCGCAATTCGATATCAATCTTGTTCATGAGTCCTGCACAGGGGCGGATCTAGGTTATAGACTGGGTAGGTGGGCGCACCTTTTGAAAACAAAAATTAGTGTATTTTATAGGCAAAAATCCCGAACGCACCACTTGAAATGTTGGTTAAGGCCCATGTTTGCACCCCCAATAAATAATTTACGGGTCCACCACTGGTCCAACACATATATTTTAGACATGAGTTGTTGAATAAGTTAGAATGATATTTTTGATGATAGGTGTTGACAAATGGAAGATTCAAGAGCATAAAGCATAGGGTGGTGGCAAACAGTAAGAAAAGTAGGATGTCAATGATATACTTTGGAGGACCACCATTGAATGAGAAGATAGCTCCATTGGCATCACTCCTTGAAAGGGAAGAAGACAGCTTGTATAAAGAGTTTACTTGGTTTGAGTACAAAAATTCTGCTTTCAATTCCACATTGTCCCATAATAGGTTGGGTTCCTTTGAAAAGTTTTCTTCTAAAATTTGATTACCTGTATGTTCATTTGAATTTTGAAGTATTACAGTGTATTTAGTATTATTATTATTAAATTAAAGAAAATAAACAAAGTTCTGATATTGCTAATTGTTTATAGTTTTTTATTTCACGTCCCGTTTGCGGTGTGTACATATAATATATATATGTGTGTGGGCCCTCGGGGGCAAAAGTGAAATTGCACTAATTTTAACGTTATTTTACTAATTTCGTGAAAATAACATTAAAAGCGGGGGACGGATAATCATGCATCATATAGTGCCGTTGATAGTCAAAAGACAATGGGGGTACATGCACTAATCGGCCTTTTGCCGAGAGTTATGCGTCTTATGTCCAAGGTTTGATGCAAAACTACAATGGAGCCGGGGATCTCACTGGAAGCAGCCTCTCTAGTCCTATGGGGTGGAGGTAAGACTGTCTACATCTTACCCTCCTCAGACCCTACCTTAGCTTTGCTATTGGTGGGATTTACTGAGTATGATGATGATGATGTTTATAGTTTTTTATTTGATGGACTCAGTTTATTATTTCTGCTTGTCCATTTGAGATTTCCTTTTATGGTTAGAAAGATCTCAAATTCATAAAATAAAAGGTTGAGACCTTTTGGTTTATAAAAATAAGCTGATAACTCAAATAAATAATTCTAAAAAGTTCAATACTTCTTTAGTAATTTGGTCTGTTGTAAGAATGAGATATCCAACTAGTATCATGACTGATTAAAGCTTAAAGCTTATCTAAACTGATTTAGAAGAATATGTCATTTTCAATTTAGTGCGAGAGTTAACAATTTGACTTGTTTATCTACAAAAATAAAACCATCATTCCAAAAAGTGAAGTTACTATTTTAAGGGGCATTATATTTAATCATATTAATCACATTAACTATTTATAAATATTCATAACTAGGCAGTCCTTCGTTAAACAAATAACAATAAGCAATCTAATGAACATTGTGGAAAAACCAATATCAAAACATTTTTAAATAACAGATGATTTGGATTTTAGCTTTTAAAAGCCGATAATTATTCTGGCTCATTTTGGTTAATATGGATTACATGGCGGAGTTTAGTATGGGCCACGAGAGCCCTGGCTCCTCCTGTTTTTTCGCCTCATAGTGTAAATTTTACCGAAAACTCCGAAAATAATATATGTATTAAGTTCGGCCGCCTCTAATTTTTTCTTTGAAACTTTCGGCCCTCTCTATTTAATAGGTCAAGCTCCACCACTGATAGATTACAGTATACATGATAAATCAGACTGTTTATTTTTTCATTAAACTACTCCGTTTAGACTTTTATGCCAATTTGGTTTGATTTTAATGGCATATTGGTATTAATTTTAAAGTTGAAAAACTTTGGTTGATGTTCAAATACGGAGTTCGAAAAAGATTAGTTAATGGTTTAGTGTTTAATGTGAGCCAAGTCCGACAGACCAAAACCAAACAAAATTTGAAAAACTCAACCGTCCATAAACCAAACAAAAAGGCCACCTTTGGTTTGAGAAATTATTTAGATATGAAATTAATTCCTCTCAAATTCATGTTCGGTTGTTCAATAAATCTAACTAACAACATGTATACTGGGAGGGTAAAGATAATGCCTTGTCTTTGGGTATTATCTATCATGTGACGGTCCAGTCAACTTTTAGGCATTATGGGGCATCTATTTAAAATGTGTGTAGTGGTACAATGCTTCATAAGACTATCCACTATCACAACCCAACCCAACCCAACCCAACCCAACCCAATCTTTTATTAAAATACTAATTTCTCTCTCTTCCATATACACAATCCAACCCAACCCAATCCAATTTTTCACTCACTATCACAACCCAACCTAAACTAATATTTTATTATATAAACAAATAGAAGTTAAATAATAAAAAAAGGAAAAAGAATTAAATATTATAAAGAAATAGAATTAAATAATAGAAAAAAGAATAAAGAATTAATATTATGTTGGTTGTTGGTTGCAATCATTGGTTGCCATACCAACCTGGTTGTTCATAAATTTCAAATATATAATTAAAATAATTTCCTACAATTTTGTCTTATTTGCCATGTGGTAACCGTTTGTGCAATTTGGTCACCATAGTGGATAGTCTAATGTCTCATCCAATGATTACCTAATTATTATTTTTTAATTAAAACTAATTATATTTTATTAAATAAATAAAAATTACATAAATAATAAAGGGGAATTGACCTGTAATAATCTCATATAGACCTTATTGGCCATTAATAATCCCACCTGAGAATATTCCCCCACCAGTCCCACCTTTCACCTATTTTTCCTACAATGGTCCCCCGTTAAAAAAAACTTAACGGAGTTAAGCTTTTTTTCCAAATTACAAACAGATTTTTTAGGGCTTTTAATCAGAACGATGATACGAGTCCATTGATGTAAAACTTACTTTGAAATGGTGCTCCAAGTGACTTGATTTTGGTTAATTGGAAATATAAACACCCGAATTGAAGCGTCGTTTCATCGTTTAGAGCATCGTTTCGAGGCAAGTTTTACATCAATGGACTCGTATCGTTGTTCTAATCAAAATCCCTAAAAACTCTGTTTGTAATTTGGAAAAAAGCTTAACTCTGTTAAGTTTTTTTTAACGGGGGACCATTGTAGGAAAAATAGGTGAAAGGTGGGACTGGTGGGGGGAATATTCTGAGGTGGGATTATTAATGGCCAATAAGGTCTAGGTGGGATTATTACAGGCCAATTTCCCAATAATAAAACACATAATACTACCCGTCTTAATTTTCGTCTTCGTTTTCGCTATTCTCGCCATCTTCGTCTTTCTCGTCATCCGCTTCTTCTTCACCCTCATTTGGAATATACCGAACCGACCATGCGTGTTTAACCAAATCAACCACTAACGCAGTATGTGCGGCTTCAGACCGCATTTCATGTGCATACTTCACCCTGTCTTCTATTGTTGCTTAGGGATATTCCTGAACAGCTTCCGGTACATAGTTTTGGCATATTGCTTTTCCGTCGTCTTCCAATATCATATTATGCATGATTATACAAGCGTACATAGCATCTCTCATTTTTTTCTTTGGTCCATGCACGACATGTATTTCTCAAATAATGTCACAGTTGTTGAAGAACCCCAATGCATCTCTCAATGTCCTTCCGCGAAGACTCTTGAACTTTTTTAAAGTGAGCTCTTTTTTCATCGTACGGGTCCCTAAACGTCACGACAATCGAATACCTAGGATAAATTCCATCGCACAAATAGTATCAGTGCGGGTAGCAGTTTCCGTTTGCATTAAAAGATGCTTTTGCAGCTCTACCAGAAATATAGTCTTCTACTAATGGAGATTGTTCGAAAACGTTTAATTTCCGGCGAAGGTTGTTCAATTTCCGGTGACTTTCATCCGCCACCGGTGCAGATGCCGTTTGCATCGTTACCGAATTCTAATCCATTTGATCCAGCTGTCAGTTCCACTGCACCTCCGCCTCCGTCGGAAACCTCTATGTCAACTCCGCCACCGCCGGAAACCAATATGACACCGCCGGAACCTCCGGAAAGCTATCAAACACCGCCGCCATCGACGTTGCCTGATAATCCATCGCCGGTTACGGTTACTCCGCAGGCGGTTATGGTGTCTCCAGGCCCGACGAATGGTTGATAACTTTCTTCATATTTACGTGAATTATATTTATTTATTTGTTTTTTTTTTTGAGAAATTTTCGATTGATTTTGGCAAATTTGTTATGCTAATTTTAACGATTTTGATATTGAAATGTTGTTGAATTTGTTATATATATATGATGCCCCATAAGATATTTCATTTTGAATTACAGGTTTGTGGAGAGAGGGAGAAAGAAACAGGAGATGGATGAGTGATTAGGGTTAGGAATTAGGGGAGATATGTTATATGTAATTTTTTTGTTTTATTTATTAAGAAAAATTTAAATAAAAGCATGAAATGACCATGATACCCTTAAGTGAATGGATTTAACTTAAATTTTTAACCTGGTTAGTCTTAAAGGACGAAGGTGTAATGAGTTTTCTAAAAAAGGATTATGACTGTAATTATTGAAGTTAAAGGCCATCCACTGCAACTCGCTACAAACATAAATGACGAAAAAAGTGTAATTTACCCTTGATGTTGTATATTTTATTGTGGATCGCTTAACACTTACCCGTAGCTTGGTGGGGTCGCCAATGCCCTTCTCTTTTATTTAGGAAACCCATGTTCGACCCCCATTCATTTATAGTGTTTTATAGACTACTGGCCTTTAATTGATTTTTTAATTGGGAAATTGGATTGTAATAATCCCACTTAAACCTTATTGGCCATTAATAAACACACCTCAAAATATTCCCCCCACTAGTCCCACCTTTCACCTATTTTTCCTACAATGGTCCCCTGTTAAAAAAACTTAACGGAGTTAAGCTTTTTTTCCAAATTACAAATAGATTTGTTAGGGCTTTTGATTAGAACGATGATACGAGTCCATTGATGTAAACCTTCCCTCGAAATAGTGCTTCAATTCGGGTGTTTAAATTTCCAATTAACAAAAATCAAGTCACTTGGAGCACCATTTCGAAGCAAGTTTTACATGAATGGACTCGTATCATCGTTCTGATCAAAAGCCCTAAAAAATATGTTTATAATTTGGAAAAAAGCTTAACTCCGTTAAGTTTTTTTTAATGGGGGACCATTGTAGGAAAAATAAGTGAAAGGTGAGACTGGTGGGGGGAATATTCTGAGGTGGGATTATTAATGGTTAATAAGGTATAGATGGGATTATTAGAGGTCAATTCCCCTTTTTAATTCGATTATTGTTCATATAGATTTTTAATTAATAACCATGGTTAGTATTAAATTTATATATTGCATTTACGAAATAAATTATTAAATATTTTATATGTTTAATTTAGGATATTACATTTAAATCATACACTTACACAACCAAGATTATAGCCCACATGAATCGAGTGTTGCCTGTGTAGGCTACTTACCCAAAAGCGTAAGTTCGAATCCCGCCCCCACCCCCTGACTTTACTGGTTCTTATACGCTTGCGTCATCTCCCACCCCGCTAGCGATAGTATTATTGTTTAAATATTTTTTCAAGACCTCTTTTTATCTATTATTTAAAACGATAAATCTTTCCCTGATTTAGCGCCCCACAACGATACTGCTTAGTGTATTTTTTTTCGATCAATGTAAAATTTTGGTGTAATTCCTTCGGTTGCTAAAACCGAGTGGCAGTGTACACCAAACCGGACCGATATTGGCCAGAATCCTGCTGTGTAGCGCGAGTATCTTTACTTTTTTTTTAATAGCCAACGAAACTTTTATTACCTCACAATCCAAAACAAAACACCAGCCAGAAGCTGGACATCAAAAGAAAAAAAGAAATAAAAAAACAGAAACCAAAAGAAATTACAATGTTATATTAAAATCCCACCACTCTTGCCTTGTTATCGAGCCAAACTTTGATCTCATTTTCAAGCCTTGATATGAAGCTTCTTTAAAAACTATCATTATTCTTTGTACGTCGCCTTGTTTATTTGAAAAAATCTTTCCGTTCCTATTCTTCCATAAAATCCACATTGTTTGGATAGCAATCGCATGTATTACTTTCTTCATGTTTTTACATCTTTGTAACCCATTCAGCTCCAGTAAAAGATCTTTTATGCCACCCTCCGTGTTTATCATCGGTATATGCAGCCAATTTACAACCGATTCCCAAGTTCTTTTTGCAAAGTTACATTGAATTAAGACATGAGCTGTCGTCTCATCTGCAGCCCCGCAGATCCTGCACGTTACATCTGGAATGTTTAACCCTCTGTTGCTCAAAGCTGTTGTCGTCGGTATTTTCTCCTCCATTGCCCTCCACACGAACATCAAGGTTTTGTTTGTAGTCCACCGGTTCCACTCAAAATCACAAGCAGGAGCATTCAAATCAAGTTGTCTACTTAAAGCCGTTCTCACAATTTTTGTACTAATCTCCTGATGTTCATAATTATTCCAATACCATACATCACAATTCGTTGATATTACCTGTTGTTGCAAAAGATCATATAAACTTTGTATTTCACTAAGTCCGGTTCCCGAACTTGGAATCCTTTCCCACGGCCAGTCCCATATTATCCCACCATTGATTGCCTGATAACACTCACTTACCAATGCCTTTTTTCTGGTTGTAAGCTGATATAAATTAGGGAATTGCGATTTAAGTGAGTTTTGGCCAAGCCAAATGTCAGCCCAGAACATTGTATTATTTCCCATCCCCACCTTGCTTCTTAAACTTGCAGCGATGTCGATATTACTCTTTGAGAACCTCTTTCCTATTTCACCAATATTTTTCCATACTCCGGGCAGTGATTTTTTTGTCGGTATCTATTCCACCTTTCTTTGACTAGTGTGGATCGACTTTATCACATTTACCCATAAGTTTTCTGGATCCATTTTCAGTCTCCACCACCATTTGGCCAACAAAGCCAAGTTCATGTCTCTAATGCTTCCGATGCCGAGTCCTCCAAAGTCCTTTGTTGCTACTATCTTTTCCCATTTCACCCATCTTATCTTGTTGTTTGTGTTGTTTCCGCCCCATAAGAACTTCCTATGAATTCCTTCCAGTATCTTCAATACCCCAATAGGACACTTATATAAAGATAAATAATAATTAGGTAGGCTCCCAAGCACTGTTTTCACTAATACAACCCTACCGGCGAATGACAGGTTCTTTGCCTTCCAATTTGATAGTCTTCTATTAAACATGTCAATAACTTCTTTCCAATTCGCTATCTTGTTCATGTTTGCACCTACCTTCAACCCTAGATATAGAAATGGGAACTTTCCAGCTTTACAGTTAAATACCGATGCCATACCTTCTACTTCCTCCTCCTCTATTCCCACCCCATAGAGCTGACTTTTGCGTTGGTTCACTTTTAAGCCGGATAAAAGATAAAAAAATTCGAAGGATTCTATTGAGGCATTTTACATTGCTTTCCTCCCATTCACCCACGAAGATTGAGTCATCCGCATATAGCATATGAGTTAAATATGGAACGTCACCCGGTAATTTTATACCCAAAAACATATTACTATTTTTTTGCTCTAGTCATTAAAATATGCAAGGCTTCCATTGCTATAATGAACAGAAAGGGTGATAATGGGTCCCCTTGCCTTAAACCTCTTTTGTATTGAAATTCTTCCGTAGGTGAGCCATTCACCAATACCGAGCCTCTCCCTGTGTATAGTATCCCCATTATCCAGTTCCTCCATTTAGGTGGAAAATCCATTCGTGTTAATATAGAAATTAAAAATTTCCAATTAATTGTATCATACGCCTTCTCAATATCAGCCTTAAACACAAATAATCGTCTACCTGTCCTTTTTGCCCAACCCACCACTTCGTTAATAATTAAAGGACCATCTACTATGTTTCTTTCCGATACAAAGGCCGACTGGGCATTCGATACCACACCTTTTATTACCCCTTTTAATCGGTTGGTTAATACTTTGGAAATCAATTTATTCACGACACCTATTAGTGATATAGGTCTAAAATCAGATAAAGTCATAGGATCAAGTACCTTTGGTATGAGGGTAATAAATGAGGCGCTGCATGAATGATGAATAGATCCGTGGATAAAGAATTGGTTCATAATTTGCATAAGTGGTCCCTTCATCTCCTCCCAATAAGCTTTTATTAAATTGAATGTAATTCCATCTGGCCCAGACGATTTATTTATACCACAGTCCCAAACCGCTATTTTAATCTCTTCAATTGTAAACGGTTGGATCAGCCCATTCGCTTGTGCAGAACTCAGTTGTTTGAAGTCGCCAGGCCCGATATGGAGTCTTGAGCTAACCGGTTCGTTGAATTTACCTTTAAAAGGTGACAAGATACGTGCTTTTATCTGTGTCGGATCCGAAACCCATACTCCTTCAATCCATAAGCCCGCGATCCTGTTTCTTGCAATGTGGTTATTAACAATGGAATGAAAAAAAATTGTATTTTCGTCACCCAGCTCCACCCATCTTAGCTTCGCCTTTTGTTGTATGTCTAGGGCCACCGTTTTGTGCCATTCTTTTATTTTGAATTTACTTTCTTGCCAAATTTTGAGTTCCTCTTCGGTTAGAGTTCTTCTTTCGGCAACCTCATCGAGGTGTTTTACCTTGTCCTGTGCTTCCAACAGGGCTTTCTCATCTTCCTCCTTTTTGTTCTTTCGCCATGATTTTAACTCCTCCTTTATTGCCTTAAACTTTACTGCTATCTCTTCGTCTTTGAATCTTGTCTCACAAGTTTTTGCAAGACCTCTTCTAACTGCCTCATCAAAGCCAGACATGGAGAACCAGCTGTTGAACAACCTGAAAGGCGACGGTCCGAAGCTGTTGTTCACTGTGGTTAATATTAAAGGGCTGTGATAAGATATCTCTCTATCCAGGGCCAATAATGTTGCGTTAGGCCATTTGTTCATGAAGTTTTCACAAACCAATACTCTGTTGATCTTGCTTAAATTTTTACCATCTCCAGACATAAACGTGAATCTTCTACCTGCCATATTGTACTCCTGGAACCCCCTGCTAATAAAGTTGTTAAAGCAAATAGCTCCGTTCATGTCGAACTGAGAGTTGAATCTGTCTTCGGGAAATCTGACCTCGTTGAAGTCACCTAACATTATCCAATCTCCTGTTATACCGTTCTTTGCCTCCAATAATTCTTCCCACGTTCTTCTTCTGTTTGCTTTTAAAGTTGAGCCATACACATTCACTATCACCAAATCATCAACCGTACCTGTTATTTTACCCTTAATTATTATAAAATTCTGACTTTTGACCTCCAATTCTTTCTTGAATAACAATGGGTTCCATAGTGACAATAGACCCCCAGATCTGCCATCGGCATCTACCTTAGCATATTCAAAAAGAAACTAAGACCATGCATGTTAAACAACAGTAGCAGCAACAACAAGGGATGTTTGGTGGGTTTAATAGGTGTAAATTAGGAGGCATTCAAAAAGAAACTAAGACCATGCGTAGTGGGCAATATTCACCTTTGGGCGTTTTGCGTCATGTGACAGCCCAGTCAGTAATGAGGTATTATGGGGCGTTTTCTAAAATGGATGTAGTGGGGATGTGGGGATTGTGGGGCAGTGGAGGGTTCAAATGAGAAGAATTTTTTTGTAAGAAGAAAAAATAAGAAGTTTCAACCAGTAAGAATGCTTCATTTTACTTCATTTAATATTTGCATTTAATTTTAATATAAGGGTATATTGGTAAACTTACATAAATAACTAATTTGTATTCTCCCCCTTTAATAACTAACTAAATTAAATTTGTAACTCCTTTTAAAATATATACTTTTTCCAAATTAAAAAAACAACAACTTAATTTCAAGTGTAGAATAAAT
This sequence comes from Helianthus annuus, assembly GCF_002127325.2. Lineage (NCBI taxonomy): Eukaryota > Viridiplantae > Streptophyta > Magnoliopsida > Asterales > Asteraceae > Helianthus > Helianthus annuus. Next base: position 145,431,233 of record NC_035442.2, read on the forward strand.
TACTAGTTGTGTAGGATAAATTACGAGTCGTGTATATGATATATTTCGAGGTGTGTAGGATAAATTTCGACTGTGTAAGATAAAATTCTATTATGTGTAGGGCATATGTAGGGAAATTTTGATAATGTATAGGTTTTGTAGATTATATGTAGGATAATTAATGATTAGTTGACTAATTAATTAAAGAGAGAAAAATTAATGATATGAGTTATAAATGAAATAGTATTTTACTAATATGCTCTTTCTTCTTTTTATTCTCACATTAAATTTCTTCTCAAATGAACATTCCCCTTGTGGGGCATTATGTTTTATAATAAAATAAAATAAAAAAAACATTTAAAAATTCTAATTGGCCACCAAATGGAAGCTCAAATGTGATTGGCCAAGAAATCCCCCCTTTGGCGTGATTTATAAAACGCCTCAACAAAAAAGTTGCCAATCACGCCCATGCGTAGTGGGAAAGGGGCGATATTGATATTGAGCTTGATCTTGGACAAAAGACGCCAATCACGCCCATGATTACGGGTGATCTAAGAATTGTTTTATCAAGGGGGATTTCATATATCCCTCTTTATTTTTGTAAATTTCATATTTCATTTCATATTTTCATTAAAATACAAGTTTGTAATCAGTAATGAATAATGCTTTTTAAAATGATTTCGGAAAATGTGAAATTTACAAGTGTAAAAAGGGATAAATGAAATTATATCTTTTGTTGATATACGATATGATAACTTAATAGTTTTATACCATTATATTATTATATTATATTATATTATATTATATAACTATTATATAACTAATATTTTCAATTTTCAAAGAGGTTGAACAGTAAATTTATAAATATATTTTATTTAAGGCTTATTATATACCTAATATTTTCATTTTCAAAGAGGTTGAACAGTAAATTTATAAATATATTTTATTTAAGGCTTATTAGTAACAATAAATTACTATTACTGCTATTTTTTTGTTATTGTTTTTTTTTCTTTTATTTTTACTAATATTTTTTTTATTTCTTTTTTTTACTTTAAAATTTTCTTTATTGTATTATTATTACTACTACTATTGCTTTTAAGTATATTTCGTTTTTTGTTTATAACTTTATATATTTAAACAAGTCAAATATAGCAGATTTTTTGTTTCTTTATCGTGAGAAATTGGGCGAATACCATCTGAACTACATCGGTATTGGTACCGTATAATTTTTTATAGTTTTTTTGACGTGACGGTATAAAATTTGTTGAGAATGGAGTTGTATTCGCAATAGAGTATTTTTTGCCGGTATGATACATTAGCGTGACGAATCGAACCATTACCAGCTGAAGAACATCGGAACCGATACTGGTATTCGTTAATTATGGTTTATATCGATGTAAAACACGTGTCGATATCTTCTTGTGCGTATCTCTTTCGATTGCTATTTTGAGTGTTGGTACCGTATCGAACTGAACTAACACTGACCGAAACCTGCTACGAAGCGCCAGTAATCCCACTAGTTTAGTATAATAACATAAATACAAATAATAACAAGTATGTTTTGATTAACATATGATTAACAAGTATGTTTTGATTAACATATGAATTTACAAACTATAAATTTGCAACATTTTCATTTTGATGCATAGAGTTGTACCTTATGCTTAGGTGCTTTTCAAAAAAATAATTGCTATTACACTTTAACGCAAAACTACTTAATTTTTTTATTTATTACCCAAAAGTTTTCATCTTTATCAATTTAAGTGACAATATTTTTACTTTCGTTCTAAATTTTGCGAGTTAACACGACGCAACGTGTGTGTGGTTCAACGTTTTTACGTTTTGTTTTACGCTTGGTTCTAAATTTTGCAAGTTAACATGGCGCAAAGTGCGTGTGTGGTTCAATGTTTTTACGTTGTTTATTTTTTCCTGTTTAACAGCTTCGTTACAATGCTCGGGTCCTAAATCAAGTTAGTGATTATTTTCTATGTTTTACGTTTCGGTCTAATTTCTCCGTATTAAGACGCCAAAACTTCAATGTTAGTGGTCGATAGTGATGGTGTGGCATTCGTGTTATTTGTCGTGGTTTTACGTCCCCGTCACACCGCGAGGTTGATTAATACTAGTTATATACTAATAAATTAGAAACTGAATGAACAGTAGATTTAATATATATTAATTAAATAAATAGTGATTTCAATTAATTAAAACAAACTAAATCAATAGTGATCTAGGAAATATAAGAACATAGGGTATGGGGCGGGGTTGTGACGTGGTTTGAGTACAAACGCCCAAGTCACCATCCCGGGTGGACTTGGGTTTCGGCGTGGCCCCTTGGGCAGGGGTTTCAGCCAGGGCGATGGGGCGGGCTATCAAGATGACATGGCGGGATCTCATTGGCCAAGACAAGTAGCCGTTTGGGCTAGCCGTTGGCCAACGGCTATGTGTTAAAAAAAAAGATCTAGGAAATATTATAATATGGGGTATGGGGCGGGGGTTGTGGCGTGGGTTGGGTACAAATGCCCAAGTCACCACCCCGGGTGGGCTTGGGTTTCGGCGTGGCCCCTTGGGCGGGGGTTTCAGCCCGGGCGTTGGGCGGGGCTATCAAGATGACATGGCGGGATCTCATTGGCCAAGACAAGTAGCCGTTTGGGCTAGCCGTTGGCCAACGGCTATGTGTTAAAAAAAAGATCTAAGAAATATTAGAATATGGGGTATGGGGCGGGGGTTGTGGCGTGGGTTGGGTACAAACACCCAAATCACCACCCCGGGTGGGCTTGGGTTTCGGCGTGGCCTCTTGGGCGGGGGTTTCAGCCCGGGCGTTGGGCGGGGCTATCAAGATGACATGGCGGGATCTCATTGGCCAAGACAAGTAGCCGTTTGGGCTAGCCGTTGGCCAACGGCTATGTGTTTAAAAAAAATATCTATTCACTATAAATACTCACACTTCTATTCATTTTTTTGCCACAACTACTCCACCTCTTCTATAATGATCTCTATCTTATTTTTAAAAAAAAATTCTCATCCAACCACAATACGAAAAAATGAATCCTCATAATCGAGGTTTTGACCCGAACAATCCGTGGGCATTCCAAGAAACACCTAGCCCAGCATCCAATCGTCCAATTGCTCCCTTTTTAATGCACTCCACGATGCCGGATATGACTGGTTACGCATCGTTTATCTCGAATCGTTTGAAGAATGATGTCAGTCAGTTTACTTACTGTGTGTATAAAAGGTAATCTAAACTGTGCAATTACTTGTATTGCTACGTTGTTACAGGACGGTACCAATCGGTACCGAAAATACCGTTACCGAAATCCCCAAAAGTATGTACCGGTACCGAATATACCTGGTACGGTACGGTTCGGTACCGGTTGGTACTGGTACAACACCGGTATTTGAGGGTAAAAATCGGTGAACACCGGTGCCGAACCGGTACCGAAAATACGTTACGTTTTAGTTCGAGCTACTTTTTGTTATTTGACATGTTTTGTCATTCTTATAGAACGATTTGGTTTAGCGCGCCGCAACGCGCGCGCATTATAAACAACTAGTTTTAATAGAATTATAAACATTTCATCCACTTCTTTATGGAATTTAAAAAAGAAATTCCTTGATTTGTTGGAACTTAAATAATTTTTTTATTCCAAACATAAGGGGTGGTACATGTGGTGACGGAGGTGTGCAATTTAAAAGTATTATAAACAATGTAACTTAAAAATAAGAATGAAACATCTATATAAAGTAACTAAGATTCTAAAAAAATATAACTAAGATTTTAAGTTCAGAAAAAAAAAAAAAAAAACTAGGATTCTAAGAATCTAAGATTGAGAAGACTCGTACGGAAGATATAATCTTTATGGAGTATTAGATCCCACATGTATGAAAGAAAACAAATCTAATAAATGAGACGGAACAAAAAACCATCAGTTTTACCGGTAAACAACAAAAGGTGGTAGGACTATTACATTCATGGATGGGTTGTTTTTCATAAAAGGTGTAGGACTATCAGGATTTTGAATGGTGGATTAGATATGCTTTCAGTTCATAGTCATGTTCTTTTGATGTTCTAAAAGTTATTGTTAGTCCAAAGAAATACAAAAGTATGCATTTTTTTTTATAAAAGTTCTAGGACCAAGAGGATTTTGATTAATGGATCGGTTCCCTTTAAGATTTTTAAGCTCGTACGTGTTGGATTAACAGTGTGTATACGTACATGTTAACGAAACCATATAGGGTTTGCAAAGAAATTCATCACCAATTTAAGATTTGATGAAAGTCGAAGAAATGAAAGAAAAAAAAAAAGATGAAGCCCGTCAGTGATCCCTCGGTGAAGGGAGGGCATATCGATAATCCGCTAGAGAATGCCCCCGTTAGAAACACCTGCGTGGGTAAATAAATCATGGACGAGACACCGATGGATTACGAATATAAGTCATGGTTGGAAAGTCGTCGTGATCACTAGATTAACAATGATGCTTTTACGATGCATTAGCAAATGACCATTCACTGAACGGATTGATAAGAATCTTTTTTGTTTGGAACCTTGCCTGATCTGTCATAAATATGTAGGTAATAATCGATAAATCATTGAGTTCACTTAAAAGATCAGCTTTTGAACGTTGGTCCATTTGTTGATAACGGTACCCATGTGAGTGATTTTTTTTATAGTTGAAAATATTGTTTTTTAGTAGTGTTTATGAAAAAAAAAATATGAATGTTGGTCCATTTGTTGATAACAGTAACCCTATGAGTGATTTTTTTATAGTTGAAAGTATGGGTTTTAGTAGTGTCTATGAAAAAAAAAATAAAGAATAAAAACTATAGTTGAAAGTATTGTTCTTTTAGTAGTATTTATGAAAAAAAAAAGAACAAAAAATATAGTTGAAAGTATTGTTTTTTTAGTAGTGTTTATGAAAAAACATAAAGAATAAAAATATATTGTTTTTTAGTAGTGTTTATGGAAAAAACATAAAGAATAAAAAAATATAGTTGTTTTTTTAGTAGTGTTTATGAAAAACATGAAGAATAAAAAATAATGAACGAGCAGAGGGGAGCAGTGCACAAAGGTGATTGATTTTGATTGGGCCCGCTATCCATATTTCAATATTCTTAAAGAGGGCTATTATTTTCAATGTGAGCTAGCCCATGGATGATTCTTGTCATTGAACCTAATATCCTATTCACGGATTTAAAAAAGTCATTTATTTATTTGTGATGGAAAAAAGTCATTTATCAAATTTTAAAGTGGTTAAACTTTGTAAAGTGAAATTCAACATTTTTGTAAAAAAATAAAGTTAAGTTACACCATCATCACGTTACAGATTTAAAAGTTTACAGGTCATTTAAAATAAAAAAAAAAAAAAAAAACCTTTAAAGAATACGTACATTTTTACAGGCTGAAGGAATTTATTAAAAAAAAAACTAGAATAGTGAATTTTTCTTGTTTTTAAAAGTTAAAAAGCGTTATTATACCAAAATAGGTTTAACATATTTTTATTAAAAATATATAAGAAAGTATAGAGCATCCATGTTAGGATTCGTATATATACCATATCCTTAAATTATAAGGGGAAAATATAAAGTTTAAGTTAAAAGAGTTCTATATCAAATTCTTTAAACCTTATCCTTATCTTTAAAGTTATATGGAAATGAACTTAAGAAAACTTTAGAATCTTAAATATACCAATTCCTTAAAAATTTTAAGGATACGGAATGAGATGTGAGAGATTTTAGAAAATGAACAATATTTTTATAGAATGATGGTTTTTAGTTAAATTATAATGATAAGGATAAGAAACCTGTGAATACTCTTATACCTAAAGTTCTATGTTTCACAAATTTGATGGGAATAAACAAGTTGTGTCAAATAACAAAATATCAAACTACCTATGAAGAAGATCAAGAATAAAAAATTTATTCGAGCAAGTTAACTTCAACCGAACTCGCCTCAAAAGTTTATACGAGTCAAATTAGTTAAACCTGAATTCCGAGCATGTTTTTTTTTATCAAGCTATTTGCTCATTTGTAAGTAAAGAGTTAGTTGGACATCTCTACCCCAAAGACCTGCCAATAAGATGGGTTGATCAAGTATATAGATGTACTACACAAGTACACATGTTACATTTATTTATATTTAGTATATTCTTTGTAAATATAACATAAGAACCAATATTCAAAACTACAAAAGAAAAGAGCTTTGATGCTATATTGATTATTACTTTACATTCTATACGGGTTGTCTATGTCTCAACATGGGAAAAATGGATACCAGACAGATTAAAACATTTACAAAAACTTTACATTCAAATTCCGTTGTAGTCTAGTTGGTTAGGATACTCGGCTCTCACCCGAGAGACCCGGGTTCAAGTCCCGGCAACGGAATTAATTTTTGGTTAGTATTTTTTTTTTTTGATTATTTCAATCTTGTATTTTGCATTTTGAAACCTTAGTAATCGTTGTAAATTGTAATCATATCATCACACAACCTCTAGATGAAGGAAAACTAAACATAGATCGAACACAAACATAACTAAATAGATCATTCTAACATGATGATCATCAATCTACACCAACATATAACATTCAAACCCAACAAACAAAAAACCAAACATAGATTTTTAGAACAAATCCATCATTCCTCATTCCAAAACTCCCTATTTATGTCCCTTCTTCTTCCATAAATCACCAAACATCCGAATCCCGGATCCCTTCCTCTTCCCATTCCCAAACCCGTCATCCGAATCTTCACCCAACCCCGGTGAACCCCCAAACCCTCCATATCCGTCAAACCCACCCCCGTAATTCTTATCCATCGACCCACACCTCTCCGACACCCTCCTCCCGTCACTCATCTCCACCCCACCACCCGCTAAAATCGCTGCCGCAGCATCCGCCGCCTTCCGCCACTGCTCGGTTTGTACCCTCAGCCTCTTCATTTCTGTTTCCAATGCCTCTTTTGCTCCTTCCACTTCTTTTAACTTCTCCTTTAATTGAATCCCATCACTTTTACTCTTTTGCAACTCTTGGTCAACTTGGGTCAACTTTATATTCAAACTCTCTTCTTTGACCATTGCAGAAGTTATCTTCACATTAGCTTCACTTAACTCACGCTTTAAACCTTCATTTTCTTCACCCAAAGTTTCTAACTTCTTATCTTTCTCTTCAATAGTCAGTTTCAATAAACTTATTTCTTCATTTTTCACACCAATTTCCGGTAATTCAGTGTTGACTTTGACTTTGACCTCATCCTGATCACAAGTTTGACTTTTTTCAACTTTAGCCTCCACACTCACCATTTCAATAGGCACTTCAAAAACATCAGTTTCTTCATTGATCTCATTGTTCGGATCCTGATTCGGTTCCGGGTTCTGGTTCTCACTTGGTGAAGCACGGGTATCTTGACCCGGACCCGGACCCGAACCCGGAACAGCATCCGGTACGGAACCGACAGTTTTAAGGGGTTTTTTGTTTAGTTGTTTTTGGGCTTCTTTCTTTGCAGCTTCAGCTGAGGCTAACTGGTTTTTAAGAAGCTTGAGCTCGCCTTGAGCTTGCTCGAGTTGAGTTTCTAACCCAGCGATTCGAGTTCCGAGTTTCTTCTGGGACAGTGGGTCGGAATGTGCGCTTCTTGGTGACCTCCGGTCACCTAGTTTTGGGCTCCGGTCAGTCACCGGACGGTGGTGTGGTGGGTCGGAATCGGAGCTTGATGTCCGGTGAGAAAGTGGGCCTCTGGTGGTTGATACTCTTGGAGCCATTTCTGATGCTCTGTGTTTAAAAATTAATATTACTAATATAAGTTTGGCCGTTAAGAAAAATAATAATATTATTATTCTTTGTCATACAATTATTAATTTAATTAACTGAATGAAAGTTTGAAGGAATTAAAGTAATGAATGTAGCTTCTAACCTTACTCTTGGCATTTAGACACTTGTAAAAATCTTGATCTTCTACTCTTTAGTGCTGAAATATTTAGCAAAAAACAGAGTTAGCTTCAAAAAGTTCAAATACACAAAAGTAACATAGACATCTTGATGAAAAAAAGGTAACGTTAATATGGAAATAAAAAAAAGCTGGGAACTTTTAGTGTCTGTTTTACAAACAGAAGAAGACCCACAAATCTTTATGAGGATATACACAAGACCCATATTTTTTTTATGTTTAGAAAGTTGGTGATCTTACCATGAAGATGGAATTGCTGGGTTTGAATGTGAGAGATCTGGGTGATATGGTGATGATTTGGTTGTTGAAAATGTTGATAGAAGAAGATTATTATTATAAGAATGAAAGAATTGGATGGATGTGTTTTGTTTACACTGGCAACAAGAAGCCTTGAAGAAAGTGAGAAGAACCGTTTGAAGTTTGAATTAAAGTGAATCTCTTTGTGTGAGAGAGAGAGAGATGAGAGAGAAGGTGGGAGGGAGGAAGAAGAAGAATCTGAATGGAGAAGATGACAAGAGAGTAATTTTTGAATTATAGAAAGAGACATGTAAATGTGTATATTACATGTCTTGGAAAGCTCATTTCTATTTTACTTAATTAATTTATTGTTTGACTCTGTATAGAAACATTATTTTCTCTATTTTTACACAAACTTTTTTTAAAGGAAAACTTCATTAGAAAACACGGTTGATATAAAAATCGGGCCGCGCCCAACACGACAACAACCTATATAAATACAAATTTACATCAATCTAACCAAAGAATATGTACATACTTTGATCTACTCTTAAACCAAAGAAAACCCAAAGACCTGATTCGCTAAACACGTCTTCAACCTTGACTTGAAAACCCGAAAACACCGCTTTATTCCTATATTTCCACAGACTCCAGCACACAACAATGATTATTCCTTTGAGAGCACTCTTCTCGGCCTCCCCCAATCTACCGAAGTTGTGAATTCCCAGAAGATCGTTAAACGTGAAAGCAAAAATGTTTTGAATTCGGCACCATCGACTAATCTTCTGCCACAGGACCGTCGCAACAATACAGGCTGTGAAGATATGGTCCACTGATTCCTCATCACTTTTGCAGAGAGGGCACAATTCGTTTCCAATAACAATTCCTCTTTTAGCCAACGCATCCGCAGTGGGGATTCTCTTCATCTCGGTCCTCCAAACAAAAACATTACACTTTAAAGACACCCATTTACACCACTCGATCACACAACGGTTGCTAAAATCATATTGGTTAGATATTGTTCTTCTTACTGATTTAACCGAAAAACTACCTGTAGAATTCCTCGTCCACTTCCAGCGATCCCGCATACTACTTAACAAAACCAATTGCAAAGAATCTCTTAAATCACTGAATTCTCTAGTCTCTGGTTCAACATCCGGATCATGTAACCACAACCAGTTTTCGCTTCCGCCGATACAGTCCCGAACCGAACAGGTTTTAACAGCCTCCAACCTGGACATATTAGGGTAGACTTCCTTATGAGGTTTATCTTTCAACCATGGATCAAGCCAAAATAGAATATCGACACCATCTCCGACTATCCCCTTGAAGAAGCTTCGAATAGGCACATTATCTATGATCGGTTTATTAATAATGGCGACATGTTCCACACTCCACCCATACTTTTGTTAACGGGGAGGAAAGACCACCCGGACCCACCTGCGTGAATGGCGTCCACCACCTTAACCCATAAGTTTTCTTTTCCGCACTTGTAACGCCACCCCCATTTTCTTAAAAATGCGACACTAATATCAAATAGTTTACTCAAACCCAACCCCCCATCCTTAACATGCGAAGCCACCCTATCCCAAGCCACCCAATACGTCTTCCTCTCCTCGGCTGAGCTACCCCACAAGAACTAACTTTCTAAGTCTTTAATCACCTTCACCGGAGCCTTGTACAAAGACATGTAGTAAGTCGGGAGACTTTCGAGCCTGGAACGAAGTAGCGTCACTTTCCCACCAATAGACAAAACCAAAGCTTTCCAGAGCGAAAGCCCTTTTTCAAAAATATCAAATATCGGTCTCCGGTTATTAGCTCTATTCATGTTTGCTCCCACCGTAAGCCCAAGGTATTTAAAAGGAAGCGAGTCCGACTTACACCCTATCGCCTCTGCCATCTCTTCTATCTCCACGTTGTTGACCCCTATCCCGTAGATATTTGTAACACCCCAAAAATGTTTAATGTGAAAATAAGTAAAAATAAATAAAGAACTTAACAAAATTAATGAAACATGGCAAAATGGTAGTTAAGTTATGAGGAAAGCCTAAACTTAAACACACAAACAAATAAAAAGGGCCAAAAGTGTAAAATTCTTAAAACTCTATAATTAAAAACAATTAAACCCCAAACACACAGTAGGTGTGTGTCTGGGGATCGATCAAGAACAGAGAACAAGGGGGAAAACCCTAGCTTCAAGAATCAAGCAATTGAACCTGAAATCAAAGGATAATTCAATGCATGAACTCTAATATCACTCTACTGAACTCGATTATTGAAGTGGTAAGTTCAATTCTTTGAAATTATGATTTGTAGAATGAAGGGTACAACCCAATCTCGAGTTCTTGTAGCAAAATGTGAAAGATATGAGTTAGAATTTATTTCTAGAACAAGAATCATGTTTGATTTTAGGTTATTTGAAAGATTTTAATAAAAACCCACTTTATGAAATTGTGTTATGAATAGGATGATCAAAGTAGATATAATCATGTGAAATTTGAAATGTGATGATGTTGTAATGCTTGAATTTTAGAAAATTTATTTAGGATAAAAGAATGATATGAATATGGATTGATTGTTGATGAGTTATAAGATGAACTAGTAGGATTCATGCTTTGTGTACTTGTACATAATACTAGTAAATACGATGCCCACCAAGTGTTTGATGAAATGCTTAAAGGAATAAATATCTGTAATTTGGAAGATGATGGAATAAAATTTAGTTGTACTAAATAAATGAATGAATGTGATGATATAGGCATGAAGGAAGAAGTTTCAAACACTAGGAAATCGGAAGGCTCACAAGATCGAGGTATGCTAATTTACACATACATTTCTAGCATGTTGTATTATGATCGCTAATTTTTATTGTAACTTGTCGTTTATGCCAAAAATCATAATAATGGTAGTTCATGGATGTTGACTAGTAATTAGTATGATCCGTTATGAACGAATTACGTAAAAGGAAAATTTATGAATAAGACTGCATTATAACCGATTCATCTTAGTTGAACCGGTCAATGGAAAGTTAAGAAAGAACGGAATGAAGCTCTACTCAATCCGTCATGTACGGGTTGGGGTGTATGTGCAAGAATGTAAATATTGCATTCGTTCATCATAAACGAATCGAATGGAAGTTATGTCATGAATGTTAATATCCGTTACTAACGGGTATGTAAGGAATGGAATGTAATGTCTCTATTTGAGACGAGAATGTAATGACCCGTTCAAAGGATAGGATGTGTAAAGAAAAAGAATGATGTAAAGGCAAGAAATATGTAGATTACTTGATTTGAAATTGTTAATATGATTATGGATAATTCTTTCATTGGTGGTTTGATGTAGGTAAAGCCTCAACTTAATCGGTTCGGCGACTTGGAACGAGCATCCCTATGTAACTCGCCTATAAGCGCTTCCGCTACTTATAATAACAAACTTTTTGGTCAAAAGTATTTTGTTGTAATTAGTCTCTAATAGTAGCTAGACTTTGAAGTTTGACTTGTTGGGTCTTTTGAAATTTTCTAGTTGTCGGTATCTAATTAAAAGTATGTTTCGGATTTATTAAGTCCTTTGAAAGTGTTGTTAGTTACTTGAAATTAAGTCTGTCAAAATAGGGATTGTTCACATTACGAACGGGTCATGCCGAATTTTTATAAAATAAATGTTGAAATTACTTAAGTTCTAAAGTGTATGAAAATGGGGCGTTATAAGTTGGTATCAGAGCCTAGGTTTGAGAGATTCAAGTATCAAGTGCTTGAACTCAAACCAAAAGCTCGTGCAAGTGTGTGTTCGTTCCGAAGCGCTATCAAGTAAGTAATTTGTAAACTTTGATTATACCTATAGTTAGTGATAAAAAGGGGAATTTTATGCAAATTACTTATAAACCAAAATTTTAGGCATATGGCGAGGTTAAACAGGTCCGTATTTAAATTACAAACGTGTAGGAAAAAGAATTACGAAAAACGGACCTGTAAATTAAAAGTTATGGAAGTTTTAAGTTGACTTAGAGTGAAAACTAGAGCTGGACAAAATGCAGGTTTTTATAACAAACCTGCTGGAAAACTGGTTCCCCCACGCCACGCGACAGGAACCATGGCATGTGGCGTGACACGCGACAGCGCTCGCGGGGCGCGACAAAGTTAGAGCTATCTGTCGCGTGCCGAGAGAGACCCTAAATCGTTCAAAAATTTTTATTTTTGCTGTTTAGATTATGTGGTTTGTTCTAACCGGTTTCTAAGACCCCGTAATCAATGATAACGTCATTTTTACATTAAGAAAGATGAGGAAACTATATGTTAAAGGAGAAAAGACAAATCGTTAACATCAAAGATTATGATTGTCGATGGCGACAATGTATGAAGTATAAGTTGTAAATGGAATGTAGAATGATAATACGAGTTTAAATGTGATGAAGAGGTATGAAAGGAACTCTAACGAATAAGATGAATGTTTTATGTAGATGACGGACACAGGGAATATAGATGATGCCGAAGTAGCACGACAAGAAGCATTAGATAATAAGGTTATGGAAGCGGCAATGATGACTAGTAAGTTTGAGGAGTTAAAGGAGATGACTGAAGTGTCTAGAAGTAAAGGCAAGGAACGAAGGTGCACGTACAAGGATTTCATGTCATGCAACCCTGCAACATATGATGGCAAAATCGATCCGATAGCATGCCAAAGATGGATTTCAAACGTAGAGGCGGTGTTTATACGAAGTAGGTATGATAAGGTAGATCAAGTGATGTTCGCTACTGGTCAACTCACCTTTCAAGCAAAGGATTGGTGGGATGCGTATAGTAAGGAAGTTGGTGAGGACAAGCTTCAAGACATGACTTGGCAGGAATTCAAGGAGCCTTTCATGAGGTATCACTGTCCTCAGTCAACTATTGATAAGATTCAGGAGGATTTCTTACGCCTCCGACAGAAAAACGAGATGATTAACGAAATAACAAACACCTTCTTGGATAAAATGAAGTTCTGCGGATATTTTGTGAAGACGGAAAGAATGAAGATCAATCGCTATTATGGTATACTAAAGGCAGAATTTAGGGAGTTAATGACTCCCTATAAATGTGAAACCCTTGATGAGCTTATTGACTGGGCTCGGGATAGAGAACTAGAGATTAAAAGACAAGAGGAACGTGGTGAAAAGAGATCAATGGAAAAAGGGGCCAATTCAAGTCCGTCTAAGAAGGCGAAGTTTCAAGACCATGGAAAGAAGGATAAGTCGAAGGGTGGCATTACTCCTTGCAAGACATGTGGGAAACTTCATACTGGGGAATGCCTTTTAGGCAAGAAGGGGTGCTATAATTGTGGTGATGAAGGACATCCGTACTACAAATGCCCTAACAACCCAAAGACCTGTTACAACTGTTTTCAGAAAGGGCATGTTAAAGCGGAGTGTCCTAAACTACAACAGGAAGCGAAAAAGGAAGGAAAGAAGGAGGAGAGCTCCAAAGCGAAAGGGTGGATGTTCCAAATAACATCCGAAGAAGCCAAAGCTCACCCGAATGTCGTTTCAAGTATCATTTTGCTAAATTCCTTGCCGATGTATGTTTTATTTGATACCGGAGCCACTATGTCGTTCATTTCGAGTGAAGTAATACAACACCCTTCATTTAAGACTGAAAGAATGCCGATACCTTTAGAGGTAGAAATAGCCGATGGCAAGAATTATTTGTTGCACGAAGTTTGTAGGAACTGTAAGTTGATCATAGAAGATGAGGAATTTAACATTGACCTTGTACCAATGATTTTGGGGGAATTTAAAGTGATAATGGGTATCGATTGGATGGCCCGAAACCATGTAGAAATTAATTGTGAAAATAAAACTATATCTATCCAATCTCCAAGTGGGAAACGACTAAAAATTCAAGGAGAAAGAAATATAGAAGCGAAACTTTGTACCATTGCCCAAGCAGTCAAGTATTTTGTTAACGGAAGTAGAGCCTACTTAACTTACGTAGTGGATAACCTACAAAGTCTCCCGAAGTTTGAAAATGTCAAAATAGTGAATGAATTTCCGGACGTGTTTCCAGAGGAATTACCGGGACTCCCTCCCGAACGTGAAATAGAGTTTCGAATTGAATTGAATCCGGGTGCAAAACAGGCAGCTAAGGCTCCGTACAGGCTGGCCCCCACCGAGATGCGGGAGTTAATGACGCAGATACAAGATCTTCTCGACAAGGGCTTCATATGCCCAAGTGTGTCGCCCTGGGGAGCGCCCGTCCTATTTGTTAAGAAAAAGGATGGGTCGATGCGCATGTGCATCGATTATAGAGAATTAAATAAACTGACCGTGAAGAACCGCTACCCTTTACCCAGAATTGACGATCTTTTTGATCAGTTACAAGGGGCGAGTTGGTTCTATAAGATAGATTTGTGGTCAGGATATCATCAAGTCAGGGTACGAGAAGAAGACATTGCAAAAACTGCATTTATGGATCTTATGAGTTTCTAGTTATGTCTTTTGGGTTGACGAACGCGCCAGCAGCGTTTATGGATCTTATGAACCGGGTATGTCGACCCATGCTAGATAAATCTGTGATCGTGTTCATAGATGATATTCTAGTCTATTCGCGAAGCAAGGCTGAACATGCGAGACACTTACGGGAAGTACTTGAAACTCTCCGTAAAGAGAAACTCTATGCAAAATTCTCAAAGTGCGCCTTTTGGCTCAAAGAGGTGCAATTTCTCGGTCATGTTATAAACTCGGAAGGTGTTTTGGTTGATCCGTCAAAGATAGAGGCCATAATGAAATAGGTCTCCCCGAAAAATCCAACTGAAGTAAGGAGTTTCTTAGGTATCTCTGGCTATTATAGAAGATTTATACAAGATTTTTCAAAAATAGTGTTACCTTTAATGAAATTGACAAGAAAGAAAGAAAAGTTTGTGTGGGGTAAGGAACAAGAAGTAGCTTTTCGAGTGTTAAAGGAGAGATTGTCGAGTTCCCCGGTGTTGACCTTACCAGATGGGAATGAAGATTTGGTTGTCTATTCAGATGCTTCACATCAAGGCTTAGGATGTGTTTTAATGCAAAGAGGAAATGTTATCGCATATGCTTCGAGACAACTAAAACCGCATGAAGGGAACTACCCAACCCATGATTTAGAATTGGCAGCGGTAGTATTCGCCTTAAAAATCTGGAGGCATTATATATACGGGTCGAAATGTACAATATACCCGGATTATAAGAGCCTCAAGTATTTCTTCGAACAGAAAGATTTGAGTACGAGGCAGCGGAGATGGCTGGAACTTATTAAAGACTACGACTGCGATATCCTTTATCACCCGGGAAAGGCAAATGTCGTAGCGGATGCATTAAGTCGAAAAGAGTATCCACTTCCGATTCAAATAAAGTCCATGAGGTTGATAGTTACATCTCGTCTTCTTGATATGATTCGAGACGCTCAAATAAAGTCGCTAGCGGCAGGAGACCCAAAGAAGGAGAGAATGAAAGGTATAGTCGAAAAATTGGAAGAAAACTCGATCGGGCTCAAAACGAGATTCGGTCGGATTTGGATACCACGGTTTTGCGAAGCCAAGACAGTGTTACTCAAGGAAGCTCATAAGTCACGATATTCGATCCATCCAGGGGCAACAAAAATGTAGCAGGACTTGAAGACAAATTACTGGTGGCCGGGTATGAAATGTGATATTGTTAAGTATGTCGCGAAATGTTTAACATGCTCCCAAGTGAAGGCAGAACATCAAAAACCTGGGGAGTTACAACCCTTGGAAATTCCCGTATGGAAATGGGAAGAGATAACGATGGATCTAGTGACCAAGCTACCTAGAACGAAGAAGGGGTACGACACAATATGGGTAATCGTAGACCGACTTACAAAAAGTGCACACTTTTTACCTATTCGAGAAGCTTATTCATCGGAAAGAATGGCAGAAGTGTATATGAACGAGATAATTTCTCGACACGGGGTGCCCGTGTCAATCATCTCAGATCGGGATACGAGGTTCACCTCTCATTATTGGCAGAAGTTTCACGAAAATATAGGCACGAAGTTACACATAAGCACCGCCTATCACCCTCAGACTGATGGTCAATCACAAAGGACCATTCAAACACTTATCGATATGTTGAGGGCATGTGCATTAGATTTCGGCGGAAGTTGGGATGACCATTTACCACTAGTGGAATTCTCTTACAATAATAGTCACCATAGTGGCATTCAAATGGCTCCTTATGAATTACTATACGGGAGAAAATGTAGGACTCCAGTATGTTGGGGTGAAGTAGGGCAAAGGGAGCTTGCGCCAAGTGATTTAATAGCAGTGACAAATGAAAAGATTGATTTGATTAGAGCTCGACTGAAAGCAGCTCAGGATCGGCAAAAAGCTTATGCGGACAAGAGAAGGCCTCCTATCGAGTTTCAAGTCGGAGATTATGCTTTGCTAAAAGTATCTCCATGGAAGGGTATAATCCGTTTTCGTAAACGGGGTAAGTTAGGTCCTCGTTATATTGGACCGTTTAAAATTTTGGCTCGAGTCGGAAAGGTTGCATATCGTTTAGAATTTCGTCTACACAAGACGGGATTCACAATACCTTCCATGTATCGCAGTTGAGAAAGTGTCTTGCGGATGAAATAGCGTTAGTACCTCTCGACGACATTGAATTGGACGAGGGGTTAAATTATGTCGAAAGACTGATAGCTATTAAAGATGTCAAGGTAAAGAACCTGCGCAACAAAGCCGTTAGACAAGTGTTGGTCCAATGGCAACACCGAAAGGGATCGGAACTTACATGGGAAGCGGAAGATGAAATGCGGAGGCACTACCCTTTTCTCTTCGGTATGTCAATGTTTAATTTGTTATGTGACCAGGTTTCGGGGACAAAACCTCTTTTAAGGGGGTAGACTTGTAACACCCCAAAAATGTTTGATGTGAAAATAAGTAAAAATAAATAAAGAACTTAACATAGTTAATGAAACATGGCAAAATGGTAGTTAAGTTATGGGAAAGCCTAAACTTCAATATACAAACAAATAAAAGGGGCCAAAAGTGTAAAATTCTTAAAACTCTATAATTAAAAACAATTAAACCCCAAACACACAGTAGGTGTGTGTCTGGGGATCGATCAAGAACAGAGAACAAGGGGGGAAAACCCTAGCTTTAAGAATCAAGCGATTGAACCTGAAATCAAAGGATAATTCAATGCATGAACTCTAATATCACTCTACTGAACTCGATTATTGAAGTGGTAAGTTCAATTTTTTGAAATTATGATTTGTAGAATGAAGGGTACAACCCAATCTCGAGTTCTTGTAGCAAAATGTGAAAGATATGAGTTAGAATTTATTTCTAGAACAAGAATCATGTTTGATTTTAGGTTATTTGAAAGATTTTAGTAAAAACCCACTTTATGAAATTGTGTTATGAATAGGATGATCAAAGTAGATATAATCATGTGAAATTTGAAATGTGATGATGTTGTAATGCTTGAATTTTAGAAAATTTATGTAGGATAAAAGAATGATATGAATATGGATTGATTGTTGATGAGTTATAAGATGAACTAGTAGGATTCATGCTTTGTGTACTTGTACATAATACTAGTAAATACGATGCCCACCAAGTGTTTGATGAAATGCTTAAAAGAATAAATATGTGTAATTTGGAAGATGATGGAATAAAATTTAGTTGTAATAAATAAATGAATGAATGTGATATAGGCGTGAAGGAAGAAGGTTCAGACACTAGGAAATCGAAAGGCTCACAAGATCGAGGTATGTTAATTTACACATACATTTCTAGCATGTTGTATTATGATCACTAATTTTTATTGTAACTTGTCGTTTATGCCAAAAATCATAATAATGGTAGTCCATGGAAGTTGAGTAGCAATTAGTATGATCCGTTATGAACGAATTATGTAAAAGGAAAATTTATGAATAAGACTGCATTATAACCGATTCATCTTAGTTGAACCGGTCAATGGAAAGTTAAGAAAGAATGGAATGATGCTCTACTCAATCCGTCATGTACGGGTTGGGGTGTATGTGCAAGAATGTAAAGATTGCATTCGTTCGTCATAAACGAATCGAATGGAAGTTATGTCATGAATGTTAATATCCGTTACTAACGGGTATGTAAGAAATGGAATGTAATGTCTCTATCTGAGATGAGAATGTAATGACCCGTTCAAAGGGTAGGATGTGTAAAGAAAAAGAATGATGTAAAGGCGAGAAATATGTAGATTACTTGATTTGAAATTGTTAATATGATTATGGATTAATTCTTTCATTGGTGGTTTGATGTAGGTAAAGCCTCAACTTAATCGGTTCGGCGACTTGGAACGAGCACCCATATGTAACTCGCCTATAAGCGCTTCCACTACTTTTAGTAACAAACTTTTTGTTCAAAAGTATTTTGTTGTAATTAGTCTTTAATAGTAGCTAGACTTTGAAATTTGACTTGTTGGGTCTTTTGAATTTTTCTAGTTTTCGGTAGCTAATTAAAAGTATGTTTTGGATTTGTTAAGTCCTTTGAAAGTGTTGTTAGTTACTTGAAATTAAGTCTGTCAAAACAGGGATTGTTCACATTACGAACAGGTCATGCCGAATTTTTCTAAAATAAATGTTGAAATTACTTAAGTTCTAAAGTGTATGGAAATGAGGCGTTATAATATTCGACTTGCCAATATTAATTTTAAGACCCGAACACACAGAAAAACAACTCAGCACCCTAACGACATTAAGCGCTTTTTCACAATCCCAGTCACCAAGAACAAGAGTGTCATCAGTGAAAAACAAATGAGACACACAAGGGTCGTCGTTAGGGAGACAAATACCATCCAAAACAACAACCTCCTATGCCTTGTCAAACATACAGGAAAGGGCCTCCATAACAACCACAAAAAGAAAAGGAGAAATGGGATCCCCTTGTCTCATACCTTTACCGCATCCGAACTCGAAGGTAGGAGACCGTTGACCAGAAAAGAAGCTCGAGCCGAAGAGAGAATCTCCGAAATCCAACTGCACCACCTATGTTGAAACCCCATTTGACGGAGAACCTCGACAACAAACCTCCAATTAATATTGTCATAAGCTTTCTCAAACTCAATTTTGAGAAAGAAAGCCTTCTTTTTACGTCTCTTAAGCCAAGAAAAAATCTTGTTAATAATCAACGGCCCATCCGGAATATACTTTCCACTTAGGAAAGCCGACTGCGAATCAGAGATGACCGACCCAAGAACCTTTTTAAGCCTATTCGCGAGGATCTTTGAGATTACCTTGTTCACTACCCCGATTCATTTAATTTATGTTAATAGCTAAAATCAAACTTTGGCTAAAACTTTTGCTTAGAATACATGAAATTGAGGTATAAATACATGAGATGTATGTATAAATACATGAAATGGAGGTATATATACATAAAATGGAGGTATAAATATGAAATACATGAGCTATGGTATAAACGCTCGAAATATATGAAAATATGAATGGTTCGGTTTGGTTAATTTTGGTTGAACGATGGTACAAAAAAATCGATAACCGGTTTTAGTTAATTCAGGGTTCGGTTAATCGGTTTTCAGTTTATTAAATTTTCAAATGATTTTGGTTCGGGTTCGTTTAGAAGGGGCCCGCACGATGCGGCGGGAAACACAGACGTTTCCAGGGTGTGCATTGTTCGGTTGGTTCGCTTATTATCCTCAGCTGAAACCAAAGTCATTGATTAGTTTATTTTATTAACCAATCGGTTTTCGGTTTGGTTTACTTGGTTAATTTGACAGTTGTTGGTTTGATTTGTTTAATTTCGGTTATTAGCTAAATCAAACTTGAATTAAATTTTGTGCTTAGAAATACATGAAATTGAGGTATAATAATATAAATCCATGAAATGGAATACATTACATGGAGGTATAAATATTAAATATATGAACTGAAGGTATAAATGCTAGAAATATATGAAAATATGAATTGTTCAGTTTGGTTAATTTTGGTTAAATGATGGTACAAAAAAATCAATAACCGGTTTTGGTTAATTCGGGTTTCGGTTAATTGGTTTTTAGTTAATTCAAGTTTTGGTTGATTTCGGTTCAGTTTCGTCTGTTTTTTTTTATTCAGTTTCGGTTAACAATTAAGTTATTTCTCACCCTTAGACACTGTTAATCACGTAATATATCATTTTTTAATTAAAAAACTATAAAAATATTATACTCAAATTAAACAGAATAAAATACTCATTTTTATGTTGTATTTTTTTTTTTAAATATTAACGTACACAAAAGTTATGACGGTTTACAAATCGTCAGGGTGGTTAGTTTTTATAAGAGGATAAAATGTAAATACTAACTAATCTATTATATATAATAAGTGAAAGTTATTTGGGTCACGTGTCAGTAGATGAGGGCATCGTTTTTCCCCTTTTTCCCGCCCAACAGTACCACTGCATTCTTTTATTTATATCCTCCCTCATTTACTCATTTAGGGCTTCCCACTTTCTGTCTCCCTCTGCTCTGCTCTATTCCGATCGATGTTAAGATCCTCTTTCTCTCTGATGTTCATCCTTCTCCTTCACATTTTCATCTCCTCAACATCGTACGATAGAGGTTACTTCTATTGGATACATCTGCGTTTGAAACCCTAAATCATGCACCGTCGACTGGTTGAAGAAGAGAATAATCATGTAAGATCTATTTTTTTCATTCAGAACTTTTAGAGAAAAATGCCCGGATAGTCCCTGTGCTTTCACCTTTTTTCACCTATAGTCCCCAGCTTTTTAAAATTAGCTGAATAGTCCTCAACTTTTCATTTTTTGTTCTCGGATAGTCCCTGGCGCAGAAGGAGGTTAGTTTTTTCAGTTAAGTGAGTGTAAAATTACTAAAATACCCTTAATAATTAATAAAAAACCTAATCCTTTTACCCACCCCCACCCTCTTTCCTTTTCTTCCCACTTTCCCCTCTTCTTCTGATCTTGAACGACCAAATCACCATCACCACCTTCACACCTTCAGACCTCCACTCCGGCACCTGCTCCGACACTGCCGTCACCACCGCCTTCATCGCTGCCATCACGACCACCATCACGACCTCCACTCCGGCACCTGCTCAGTGTAGTGCTTTGTTGAAGAAGTGAAGTTGGTGGTTGTCGGAAGTTGTACTAATAAAGCTGTGATTTCACTGTTTTGAGTGGTGAAATACTCTGTTTTGTAATTGTGGTTTTAAGATGAAAGAATAGAGGGGAGAAAATGGTTGCCCTAAGTAGAGTTGATGCTCATAAATGGCAACTTTTGACATTAATTATTGATTTTTAAACATCATTTGATACTCACTCAATACTGTTGCTGCCTTATTTCTCCTATTCTGTTACCTTTTCTATACATTTCGAATTATTTTTTTCTAGCCTTCTGCAACATAGTTTTCTTGCATCTTGACCATTGATCTTGGCCCTTCATAACCATCTCCCTTTATCGTTCATCTTCTTCTTCCCTTGATTTCTTGACTCTGGTTTCCAGTAAGCTTTAACAAGCGATTCGCCTAATAACTCAGCAATATCTGTGGCTATTGCTTTGGCTTTCATAATATATGGAAAAGTTTCCTCCTTGAAATGATTCGACAGCCATAGATACATAGACATGACTTGCTGCTTACACTCAAGATCCCACAACTCTGTATCGTTTCTAGCAGAACACTTTGGCATCCCCATAGCTAAACTAACAGACACGTGAGCAAATCTTAATAAATGATACGTCGCTTTTCGATTCCTGATATTAATCCGAGCAAAACAAAAGGTCTCGTCTTCAAGAGTCATATTAGCAACCTTTTTAATATGATCATGTTTACACAAGAAGTAAGATCTGTATTGTAAGCCCGTCGATAACTACTAGAAATTCTCCTTATCTAAAGGTTCGATTGCCAAAAGCCAAATAGGACTTCAACAAATACCCATTTTTGGTTTCTGTGAATCTTTGTAAAGCATTACATATAATATAACCAATTACAGGTGGATAATAAGTTACAAAACATGTTACCAATCAATTGTCCTTAACAACGTGTAAAAAATAAAGCTGTGAAGATGGTGATTTGGTCGTTCAAGATCAGAAGAAGAGGGGAAAGTGGGAAGAAAGAGGGGTGGGGGTGGGGTGGGTAAAAGGATAGGTTTTTTATTAATTATTAAGGGTATTTTAGTAATTTTACACTCACTTAACTGAAAAAACTAACCTCCTTCTGCGTCAGGGACTATCCGGGAACAAAAAATGAAAAGTTGGGGACTATTCAGGTAATTTTAAAAAGTTGAGGACTATAGGTGAAAAAAGATGAAACCACAGGGACTATCCGGGCATTTTTCTCGAACTTTTATTTCGTTTTATTTATTTTCTCATACTGAACACGATGACCCTTTTGTACCCTCAGAAGAAGCAGATCTCCTAGGGTTTCTTATCGTACTCGATGAACCCTTTTGTACAAGCTCCTATTAATCGGTGACACTGGTATGTTCTAATAATCTTTTTATTATTGTATATATCTGAAATTTATGAATAACTCTGTTTGTAGCTTTTGATTTTGTCTTTCCTTTGTTATTGTTTATTCAGATGCTTGGTTTGTTGTATCATGTGATTACGAGTAGACTGATTTTGATATGTTTATAGTTTATGTCTTTCACAAGCTTTTTTGTTGATTTATTCACCCATGTTAGTAATTTTTTATGCTCCAATGTTTCTTGATTGCGAGTAGACTGATTTTGATATGTTTGTAGTAACTTTCAATGTATTTGATTTTTTCCCTTTTTTTTTTACAATTGAAGTTGTGGAGAGACGAATTAAGATGGGGAGCGGAAAACAATCTCAGATGAGTATAGGAATTTTAGTGCATGATTGAGATCATTTGGACCCGTGTACGGTAAGTCATTGAATGTTTTAATCTTACAATCAGTTTTACATTGTTTTTTATGAAGGTGCTTTTGTCATGGACATCAAAGTGATTACACAATTCCAAGGTAACTTCAATTTCTGTGATTTATTTTTTGGTATTTGTAACGTTTTGATTTATCGTTTATTGATGCATTGATTCATTTGTAATCGCTTGCAGATCCCCAATAAGCACTGCCCAGCTAAGTTTCCTACAATGACAGTGGTTATAACAAGTTAATAAGGCAAAACACTGATCTGCCTAACAACTGTTGGATATAACGATGGTTGTACACAAAGTCTGATGAACATCATCCACTGTTCAATTACTAAACCACTGATCAAGAACAAAGTCTTGTTGAAGACAAGCACTGATGAACCAAAGGCCTGATCAACCAAAGGTGAAACACTGTCCAACAACAACAGTAATTCAACATCAACATTAGTTATTCTTTCTTTATTTATGTTAACAGTCATTATATGTAACAGTGTTTTTCACGTCAGTGTTTTATAGTCTGTTAGGTTGTTAGATGTCATCACCTCAGTGTTTTATATGTAACACTTTTTATGACATCAGTGTTTATATGTAGCAGTTTTTATCACAACAGTGTTTATATGTAACAGTATTTATCACATTACTTCAGTTGTTTCATCATTATACTAATAAATAAATAAAAATCAAGTACACTTGGATGATTATTATGCTCCTCATCTTGATCGTTTGGGTACAGTATTCTTGAAATTGGTTCAAACATTTGATTGTTAAAAGTTATCCATTGCTGAAATACAACCTCTGTTTGTTCAATCTCCGTGTTGACCACTTACTGACCAAACATCAGTGTTTCGAAATCTGTTGGGTATCCACTGATAGGAAAAAATAGCCACTGCTCACTTTTTTATTGTTGACATCCACTGATATTGACCATCAGCGGTTTCCCTAAAAAACAGTCACTGCTTACATTTTTATTATTGATGTTGTTAATTAGTGATAGATTGAAATTATCAAATGAAAACTTCAATTACAATCAAATTACATTTTACCTAATCGTTACATTCCAATGACATAAGAGTTCCTCCAACATTGTTTTCATGATAAAATTTAAAGTTGAATTAAAAAATAAAAAAATTGTTGATGACTATTTGTTGCAAATCAAATCAGTAATTAATGTTAATTTCTTGAGCTTTGAATATTTGAATTAAGCAAAATGTGAATTTCAAATTGACGGTTATTATCTTTTAATTAAAGTTAAAATAAAATTTAGAAAAGTCATCATGACAATTGCTTTCAAATCAAGTCAGTAATTGCTGATAATATCAGTAATTTTGAAATTTAAAATATGAAAAATGGTAATTTAAAATTGTCGTTCTCTCTCTTTTTTTCCCCTACTTTGCATATCATTTCTAATATTTAATTACTTTAATAAAGCAGCATATAAGGATATACACTACTTACCTTTGAAATTACATCTGAAATTTATGATGTCCAACAATAGTGTCCAACAACAACAGTGGTTCAACATCAACATTAGTTATTCTATCTTTGTTTATGTTAACAGTCTTTATATGTAACAGTGTTTTTCACATCAGTGTTTTATAATCTGTTAGGTTGTTAGATGTCATCACCTCAGTGTTTTATATGAAACAATTTTTATGACATCAGTGTTTATATGTAACAGTGTTTATCACAACAGTGTTTATATGTAACAGTATTTATCACATCACTTCAGTTGTTTCATCTTTATACTAATAAATAAAAATCAAGTACACTTGGATGATTATTAAGCTCCTCATCTTGATTGTTTGGGTATAGTATTCTTGAAATTGGTTCAAACATTTGATTATTAAAAGTTATCCACTGCTGAAATACAACCTCTGTTTCTTCAATCTCCGTGTTGACCACTGACTTACCAAACATCAGTGTTTCGAAAACTATTGGGTATCCACTGGTAGGAAAAAACAACCACTGCTCACTTTTTTATTGTTGACATCCACTGATATTGACCATCAGCGGTTTCTCTAAAAAACACTCACTGCTCACATTTTTATTATTGATGTTGTTAATTATTGATAGATTGAAATTATCAAATCAAAACTAGAATTACAATCAAATTACTATTTTACCTAATCGTTACATTCCAATGACATAAGAGTTCCCCCAACATTGTTTTCATTATAAAATTTAAAGTTAAATTAAAAAATAAAAAAAAATCTTGATGACTATTTGTTCCAAATCAAATCAATAATTAATGCTAATTTCTTGAGCTTTGGACATTTGAATTAAGCAAAATGTGAATTTCAAATTGACGGTTATTATCTCTTAATTAAAGTTAAAATAAAATTTAGAAAAGTCATCATGACAATTGCTTTCAAATCAAGTCAGAATTACTGATAATGTCAGTAATTTTGAAATTCAAAATATGCAAAATGGTAATTTAAAATTGTCGTTCTCTCTCTTTTTTTTCCTACTTCGCATATCATTTCTAATATTTAATTACTTTAATAAAGCAGCATATAAGGATATACACTACTTTCCTTTGAAATTAGATCTGAAATTTATTATGTCCAATAACAGTGTCCAACAACAACAGTGGTTCAGCTTCAACATTAGTTATTCGATCTTTGTTTATGTTAACAGTGTTTATATGTAACAGTGTTTTTCAAATCAGTGTTTTATAGTCTGTTAGGTTGTTAGATGCCATTACCTCAGTGTTTTATATGTAACAATTTTTATGGCATCAGTGTTTATATGTAACAGTGTTTATTACCACAATGTTTATATGTAACAGTATTTATCACAGTATTTATATGTATATGTTTACTTTTTCATCAAGGGGAAGAGAGCCGCCAACGTTCAGAAAAAGCTTAACCGTAGAAATAAGATTGCAAAGACTGCTAAAAAACATTCTGGGCATCTTCTCGACCCTGAGTTCTTTCATTTTGATCACAAAGGAGACTATAGGCTGGTATACCAGTTTTTATAACAAACTAATGATTTATGTTTATTTATCTGACTATTATTTTTTTCCACACAATACATGTAGCGTCTTCCTGCTGAAGTTGCCAGACGAGCAGGTCTTTCTCTTGATCTTCATCCTTTGAAAGTTCAAAACATGGTTGGAGTTGTGGAGGTTTATGATGTTAAGTCGGAGTTAAATGGATTGAACCCACGTTATGGGTTGGACGGTTGGCGAAAGTTTATGACTGACAATAACTTGAGGTTTGGTGATATGTTGCACTTCACATACGTGTCTTCGCAACAGAAGATCGTATTAAATCAAGTTACGTCAGTTTAACAAAGACATTTAATTATGTTCTGATATCAGATACTACAACTATGAATATTTTGATGGTGATGTTGTATGTTTTTTTTTTAATTATTAACTTGATGGTTTGTTGCTATGTATGGCTAAGATGATAAAACACTGTTATTAACACTTTATGTTTTAGGGGAATTGGCCTGTAATAATCTCACCTAGACCTTATTGGCCATTAATAATCCCACCTCATAATATTCCCCCCACCAGTCCCACCTTTCACCTATTTTTCCTACAATGGTCCCCCGTTAAAAAAAACTTAACGGATTTAAGTTTTTTTCCAAATTACAAACATATTTTTTAGGGCTTTTGATCAGAACGATGATATGAGTCCATTGATGTAAAACTTACTTCGAAATGGTGCTCCAAGTGACTTGATTTTGGTTAATTGGAAATTTAAACACCCGAATTGAAGCGCCGTTTTCATCGTTTGGAGCACCGTTTCGAGGCAAGTTTTACATCAATGGACTGGTATCGTCGTTCTAATCAAAAGCCCTAAAAAATCTGTTTGTAATTTGGAAAAAAGATTAACTCCGTTAAGTTTTTTTAACGGGGGACCATTGTAGGAAAAATATGTGAAAGGTGGGACTGGTGGGGGGGAATATTTCGAGGTGGGATTATTAATGGCCAATAAGGTCTAGATAGGATTATTACAGGCCAATTTCCCTATGTTTTATATATAGATGATATATGAGGTTTCTTTTTGCTAATAGTAACTGCATTTATAGGTTTATGAATTCAGAATAATGGATGGATAAATATGGCTGTATTTGGCATGATGATGTTGTGTTTAATGTTGTAAAAAGCAGGGAACTGTGAGATAATAGATTGCTTTGCCCAATTAGATTATGTGTTAAATTATAGTTCTTTAAGTCATTGTTTCATTTTCTTCAATTCTATGTAATTTTGTAAAAAAGTTCAATAACAAACAGTGGTTTGAACATATGTTTACCCTTTGGTCAATAGTTAATGGAAACCCATGTTAGGTTGAACAATGTTTTAAAGAGGAAAACAGTGTGAGAAGACAGTAGATCTTAGTAAGTTAAACATCTGTTCAGGCTTAAACAGATGTTTGGCCTTTAATAGATGTTTCGCCTTTTATATTAGAGGTTGGACTTAAACAGTTGTTTGACCTTAAACAGATGTTTGGCCTTAAACAGATGTTTGACCTTAAATAGATGTTTTGCCTTAAACAAATATTTGGACTTAAACTGATGTTTGACCTTAAACAGATGTTTGGCCATAAACAGATGTTTAGCTTTAAACCAAACATCTGTTTAAGCTCAACATCTGTTTGACTATTGGTCAACATCTGATTGACTTTTGGTCAACATCTGTTTGAAATTTGGTCGACATTTTATTTTGTAAAGAAGTACAAAAACAAAGATTTTTACAAAATCCCAAATCACCCTATCATGTAAGTGCATTGAAGTAAAAGTGGAAATGATATTATTCATGTGGTCCTGTTGTGATTTTGTTTGTCCTCTAATATGAGTTCATGATCTAATCCGGTGATTTGAAGACATTGTTGTTGAATCGAATGAGATGGTTGATGTAATGTGGTCGTATTAATAACAAATAGTAATTAATATAACTAAGTTTCCCGAGCCCGGGAAGCAATCCCGGGTAAAAACCTAGTTATTATTCCATATATAAATTTGCAACTTTCTTGTGCATCATGACTTGTACCCCATGTTTGGGGACTTTTTCACAAAAAAAAAAAAAACTTGATTTTTCACTTTCAACCTTAAAGTTTTTTCTTTTACATTTTAACCCATTTGAAATTTTTACTTTTAACTCAAACTTTTTCATCTTTTGTAATTTAACACAACACTTTATTATTTACAACTTTGGCCCCTCCATACTTTTTATATTTCGCAAGTTTTTCGTTTTACGTTTCGTTCTAAGTTTTGCGAGTTAACATGTCGTAGCGTGCATGTGAGGTTCAACGTTTTTGTTCTATTTTTTTTTATATTTGACAGACCCGTCGCAACGCATCCATTTTTTTCCTTTTGAAAACTTCCCCGCAACGGGCGGGTCCTAGATCGACTAAGTTATTAATTTGTACGTTTTACGTTTCTGGTTAATTTCTTCACATTAAGACATTGTAACGGGTGTGCGTGGTTCAACGATTTTAGTCTCCTTTTCGTTCAGTGTAATTTTTACCATTTTATCTATTTTATTTTTACGATGTTGAGAGTTGATGTCTTTGTGGCATTGGTGCTACTTGGCACTGTTTTATGAACGTTTTTAACCTATTAAATGTTTTACTAATATTTTGTTTCGGTTTACCCTTATACTTCCTTTACTTAAAAACTATTTTTACGTGCATATTTTATGTATGGGTATGTATAAATATGATTTGTTCTACATTCCGACGTAAACTTTTTTTATAGACGAGTCAGGTCAAATATAATACGTTTTCGTTTAAAGAAACCATTTTTACGTGCATATTTTTATGTACGTTTTGGTATAAATTCAGGTTAAACGATTCAGGTCAAATATAATATGTTTTCGTGTTTATTTTATGTATGTTTCGTAAAGTTTTTTTCGAACCGAGTGGAGTCAAATTATGGTTTCTTTTTCTCCCCATTTTCCGAAAGCTCTAATTAATCTCTTTCGATTACATGTGCATATTTTCCTTCACACCCGTTACATTTTCTATGTATGAGTTGGATCACATATAATACGTTATGATTGTTCGATATGGATTCCATTTACTTTACATTTGATCTAATCACAATGCTTATACAGGTTACACTGAGTTCAACTGTATACGTCGAAATGTGTGTTTTCATATGGTTAATGCATCATATAACATTTCGACTAATCCATTCAATGTTTACGACGTACCCGCGCCGCAACGCGGGCGGGTCTTAACCCTAGTTATCTATAGTTTCGTTAAAGATGAGAGAATAAAGTGTAATTAAGATGAGGGAGTTAACCTGTTTACTATCTTTTTATTTTTTTCATGGGTTTGGGATAGGTTTGAGATTTGGTGATATACTCGTTTACCCAACCTGATTACTCGATAAAGAGTACCCGTTTACCCGATTATATACTCAATGTAATTTTTTTATATTTTTAAATATGTATATATATACGATACATCCATTTTTATACATATAACTATTTTATTCCGTATACATTATAGTTATTTGATATATTTTTATAGTGATAATACTAAATGTAACTGACTAGTAGTTACCCAATAGATACTCGATGAGTTTTGGGTCGGTTATATCCAACGAGTAATTTTTGTTTAAAATTAATGGGTTTTACCCGAAACTAGCGTGTATACCCGATATCTTATGGGTATTTACCCGCTAGAAACCCAACAGGTTTTGGGACGTGTTTAGGACAAACTTCTATAGTTGAGTTTTGGGGTTGAAATTACCTAAACTCGTCCTAAACTCGACCCATTGTTATCCCTAAGAGAATTACATGATGTAGTGAGGTAGCGTGATTAGCTTGTGGTGATGTTTGGATTATTAATCTTAAAAAGTAAAAAAGAATAAACTTAAACTTATGTGGTGAAGTTTGGATTAGAGTTAAATGCCCGGATAGTCCTTGTGGTTTGCCATTTTTTCACCTTTAGTTCCTAACTTTTTAAAATTACAGCTATAGTCCTCAACTTTTCAATTTTCGTTCCCGGATAGTCCCTGTGCCTAATATCAGTTAGTTTTCTCAGTTAAAATGATGTGAAATGACAAAAATATCCTTTCCTTAAATATGGCAAACCATAGGGACTATCCTGACATTTAATAAATAAAAAAAATAAAAACCTAATTAATAAGTGACATTTTCAAGTGGCCCCACAACCTACCCCATCCTCACCCTACCCCCTATGTATCATTATAGCTAGAACAACCCCATGTAGATTTCCATTAGAAGACTATCGCCGTAAAAAAAGCTCCATCAACAACAGCAAAACCATTGAGATCATCCAACCCAACATCTCGAGCCGCTGTTACTACCGCCACAAAGCCAATGGCCCCTATAAAAAAAAATCCACAACCCCTACGCCAAGTCAGCATCAAGATCATCAACCCCCAACTCCACAACCTTGTGAAATATGAGATAACTAGGGGCCATGGATATCCGAACGCTAATGATGATGATGATGTAAACCCTGTGTTGATGGGTACTAAAATGGTTATAAGGGTTGTAAACATGAGAAACTTGGCCCCTCCCAGACAAGATGACATCTTTAATCGGTGATCTTCGCCGTCGTAACCACAACCTTCGCCGGAAAAGCTCTGTTTTTCAAACCACACAAAACCAGACTCTGTTTCAAACCCCAATTCGAAATGCGTAAAACAGAGCACCCGTATCGATTAATTTCATTTCAAAAACTCAAATTCTCATGCACAGTCAACTGTATCAAAGAATAAACATCATACGGATGGGCGCCACCGGAGTGGTGTACAAAGCAAAGATTTCACGAATAAACGACGTTGTCGCGGTTAAAAACTCTGGAACACGAAACCCGACATCGAAATAGGCACCAACGCCGCTGACTTCTCCGGAGAAGTGAACGTTCTGGGGAAACTCCGGCACCAGAATATTGTTAGATTATTGGGGTTTGTGCATAATGATAACAATGGGATGCTTGTTTATGAGTATATGATAAATGGCAGTTTAGGTGATGCCTTGTACACGTACAACTTGTGGAGTGGGTTTTGAGGTGTAATATTGGAGTTGGTGAGCCTGGAGTGTAAGGTGGATGGTGGTGGTAGTGAAAGGTGAAGATGGTGGTGGTGGTGGTGGTGAAGGGTGGGGAAGATGAGTGGTGGGGTAGGTGATGGGTCCTACATAAATTTTAATTAAATTAAATGGTGGGGCTTTTGGTTTATTTAAGGAAAAAGGTATTTTTGTCATTTCACATTCTCTTAACTATTCTCTTAACTGAGAAAACTAACTGATGGTAGGCATAGGGACTATCCGGGAACGAAAATTGAAAAGTTGGGGACTATAGATGTAATTTTAAAAAGTTAGGGACTAAAGGTGAAAAAAAGACAAACCACAGGGACTATCCAGGCATTTAACTCTTTGGATTATTAATCTTAAAAAGAAAAAAAAAAAAACTAAACTTAAACTCAGTCAAGTGTAAAAGTGAAACCGAACACCTTGTATAGTTGTATATGCGGAAACCATGTAAAAAGTCTAAAAATTTAAATTGCTACTTCAAAAGACAATTAAGAAAGGAATAAATCTTGTTTATTATTCAAAAGTCAATAAACTTTTAAAAGAAAAGGGAGGTTGCATGGGGGCATTAAATTGTCTTATTATAACCATTTTTAAAGCAACTCTCTTTGTTTATTGTACTATCTTTTTCTTGCTCTTTGCTAGCAGGGCGTGTGATATGGAGGCTGCCCCATCCAAATATTTTACTTTTATTTATTTGTTTTATAAAAAATGTCGATGAATTTTTTTCTTTAAAACAAGGAAAGTTGAACTTTAATCACTAAACAATTTGATTAAGGACGCTCATAAGTTTTCGAGTAAATTTTCGTTTTGTTCCCTGTGGTTTGTTCACTTTAACAGTTTTGTCTTAAATCTTTAAAAATAGTCATTTTACTCCCTGATGTTTCCATTTTATTGCCAGTTTGCTCCCCACCTCTAACGCAGTTAAAAATCACAATTAAAAGTAAGCATACTTGAGTAATTTTACTTGCAATCAAAAGGATATTTTGGTAATTTGATATATACGGATTTAATTATTTATAACTAATTTATTAATTCACTAGGTTATAACCCCGTGTATTACACGGGTTGAATAAATGAATTTTTTATACTAAATAATAAAACAATATATCTTTAAAAACCTCCTTTATTGTACGGGTTGAATAAATATAATTTTATATATTAAATAATAAAAAGTTATATATATAAGAACCATAGTGTACGGGTTGAATAAATATAATTTTATATACCAAATAAAAAAATATATATTTAAAACCACGTGTATTATACGGGTTGAATAAATGTAATATTGTTTACCAAATAATAAAATAATACATCTTTAAAAAACCCCATTTATTACACGGGTTGAATAAATGTAATTGTATATACCAAATAATAAAAAAGTTACATCTTTAAAAATATGTGTATTACACGGGTTGAATAAATGTAATTTTCTATACTAAATAACAAAAAATATATATCCTTAAAAAAACCCTGTGTATTGTACGAATTGAATAAATCTAATTTTTTATATCAAATAATAAAAAGTTATATGTTAAAAAACCTCCTGTATTACACGGGTCGAATAAATGTTATTTTGTATAGTAAATAATAAAAAAGGTATATCTTTAAAAAACCACGTGTATTACACGGGTTTAATAAATCTAGTTTTATATACCAATAATAAAAAAGTCATATATTTCAATATACTAATGGATAATACTCGATACGCGATGGATATGGTGACTGTGAAGATGGTTCTTGAAAAGAATATATGTTATTCAAGAAGCAAATTAGCATCTATTTGAGTGATAAAATGTTGGTACCAATTCCGATAAATTGATTTATAAATTATGTAATAAACTTGATATAATAATTTTTTTAGTAATGAAAATAAAAATATTTCATATATTAATACAAAGTTTGATTTTCGTGATAAATAATTTGTTTTTTCTAAAAATATCTTAAATTAACAATTTAAATTTTAGAATAATATTTTATTAGAAAAATAGAAGAGGGGTATTCAAAATTTAAAGTAGGATGAAATTTAATATTAGCTCATTGTTCATTTATTTATTTAATTAATATAAGATAAGTGTGGAACTGAGGCGAGAAAATCATAAAATAAATCTTTACAATGAATAATAGGTGTCACATATTAATGTTTTATTATATAGTATAGTATAGATATATATTTAGATTCATATAAATAGATTATTATATTGTAGTAACATTTGTTAAAGAAGTCCCAATAAATTTAACCCTTTATTTAAAACTTGTAAATGTAACGAAGTCTCAATAAATTTAACTATTTATTTAAAACTTATAAATGTAGAAATGATAAATAATATTAGTTAATTTTATTTTAAGTTTCGTAAAATCTATTTGATACCAAACTAAACAAAACGTTCAAATATATAGTTAATATCAAGAGTAAATTAAGATTTTGGCCCTGTGGTTATATCACTTTTACCCTTTTAGCCAAAAAAATGAATCTTTTAACATCTGAGCCCCTAACGTCTTTTTTTCTAACCCTTTTAGCCCCTAACACTAACCCCATCCATTTACTTTCAGGGGCCAAAAGGATTAGAAAAAAAGACGTTGAGGGCTTAGATGTTAAAAAATTCCTTTTTGTGCTAAAAGGGTAAAAGTGATATAACCATAGGGGTCTAAATCGTAATTTACTCTAATATTAAATTAGATAAATAAGTTTGAATTTGAAGTAAATAGATAAATATAAAAGTAATAATTAAACTAAATAATATTTAGTAGAAGGATTATCTATAATTAATTAGAAGAGATTAAACTAAAATAATAATTATCCATAAGACATGGCTTAATATGATGACAAGTGTCCCCAAAATGGTTTCTTTTATTATATAGGATAGATAAGCACAAAACTCTCTCTCTCTCTTACTACCCCCATCTCTCTCTCTCTCTACCTTCTCACTAAACTGTATAATCACCACCGCCATCACCTATCTGATCCCCACTACCATCTGCCGCCCATCACCACCCCTCCAACCACTCTTTTACTAGCCACCTCTAGTGAAACATGTCGGAAAAAAGAAAAACCCAACCCCAAAACCGGTACCCAACCCAAATCAGAACCCAGCATCTTCATCTTCAACCTAAACCTAGCCGCTCGACAAAAAAACCTGCAAATTGTGCAAACCTAAACCCTAATCACCCTGAACTAGAAACCAGACCTGATCCGACGACACCTAGTGCGGCAAGGGTTTCCAATCGCGGATCTTAGCGGAGATTCTTCAGATATTAGATATTCTGAGGCTACTAGTAGCGAAAAGGAGAACTCCTTGGGGTTACATTGACCCACCATATGAATCTAAAAAGTGATGGCTTCAAATGATAAATAAATACATATCCAGTACTTGTTATTTAGTTACTGTGCAAAATATGGTGGTTCTAATCATTTGGAAGGGAATGGGGTGGTGGTGGTGGTGGTGGCTGCGGTGGCGGTTGGTGGTGCTAGTGGTGGTGTTGGTGCATTATTTGAATCTCCTTCAACACATTCTCATAATCCTCTCTGAAAATAAGTTTCTTTTTGGGGATTGATTTGCAGGCATATGCAACACCTGTTGATTTCTCTGTGCATAGATGGGTTGTACCAAACTGACCCTGGCCCAACTTTCTTCCGATTGTGTACAAGTGTTGCAAGATTGGTTTTTTTTTGCTTCAGAACCCAAAAGGGTTTCGATCTTGATTCAGAGAGATTGTCAACGGGTCTGTTTCGTATGTCCGGTCTAAGTTAAGATCCATCATTGTGGATGGATTAGGTATTGGAAAGATGGGGATTGGGTGAACAAGCGGTTTAGATCCTCCATTAACAAGAGGTATTTGTTCTAAGATGCCATTGATGGTTTCATAGCAGCTTTGCCCTTGTTGTCTTCTTTAACCTGTTGTTCTTCTGTTGGCATAGCAGCAACCTAATCATCATTAAGAAAGTGTTAAAGATTGAAACTTGAATGCATTGACTTTTGACTAATAATTCGGATAATTTGAAGACTCACCGAATCAGTGCATTGATGTGTGGTTTGTTTAATAAATTAATACTTACATTTATAAAATTACTGAAATGCCCTTTTAGTTAAAAAAACAATTTGGATGGAGTTAGAGGCGGGAAGTTGTAGGATCGTGCGATTGACCCAAATGAGTCGTTCAGAGGAGTTTTACTCTGTTTCAGGTGCGGAAAACAAGAAACAAAGGTAGAAACAGCTTGCAATTCACTTAAATCACTGGTTGTATTGATCTGACGCTGTTTACAATCAAATCTCACACCGGCAACACTTCGGCATGGAAAACAAGTACTCGGTTACTGATTTCACTCCTGAGGACCTATTTATAGGTGCCTGATTCCGCCCGAAAAGACATTAGACATTTGGAGCGGAATTAACAACTTGTAATTCCGGGCGAAATCACCTACTTGTGATTTCGGGCGGAATCACCTATATGTGTTGTTTGGAGCGAAATCAGCCTCTAATACTATAAATCTTGATATTTTCTCAAATAACATGCCCTGATCTATTCTATCTAGTCTAAGACTCGATACAAGGCGAAGTCGACAGATGTATGCACCAACAGAAGTAAAATGGAAAAACCTTAGCAAACTATTGGAGGAAAATGGCTATTTTTAAATATTTGGGGCAAAACCGTTAAAGTGACTAAACCACAGGGAGCAAAACGGAAGTTTACTCTAACTTTTAACTATCGTTATCAGATGTAATCTCACTTTAAATAATCGGAATCACAATGGGATCGCTTTGAGATGGGTATTGGTAAATCTAGTGTCATATGCTTTTGTAAAACGGTGTTCTAGACATGGTCTAATGCCCAATGCGTATATATCAAGTAATTATAAGTCGAGTATCAGACACATTCGTTAATTTATTTAAAAAAGTACCCGTTGGAATTCTAAGAATATTTATTTTTCTTACTATTCTAACTTTTTTATAGATTTGTGTTTTTTAACGACTAAAACAAATTAAAATATAATAAATTACATACATACTAAACATACACTATTGTGTCTAATCAAGATAACTAAGCTTGGACCTGGTTCTCATTCGTAGAAAGCCTATTACTTTAATATCTTCAAAGATCTTATCTGGGGATCCTGGTATGTTGTTAAAGTGTTTATCATTTTGATTCTTCACATACACCAACATGCTGTTAAAATAACAATGTTAAGTGTTTTCTTTTTTGATCCTACAGATTTGTAAAAAAATATGAAGCTCCAGGAGGTTGCGGATTTTAAATGCAAATACGGGGAAATGTTATACCAATTACTAATTCCAAGCCAAGTGCAATTAGCATATCTATATGAAAGAACATATGCTCCACTGTTACCACTTCCTCACCACAAAAGTAACATGTACCTAGCCCGAAATATATGTTCCTTTTTTAGAGAACCTCTAATGTTGGGATACGATCCAACTCTATATGCCCCCCGAAAATGTTAACTTTCTTTGAGATCTAGTTATTCCATGCAAAGTAGAAGAATTATCCTTAGAAGAAGAATTATTAATGGCAAGACTTTTAACTTTGAATTCACCTCCACCATCACTCCTGCAGGTCCAACGATCACTCGATGTGGATAGGGATAGATCATTTAGGAAAGAAAATCACGACTGAAACTCATGTAATTCCTCAGCTTTAGACAAATCTTTCTTTTATGTCCAGATCCAACTTATATTCCCGTTTTTACCTTGTAATAACCTTTCACTTTCCAGCTTTTATACAGTTATAGTGCGAAGAGATTAGGATTTTGAAGACTTAAAGAGGTATCAGAGATCCATACATTGATGTGTCTGAAAGATAACATACTTTTAAAGTCTAAAACACTCACTTTTATAGTTGTTTATTGAACATGTCACTTTGAATGGATTATATGTTCGTTTCTTTGTGTTTTGCAGGTTCCAAGATGAAATGTTGGATTTCTAGATTGAATTAAGAGCTTAACTGAAGAACTAAGAAGTTTAATTGTTTGAAGATAATATGGGTCATACGGTATGGATAGTACAAGCCACCAGGCCTGGATTTTGGGCTACACCGCCTTACTAGTCTACACCTTAATGGGCCCAATGATGACGTGCCAAAGTTACGGGTAGTATTCGAGAGAAGAGTATGGGTCGTACTCGACCTGGATTGCACATGGATCATATAAATAGAAAGAGATGTCGAGAAAGCCCTAAGTTGCAAACACAGAAGTCAGGAAGAGCGAAAAAAGGGTTGTATCAAGTGTTTATTCACAAGAGAAGATTCACGAGAGGAGGATTCGAGAAGGAATAGCATACAAGAGATTGAGAAGTCGATTCTTACTTAGGTAGAACCTTTGTATTTCCATTTTCCTTTAGATTTGATCGTGTATTCGATGCATTCATGTGTTTTAGTTATTTCTAGTAAGTGTTTGCTGATGAACTTGTGATTGTATTAATCTTTATGTTAGATATTGACCTTTGAATGAGTTCATGTGAGTAATCTAGGTCTTTATATGAAGTTATGTATATAAGATCTGTTTTATCTATCTTTAGGCTATATATCAAGCGTT
The DNA here is from genome assembly GCF_002127325.2 of Helianthus annuus. Lineage (NCBI taxonomy): Eukaryota > Viridiplantae > Streptophyta > Magnoliopsida > Asterales > Asteraceae > Helianthus > Helianthus annuus. The sequence goes on from NC_035442.2 coordinate 145,468,825, forward strand.
TTTCTAGGGCTTGATACTTAGTAGGTAATAGATAAGCTTATTCAAGGGTTGGTAATTCATATAAGTCACCTATGGAAGAATCTGATTAAAAGGATTTGGAAATCAGCTAGGGTTTGCTTTAAATTGAGTAGCATAGATTGTAAATCGCTTGGTTTGTAAATCTATGTTTCTACAAAAAGATAAGAAGCTCTAAATCAAAAGGGAATGGTAATTTACTTAGGGATTGTTTGGCTTAGCTTTTTGAAACAACTTATTGACTTATTGGCTTTTTCAAGCCAATAAGTCAAAATAATGTTTGGACAAGTGAAAAGGAAAATGACCTTTTGAAACAACTTTATATATAAGGTGGAAAAGTCATTTTGAAAAGCTAAGAAACCTTGGCTTTTCAAAATGACTTTTCCACCAAATAAAAAAAGGTGTTTCAAAAAGTCATTTTCACTTGTCCAAACATTATTTTGATTTATTGGTTTGAAAAAGCTAATAAGTCAATAAGTTGTTTCAAAAAGCTAAGCCAAACACCCCCTTAGTTACTTAGAACCGTATAGTTAGGTGTATCTATAACTTGGTTATTCGGGGACATGTGGTCATCCTCATAGGGTAATGGCTTTTTAACACTACACACCTCCTTAATAGTTTTTACTATAATAAGTTTTTCATAAATCCATAATCAAAAGACTTTTCGAAAGTATTAAGAGTATTCTGATCCTAACTTGTTATTTTTCTTATATTTGACTTTCTACACTTAAATCAATATTTTGGTTTTACTATTTTCATTATATAAAAATTACATAGGTTAGATATTACAAACAAGGTTAGATTAATAGATTCCGTGTCCTTGGATTGATACTTGGGTATTTACTTTAGTTACACTATATTCTGATAGATACGTTTGTGTAGAACGTGTATAGATAGCATATGTTGGTTTTTACCTTAAAACTCATCTGTGTATTTCAATTTTACTATGACTTTCAAAGCACATCACACATCTAGTTAGACCACCCGTAGTGGGCGTCTTCTCCCCCCAAACACGCCCAAAAACGCCACCGCCCCCACCCCCGCTGGCGTGTTTGTATAACAACCCTCCTAAAACATACTTGGACACCCCAAAATGTCCTAAAATATACCCCGTACGCGAGAAACGGACCCGAAATACCCTTATACTTATAAATAATCAAGAAAAACCAAGTTTAGGAGTCGCTCGCGGGGCGCGACTGCCTTAGCTTAGGTTGTCGTGGGCCGCGACTGCTTTGGTGTGCCGGACAAGGCATTGCGCCACGTGTCCGGTGAGTCACCCAAGCTAGGCCATTGACTCGACCAAGCTATACTCGACATGTAGTCCCTCGCGCGCCGCGAAGTCCGAAGCCTTCTCTTTCGCGGGGCGCGAGCCGCCTTAGATCAGGCCTATAAATTGGGTCGGCGAGCTTCATTTGAATTCGTTCCAAAAAATCAATTCTCTCTCAATATTCTGTAGGCTATTATTATACCCGGGCATAATACCCACTTTAAAGCGAAGCTCTGCCTTGTTGTAAGTACTATAACCCTACTATTACCCTATGCGATCGATTTAGGATTCCGTAACGCATGTCAAAGCTCTGCCTGACTCAGTCGTTGGAATTCTGCCTCGTGTTACACTCGATTGATCTAGGGCTCTGTAATGCATGTCAAGGCTCTGCCTGACTCAGTCATTGGAGTTCTATCTCGAGTTGTAAGGTTAATGTGATTTGGGTTATTTTACTAACATGTGTGAATTGTTTAATTTTAATAGATAATAACCAGAAGAATCACCAGGAAGCTATAGTAATATAACCTAAATCTACAATGTAAGTACATCTGCTTTTTGCCACCTTTTTGTAAATTACTTTGTGAGTCAAAATGTTTTACCAAAACCTCAAATGTTTTAAATTACACTTAACAGTAATTGAGTATTTGTGATTCTACAATTACTGCCGGTATGTTGGGGTTTTGTATACAAAATGTGAAAGACGTTACCATTGGACAATTAGATAGCCAATGAGTAATATGACCCACAGGTCAGGTGTTGACAGTACTGAATGAGCAATTGAGTAGATATAAGCAAATGTAATTGCGGATGCCCTCAATTCTGTGAAGTTATAAAACTGTTTTGATTAAATCAGGATGCATTCGCCAGTATTTCTTGCTGATAAAATCTTTTTAAAACACGTTTCAAGTAACAAAATGTGAAAGCCAATAGAAGCCAGCTGGAGTGCACTGAAGGCTTGGAAAAGTGGCTATAAAAGTTACCTAAATAAAAAGGAATTTTTGTTTTAAATAATTAGGGTTTATCCCTACAAATGTATTGTCAAATGAACTTGGGTTTTACCCCAATGATGTATTATTATAAAAGGTTTGGTGTTTTACTCTGATAAAAATATTTCCTAACTACGGTCCTTATGTATTCTGCTGCCAAATTAATAAACACCGATACCACTGATACTGTCCTCGCGGCGCCCGCTCCCGGGGTAGGGGTCGGGGGCTGCGATAGAGAGTGGTATTAGAGCTACAGCCACTGGTTTAAGCCAAAGAAGTGTTCTACTGACACTTAAATTTTAAAATTATGTGTTAGGAAATAACTTATGTGAATTCGTGTTTTGTGTTATTTGACTATTTGTTAGTTTACAGTATGAGTGAGCAAGGAACATCGGACGCTTATCGTCACTTAGATAGTTCACCAAAAGATGAGGGAACATCATCTCAACCTAATCCCTCAGGATACTCAGCCGATACTGAGGAAGGGATATTTATATTTAAGGCATAGTCTGAGGAACCCTTTACTACTAAAAAGAGAGGTTTGTTTAATAGAGGAGCACACGAGAGAAGAAAGAGAATGAAGAAGTTACAACAACAGAGGGCGATAGTCAGGGCTAATAGGGAAGCAAATGCACAGACTCAGGAAATAGTCAATAGCCCAACGAGTAATCTTTTTAAATTAACGAGTTTACCCGAAACCCGCGGGTATACCCGATACCCGATGGGTATTTACCCGCTAGAAACCCGACGGGTTTTGGGACGGGTTTGGGACAAGCTTATCTAATCGGGTTTGGGTTTGGGATTACCTAAACCCGTCCCAAACCCGACCCATTGCCATCCCCACTTTAGAAAGTGATCCGTAAAGGGATGATGATAGAACATTTTTCGAAATGAATAGCGCAGATCCTTACGAGTAACCCGTACCTCATCCTGATCCAATAGACCCGCCAATGAGTCAAAAGTGTGTGCAGGAACTCCACCAATATGGAGAAAATTTAGTGAATGAAGGAAATAGAATTCGAGAGATAAGGGAAAAACTAGTTTGGAAATATGATGAGCGGGAAATGCAGTACTGGATAAACGGCACTTAGAATAATGCCTAGATATATTTGTAATTTTGTATTTTGATAAAAAAAAAATCTCTATAGATTGACTAAAATAGATACGGATGCATAACTACTAGTATATTTGATTTCCAGTTGTAGTATGTAACCGATGCATATATGTATATATAGAAAAGAGTAAAAGTCACAATGATCGACGTTTTTGATCAAATGGTTTGTGCGATTGTGTATAGATATTTGTACCAAATTTATTCTGTGATAATTAATACTTACTAAATATTCCCAATTCAGATGGACAATGAAGTAAATCAGGAAAACTAGAATAATGAGAATAACAGAAACCAAATAGATAACAGTGCCATCCAACATATAGTAGCACAAGGAATTATAGATGCTATGCCTTATATTATCAAGACTGTTAAGGAAGCAGAAAATAATAAATCTGCAAATGGAAGTAAACGTCAACACACTGGACCAAGTCGTAGTGTGAACGATAATGGACCTATAATCCGAGCTCCAATTCCTAAAAGAAGAAGAACCGCTTCTTACGGTTGTTCGTATAAAGAATTCTTGGCCTGCAAACCAATAGAATTCACAGGCAATGTAGGAGCCATTGCAGCCTTACGTTGGATAGAAAAGACAGAAGCAGTCATAAAAATAAGTAAATGTGCAGATGAAGATAAGATTGTGCTTGCTTCTAATCATTTCAAAAATGCAGCCTTAGAATGGTGGAATACTATTCTCCAGTCCACGGGAAGTGGCAGGGTTTATAATATGGAATGGATCAACTTTAAGGAAATGGTTGAAAGAAAATTATGTCCTCCCAATGAAAAGGAACAAATCGCCAATAAGTTTCTAAATCTTAGAATGAGTGGAATAGACTGCAAAGGTAACACTACCATATTCTTCGAATATGCTAGGATAGTGCCTACCTTAGCCTCACCTGAACCAGTATTAATCTCCTGTTATATTTGGGGATTAACTAGTGAGATTAGACACGTAGTCAAGGCAGCTAGACCACAAACCATAGATGAAGCAGTAGAACTAGCCAATACCTTGACTGATGAATTGGTACGTACACAAGAGGAAAACCAGAAAAAGAACTGTGACAACTCGAACTTTAGACTTGCTTTGGTGTAACGTATGTGTACGATATGTGAATGTTATGTGAATGTTATGTTAACACGTGCTTGTGATATATGAATGATTATGTGTTCACGAACCCAAACCGCACAACTTGAACCGAACCGCACAACACTACATTCGAGTGCACAAGCCCTTTGGGCCACACCTTGTACGCGGACCCATTAGGCAACCGAGTGGGCTCGGCCCACTCCCCACTCGCAAACACAAAACCACATGTGAGGGTTTGATTTTGATTGTTTTGCAAAAACACCACACACACACAAACCCTAGGCGATTTCCTCTCCTTCTCTCGTGTGCTTGGAACCCACGGCAAGAACATCTCCATTCGGATCGTCCTCTTCTCCTTCCCTAATCCGGTTAGTGTGATTGTGATTTGTATTGTTAGATAGCATGTTGTTTATACGTGATTTCATGTTCATTCGGATAGTTGTTGATGATGTGTGATGATAATACTCTTGTTAATCGGTTTTATAGTCACGAAATCGAAATGCTCAGGTAGAAGCATTGAAACCAGAAAACGTCAAGGCCGAAGCCTTACGCGGCTCACGACAACGAATGGAACAGAAGGCAGACGGCGCCTACTACGTAACGGGGCGTATTTGGGTCCCACTTTATGGCGGTTTACGCGAACTTGTAATGGACGAAGCTCACAAGTCTCGCTACTCGGTACATCCAGGGTCGGACAAAATGTACCACGATATCAGCACTACTTATTGGTGGCCTAGTATGAAGGCCCACATCGCTACGTATGTTGGAAAATGCTTGACCTGTGCAAGAGTCAAGGTTGAATATCAGAAACCAGCTGGCCTACTTCAACAGCCTAAGATACCTCAGTGGAAATGGGAAGAAATTTCCATGGATTTCGTTACAGGCCTACCTAGATCCCAGCGTGGGAACGATACCATATGGGTGATCGTGGATCGACTCACCAAGTCTGCACACTTCCTACCTATAAAGGAAACGGATAAGTTCTCCACTCTCGCAGACGTCTATCTTAAAGAAGTTGTTTCGAGGCACGGGGTGCCCACGTCCATCATTTCGGATCGTGATGCACGATTCACGTCAGAACTTTGGCAAGCAATGCACAAATCTTTCGGCTCACGGTTAGACATGAGCACAGCATATCATCCTCAGACGGATGGGCAGTCTGAGCGAATGATCCAAACTCTTGAAGACATGCTTAGGGCATGCGTTATCGATTTCGGCAACGGCTGGGAAAAGCATCTCCCTTTAGTGGAGTTCTCGTATAATAATAGTTATCACACCAGCATACGAGCCGCTCCATTCGAGGCATTGTACGGGCGTAAATGCCGGTCACCTCTCTGTTGGGCAGAGGTGGGGGATAGTCAAATTACGGGTCCAGAGATTGTAGTGGACGCCACAGAAAAGATTGCACAGATACGACAGCGCATGGCGGCAGCACGCGACCGTCAGAAAGCCTACGCGGATAAGCGTAGAAAGCCATTGGAATTTCAGGTCGGGGACCGGGTTTTATTAAAAGTTTCACCCTGGAAGGGTGTAGTTCGTTTTGGCAAACGGGGCAAACTGAACCCGCGATACGTCGGACCATTCGAAATCATAGAAAAGATTGGCAAAGTAGCATACAAGTTGAACCTACCAGCTGAACTCGGGGCAGTTCACAATGTCTTTCATGTGTCGAACCTAAAGAAGTGCCTATCAGATGAAACCCTCATCATTCCTTTTAAGGAACTCACTATCGACGAGCGGTTGCAGTTCGTCGAGGAACCAGTAGAAATCACGGACCGGGATGTGAAGGTCCTCAAAAGCAAGAGAATCCCTCTTGTTCGAGTACGTTGGAACTCCAAACGTGGCCCAGAGTACACCTGGGAACGCGAAGACAGGATGACAGAAAAGTACCCCCAGTTATTCGAAACCAATGCTACCACTACTGAGGCCGAAGCTACTACTTCGGAATTTCGGGACGAAATTCCAGATCAACGGGGGGAGGATGTGACACCCCAGGAAAATCAGTGAACAATACAGTTTACCTAGCTTCCTCAGTGAGTGCATACCAAATTTCGGGACGAAATTTCCAATTAGTTGGGGATAATGTGACAACTCGAACTTTAGACTTACTTTGGTGTAACGTATGTGTACGATATGTGAATGTTATGTTAACACGTGCTTGTGATATATGAATGATTATGTGTTCACGAACCCAAACCGCACAACTTGAACCGAACCGCACAACACTACATTCGAGTGCACAAGCCCTTTGGGCCACACCTTGTACGCGGACCCATTAGGCAACCGAGTGGGCTCGGCCCACTCCCCACTCGCAAACACAAAACCACATGTGAGGGTTTGATTTTGATTGTTTTGCAAAAACACCACACACACACAAACCCTAGGCGATTTCCTCTCCTTCTCTCGTGTGCTTGGAACCCACGGCAAGAACATCTCCATTCGGATCGTCCTCTTCTCCTTCCCTAATCCGGTTAGTGTGATTGTGATTTGTATTGTTAGATAGCATGTTGTTTATACGTGATTTCATGTTCATTCGGATAGTTGTTGATGATGTGTGATGATAATACTCTTGTTAATCGGTTTTATAGTCACGAAATCGGAATTGTATGATGTTGATTAATCCATGGTTATGTGCTGTGATTCGGGTCGTGGTTTGTTGATAAGGTTTTGATAAATGTTTATAAGTTTCTTGAATGCATGATCTAGTAATCGGCTATCATATATGGTTTCGGGTATTAGAATTGATAGGCTACGGGGTAGTTATATTTCAAGGATTAATCTAATTGAATGTTATAAGATATGGTTCATATGCACAATTACTGATTTATTTGCTGGTTCGATGTTCTTGGATTGTTATGAATATGCATGAAATCTGAATTAACTGTTGATTGATCGGAATTGCGAAACTGTCCAAGGTGTTAGCTGAAATCACGGAGTTTAATTGACTAGAATTATGGAAACCAGTTACACACACACGGTTGCGACTCGGTATCACCAATTACGACTCGAAACCTCACACCAGCAACAGCACGAACCGCAACCACGGTTGCGAGTCATGTTGCGACTCGTAACCAAACCATGACAAGCCGTGATCGCCTGTTGCGACTCGTAATCACCTGTTGCGACTAGTAATCTCCTGTTGCGACTCGCAATCCCCGTTGCGACTCGAGACCAATATGCATGTACATTATTTTGGACGCACACTGTCACGGGCCCAATCGTTTGGGCCAAATGAGTGGATTTGTGGACTTGTATGCGTTTACTATTTGGGCCGATTGAGAATCTGGACTGTTTAGATTGGGCCGTTATATGAATTGGTTGAACGATATTTGGGTTGATTGACTTTCGGGCTTAGACATTGGATCGCACATGAATGTTAATGCTATGCTCTTACTTGTTTACATGCATACGTGATAGTAACGTGTTAACATATGTGATGCACACGTGTATTACCTTAGTCAAACCTGACTTGTATAATAACCGTGATAGGACGTGGTTGACCATTTACTAGCTTACCTGTACTCTTTGTGTATCTGCCGAGCAAACCAAGGTGAGTTCACACAGCCAAGGCATGGGATTCCCGGGTTGGGAATTGGGTTGGATATGTTGATATTGAAAGAGCTACTCGTACTTACGCATTCACTAGACTATAGATCATCGTCCTCAGGATAGTCAGGACACGTTACGTAAAGCCTACGTAACCCAGTAATTGCCATATGTCTCCCGGGTCGGGAGGACACGTTACGTAAAGCCTACGTAACCCAATACCTTCTACTGTCTTCCGGGTCGGAAGGACACGCTGCGTAAAGCCTACGTAGCCCCCACGCGTACCACTGTCCTCGGGGAAGGGCACGTCACGTAAAGCCTACGTGACCCAGTACGTATTCCTGTTCTCGGTAAAGAAGAACACATGGTTGGAAGTTAGTCTAGTAAGTACCACTAATGAGAAGCCCTCATTAGTAAGGATAAACGTGGGAAGCCCCCACCGGTAATATAAACACAAGGTTTGGGAAACCCCCACCTTTAGTACACGCTAGTATGGGAAGCCCCCACTAGTTATGCTTATGCACTATGTTATGAACTTACTTTCTGTGAACTCGCTCAACTAGTTTGTTGATTATTTGTTGCATGCCTTGCAGGACCTTAGGTACATTATGGAGCTTGCACAGGGAGGAGCAGGTCGTTGTGGGATTCGGATCATGAAAGTTAATTGAACTTATAACTATTTTGAGATACATTACTATGCTTCCGCTACCTAAACAATGTTGATTTTGAAACATCAATCGTGGCATGACGAACTACTTTAACTACTTTTATTATTAAATGCTATGTTTGATATGATTGATGGCTTGATCCTGGTCAGTCACGCTCCCAGGCGGTGGTACTCCGCAGTGTGGGATTTTGGGGGTGTGACACTAGCTCAAAAGCTTACCCATGAATTTCGCTACAGTAATTCCTACCGTAGAAAAGGGACAGGTTCTTCTGCACCTTACTGTAAGTTTTGTAAAAAGAAGCACTCAGGAAAGTGTGTTGTGTCCTACAACTTTTGCAAGTACTCGGGACATAAGGAAGAAGATTGTAGGAGAAAGGCTAGTGGCAGGATATGCTACAGTTGTGGAGAGGCTAATCACATCAAACCAAACTGTCCGAAACTAGCTCTAGCCACAACCAACAAGGCTAAGATAACTGAAACGCCTAAGAAAAATGCTAGAGCATTTATGCTGACAACTGAGGAAGACAAGATGATTCCGGATAAGATTGCCGATACGTTCTTAGTTAATAACATATTTGCCAAGGTATTGTTTGACTCTGATGCAAACCAAAGTTCTATCAATACTTCTTTCTACAAACTTCTTGACCAACCCTTAGTCAAACTTCAACAAGATTGTCTCGTAGAGACAGCAAACGGAGAATCCGTTAAGGTTAGTGAAATCTTGCAGGGAGCAAGAATAGAAATCTTAAACCATCATTTCTTTGCTAACCTTTATCCGATGAATCTGGCTGGATTCAATGTTATATTAGGAATGGATTGGTTGGTAGTCAATCGTGCTAGTATTTTATGTGATCAAAAGTCAGTGCAAGTAAGCACACCAAGTAGTAAAAAAGATCACAATCAAAGGAGATAAGCCAACCAGATCGACAAAGTTCATCTCTGTGATGAAAGTTGCAAGTTATGAAAGGAAAGAAGGAGTAGTATACATGATTTCCATAATCATTAATACTAAGGGAAAAGAATTAAAAGATATCCTGGTAATATCTAAATTCTTAGACGTCTTTGATGTGTACAAAATGCAACATATAAATTACATCAGTTGTGGCATAAAACTAACCCTTTTTTTAGTACTAATGTTGGAAAAAGTGCGCTTTTGTCTTCCTTTTGTATTTTCAGGATTAAATGAGCGAAAATGAACAAAAGAAGTAAAAAGGCAGCTAAATCTAACATAAATACAAGAAAAGGGACAAACATGGCATGCCCGATCCCCCGACAGCATCTCCCCAAGCAAAAATAAGAGAACAGAAGACTGAACATGCCCCGTGCTCAATGAGCACGGGGGCGTGCCTAAGTGTCAGCAGAAAAGACAAAGATGTAGAAGCTTCTATCACCCACCACGGGGGCGTGCCCAGCGGACACGGGGCCGTGGTCAACTCTAAGATTCGTAGAATCTCAGGAAATCTTGATAGTACAGATGCTGTTGGTGCATATGTATGTCGACTTCGTCTTGTATTAGATTAGATAGACCAAGGCATGAAGTACGAGAAAAATGAGAAACATATAGGTTTTGACCATTTCGCACGAAATGGGCATTTCGTGTGAAATTGTTTCATACGAAATGGTGGGCCTATAAATAGTTGGCCTTGGTGATTTCATTTGTAACGTTCTGATTCCGGTAGCGAAGCTCTGCCGAAGTGTCTCCAGCATTGTAAAACGATCTGATATCAATACAGAGACAGTTTAAAGTGAATTTGAGTGCAAATAAGCTGTAATAACTCCGATACGTTGGTTTCCGCCACTCGTATTGGACGAGATCTCTTCTGAACGACTCGTTTGGTCGTGCAAACGATCCTATAAGTGGTATCAGAGCTCAGGAGGAAGAGTTCTTACCATTTCAGCTGAAAATTCTGATTTCTACACCTTCTTTTATACATTTTTCAAAATTAAACAAGTTTTCATGGATAAAATGGGCTAATTTTCACATATAACATGCGAAACAGTGTTTTAACAAATCCTTGAAAGAATCAGACCTTAATTCGAAGTAAAACTTGAACAATTTGACAAAAATCTGTCCGATCGTGTGACGTCAGATCCATTTCGCACGAATTGGATATCATTTCGTTTGACTTTGCATTCATTTCGCACGAGACAGCTTCTATTTCGCTTCAAGGATCCATTTCGTTTGAAAGTCATTCCATTTCGCACGAATTGGGTAAAGAAGCCCATTACGCTTGAATCAATACTTCATTTCGTGTGAAAGTGTTCTCATTTCGCTTGGAAGTGTCATTTCGCTTGAAAAGATCATTTCGTGTGAATTATTCATTCCATTTCGCACGAAGTGGGTATAACAGGGATCATTTCGTTTGAAGTGGTCATTTCGTGTGAAAGAATCCATTTCGTGTGAGAGTGCAGTCCATTTCGTTTGAGCAGGTCAATTCGTTTGAAAGTTGCTCCATTTCGCTTGAAAGTGTTTCAGCAATTCCATTTCGTTTGAAAATCTGTGTTTGTGAATTTTTGATAACCGAATCATGGAAAACGAGTTCTACAATGCCTTTGCTAGTCCGATGACTATTACTCAGAATACGATGTTAGAAAATGAAACGGGAACAACGCGAAAAGCGCCTAAGCTTATGAGTATTGAGGAATATAGTGGATGGGCTGAACATTTTGAAAACTGGGTTCAAGCATATTATCTAGATGCATGGGATTATACTGAATTTCGATATATTAGAGATCTGAGTGTTGATGAGAAACAGAAATACAAAAATGAAAAGTTGATGGTTAGTCTCTTACAGCAAGCTATTAAGGAAGAAATCTTGATTTTACTTCAATACAACAGTAGTGCACAATCAATATGGAAAGAACTGAAATCAAAGTTTGTTGGCAGTAAAGAGATGATCAAGAACAAAACATCACTTATGAAGAAAGAATTTGATCTATTTCGCGGATTAAGAACTGAAAACACCAAGCAGATTATAGAAAGATACTGCAATTTGGTGAAGAATATGAAAATATTGAGCATCAATAAAGATAAAGATGAATTGATTGAAAAGTTGGCCGATGCGTTGCCACAAGATGTTTGGGGCACGTATCTTACGATGTTGAAAAATAAACCTGATTTTGACAATTTATCACTGAGCGAATTTATTGAACAACTCGAAGCTCAAGAGATGGAACAACAAAAGATAGCGAGAATGAAGAACTATGATGGTGAACAAGATATCGGTCTGTATTACAAAGGTGGTGTTAGTGATAAGACCAACATTGCACCAAAGATTGAAACTGCTTTCAATGCAAAGAGTTCTTCAGGAGGTTCATCTCAAGGATCAAGTAGCAAAACTGGATTTTCTTCTTATCCATCATTTGATCCAAATTTTTCAGCAACCAAGAGTGGAAAAGTGTTACAATGCAACATTGCTTTAAATCTTGAGAATGATCAAAATTACTCTGAAGAAGTAGCCAAAAGCCATATGTCTTTGTTGGTGACTGTATTAGAATCTTATGGGAGTTTAGTTGCAGGAAGGATCGGAAATCCGATGTTGACAAAAGAGGATTACCAGGTTGATGCTGAGGAGATGGAACTTATGGATATTAAGTGGTGTTTGGCGAGCGTGTTGAGAAGAGCTGAAAAGTTTAAACAAATTATGGGAAGATATGATTTTCGTGATGCAAATGTTTCTACTTTAGGATTTGATAAATCTAAAGTTACTTGTTTTCGTTGCAGGGAGAAAGGGCATTTCAAAAGAGAATGCACAAACCGCGAAGCAAGTGGAGCTCAAAATCCCTTTGGAAACAATGATTACTATCGGAAAGCGATTTATCATCAAGTTGCTCAACAGCCGTTTCAACAACAACAGCCACAAACTGCACATGCTAGAAAGGAGATTGAAGAATCAAAGAAAGCTTATCTTGTTAATCAAGATGATGGAAGATCATCTAAAGGATTCAGTTGGGATAAATATATTTCAGCTGAGAGTAAAGCATGTCTGATAGATCAAGATGATGAAAGGCTTCCAAAAGATTTCAGTTGGGATGATTATGATCCTAACAGAAAAGCAGATCATAAAGCTTTTATTGCTCAAAAAGTTGAAGATGATGATAATGATTATTGGGAAAATAGTATGAAAGAGCATTTAAAATATCAAGCCAAGAGAGATGCTGAGAGAGATGCTGAAAAGGCTCGAATGGCAAAAAAGAAGGTTGAAAAACAAGATGATAGTGAAGATGATTATTGGGCAGATAAAATGAAAGAGCATTTAAAATTTTTAGCAGAGAGAGATAAAGAAAGAATGAAAGGTAAGAATGATAAAGAAGAGGTCCGAGTGATAAAGGTTAAAGAAGTTCCAACTTTTGGGATTAAAAAGGAAGCTGATGCAGAAAAGGTATCTGAGAACTGTGAAAATTGTGAGACTCTGAAAAAGTACAACAATGAGTTGATTCACAACATGAACAGGTTGAAAGAATCGTATGATGTCTTGAACAAAGCCATGAATCAATATAACGAGTCAAGCAGTGAACAAGCTACGGCCATGAAGACACTCAACAGAGCATACATGATAAAGCAGGATATGGTCAATTATTACATTGGGATGTGTGCTTAGCTTGGACAAAAATTGGAAATTCAGAGAATTGAAACTGAGAGAGTAAATAAGTTGTTGAAAAGTTACTCATGTTCTTCTTATGTGATTGACAGGATTTACCCCATAGCTGAAGGCATGAAGGCATTTGAAGAAGTCAAATCTGAAGTGAAGAATTCCGAAACAAAAGAGGATACTGAAGTGAAAAAATCTGGTAAGAAACAAAGTGTCAGTTACAACAAGTGTCCACCTCCGCTTGAAAATGGATATTTTCCACGAAATCCAAATTCAGAAAGAGTCAAAAAGGCAACCAACTTACAGTGGGAATCTGAGCCTTCAGATAACTTGCCAGACAACATTGATGTCACTTTCACATCATCCAACACTGATCATGAGTCAGAGTTAATTAAGAAAGTGGTCGATCAAGTGTTGGAAAAAGATGAAACGGAGGAGTCAAAGTTAGAGTCAAAGTCTGAGTCCGACACTTCAAGTCCAACAGTCAAAAAGGGTAAACGGGTTTATAATAAAGAATTTCTGTTATCACAAAATAATTTGAATGACGAAACATTCAAAGTAGCATATACTTTGAGTGATTCTGACAAATTATATTCTGATGAAGAATTTCCAATAAGAAGTGTTAAAACTGAAATGATTAACAAGGTTTTCAAAATAACTGAAATTAATATTTCTGAAATAAAAGATGTAAATCTTTCTGAAAACCTAGACCTTACACCTCAACAGTTCAACAAAGGTTAAACAAGAAAAAGGGTTACAGTTCTGGTTCAGGTTATCGAAAGAAACCAAACCATAACGGTAATTTCAAAAAGAAGGGATTAGGTTTTATTCCACCAGAAAATCATAAAAATGAGAAAACTTACAAATCAAAAACTATTTTTGTTTCAGGGACATCATCAGAAGAAGAAAAAGAGCAATTGTTCAGGAAGCAGACAAACTGAAATGATTAACAAGGTTTTCAAAATAACTGAAATTAATATTTCTGAAATAAAAGATGTAAATCTTTCTGAAAAACCTAGACCTTACACCTCAAGAGTTCAACAAAGGTTAAACAAGAAAAAGGGTTACAGTTCTGGTTCAGGTTATGGAAAGAAACCAAACCATAACGGTAATTTCAAAAAGAAGGGATTAGGTTTTATTCCACCAGAAAATCATAAAAATGAGAAAACTTACAAATCAAAAACTATTTTTGTTTCAGGGACATCATCAGAAGAAGAAAAAGAGCAATTATTCAGGAAGCAGACAAACAAAGAATTCTTTGCTAAGAAGCAAGAGGAAATGAAGAAGAATGTTGTTCAGAAGAATGAGACTAGAATCTGTTTTCAATGCAAAACAGTTGGTCATATTGCCAGGAACTGTTCAAAGGCAATCCAAGTAAAACAGGGAGTCTCTGAAAAACTCAAAGGAAAGATGGTTGAGAATGAACCACCAACCAAACAATTCAAAGTTTTCAAAAATTCAAAATTTGAAGTTGGTGAATGTTCAAAGAGTGTTTACAAAAGAAAAATGAAGCTTAACAACAGAAGATGGGTTGTTAAGAAATCAGATGATAGTTCTAGCAATGATTCTGATTCGTCAAAATCAGAGGAGCTATTTTCTGGCGATGAATCTGACTCGTCAAAGTCAGAAGAGCCACAAGTTGAGATAAAAGGTGAAAATTCAGTGCCGCCATTGGATGATGCAAATTTTCCACCATTGCGGGCTGAAAATTTGAAATCAAAAATTGGAAAAGTTGAAATTTCAAATCAATTTTTTTCTGAAAAGAAAGAATTTGATGTTGAAAAAGTCTTTAACCCCACAGTTCAAAACATTTTTGTAAAAATGGTTGACGGGAAGGTCAAAGGGGTAAAGGAATTTTATGAATTAAAAACAAAGAAACCAGATGAAGATGGGTCATCCCAGGTTAGTAACTGGGATAGAACCTATCACGACTAAACTCTGGACTTGCCGGAGCTCCCAAGTTGGTAATCATGGAGCAGGAATCGGCATCATTCTTGAAAAATGTTTGTTTGAAAAAAATTACAAGTGGTATGGTTGATAAGCAAACCTACAAGTGGTTGAAAAAGAGATTTTCACCTACAAGTGGTAATCAAGGTCATTAAGTTGAACTTGATTTAACTTTCATACAAGTGATTGAAAAACAATGTGATGAAACCCCTAACCTACAAATGGTTTGTAAAATCAACAAAACTAATTTTCCGGAAAAACCATTTTGATTAAAACAAACTTAAGTGTTTTGAAATCTTAATGGGAAAATAGTTTGTTGTCAGGGGGAGTTTTGATTGTTTACGCCAAGTGGATGGCGAAATGAAGCAATTCACAACAGTTGTCATTTTATTGTACAGTTTGTTTTCAAATTTTCTTTGAAAATCAAAAATTGAAACATATTTTTGATTTTAGGGGGAGTAAATTTTTTTTTAGAAATTTCGAAAATTTGAAAAAGACAAAAACATGATAAAATCTCAAAATCCAAAAAAAAAACATTGAAAAAGTTCAAAAACGAGTTTTGTTGTAAAAAAGAGGAAATTATAGTACATCAGTGGACTATCACAGCACGCTAAAGAATTGTAAAGTCAATTGTGATAAACGATCTCACTGATGATATGACAGTAGGTTTTTATACATTTAGTAGATTGTTTTCGAGATATAAACATAAATACAAATACTTACTTATTTCGTGGGGAACATCTCTCGGATATATGGGTAACCCCCGAAATCTTTTTGAAATACTTTCTATTTCTGACATACTAGGTCTTTGTGCGTGGTGATATCTGGGGTATTATACCAGGACTTCTGATTTTGAGGGAGCAATAGCCTAGTCCTCGTATAATGCTTTGCATTGCTTTAATCTTAAAAGCCTACCCTCAGCATAAAAAATGATGAAACATTGAAAAATGCTAATCATGTGTTGTTGAATAAAAGATCCCCAAACGGGACACACCTAAAGTCGAGCCATCATCTCTTTGTCTGAACGAAAGTTCTAACCTGAGCTCTCATGGTCTCGCATTACCCGTTTACAGATATCATTAGTGTACATTCACCTGTAAGACTGAATATAGAAGTCTGGATATGGGAGTATATTCTGAGGTGGGACACGCGAATAAGTTTAAGTTCATTAAAACACTAATCTTGTATCTCGAAACAATTGAACTTTGTGTGAAAATTGAAATGGATCAGTATACTGACAATCTACGTGAATCGTTTAGAACTTAAAATGTTTAAAGTTTAACGGTGTTAGTGATTTGTCTCAAAAACTGATATGATCCTCTTACACAAGCTCACAAAAATATTGTATGTAAATATTTCTTTACTGCATTTCATTAAAAGCCAAAACCCAAAAAGAGTTTAAGTGAGTTTTAGCATAAAATTTTGAAAAAAAATCCAAAAAGATTTTCGACAACTGATGTTGAAAAAGCTGATTTTCAAAATTCCGAGTGCTAAACATGATAAACAGGTTTGGGAGAGTTGTTTTTAAAATGAAAAATTGTTAAAAATAAATTTACACAAAAGTAAGTTGTTGATGATTAAACGATACCTGCATGTGAGTTTCTAAATTTGTCAAATTTTAAAATTTGTGAAATTTATTTTGAGGTAGAGTTTGTGCTGGTTAAAGCCAGGTTACGATCTTAGAACCTGTGAGAGTTAAAAGAGCCAGGTTTTCGATTCAAAAGCCTGTAGATTATGAATTCCAGACTGCGATCCCAGCTTATCGAAAGGGGGAATCTGAAGACAGCCAAGAGGGAGTGTATAGAGCCAGTTTATGATCCTGGAACTGTGTTCATGCAAGCTGCTGATGCTGATGCTGATGAACTTAATGAATAAAGAGATCTGATCAAGAGAAGATAGGGACCGATTGAGATTCTGGATGAGAGATAGAGATTGATTGAGGATTCTTACAATGGAGAATATTTTGGAGAGAGCTTGAAGACTGATAAAGACTGAAGATGTGACGAACCAAAGACTTGACACCGAAGACTTCGTCAACATCCAAGGGGGAGTCTGTTGGTACATATGTCTGTCGACTTCGTCTTGTATCGAGTCTTGTATTAGATTAGATAGATCAGGGCGCGAAGTATGAGAAAAATGAGAAACATATAGGTTTTGACCATTTCGCACGAAATGGACTGGACCATTTCGCACGAAATGGTGCTTGGTCAATCCGCACGAAATGGTGATTGTCATTTCGCACGAACTGGGCATTTCGTGTGAAACTGTTTCGTACGAAATGGTGGGCCTATAAATAGTTGCCTTGGTGATTTCATTTGTAACGTTCTGATTCCGGTAGCGAAGCTCTGCCGAAGTGTCTCCAGCATTGTAAAACGATCTGATATCAATACAGAGACAGTTTAAAGTGAATCTAAGTGCAAATCAGCTGTAATAACTCTGATACGTTTGTTTTCGCCACTCGTATTGGACAAGATCTCTTCTGAACGACTCATTTGGTCATGCAAACGATCTTACAGATACGCTTCTGCACACGGGGTCGTGCCCAGTGGACACGGGGGCGTGGTCAACTAATGCAGACAAACTGCAATTAATGAAGAAAGAGAAGAGGGATGGAGACGGGGCCGTGCCCGAGCTTCTGTTCAGGCTATAAATAGGGGTGCTTGGCTCACTTGCAAATCCTCCCTTGCCACACCACCTCTCTCACACTTCACCCACACTCCACCACCACCACAACACCATCATCCACCACCATCATCCATCATCCATCATAGAGTGTGTGAGTAGTCTCGGGATCCAAGATTGATCGTAAGAGTTCTTGACAATCAAAGGCCATGTTTGCCTAAGTCTCTTACATCACTTGGTGAAGACAAGCATTTAGTGTAATACTTTTTAGTTTTAATCTTTTCGCACTTTTTATTTGGTTATGTATTAATGACTTTAATAACTAGTGTCATATGTTGAAGGTGACTCTTCCTTATCATTTGTCCGTGGTGTCTTGGCATTATTTTACTGTCTATATAAAATAAAAGATTTTCACCATTCATATCTCCACGGTCTATATGGAGATATGTTGGCTACCTGGTCGGGGGTTAAGGGAATGGTTTGGTAAGAGTCTTGCCATTGTTCAGTGTATAGATCCTGCAAGGACCTAGGTCAAATTTAGTAGGACCTCCTTCAATACCCAATGGTATTGGATGGCGGGGGTCCAAACTCTTTGATCCCCTCATATGTAAACTACTATTAAAATTTTAACCCGGCTACTTAGGACTGTATCCCTGCTGACTCAGACTACTTAGCCGAGGGTAACGTCACCTTCAAAAGAGGGGCCTACTACAATATGCATTAATAACTTAATTAATTATCTTTCAATAATCTGACCCTTTAGGATTGTATCCTTGCTGACTCAAACTACTGGGTTGAGGGTAACGTCACCTTCAAAAGAGGGGCCTACTACAATAACTAAGATAATCTCTTAAAAAGTGCAAAAGTGCGGAAATAATCAAAGGTTACACTAAAGGCGAGTCGGAACCAAGTGATTCATCTTGTCTATCTTTTTTTTATTTATTTATTTTCAGCATTTTAGTTTTTTATTTTTTTTAGTTTAAAACCTTTTTCCTAAATTTTTGATTTGATTAGACGTTGAGGATAAAACCGGTATTAAAAGCTCTTGTGTCCTTGGACGACCTCGGTATCTTACCAACACTATACTACGCTCACGACGGGTGCACTTGCCCATATGTGTGTTTGGTGTTAGTAAATATCGTGTTTTATAAATTTAAATTTGACTAAAGTGGTTAAAATGGCTAAAAATATACATAAAAATATATCACACCACACGGGCATCAAGTTTTTTGCGCCGTTGCCGGGGACACAAGGATTTTAAGAAAGCTTAAAATTAACGACCTAATCAATTTTTCTTATTTTTCTATTTTTTTTCTTCTAGGATTTTTATTAATTTTTCAGCTTCTTCAGAACTCAACACGGGCCGTGCCCGCTGAACACGCCCCGTGCCCAATCTTTGGAACTGGCAATCCTGTTTTAAGTCAGACAGTAGCTGAACACGGGGCCGTGCCCACTCAACACGCCCCGTGCGCAAGCGTTAGTTACTGAAAACAGAACCGTAAGATCCCGACGGTTGGTAATTTCTGACACAAACATGAGTGATACTGATATTTTTTACTTTCGGCACTCTTATGGCACGTGGTGTCAAATATGTTGTGGCCCCCATAAAGAATTAGAATGTTATTTTCTAAATTACAAGCCCCACTATATAGACCCATTGTTTTCCTGTAGCCTTAAGAGGGGCGAAAGTAAAAATAATCCCTATCTCTCCCTCGAATGCGCTCAACCAGAACTTCTAGGAGAAATGCTTCTTGATGAACTATTTCAATTAGAAGATCTAATTCTTAATTGGTTAAAAGAACTTGAGATGTATTTTAATTCATCTCAAGACGATACCCAAGAAGAATTGTTGGGATCGCATTCGAATAAAAAAAACTTCGTTGTTCCCGATATTACCTTCAACTCTAGCGAAGACTTGGGCGATAGTCATCCCTGTGTCGATTGTGCCGTGAAGGACTCCCCATCGACTTCGTTCGATGCATACATAGACCCGAGCGATTCGACATACACCTTCTTTAACGAGAGCCCGGGAAATGGTTGGACTTGTCCACCTACATTTAGCATAGGAATCACCCTCACCGACAACCTCTTGCGTTCTCATCTTAATCTAGAACAATTAAGGTATCTCAGGCACTTTGGGGTTGTTCCGTCCAGTAAGGAACCACCCGATCTGGATAAATTCCTTGAAAATAGGAAAACTCCATAAGACAGCTTCTAGACACGGTGTCCAGGTCAACACGCCCCCGTGTCCACCAAAAGATTCCCGTCTGATCTATGGTCAGAATACGAACAAAATGTGTCAGGATTTTGTCTGCACACGGGGCCGTGTCCAGCCGACACGGGGCCGTGTGCAGCGTGCTATCGTTTTCTATAAATGCAGCAAGATTCCTGCACATTTGGACCACCCTAAAGACAGAGATCTGGAGAGATCTTCACACATACCATCCTAGGTATATTCTAAAGAAGGTTCTGAACAACCATCTTGTCTTTTCCACTTTTGTTCATTGCCTTCTTCTTCAATTTTCACTCAATACCTCCATTAAAGCTTGAAATCTCCATGATTCCAAGCTTTATTGTAATGTTTGTAAGGTTATTATTCAAGGAATCTTGTTTAAAATGAGTTTACAACTTTTTTTAAATTATTTATGCTTAAAAGTACCAAAAATAATTTAAAAACTCCAAGATTCCTTGCTCTAAAAACCTGCAAACAGCTGAACACGGGGCCGTGTCCGAGGTACTGTCCAAATATAAGTTGAAACCTTTTCGGTCTGTTTTCTCAGAATGGCGAGCAGAACTAGCGGAACATCTTCATCGCAATCAAGGAACAACCGACAGGGGAGGAGGTCATCAACGGTAGAGGACTCTCTTGTAAACTATCTTTACGCTTTAAGAGAGACTATTGATGAAGTGACGGGGGTGGAAGAAGCATTGGTCGACCGTATCAATCACTTTACGGTGGGACTAGAAGGATGTCTTCGAGAGGTCAACCTTTTGCACCAAAGGTTGAACATTCTCGCATCTCCTCCTTTGGTACCAATCATCACCCAAAGGGCATGGAACATGGTGCCTGATGTCATCATACCAGCCGAGTGGTACACCATACACCCAGGGCCTCCTCGCGATATACTACAAGGGGTCCCAGTTGGTGCTACTCCCCCTCAGCAAGATGTTGAGGAAAATGAAGTTGCCTTCTTCCTCCCTAGAGAAATAGAAGAATGGCTTTAAATAACATCTAGGGAACACCTCTCGGTTCGGAGTTCTACTAAATCGGAAAGTTATTTCCAGAATTTGATGAAAAAAGTAGAACTCCTTAGGATGATTTTATGTATCACTTGACCTATCTATCTTTAACTTTTATTTTCTGTGTTGTTTTTTTTTTCTAGGACTTTATGTAATGTGTTATTTTAATAAATGATGGTTTTAGTTAAAAAAAAAAAATTGGTGTTTGAATGATGATGTAATGAGTAAAACACACTGAAGATGGTGAAGGATACTAAGGAAAACTTGCACCAGCACCCCATGCACAAAAACAGAGCCGCCCGAAAATTTTTCTTCGTTACAGCAAGTTCAGCACGGGCCGTGTCCGCCCAACACGGCCCCGTGCTGCACAATCTGCAGGAAATGCCCAGTTCAGGTAACTAGACACGGGGCGTGCTCACTGAACATGCCCCCGTGCCCAGGCTTCTGTTTCTTTTTATCAATATCTGTTACTGGCGATCTGAACACGGGGCCGTGCCCAGACACCAGGGGGCCGTGTCCAGACGCCCAGTAACATAAATTTTTGCTTTTTCACACCTTTTTATAGAAACTCATTTTTGGGACATATTGAGGACAATGTGTAATTTAAGTGTGGGGGATGCTAAAACCTTGAATTTTTGCAAGTCCTAATCACAAGCCTTACACAAAACTCTATTGGAACCACTAATCACCCCAAATTTTTTTCAAAAATTTTTCATTTTTTTATTTGTCTTGAGTTAAGTTGAGAATTACAAGTTTTAAAAAAAAGGTGATATTTTTACAAATTTACAGCCGATGGCGTCGTGATAAAAAGAACCAACATAAGAAAATTATGAAACGGCATGACAAACCTAGTTAAAATTTGATTATATATACTTGATTACATAAAAACCCATTCCCACAAAAGTGAGTTTTGAGCCTTTATTGAGCATACAAATACATATCTTTAAACTAAATGCTCATTTTTCGTTTCTTATGTGAATAGCCGCTTGGTTTCTTACAACTCTAAAACTTTCCACGACGATACATTCACGGTCCTTACCAACTTAAACCCAAGTAAGTAAATGATGGAGACATTAGGACTAACCCTTTTTATTTCTACACCATTATTTTTCTTTTTTTTACCACCTACCCAAAATCCCCCTAGTTAACCCCTTTGAGCCTAAACTTTTTCATTTCTTAACCCAAAACAAAAACCCTTTTACCCACCAAAACCTTTTTTTTATTTTAAACCCTTTATTTTAGTAACAAAGCTCGGTTTTTCTTATGACTTCCTTAAAATATATATATATATATATATATATATATATATATATATATATATGTGTGTGTGTGTGTGTGTGTGTGTGTGTGTGTGTGTGTGTGTGATAATGATGAAGCCAAAAGAAATAAACAAACAAGTTTATCAAAAACAAATTTGTTTGAAGAATTGCTTCATCAAAATAAAAAGTTATGAAAAATAATTAAAAAAAGTCTTACAAAAACCGATGCTTTTTACGTCTTTCGCCCTTTTCTACTAACCACTAACCCAACCACCTACCTTTAACCCAAGCCTAACCCTTCACCCCAAAAGTCATCTTGATATTTACAAAGGTATATAGTTAAAAAGGAGGAGGATTGATTGCTTGGCAAGCATATGGTAGGAGTAAGTTCCATGCCGCTCTCGAGTGTTTCACAAAAATACATTTTCGGTCGAGTGTTGAGTGATCTCCCGTGAGGTATGTGAACTTGTATATAGATGGAATTTTAAAGAGGCATGGTATGCCCTAATAAGTAATTTATCTTATGAAATGTTTTAAATAAATCATGACGAATAGGATTGTAAATAAAATAAAAATAAAACCTAATAAAAATCTTGGAATCCCGACACTCTATGACAAGCCCAAAAACCTTCTCTTCTACCCATTCCGTTTGGGAGTGAAAAGCCACATTATAAAGAGTTTTGCTTGAGGACAAGCAAAGATTCAAGTGTGGGGGTATTTGATGTGTACAAAATGCAACATATAAATTACATCAATTATGGCATAAAACTAACCCTTTTTAGTACTAATGTTGGAAAAAGTGTGCTTTTGTCTTCCTTTTGTATTTTCAGAATTAAATGAGCTCAAAAGAACAAAAGAAGCAAAAAGGCAGCTAAATCTAACATAAATACAAGAAAAGGGACAAACGTGACCTGCCCGACCCCCCCGACAGCATCTCCCCAAGCAAAAACAAGAGAACAGAAGACTGAACACGCCCCGTGCTCAATGAGCACGGGGGCGTGCCCAAGTGTTGGCAGAAAAGACAAAGTTGTAGAAGCTTCTATCACCCACCACGGGGGCGTGCCCAACGGACACGGGGCTCTGGTCAACTCTAAGATTCGCAGAATCTGAGGAAATCTTGATAGTACAGATACGCTTCTGCACACGGGGTCGTGCCCAGCGGACACGGGGGCGTGGTCAACTAATGCAGACAAACTGCAATTAATGAAGAAAGAGAAGAGAGATAGACATAGGGCCGTGCCCAATGAACACGGGGCCGTGCCCGAGCTTCTGTTCAGGCTATAAATAGGGGTGCTTGGCTCACTTTCAAATCATCCCTTGGCACACCACCTTTCTCACACTTCACCCACACTCCTCCACCACCACAACACCATCATCCACCACCATCATCCATCATCCATCATAGAGTGTGTGAGTAGTCTCGGGATCCAAGATTGATCGTAAGAGTCCTTGACAATCAAAGACCATGTTTGCCTAAGTCTCTTACATCACTTGGTGAAGACAAGCATTTAGTGTAATACTTTTTATTTTTAATCTTTTCGCACTTTTTATTTGGTTATGTATTAATGACTTTAATAACTAGTTTCATATGTTGAAGGTGATTCTTCCTTATCATTTGTCCGTGGTGTCTTGGAATTATTTTACTGTCTATATAAAATAAAAGATTTTCACCATTCATATCTCCACGGTCTATATGGAGATATGTTGGCTACCTGGTCGGGGGTTAAGGGAATGGTTTGGTAAGAGTCTTGTCATTGTTCAGTGTATAGATCCTGCAAGGACCTGGGTCAAATTTAGTAGGACCTCCTTCAATACCCAATGGTATTGCATGGCGGGGGTCCAAACTCTTTGATCCCCTCATATGTAAACTACTATTAAAACTTTAACCCGGCTACTTAGGACTGTATCCCTGCTGACTCGGACTACTTAGCCGAGGGTAACGTCACCTTCAAAAGGGGGGCCTACCACAATATGCATTAATAACTTAATTAATTATCTTTCAATAATCCGAGCCTTTAGGATTGTATCCTTGCTGACTCAAACTACTGGGTTGAGGGTAACGTCACCTTCAAAAGAGGGGCCTACTACAAAAATTAAGATAATCTCATAAAAAGAACAAAAGTGCGGAAATAATCAAAGGTTATACTAAAGGCGAGTCGGATCCAAGTGATTCATCTTGTGTATTTGTTTTTTATTTTTATTTATTTTCAGCATTTTAGTTTTTTTATTTTTTTTAGTTTAAAACCTTTTTCCTAAATTTTTGATTTGATTGGACGTTGAGGATAAACCAGTATTAAAAGCACTTGTGTCCTTGGACCACCTCGGTATCTTACCAACACTATACTACGCTCACGATGGGTGCACTTGCACATATGTGTGTTTGGTGTTAGTAAATATCGTGTTTTATCAATTTAAAAATTGACTAAAGTGGTTAAAAACGGCAAAAAGTATACATAAAAATATATCACACCACACGCGCATCATCTTTCTAGAAGAGTTACCTGGATTACCGCCTGATAGAGAGGTTGAATTTAGGATTCACCTAATACCAGGAACGACACCGACTGCCAAAGCACCATATTGATTAGCACCAACGGAGATGCAGGAACTGAAGAAACAATTTGACGAACTTCTTGACAAAGGTTTTATACAACCAAGTTCATCACTGTGGGGAGCACCGGGGTTTTTTGTTAAGAAGAAAGACGGATCGATGCGTATGTGCATTGATCATCGAGACTTGAACAAGGTTACGATTAAGAATCGATACCCACTACCGAGAATCGATGATCTATTCGATCAACTTCAAGGAACTTGATTCTTTTCTAAGATTGACTTACGCTCAGGATATCATCAACTGAAAGTACAGGAAGAGGACATTCCTAAAACTGTTTTCAGAACAAGGTACAATCATTATGAATTTACCGTCATGCCATTTGGTTTAACCAATGCCCCAGCTGCATTTATGGACATGATGAACAGGATATGTAAACCATACCTGGATAAATTCATAATTGTATTTAACGATAATATTCTAATTTACTATAAGAGTAAAGAGGAACATGCAGCGCATCTGCATACACTTCTAACATTGTTGAGAAAAGAGAAGCTTTATGCTAAATTCTCAAAATGTGAATTTTGGGTACAAGAAGTGCAATTCCTTGTACATCTGGTTAATCATGAAGGAATTCATGTGGATCCCACAAAAATCGAGGCGATTACTAAATGGAAAGTCCCTGTATCACCAACAGAAGTATGCCGTTTTCTTGGACTGGCAGGATATTATAGACGGTTTATCTGAGATTTTTCTAAAATAGTCATTCCTTTGAATGTGGACCGAAATAGGAAGAAGCTTTTAAGATTATTAAGCAAAGCTTAACCAACGCACCCATACTCGCATTACCAGAATGAACTGAAGACTTTATAGTCTATTGTGATGCGTCTAAGTTGGGATATGGATGTGTGTTGATGCAACGTCAAAAGGTTATAGCTTATTCCTCTAGACAACTTAAGAAATATGAAGAGAATTATACAACCCATGATCTAGAGTTAGGACCCATAATTTTTGCCCCTAAGATATGGAGACACTATTTATATAGAAATAAATTTGTTGTCTTCACCGATCATAAGAGTTTAAGGTATATTTTTGGGCGAAAAGAATTAAATATGAGACAGAGACGCTGGATGGAAGTTCTTAGTGATTACGATTGTGATATCCAATATCATGTTGGGAAAGCTAATGTAGTAGCTGATGCTTTAAGCCGAAAGTATCATGAAAAGCCGAAAAGAGTACGTTCTCTCAGATTAAATCTACAAGTAGATTTAAATGATCAAATTAGAGAAGTACAGGAAACAGCAATCAAGGACGATGCTGAAAGTTTAAAAGGAATGATTAAAGAATTAGAACAAGGAACAGATGAAATTTGGAAGTTCCATAAGAAAAGGATGTGGATACCTAAACAAGGAAACCTACGCCACAGAATTCTAGAAGATACTCATAAGTCTAAGTATACGATACATCCCGGAAGTGATAAGATGTATCAAGATCTAAGAAAGAATTTCTGGTGGATAGGAATGAAAAAGGATATAGCAAACTACATTGCTAAATGTCTAACTTGTTCACAAGTTAAAACTGAGCATTAGAAACCCTCAGGATTATTGCAACAGTTAGAGATGCCAATATGGAAATGGGAATTGATAACAATGGACTTTATTACCAAATTACCCAAGACAAGGAAAGGAAATGATACAATCTGGATGATTGTAGACAGATTGACCAAATCTGCTCATTTCTTACCATTGAAGGAAACTTTATGTATGGAACAGTTAGCCAAGCTATATGTAAATGAAATAGTTTCATTACATGGAATTCCTTTATCTATCGTATCTGATAGAGATAGCCGTTTTACTTCTCATTTTTGGACAAGTTTCCAAAAAGCAATGGGAACCAGGTTAAATCTAAGCACAACTTATCATCCACAGACGGACGGACAAAGCGAAAGGACAATTCAGACGATGGAAGATATGCTTAGAGCGTGTGTAATTGATTTCAGAGGAAATTGGGACGACCATTTACCATTAATAGAATTTTCCTACAATAACAGCTATCATACAAGCATTAATGTTGCACCATTTGAAGCACTTTATGGACGAAAGTGCAGAACTCCAGTCTGTTGGGAAGAAATTGGAAAGAAGCAATTATCTGGACCAGAGATAGTGCAAGAAACAACAGATAAGAAAATTCAAGTCAAGGAAAGACTAAAAGCAGCACGAGATCGTCAAAAGAGTTATGCAGATAACAGACGAAAACCTTTAGAATTTCAAGTAGGAGATAAAGTATTATTAAAAGTTTCTCCATGGAAAGGAGTAGTCAGATTCGTTAAAAGAGGAAAGCTAAGCCCCAGGTATGTTGGACCTTTTGAGATTATTAGAAGAATAGGACCTGTAGCCTATCAGCTACAACTGCCAGAGGAAATGGCAGGAATACATGATGTGTTTCATGTATGTAATCTCAAAAAGTGCTTACCAAACGAATCGTTAGTGATATCTCTTAAGGACATAGAGGTAAATGAGAAACTTAAGTTTATCGAGAAACCCGTTCAGATTGAAGATCGAAAGATCAAGAATCTCAAATACAAGAAACTAGTTCTGGGTCAAAGTGAAATGGGATTCCAAGAGAGGACCAGAATACACTTGTGAACTCGAATCAGAGATGCAAAAGAAATACCCACACCTGTTCCAGTAGACCTCGAGGACGATATCTGAAATAAGGTGGGGAGAATATAACAACCCTCCTAAAACATACTTGGACACCCCTAAATGTCCTAAAATATACCCCATACGCGAGAAACGGACCCGAAATACTCTTATACTTATAAAAATCAAGAAAAACCAGTTCAGGAGTTGCTTGCGGGGCGCGACTGCCTTAGCTTAGGTTGTCGCGGGCCACGACTGCCTTGGTGTGCCGGACAAGGCATTGCGCCACGTGCCCGGTGAGTCACCCAAGCTAGGCGATTGACTTGACCAAGCTATACTCGACACGTAGTCCCTCGCGGGCCACGAACGCCGAAGCCTTCTCTTTCGCGGGGCGCGAGCCGCCTTAGATTAGGCCTATAAATTGGGTCGACGAGCTTTATTTAAATTCATTCAAAAAAATCAATTCTCTCTCAATATTCTGTAGGCTATTATTATACTCGGGCATAATACCCACTTTAAAGCGAAGCTCTGCCTCGTTGTAAGTACTATAACCCTGCTATTACCCTACGCGATCGATTTAGGATTCCGTGACGCATGTCAAGGCTCTGCCTGACTCAGTCGTTGGAATTCTGTCTCGTGTTACACTCGATTGGTCTAGGGCTCCATAATGCATGTCAAGGCTCTGCCTGACTCAGTCATTGGAGTTCTGTCTCGAGTTGTAAGGTTAATGTGATTTGGGTTATTTTACTAACACGTGTGCATTTTTTTAATTTTAATAGATAATAACAAGAAGAATCACCAGGAAGCTATAGTAATATCACCTAAATCTACAATGTGAGTACATCTGCTTTTTGCCACCTTTTTGTAAATTACTTTGTAAGTCAAAATGTTTTACCAAAACGTCAAATGTTTTAAATTACACTTAACTGTAATTGAGTACTTGTGATTCTACAATTACTGCCGATACGTTGGAGTTTTGTATACAAAATGTGGAAGACGTTACCATTGGACAATGAGATAGCCAATGAGTAATATGACCCGCAGGTCAGGTGTTGACAGTACTGAATAAGTAATTGAGTAGATATAAGCAAATGTAATTGCGGATGCCCTCAATTCTGTGAAGTTATAAAACTGTTTTGATTAAGCTGGGATGCACTCGCCAGTATTTCTTGCTGATAAAATCTTTTTAAAACGCGTTTCAGGTAGCAAAATGTGAAAGCCAATAGAAGCCAGCTGGAGAGCACTGAAGGCTTGGAAAAGTGGCTATAAAAGTTACCTAAATAAAAAGGAGTTTTTGTTTTAAATAATCAGGGTTTATCCCTACAAATGTATTGTCAAATAAACTTGGGTTTTACCCCAATGATGTATTATTATAAAAAGTTTGGTGTTTTACTCTGATAAAAATATTTCATAACTACGGTCCTGATGTATTCCGCTGCCAAATTAATAAACACCGATACCACCGATACTGTCCTCGCGGCGCCCGCTCTTGGGGTAGGGGTTGGGGGCTACAGCAGTTTGGGCGTTTTCTTTCAAAAAATGTTCGGCCGCGTGTTTTGAATCACGCTGAAATGGTATTGTATGAAGGAGAATGGGCCAATAGCATTTTTTGAAGGTTTTTTTTTATTTAATTATATTTATACCCCCTTTTAACATAATGCCCCATAACCCACATCCCCTCTACACCCTTTTTAACATAATGCCCCATAATGCCACTTTGCTGACTGGACCGCCAAATGACGCAAAACGCCTTAGGGTGGGGGCATTATCTTCCTCTTCTACTACATATGGTCTTAGAAATGGATATAGTTATCTTCAGAATTTAAAAAAATAAAAATAAATCACTACAAGCCCACCAAAATTAAAAAAAAAACTATTATTCACTCATATATGACTCTCTCTCTCTCTCTCACATATATATGTATATATATATATATATATATATATAAAGAAATAAATAATAAAGAGTAAATTACAAGTTTTGTCCTTTATGTTTGTCCCAAATTGGAGGCGGTGTCCTTTGTCTTTAAATTTGATGAGTTTTGTCCTTAACGTTTTAAAATCCTGCATGTTATGTCCTTTAGGGCAAACCCAGTTATAATTTCCAGTTAAGTTATGTCATGTGCACTGCACATGAGGGTAGTATTGACTTTTCACATCCTAATTTATAATGATTTTTAGAAAACAAAACAAACATCTTGCAATTTCTCAACACACCCATACACACTCTCTCTCCAACCACCTGCCGCCACCACCTCCCACCCTCACCTGCCGCCGACCACCACCACTTCCCACCCTCACCTGCCGCCGACCACCACCTCCTTCCACCATCACCTGACCGAACAAAAAATACAGAGCTACACCTATCCCCAAATCTTTACAAAAACTGAACAGTCAAAATTAGTCAACACTTTACAAATGATCAAAATTAAAGTGAATCAGACAATTAGTATTGAAATTAGATCATAATCAAACATCTCACAAGTCAAAATCAGTCAACAATTCACAAAAACTTATCAAAACTGAACTAAATCACACAATTAGCAACAAAATTTGATGAGATATAAATTTTAAAAAAATGATTTTTAATTAAACAAGTATGAATAAGTATGAATGTCGGGAATAAGTATCGTTTTCGCATGAATTGAGCACGTATGTTCAAGTATTTGTAAGTTTAACACGTTTTGCATGAATTATGAATAATGTATCGCATGTATGATTATTCCAACGTATGAACATGTATGAAATATGTAGAACATAAATTTAAAGAAATACGAATTTTATTTATGATCCAAGTCTCGAATTTTACAACGATTACAACGAAAAGACGATTACAAGAATACAAGACTTCCAAAAATAGAAATACAAACAATGCTTTCTAATTATGGAAAGTACGAAGAAGCAGGACGTTACACCTTTTCGGTTTAGTAATGGCCCATTGGTTTACAATATATGAAACGGTGGGACCACCACTGGTTACTTTTTAAGTTAAGACCGTTGCCAGCTAACGGCTAATAGTTATAATTATTAAAATCAATTATTCCAAAAAACAATCATTAAAGTAAAGAAAAATATGAAAACGTATTATTATAAAGTTATAATAGTATATAATTATAAGGTGATAGTAGTATATAATATATAATATAATATAATAATAAAAGTATTAAAAAACTATATATATTATTATATTATAATATAAAAAAATTACTATTCATTAGGTTATATTATCGTATATAATAAAAGAAACCAATGGAGGGACATTTGTCATTATTCTAAGCCATCATTAATTAGATAATTATTATTTAATTTAAATTATCAAATTTAATATATATTTCAAACATTTAAGAAATTATGGATACGGATAAAGTTTCATAAAACATTTGTTTTGATATTGTTTTCCATAAATAATGGGTAATTTAACATCAAAGAGCAAGTTGGATTGTTGATTAATTGAAACGTGAAATGAAAGGGATTATCATTATACAAATACACTTCCAGATTATTTGGAATATCAACTAACGTGTTATGCAATAGTATAATAAGTTGTATTTCTAATCTATATCTGTACTATATAATAAAATAAACCAATTGAGGGAGACATATATCTTTTAGTTTTCTCATCTCTATCTCCTACTTAATTATAATTAATATTTATTAAAAGATAATTATAAAATAAAATTTAATATAAATTTAACAAGGCAAATTGGAAAATAATAATCTCATCTTTCTGAAATTGGCCGATAATAATCCCAAGTCAGTTCTTAGCCAATAATAATCCGATCTCGTCCAATTTTTTTTGTAAAATAGTCTGTCGTTAAAATAAGCTTAACGGAGTTAAGTGTTTTTCCGAATTACAAACCGATATTTTAGGGCTTTTGATCAGAACGAGGATACGAGTCGATTGATGTAAAACTTACCTCGAAATACTGCCCCCAACCCACGAAAACGGTGCTTCAATTCGGGTGTTTAACTTCCAATTAACAAAATTCAAGCCATTTCGAACACAATTTCGAGGTAAGTTTTACATCAATCGACTCGTATCATCGTTCTGATCAAAAGCCCTAAAACATCGGTTTATAATTTGGAAAAACACTTAACTCCATTAAGCTTATTTTAACGGCAGACTATTTTACAAAAAAATTGGACGAGGTCGGATTATTATTGGCTAATAACTGACTTGGGATTATTATCGGCCAATTTCAGAAAGATGAGATTATTATTTTCCAATTTGCCTTTAAACAATTCGTATAGGAGATAATATAGTCTTTTGAAATATTTATTAGATTTCAAAATTATTTATCTTGAAATTAACAAAAGATGTATACTAAATATAAATTAATATAATGTAAAGAGTTAAATGTCATTTTAATCCCTGTGGTTTAAGCTATTTTGTCAGTTTATTCTAAAAGTTTTATAACAAGATATAACTTCTTTGTTGATCGGTATATAAAATTACATGTGCTCAACCCATACAATACATGAGATTCTTAAAAATGTAACTTTTTTCATTATTTAATATATAAAATTAAATTTACTACAATACACGGGGTTCTTAAAGATATAACTTTTTATTATTTAATATATAAAATTACATTTATTCAACCCATGTAATAAACGAGATTTTTAAAGATATATTGTTTTATTATCTGGCATATAAATTAAGTTACATTTATTCAACCCGTGTAATAAACGAGGTTTTAAAGATATATTTTTTTATTTGGTATATAAAATTCCATTTATTCAACCCGTGTAATACACATGGTTCTAACCTAGTTAATAATAGGATAATTATAGGGTGGAAGATGATGAAGAGAATATAAGATCATGCGTAGTGGATGAAAAAATGGGCATCTTTTTGATGAAGCACGCTCAAGCACGCCCGATATCGGCTCCCGTGGGCGTTTTTTTGCGAAAAAAATGCTTGGAGCGTGCTTTATTCCACGCCAGATGGGGATTGAATTCAACTAATCACATTTAATCTTGTTTTCCTTGTCCAATAGTTTTTTTTGTTGGTTTTTTTTTATTTTATTTAATTTTTACACACTTTTAAACATAATGCCCCATAATGCTCATATCCTCACTACACCAATTTTAGAAAACGTCTCATAATGCCCCATTACTGACTGTTAGCCACATGGCGCAAAACGCCCAAGGGTGGAGTGTTAACCACTACACATGGACTAAGGAGTTTTTTACGGATAGTTTCTGTTTATATAAGATTTTGTGTTTCATATATTTAAAAGTAAAGAAAAATTGTATGTTTTTTTTAATTTAAAATGTGTTTGGAAATATAAAAACTTGGAAAAACTAAAAGAAACATGTGGGTTGCATAGTTGATGATAATGAATCTTTGCTTGAATTAGACTGAATTTAAACAAATTGTACATAGTTGACTCATGTCTGCGTGTACCAAAATCCAGGTAATTAATGCATTGTATCACATGCTTATAATTCACTCTTCAATATTAATTAATTCTATTAAATCGCTGGAGTAATTAATTTGTTTTGATCAAATATAGAAATCCTGTGTATAACTGTGACTGTTTCGAATGCTGTATTTTCTTTTGTTCTTGCATGATGCCCGCTAGGAACCCGTTTGGTTTTTTTTTACAATATAACTTGCTTTTATTTTTTTACGGCAACCGTAAACGTTAAAATTGCTAAAAAAATTTCAAACATATTTGCTATATCCTTTTTTCGTTCCATTTTACATAAAATCTTCAATTTGTTATTCAAATACAACAACAATCAAACCCAGTAAATCCCACCAATAGCTTATTGGTAGGGTCTGGGGAGAATGAGATGTAGACAAACCTTTCCTTTATCCATATGGATAGAGATGCTGCTTCTAAAAAAGACCCCAGGCTCGAACCAAACTGCATGCACATAATTTGAACTAGACATTTAGCAATATAAATCTACCGGTCATAAAATACGTGGTGACAGAATACCATAGCATAATAAAACGTATATAACACCCTGTAGCAACAGATACAAACACACATGATAATAATCACAATGTAAAGTCCACATTAAAAGTAGGAAATATTAACCCCTAACCCAAAAAGCTCAAACGAAAACACACATACACACACCCACTTCAGTACACTCTCCTAAAAATCATTAACCTTAATTCTACAACTCCACAAACTCCTATCCTGAACCATTTGTTATTCAAATGAACAAACTAAATTCTCAAAATCAATGAAATATTATTTTCTTATTAATAAATTGGAGATGAGATGTTATGAGGGTGGCGGGTTGGATTCAATTGGCAAAATCATTGGAGTTAATGTGTTGTTGCTACCCTTGAGGTCAAGTGTTCAAGACCCATCAAAAACGGGTTTGGGGTAATTTAAGCCGTTAGAATATATATATATATATATATATATAGGGGATGGATCATGAGAAAACTAGTTTAAATGAGAAAACCAAAAAACTAACTAAAAAAACCTAAAAAGATACCAATTTTTTTTTTTTTACAATTTTTTAAAGAAAAATCGCTAAGTTTTATGTATGGAAAAAAATTTAAAAAAAAATTTGTTGTACTGCACATGTGCACTAATACGGAAAGCCTAAACCACTTAACCCACCCCCCACCGACACCCCCCAAAGACCTAAACCCCCCCCCCACCCCCACCCCCCAAAAACCTAAATTCACCCTCCCACCAAAAGCCTAACCCCCCCCCCCCACCCCACCCCCAAAAACCTAAACCCCCCACCCCCACCCCCCAAAAACCTAAAACTAAATCCTAAACATAAACCCGAAAAAAACCTAAACACCCGACCCCCCTCCCCCTCCCCCTAAAAACCTAAATTCACCATCCCACCAAAAGCCTAACCCCCCCAACCCCTAAAAACCTAAACCCCCCCACCCCCTAAAAACCTAAAACTAAACCCTAAACATAAACCCGAAAAAAAACCTAAACCCCCTACCCCACCCCCCCCCCCCCCTCCAAAAAAAAAAACTTAAACCCCCTACCCAAAAACCTAATCCTAATTCTAAACCTCCAAAAAAACTAACCCTAAAAGCTAAACTAGACTCAAAAAGCTAATTTTAAGCATGTAATGCAATTGTAGTACATGTTATATTGCACATGTGCACTACTATAATAAGGGGCTGTTTGGCTAAGCTTATTTTAATGACTTATTTACTTATTTACTTTTTGAAAAGTTAAAAGGTGTTTGGGTTAGCTTATTATGTGAGATGAATAAGTAAATAAGTCATTCCATTATGACTTATTTGCTTTTCAAATAAGCAAATAAGCAAATAAGTCATTCCAATAAGCTTAGCCAAACAGCCCCTAATAGTGTTGAAAACAAGACGACACCATAAATCTTTTTTTATGTCATAAAAAATATGCTCGAATATACTTGAATGAAAGATAAGAAAATTTGTGATCTTATGGTGCCATTTTTGTTTTAAAATGATAACGTATAGAGAAATGGGAAATGTTTGAAAAGTTATATATTTTTTTTCCAATTTTACCCCTCCTTCATTAAAAGTCCCCCCTCCTTCATTAAAAGTCTCTCTCCCCCTCCTTTTTAGTGGATTTTAGTTAGTTTTCTAGTTTTCTCATTTATATCTAGTTTTCTCATGATCCTCTCCCTATATATATATATATATGTAGTCAATAGAAAAACGCACACACATATAAAAAGAAAATCAAGGGTTAAGATGATAGTGGTGTTATGTTAGCAATTTTTTATCTGTGAAAAAGAGTCTAGAAGAATAAAATAGGAATAAGGTAGTAGTGGAGAGTTCAAATGAAAAGAAATTTTTTGTAAGAAGAAAAAATAAGAAATTTCAACTAATAAAATGCTTTATTTTAACCATTGGGTGTCAGCCCAGTGACCACCAGCCCGCATTCTAACCCGGAGATGGCGGGTTCGAGTCTTGCTCGTTCTCAATGCCCCCTACGGTAACGGATTTACCCCCAGACTCAGGCTTGCTGGGTGGCGGTCTGCGAGGTGGAATCACCTCGGCGGTTGGGAGAACCGTGGAATATCCCCCCCCCCCCCAAAAAAAATGCTTTATTCTACTTCATTTAATATAAGTATTTAATGTTACTATAAGGGTACCTTGGTAAATCTGCATATGCCATTAATTTGTAGTTTTCCTCTTTAATAGCTAACTGCATTAAATTTTTGGTAACTTATCTTCAAAATATATATTTTTTCAAAAAGATAAAATAAAATAATTTAAAGTGTATGATAAATTACGAGTTGTGTAGGATAAATTTCAACGTGTATGATGAATTCCGAAATATATAGAATAACTTTTGATGCGTGTAGACAAAAAAGTTAGTGTTGAGGATAATAGTCTTTATGACTAATTAATTAGTCAAAAATGATAATAAATGAGATAAGTGAGAAAACTATTTAATGTTTTACAAAATTACCATTTGTTCTTTTTCTTCTCAATTAAATTTTTTTCTCAAATGAACCTTCCCCTAACGTAGTATTACTAACCTTTTTCTGATTTTCTCATTTTTAACGTATATAACTTTTTATATGCATTATTATTTTTAAATACGCAGCAATATAGAGGTTTTTGTTCTTTTGGTATCTTTTTTAAAAAAGATTGACTCTCATATACTTTGTGTACAAATCTATATAATTTACTTAATTATTTACATACACTACATAATATATATGCGTAATTAGTTATAGAAAAACTATATCGTACATTACGGCTTAACGTACTTCACGTACAACAACGTGCGTAATTTGTTATATAACATGCGTGATTTTGGATTTTTGAGTTATAACGTGCGTGATTTTAAAATGAACGTGCGTAATTACATGTCGTACGTGATGTACGTTAAGCCGTAATGTACGTTAACCTTCCTCATTAGTTATATATGGTTGCGTAGTTATTTATAGTGTGTAATTATGTATTATCTTTGCGTAATTATTTCTAGTGTGTAATTATGTATTATCTTTACGTAATTATGGAGCAAACGAACTTACCTCTCGCCCAAAGACATGTGTCGCATTATGGTAGTTTCATATCCTTTGTACGACTCTCTCTCTCTAAACATACATACATATATGCATGCATACATACATTTCATTTAGTGTTGAATACATATATTAAATATAGTATGTGAATACATTGTGATATTTTGATGGTTCAAGTATTCGCCAGTTAAAACAATCTTGTATGTTTCTAAATATTTTGTGGTTCTCTTTTAAGCTAAATTGTTTGAAGTCCAAACGCAGCATGGTGAAATTTTAAAAAGAATGGAACGTAAGCGTGAAACTAAAGTACAACAATCATACCCAGTAAATCCCTCAAATAGCAAGCTAATGGTAGGGTCTGGGGAGGGTGAGATATAGGCAAACCTTATCTCCATTCCTAGGGACAGAGAGGCCGCACCCAGATAGACCCCGACACTACTAAGATTTTCGGTAACCAACCTGTCCTATAGATCCTTTCAATTGAATGATTCTTGGATACATTTGCACGTTAGAGGATTCCAAATCCTTAGAGTTTTGGTTTTACTCCGTAATTACCGTTAAAAAGCATTGCTCTTTACTTCCTTAAATCCTTCCTACTTATTAGTCTATACACTTTTTTATTATACATTAATTCTTTTATAGTTGTGTGTGTGTACGTTTTATAGAATTGATTGATGTAGTTCATGATTGAAGAATGTTGTTGTGGTCCAAATGAGAAATAAATAAAAGAAGGGTGGAAGGGTTTGAGAATAAATAAGGTGATGGGTACATGTGGATCCAAAGAAGTAGATCCAGTTTCTTTATATCTATCTATGAACATTGCATGTGAAGCTTAAATAGCCTCCAACTACTTCCATTCAACCAAAGCTACCCCTTTGCCTTTGGATATAACCACATTTTGCTTCATAATCATAATATTGTTGCTACAAGCCACCAACATAAGTACATAAAAATCATAACTCCTAAAAAACACTTTTACTATTCAATTTACCAGTCAAGAATCAGTTGTGTTTATCTTACCATTAATCCATTTAGCTACCATCAACTTACATTTGTTGTCTTTGACTATCTTAGCGCGAGTCAACGTGTCATTTGGGCGTATCTCAACCGTGTTTATGTAGGACCAAATAAAGAAGAAACATATGTCCCATTTTGATTTTGATTTTCATAAATCTCTATGATTTTGAATTTAGTATGCATATAATAATGAAAATGGAATACGCCAGATTGTCTATATTCATTGAGGCCCTACAAAATATATAACAAGGATCATGTCTTTTTCATCATTTTTGTATAGTATTTTATATAAAATTTTAAGAGAAACTATGCCCAAAAAGTTGAAATATTGGCCATCTTTGTAATTAAGTTCAAACACATAATTTTTAAATTATCAAAAACTGGAAATGTTCGAATGCATGTTCTTTCTGTTTATTTCTTTATGACATCATACATTATTTTTTAACAATAAAAATTCACACTCTCTAATCTACTCTTAAGTAACACTTTATTACACCATAGGGATTGAACTCTCACAACTTAAAAAGTTAATGTTTTATCCAATACCTTGATATCGATAGACAGAATGCCCTTTGGTGCATAGCGTTGATCTAGTGAAATAAACCCTTGAGGTGCTGGATTTCAAGTGTAGGAGCATCTTTGCAAAAAATCAATTGTAGGCCTAGAAAATCTAATCTATCTAATCTAATCTAATCTAAATCTATTAATAGAGCAACGAAATGAATAGTAATTTAGAGGTGATGACAGTCTTCTATTGGGCCGAGTTTTTAAAGGCCACGTGTATGAGTTTGTCAAGCCCACGCATTCAATACCCCACTAAAAACCACCGCCATTCTCATTTTTCCATAAACCCACCACACGCGAGAGAAAGAGGGGGCTTGAAGGAACGAAATGAATAGTAATTTAGAGGTGATGGCAGTCTTCTATTGGGCCGAGTTTTTAAAGGCCACGTGTATGAGTTTGTCAAGCCCACGCATTCAATACCCCACTAAAAACCACCGCCATTCTCATTTTTCCATAAACCCACCACACGCGAGAGAAAGAGGGGGCTTGAAGGAACAAGATCTGGTGGCCGTTAATGACGACGATGATGGTGGATTCACGGTAATAGTGAGGGTTTACAATTGAGACAAACATCGGCCACCTGATGTAGGGTTTCGTGAAGGATTGCTTGTCTGGTAAGAGTTTCGGTGACCTCCCTGCAGAAACAACCGACAGTGGAGAGTACAAGGGTATTTGTAGGGGATTGCGACCAGTGGTTCCATGGGGTGATTGGTAGATTTGGACGGCTGTTGGCGCTGATTGGTTTACCTTGGCGGTTCCTATTAGAAATCCCCCAAACCCACCGGAAAGATGTCCGGTTTCTTTTTTTGCAGACAATTTACAAAGGGGTTTTCACTTTAATAATATTCTCCAATCTTTTTGTTTGATTTGCATAGGCGACAAACATGGGTTAGTCTTTGCATGGCTTTTTTTCCCTTTTATATATAGACATTGTGTCTCTTTTGATAGGATTTAACTATTCAAGGGCTATTTCTGCTTTTATACACTATGTTTTAGTGAAATGAATTTTAAATATGCATACCACAATAATAAGCCTTTGTTTTCATATGCGTTTTAAGATTTGCGTGCAAAAAAAATATACATACAGTAGGAGGCAGATGTACTAGAACAAGCATAATGGCTATAGTTATATAATTCTGTCCATTTTCTATTGCATTGATCTTGATTAGTCGGCTTTTATGCTATAAAAGAGGTCGATCAAGTAGTGGAAGGCTTGCATTTCTCTTGGGAGATGTAGGTTCAACTCCTACTTGGTGCAGAGTGAGGCACTGGTGAGCAATGACAGGAGAGTAAGGGAAACCTGAGTTCGATCCTTGAGCCAAACGGTTTTTCCAAATTATATGAAAAAAGTAAACAAATGGTTTTTCCAAATTTATAGGAAAAAATAAGCAGGGTGTCTTACTTGGATTTACATTAGTGTTATCAAACCAAATACCATTCATGCAGGTTTAGGAACATATTTAACACGGTTTCAATTCAAACAATGAACACAATCATCCTAGAACAACTTATGCAGTGCAACCCAGCAAAACACTTACAACGGCGCTTTCTTTGCACTGCCTCAATTACTAGCTGGGATGAACAGACAACTATACTTCATTTAAAGTTGTTCTCATATGTTCTATCTATATAGGTTAGTTTTTGTTGCTTTCGAATTGATGAATATTATTTTTGTGTTCGCTGCTCTCAGAATTGTGTCTTCAGGTAGGTTTGTGCTACGGATCCTCTATGGAACACAAATCGGATTCTTCGTCTTGGGAGCTAGCTTTGTTTCATTGGAGTGAAAAGAGTTGTTGTTTGATGCAGAGACAGAGTTTGCAACAGCACCTTCAGTAGTGGCTTCCTTAGTGGAGGAAGAAGCGAAAATCTGAACAAGGTTTAGGGTCGGTGAGTTGTGGTTCAGTTCCTTTGTTTCTTATATCTGATTTTACATATATATGCATATAGAGTATTCAAAAACAATCTACCAATAATGGTTCAACTACGTCGATTCAGGTTCTAATTTTATACAAATCCTCTCAATCTCATCAATTTACACTAATGTATTCATGTGGATGTATAGACTTGGTTGGAGATTTCATTGAATTTTCATTATTTCCTTATGTTATTTTGGTGTAGATGGTAATAGTAGGATAACAGAGGACAATGCAAAATTGTCTTTGCTCAATCAAATATAGAAAAGCCTAAACTTAAGCACATGAAAAACAATTGCTCAGCTTTACTTTGTTGATTGTCTTTCATCTGTTGTTGACCGTATTAAGTTAGTATGGTTGACGCTAAATTGGAATGATATATGGCTAATGCACTTTTGTATGAAAAATGTAACATGTGATCATATTATATGCTATTTAGGCCATACCAGAGTTGTGTGATCTTCTTCAGGGCATCAAACAAGCTGGAGCAGCTTCGCCAACCCGGCCAAATGCAAACCTTTGAATCTTTTTACTCGGTATGGGCGTCAGATGTTCATTAGTTTAG
The DNA here is from genome assembly GCF_002127325.2 of Helianthus annuus. Classification (NCBI taxonomy): domain Eukaryota; kingdom Viridiplantae; phylum Streptophyta; class Magnoliopsida; order Asterales; family Asteraceae; genus Helianthus; species Helianthus annuus. The sequence continues at coordinate 145,509,380 of NC_035442.2, forward strand.
TCCGCACAACCAGCAGCAGCTTCGCCAACACGGTCAAATTCAAACCTTTGAATCTTTTTACTTGGTATGGGCGTCAGATGTTCATTAATGGTATTTTCATTTTCTTTAATAATTTGGAATATCTTAAATTATAAAATTCTTAACTTTGGGGTGGAGTCTTTCTGGCATGGGTGGGAATGCACCTACGGATGCTACTAGCAACCTGGATTTCATGTGCAACAACCAACAGTTTCAAGCATTTTTATGCAATAGTGCAAGCTAATCCACACATCTTGCAGGTATTGAACGACACTCTCTTTTTTTATATATATTTTTGTGTGTGTATGAATATGTGCACAGCCAATGCTCCAAGAGTTGGGAAAGCAAGATTTTCAGCTGGTGCCTCAGGCTAATTTTCTTCCCTCAATTAACGAGCCCGCTGAAGGAGAAGAGTATGTTCTTACTTATAATTGCATTCATGCCAATTTACTTATTTACAGGTAACTGTGGGCTATTTTTTTATGTCTTACGAGTAACAACGGCTCAAATATGTTAGAAGTACACCAGATTGAAATGGTTTTAAATTAGCCTATTCTGACCCGAACCCGTCTTGACCCGTTATTCAATTTCTAATGTCCATTATTGAAATACAAGTTAAATAATGGAGTAGGGTTAGTGCTCTCTGTTTAGGAGGGTGTGAAATCTCTCTCACAACAAGTTAAAGATTCTCACCGTTCAAAAAAAATCCATTACTGAAATACAATTTTGTGTTTTAAAGCTTTTCCAATTAGTGTTTCAGTCGAATACGATTGAAGAACTCATAATATTATATATATATAACTAACATTTTGGATATTTTCAGTTGGTTAAGGAGATTGGTGAACAGACCATGAAAAAGCGAGCCATGGTTGAAAGGTTGAAGTGTTTGAAGAAAAGAAGACCTGTTAAAGCTTCAACACCACCAACATAATCGAATATTAGCATATTTGCTATGGCCATCGCAGTTCTTTTTTCATTGTCTTGTCATTTTTCAAGGTAAACATATCTTAGGCATGTGCTATGATTAATATTCATTAATCTTGATGATTGGATTGTATTAGAAGTCTCTTTTGTGGAATACATTTTTTGTGTTTGATACAATTTAATATGAGTTTGTTTTGTTAAAAATGCATTTGTCATGTTATTACACCAAGAATGATTCAATTTAGCATGATCGTGTTGGGTTCTAATGTAAAACGTATATGTTATCATACCAAGAATGATTCGGTTGAGCGCGCCGCAACGCGGCACTATTTATAAAACTAGTTATTATAAGAAATACATCACTTTTCCTTTCAACAACTTGTATCTAGATAATATCTAGCGTGTTTCTGCCCTATGCCAACAACACTATGACACTGAGCCAACACTTAAACCCGTTGTACCAAGCCTTTGCACTTGAACCATCGTCAAGTTACTATTGGCATATACCGTGGAAACCAAGCGGATCGTCTAAACCAAAGCAAATCGTTAGCATTGCCAATTTGAGGTTTATACAATTGGTTCACGGTTTATAATTTTGAAAAAAAAGAACTCGGGTTTGGTTCAAGGTTTGGAACCGGCTATGTAAACCCGTAACATCCTATAATTCTATAAATTCTAATGCAATTGTGTATTGGATATATGTTGAAAAGGCCCATTTTGGGTAATGGAGAAGTTAAGGGCCCGTAAGGGCATTTTGGCAATTTGCATCGAAACCCAAGTATTGAAAGGATGCACGGGCAACCCCCCCCCCCCAAATCTCGATTTGCATAATTTGCATTTTATTTCACACCCTTTAGAGAGAGAAAATGTGTGTGAGAGAGATTGAAAGAGAGACCGGTTTAAGTTAAAATCGCTATCTTTCGATGAGATTTTCAAAGGAAGGTTACGAATTCGAGATCGTTTCATCATCCTAGATTTTTAGGGCAGTGTGTGCACAATTTTTTCACAAGATCGAAGAAGATTTCGAGTTTTGCAAGCTTAGTTCTCATTCATCACGACAAGAAGATGAGATTTCACAAAAGTTTGCATGAAATGGATGGGTTATGTTTGGAATGATGTTTTGATGTGTTTCGATCAATAAAGCTAGGATCTTGACGTGAAATGAGTTAGGTCAGACAATACTACAATTTTTAGGGTTTCTACGAAGAGGTAGGTACAATTCTCGCATGATAAGCTTTTGAATTACAACTTTCGCATTAATATGACGATATTCGCATAATAGTTTTTGTATGGTAGCTCTAGCATGCTTAGTTCTCATACGAAAAGTTTAGTCATCGCAGGAGTAGTTGTGTGAAAAGTATAATTATGCGAATAGTTATGATTAATGCGAGAACTATGTCCATTTGAAAACTCTTAAGATTTCGCTAGAGACCTCATGCGAAAACTTTACTTCTCACATGGTTGGCTTGTGCGTGAAATTATGTTTAGATTGTTCTGTTTGTGCATGAGAGATGCCCCTTTTCACATGTGAACATGGAGTAGTTGTCTAGATTATTCATGCAAATCCTTAACAGTTTTAACTGAAAAACACGCAACAGAAATACGAACCTAAAAACTTTTCGCTTACTAAACATTCTACGATACATGGAAACCATTTAAACAACTTATTTAAGAGCATTACATTCTTTACTTTTGCACATTATGTTTGAAATGACACATGCTTGTAATACTACTTGACCCACTCTCGTACAATTTGCGCTTCACTTGATCTTTAGCCACTCCGCTCTTTAGGTGAGGACTTGTATAACCGGTAGTCACAATGAAATCAATTCATTAGATAAATAACGATTCCATACATTAATTAAACTTAGATAAACAAGTGACAACATCAAGCTTCGTCTACAAGTACTGATCCATCTAATTACAATCTCTGATCTGATCTTCGGATCACAGTATTCAACCTTCGAGGCCCAATCTTGTTAACCTGCACTTTCATTCCCATTCTCGATGATAATATGAATAGCATCGTTAGTTTTCATCCATGTACTTAAATCCAATGTATACACAATTTCCATCCATCCACACACAATTCAAATTCCCATACATACATACATACATACATACATACATACATACATACATACATACATACATACATACATACATACATACATACATACATACATACATACATACATACATACATACATACATACATACATACATACATACATACAAATTCTCTCCACATACATTCATGTAATCACCACCCATACACACATATTATAAGTTCCATCCATTCACACATAATTCAAATTCCAATACATACATACATAGAAATCGTATCGGCATATGTTCATGTAGTTACTATTTATACGCACATACTACAAGTTCTGTCCATCCACCTTCATACATAGTTCGTCTCTATACATGCTCATATACGAATTCCATCCTTACCCGTATCTCACAAAACCTTTTGGTAGGTTTAGGGTGCATTTCAAAAGCTTAACGAGGCTTGGGAATGGGCCGCGGGGTTCGGGATCGAAAAAACGAAGAAACAGAGAAAATTGGGGTTAAGCTCGTCGGCGAAGGGCATTAACCCCGTTGACAACCAATTAGGTCATCGGCCAACCTAAACCATCGGCGACAGCCTTTACCCCCGTCGGCGGCAGGCTTGTCTGATATAAAACATGGATTTTCAACTTTTTGCCATTTTCAAGTCGCGTTAGCCATTCTTACGACTACTGATACGTAAATATAAAGCTTTCATATGCCATTCCAAGGCCCTATATCATCCTAACTCTAAATCCATTATCCTAACATACAAGTTAATCTCTTTTACTAGCTTGCCTTTTTTATTAATGACGCATCTGTTCCCACCATTTGGATTCAAGTATAGTTATACTACATTTGATTTGTTACTACATTCCAAACCTTGATTCCATTATTATGTACTCGTCCTTTCATGATTCCTACACATCTTGCATATATTTATATGTATAGATTCATTAACATAAATGGAGTTAAAGTCAGGAATCATTTACCTCGAGCTTCCATGTTCGTGCTTGCTTCCTTGCCTTCTCTTGATCTATTAGCTTTACATCATTTCATCCTTATTTACATGATTCCTATTCTTTCATGTCATCATGTTTACAATTCATATGTTGTATTGGCTTTCATTAGTCAATTACTAATATATATATATATATATATATATATATACAAAACATAGATTAATAATCACATCGTTGCAAATCCACACAATTCAACGTATCATCATGTGTAAACCATAAATGACCTAAAATGCATAACATGATTTCCCTAATCTTACAATCGTGTTAGGAAGCCTAACCATGATATTCCCACATTCGTTGCCTACTCAGAAAGTCAACTATTAAACATACTAACTTCCTATTTAGAAACATATGTTCATCTTGGCATGCTATAACATAACCACTAGACTAATATGCATTTCATACTCTTGTTATTGATCATATACAACCATATGATTACTTAGTTACATATATACACATATATAATCAATTCCACACATACTAGTATTTTTCATGATTATACAATTGACAACTTCATCCAAGGTAGCCAATACATCATAACTTCTACCTTGATACTTGCTAGTAATTTCATATGTTCCACAAGTAGCACAAGTTACTTCCTTAATCTTAGTTACGTAATCAATCAAACACATAGTGTGTACCATACCATTCCAACACAGAGTACAAGTTACTAATGCATATATTTACCAAATCATACAATCTAACTAAATTCCCATTTATATTCCGTTTAAAGCACATTCCTCGTGTTAGTTTACTATCAATTACATCATTATCACATTCTATACATTTTCACCCATTACTTGCATACAGTTTCACATACTAATCTATACTAGTTCATATTTCCATTCATCATTTTCAACCAACAATCAAGTAACCTCTATTCCACAATCATTCATTCTATCAAAATGAGCAAAATACCACCTAATACATCATGTATTCAGCAAGACTTGGACACGGTTAATATACCCATGTCGCCACCCCACCTCCTAGATGGGTTTCAATCTAATTCATTAAATCACTTAGAATTGTTTATAAAACAAGTTCTAATCGATGATTCTAACACACATTCATGGTTGTTATCATATGAATTCAAAGATTGATCACATACCCATTATTTGCAAAGTCACTAAATCAAAATCTATAACTTACCACATATATATTAGGATTAGATGATGAGAAATCTTCATCTATGCAAGATTTAGCATCCATTTTTGACCTTGATCTGGGCTGAATTGCACACTTGTTCTTGAGATGGTTTCTCCTCTCTTTATCTCCGTACACAACACACACATACTCATCATCCTGAGGTTTTTATTTTCTTACAAAAACCTTATTTCAAATTAGGGGTGTTCAGAAAAAACCATAACCAAATAAAAAACGTAAACCGAACCGTAACCGTAACCAAATAAATCGATCTGAATAACGAATTCGGTTTTTGGTTTGGTTTCTAACCGAAACCGAATTGTGAATATGGTTTTTTGTTCGGTTTATGGATCCACATTTTATTTTATTTGGTTTATTTGGATAATCGAATAAACCATTTAACTATTAAATAAAAATAATAATATTTTATAAATCATATACAATTTATTAGCCCAAATTAGTTATTTTTATATGCAGCCCAAAATACCAAATGTAAATCTACAAGCCCAACTCAACCCCACTCATTTCTAAAATAATAGAACTTCGGACCTATAGAAACTAAGGTTTAGGATTTCTACATTTTCTTGGAGAAAGACTCATGTTTAAAGATTATTTATATTTTGTGCCATTAGACTTGTTAACTATTTATAGTTTCTATGATCTATATTTTGAAGCTTTAACTTTGTGGTTGTGTCTATGACTACTTTATGGATGTGTTTGTTTTATTTCGCAATGAAACTTTCTTGTATTCATATATTGTTAGGTGTAAATTATTTGCGATGTTAGAAAGTTGGAACACAAACATAAATATAAATTAGGAAAAAAAAAGTACTTAGTACAATTTGGTTAGATTTGGTTTCTAACCGAAAAACCAAACTGAATTGAATTTGGTTTGGATCGGTTTGCATATTCCTTATTTGGTTTGGTTTGGTTTGGTTTTTGGTTTGGGGTACAAAATTTTGAAAATCGAATAAACCAAATAAACCATAAACCGAACCGATGAACACCCCTATTTCAAACTCTCAATTTCAACCCCTCATGTTTGCCATTTGATCCAATTTGTCCCAAACTTCATTCCCTACTATTTAACTAATATTCTTACTAAGTTAATTAACTTAGTTATTTGTTTTCAAATCCATAACACATGAAAACATACCAGTGAATCGAAATTTCGGGTTTTGGGGCTTTATAATTCAAGTGTGTTGCAAGGGTCAATCTCATCGGGTTGTTTGGCGGTAGAAACTACATCGCTCACGTGAGATTCTGGAACCCCTCTTTAGACTATTTTGGGGGTGGGGTGCCTATTCGACAAAGTGTTATGAAAGTAAAACATGTTTTATAGAACTAAAATGTTTTATGAAGGGCACGTTTTTTAGCTTTTAGCCATAACATGATTAGGAATGCTTTCAGGTAAACGTCTAAAGTTAACGCTTCGTTGAATTGTAAACCTGACACATGTAATGAATGTTTTAGAATGCTTAACGAAAAGGTATAGATATTATTATTTCAAAGTCAATACATTTTCAAATATGACCCAACAAACCTGGCTACTTTGATTTAATTTGACACTTCTCAAAATTGTAGTTAGTGAACCAATTGATTCACGACAAACATCCTAAACGATTGGTTTCATTCGCCTGGGTGATCCCATAAAGGAAAAGAAATATACGAGACAAGTTTCATTTTATAAGTGTAAACAAATATGCAAGCGTACGAACCCTAAGATTATCAAACATAAACATGTAACAAAATTTATCAACATAAACATAACAGAAGGAAATGCGTTATTTCCCCCCTCAACAAATATACCATATTTGATGTGATGAAGAAACTAATCCTGACCTGAACCCGACGATGTTATGTCTAACCTATGTATCTAAAGGATGCTCAAATGGTTGACGAAAGTGTTTTGAATGGAGTACACGTTTGTGGAATAATAAATATATTAAAGGGCCATAGACAAGTTGACCTTATAAAAATAGTTTATTATTCTGATTTACGGAGGTTGATGGATTGCTATGTTTGATTAAACAAGTTAAATAAACCAACCTGAACAAGACATATTTAATTAAATATATTTAAAATGTCAATCGAGCCTAATTAGTTTATTAAACGGGTTACATATGACACCCGAAGCCTTTAATGATCACTTTTGCACGCTGCCAGTAGTGGGTATTTCTCAACGAGTTGAGTATTTCAACTAGATCTGGTAATGGATACAACTATACATAAAATGATTATCTATCTATTATAATAAAAGAAACCAACTTTTGGACACGTGTCATTCATTGAAGGTATTCTCAAATCTATAATTATTTTATATTAACTAAACAAATAATAAATTAATATTAAATCTTATCATACTCTAATAAAATATTATCCTCAAATCTAAATTGTTAATTTAATATATTTTTAAAACAAATACATCTCTTTCCTATTTATCTTATATTAAATATATAAATAATAAATTTATATTAAATGTTAATTTATTAAAAATATAACTTTTTTTATTATTTGGCATACAAAATTATATTTATTCAACTCGTGTAAAACACGGATTTTTTAAAAATATATTTTTTTATTATTTACTATACAAAGTTACATTTATATAACCCGTGGATTCAAATCTATCTATAGATTGATCTATTGCCAAAACCAAAAATAGTGGTATTTGCTAGCAACAACATAATGGAGGCAGACAATCAATATAGATTGGTCCGAAATCTGATTCAAATCAAACATAGCACCCATAGGTACATAAGAAATGTATTGAATCGATTCTTTTTAATTAATAGATCCGATCGCAACTTCGAATATGGAATTCAAAGGGATCAAATAAGAAAGGATACTCTGAATCATAGAACTCTAATGAAATATACGATCAATCAACATTTATCGAATTTGAAAAAGAGTCAGAAGAGATGGTTCGATCCTATGGATTAGATACAAAGTTACATTTATATAACCCGTGTAATGCACAAAGTTTTTAAAGATAAAACTTTTTTATTATTTGATATATAAAATTACATTTATTTAATCTGTGTAATACACATGGTTTTTAAAGATATAACTTTTTTATTATTTGATATATAAAATTACATTTATTCAACCCGTGTAATACACGAGGTTCTAACCTAGTTAATATACTAAATGAATCTTACTACATAATATGATTCTTAGTTTACTTACTTTAAACGTCCACGATTTATAAATTATTTGAAAACAGATAAAAAAATACTAACGTTAGTCTGGATTCTGGAACACATAATCCTAAAAGTCTAAATCTAATATTTGAAGCCCGTATGTGAGATAAAAAGAGACCCAAGTTTAATGGGCCTTGTGGTTTGGGAGTTGGCTTTTCAAACAATTGAACAAATAATTAAAGAAAAATCCTCTAATATGTTTTGACTTTGTTTTCATGTGAGAGTCCAGATAATCGAAACTAAATGCCAGACATATCAAACTCATGGATTTTGTTTAACCTAAACATTATTTTTATCAGAAAAAAGTTTTTATTTTATGTTTCAAATGTTAGTTATTTGTACCTTACAAATCACAATCAGATTTATCATACACTCTAGAGGTGTACAAAACGGGTTTTGGATTGTATCCGGAACTAGGTAGGGCCAAAACGGGTATTATTGGACCCATGTATTAGTAGGATCTGGGTATAGATATATACAGTAGAACCCACCTGAACCCATTCGGTAGGTCCAGGTTACCGGGAACCGGAATCAGGTATGCATGTTTTTTTTAAACTTTACTGGTGGGAATCGGTTCTTAACGGTAATATAGCCATTTGGACCGGTTTTTTTTTTTTTTTTTTTTTTTTTTTTTTTTTTTTTTACAATCATACCCATCTAACTTAGTATAAATAGCCCTATAATGTTTAGTTTTAACCACACCACTTTTCTAACTCTCAAAAACACAAAAATGCTCGAGTTTTTTTTTACCTCCAAGACTCCATCAATGGCAACACTTTTCTAACTCTCAAAAACATAAAAATGCTCGAGTTTTTTTTTACCTCCAAGACTCCATCAATGGCAAGCAACGAAAGTGTTGTTTTGGTTCTTGAAACCAAAAGAAACCTAGAGGTTTGGAAGCACTTCGAGCTCTATCTTATGTCGGACGCCCGGTGCAAATATTGTGAGAAGTTCATGAAAGTTGTGGCAAGCTCGATTCTAAAAAATATACAGTGAAATATTGTCTAGTTAAAAAAGCAAAGAGGAGGGGGAGTCGTCTGGATCCGCCGACCAAAAGTAGTGGTAGTATTTAACTTCCACTTTATGTGTTATTTGTTTATGTTTATCGTTAGTTTTAATGTTTAAGCTTAGGTTGTAATGTTTTATATTTAATGTTTAGTGTTTAATGTTTTAATGTGTAATGTTTTAATGTTAGAATGTTTCATGTTAATGTTTCACGTTTTAATGTTCAACTTATATAAAATAACATTAATATTAAACATGCTTCACATTACACATAAAATACTAAAACTAAAGCTAACATACTAATAGTAACTACAATTGAACATCCATTATAAGGCCATCCGCGGCGGTGGAAGTTTTGTGCGTGATACAATTTTTCAACGCGTGGAACTTGGCCAAATACCACTGCCACCCATCAAACTTAACGCGTGAAACATTAATCCCGTGATAAACTTAACGCGTGATAAATGGAAGATTGTGAGGGGATGTGAGGTTTATTGTTGGGTGTTGTGAGTGATGGGCATTTCCACTAAAAAGGGTTGTGAGTGATGAAATAATGGTTGATGACATGGCGGAACTTGATTGGATGTTGTGAGTGATAAATGGGTGGTGAGTGATAACCACCCCTACCCCAAAACTTTCAAATTTCAAGCTTGCTAAACAAAATCATATAATACTGCATCAAAATTATTCGCGATCTGCCGTGATAGTTTTTTTTTTTTTTTTGAACGGCAAATTTGGATCATTGACGGACTACTGGAGTATCATCGTGCCACCAGCGGAACCACCCGATCATATTCATCTCCATTAGGTATAATGCCTATACACCAATTCAGGAGGAAATCCAATAAATATGGAAAAAACCCCTTGTGAGAATCGAACCCTGTACCTATTGGTCTAAAGTATTATCTCACTCCCAAGATACCACTAGGGTATAAAGCCATGGGTTGTCGTGATAGTTTTTAATTTGATTTTCGGTGATAAAGATCATATCATATCTCCATGAGAATCACAAAAAGGTACTTTTTGTCATCATGCATTTATGTACCCCACCTTTCCTATATAACGCCTACCCATGACTGCCACTAGTCCACCAAACGTTTTAAAACTTAATACTAAACATAACGAAATTATTGTAAGAAATAATCCAATATAACGTCAGGATACACAAAGTCAATATATGGAAATTGGAAAACCAAAATGTCATCTTTGAGTTTTTGTAGTGGTATCAAAATGCTTATTATTTACTAAAAAAATAAATAGTGGTTACTGTATTATCATATACAATAGAATGAATCAAATAATCGATTTTACAGACATTATAACTTTACAATAATCGTTTTGCTTTTGAAATTTTAACCATTTGGCATTTAAAATGGCAAGTATATGACAGGTATTTAGTAAATGACTAAAACAAAGTTTATTTGCTCTCTAAAGAATCTACCTTAGCTCTTAGAACAGATTTGAATATAAGATACTTTTGTGAGTTCATACATTTTGGTAAGAAACCATTTAAATGCGAGTGTGTAATTCATGTCAATTCAACAAGCTCATAATGGTTGAACGGTTTTTTAAACAAGTAAGCGGTTAAATTATATGTTAGACCGTCATGATCCTTATAAACCCTTTATTAGAGTCTCATTAAAGCTTACATGATGCGATAATAAGTTTTCATACAGAAAAGTCAATTTTGTAAGACTAAATTGTACAAAACAACCTTTATGTATTATCAAAACAGCACATTTTGTCTTTTTGACGAATTTTAAATTAAAGGTATAGTGTGCAGTTTTGATAATATATAAAGAGTGTTTTGTGCAATTTTGTCTTTTTTTTAATGAAACTCCGGGATTTAATCATATCTAATCTTATGCATTTAGTAAAAGAAATTTATATAAACTGTTGACTTGCGTTTTTATAACCTAGTAACTTATAGTATATAATCTAATTTGAAATAATCGTACTTAAAATTGTTGACTTACGACTATTTTATAGCTAAAAAATAAAGGGTCATGGTATTTAGTCACCCCAAAATTGTTTGGACACCCCTTATACGATGTGTATAATGTTATATACGTCGTATAGGATTTAACCTGCATTAAATGAGCCCTCTGTACGACATGTATAACACTATATATGTCGTATAGTGACTAATTGATGAGTCTGTTGTCGAGGAATTAAGCTGCAAAAGTAAACCTTATATAACGCGTATAGCGTTATACGCGTCATATAGATTCTTGACTGATGTATTATGTTGGAGAATAATAAGGGGTGATAGGTGTAAAAGTGAGCCCTGTATAAGTGGTTGTTTGTTTAGCTCTTAATGGAGCTTTTCATGGTTCAGACATCTAACTGGTTCAACACTTAATGGTTCAGACTGTTTGTTTCGCAAGCAGAAGTCTGAATTGGTCAGACATTTGCCTATGAACGTTTAAGGATTATAGCTCTTAATGGTTCATACCTCTTACTGATTCAACACTTAATGGTTCATGTCTTTTACTGATTTAGCACTTAACCATTCAAAATGTTTGCAATAAACCCCTAAATCGCATAAACTCTAGGGTGTCCAGATACCAAAGCTTAAATAATTATTATGATTAATATTAATCTATATATATTCAAAAATTTAGTTACATGTTCCTATTTTAAAACCAAAATTTATGATGGTTTTAAATTGGGTCCTTCTATCTCTCTCTCACTACACTAAAACATAAAGTTGCCAGCCACCTTCCTTGACCCTTTGGTTTCCTAACAACAAAATTTCTTCAACTCATCATCATCTTCAATACAAAATTCACTATTACATGAAAACTCAATTTCTATAGATAACCCATTGCATAACCCACAATCGATATAAAAGGGGTAATTCTATATTGAAGATAGAGATTCAAAGCAAATCCCTCACTATACAATTTTTTCATCTACTGTAATCACAAAGCCTATCGCATAACCCACCATATGAGACACAACAAAACTCACCGAGCAGCAGAGATCGGGAGCTCCTGAAACCTGTCGCCACCACCGTTGACCATGACGGCGGCGCGTCGTCGTCAAAACCCTCGCCGGCGTCCAGTTCACCGTCGCATAACTCCGGCCGTGAGGTATTACACTCTCTCTCTATCTCTCTCTTATTATTGTTATTGTTATGATGATTTTGTATGATTTGAATGTTTTATTGTGTTATTGAATGATGAAGTTCTGATTGAGCTCTAATTAGGGTTTTAGATTGGGGATTTATGATGACTGGATTAATATATTGAGTTGTTGTTTGATTGATCTGAATGCATTTATAGCGAATTATATGCTTAGAAGGAAATAATTAGAATTTAGGAGTGAAGTGACAGAGTGTTTTGTGACATGAGTTATGTACTTATCGTAACCCTAAACCGGTTCGGGTTGGTCAACAACAAGTCAAACCTGGTTTTGGTTTCAAATTAGGTTCGTGTAATTCGGTTTGTTGACTGTTTTTTTCCCGGTTTGATTTGGGTTTAAACCGGTTTTGAACAATTTTGACTGTTTTTTACGGTTTCGGTTTGGTTTGGTTTAAAATCGGTTTCAAAGAGAGAAACCCAAACGGGTCCCAAACCTACGGTTTCAATCGGTTAGGACTGGTTTGTGTGTCTACCCGTTCAGTTTCAGCTTGGGCCATCATTATTTGTGGTATGAATTGATTAAACTGTACGTGAATTTTAATGCTGTTTTTTTACTATTATTAATCATATTGTTCTACTTTTCCAATCATATTGCAACCGGACAAACGGATAATGATCTGCTTTACGCTGCTGATTGTCAGTTGGTAGAAGTTGTGAAAGATGCGAAAACGACAAAGGATCCGACATACGCTAAAATATTGAGTTCTACGTTGACTTCGATATTGGGTTGGGCTGAACAAAGACTTCTTGCGTATCATGATACATTTGATAACGTAAACATTAATTCTATGCAAAGTATTGTGTCTTTAGGGGTATCAGCTGCTAAAATATTGGTTGAAGATATATCTAATGAGTATCGCCGAAGATGGAAAAATGATACCGATGTGGCGCGAAGTCGGACTGATACGTACATTAGGTCATCGCTTCGAACGACTTTTGCTCAGGTACGTTTTTTTTTTGTTATTATATTTTTAAGGGTAAAATGCCATTTAGTCCCTGAGTTATATTAAAACAAAAATGAGATAACCTCAGAATTAGTTATCTCAGTTAAAGGAGAGGGTACTACACACTTAAATATAAAAATCGATAAACACCAAACTGTATAGAAATACTTCAAATAGCAAAATATTGTTGTTAAATCTGTAGAATTAGTTATCTCAGTTCTGCATTCGAAGAGTACTAGGATAAGGTGTCCCATTTATAATCAAAATTCAATATTCTTTATGATAAAGTCAATCTGAATTTATTATTCCCAAGCTACCAGGTCCAAAATAATACATCAGACATTCATTCCCATTGTTTGTGCCATGATGTTTTTTGCAGTGTATTATTGAGCATGGTGCACTCCCGTGCCTGTTGAGTTTGTTGGCCAATAACCACAAAAAAGCATCAAATAAGAAGCCTGATGGACAATCTCAAACATCACGGTTGGAAAGAAATAACAAATCTAGGTAAGAATACAAATTTACATCTTTATCTTTTCATACTTTTTACCATTATATAAACAGTATGGTAATTTTTAAATATTTTGTTTTTCATATCAGTCTGTAATCGAAGCTGGGTTAATCACTCCCCTGGTCCATCTCCTTGAGACTGCTGAATTTGATATAAAGAAAGAAGCTGAATGGGCGCTTGCAAATGCCACTTCTGCTTGCACTAATGAAAAAATGAAGTTACTTTTTACATTCTTTATAAACTCAAGATCCTAAATGTGAGTAACAGGTGAAAATGTGTTCATATTGATGTTGGCTTGATCCTCTTTAACGATTTTTGTCTGTTTTTTTTTTTTTTTTACTTTTTGTAATGTTTTACGGTTTGTATGGATTGTGACAGTGAGTTTAGCAAAGATTGAGAACTTATAGTCTCAGGAAAATAATGAAATTTATGAAAATGCCGTGAAAATTCTCGAGACTCACTGGTTGGAAGAAGAGGAGCCCATGCTTGATGGTTCACAGCTTGGTTTCGACTTTGGCGGTCCAACTGCCCAAGTTCTACCTGGTCCAAGGTATGCCCGGTTGAATCAAAGTTCAAATCTGGTCAGGTCAGGTCAGGTTTAGTCGGGTCAAGGTCTATTTGGGTCAAAGTCAAGTATAGTCGGGTCATGGGCATATAAATGGCAGTCCAGGTACAATAAAGGAAGTAAGGAACGGGTTCAGAGTTAGGGGTGGCCAGTTGTTCTTTTTTACCTCGAGTTGTTGAAAGTTTTGGAACAAAGTTCGAGGCGGATATGAATGAATGTTCGCTCACATTAAATCTAAAGCTTAAAATATGTTGGGGTTCACATGTAAACAGTAATGGAGTTGTTTGAGTTAACCCGAATCATTAATTATTTAATTGATTACCGAACCATTTAAAAAACTTCGTGTACAGGTAGTTTTATTCAGTTCGGATACGGCCAGGTTTGCTCTTATCGGGTTCGGGTTACTTCCAGTCATGTCGGGTTCCGGAATTTGATTAAAAATGACACTCCTAAATTGGCTTTGGCTCATTAGCATGTTTATGATCTATAAATATATTAGTAAACTATTGGCATGTTAGGTGTGCCATTTAGCATTTTTTTAATATTTTAAAAGTGTTTCTAAGTTTAACTTAGTAACCCACGATTGAAGACCCCAATGTTGATTATATCTTTTAATCTTTATGAAAATGAAACGTGATATTCCAAAACTTCATATTACTGTCACAGGACCGAGTATGGAAATGCCCAGCTAGAATGCAGTGCAGCTGACGAACATGCCAAGTTGCTAGCTTCTGAGGTTATTGGATTAAAGGAGAAGGTACTACACACTCATGGTAGCTAATATATTCAATTTAATATATCTATATATATTCAAAAATTTAGTTACATGTTCCTATGTGGCGCGAAGTCGGACTGATACGTACATTAGGTCATCGCTTCGAACGGCTTTTGCTCAGGTATGTTTTTTTTTTTGTTATTATATTTTTAAGGGTAAAATGCCATTTTAGTCCCTGAGTTATATTAAAACAAAAATGAGATATTTGTTTTGGCAACCATTACTTATTTCTTTCTACCTTCATATCAACAGACCTCATAACAAATTTAATTATAATTGACTACTGAAACTTGAGATGTTATGTTAGTTACAACAACCCTTCCCACTGTCGTTTCATAAAAAACCAATAACTATTATGCATGTCGTGCATCGCACGGGTATTCCCCCTAGTATATGTTAAAAACTAAACTGAATGAACAGTTATTAAAGGGCACACCAGTAAATAGAGGTCGCACCTCTCCAGCTTTCCTCTACGTCTGAGAATTGATTCAGGCCACGCGTCTCATGTGAAGGCCCAGTATAAAACCCTAAACCTGCTTCACCCCACACACCGCCGATTACATGGAGAGAGAACGATGAGAGAGAACGGTGGCTGGCCATGTCCCGTGTGTGTTCCGGAACGGCGCCGTTGCCTATCACTGGTGGTGTGGTGGTGACTAAAGAGATTATTAGTGTGTGGTGGTTCCGGATTCAGGGTGCGGTTCCGGTGGTGATTAGCGGCGTAGAGAAGATGCTAGGGTTCCGGTGAAGGCCCTGCAAATTTACGGTACCACAGGTGCGGGATCAGCATGAACGCCGATGAGAGATCTGAAAGTTTTAGGGTTCCGACGAAGTCAGCTTAGCTCCGATGAGAACCCGCTTTCCTGAACCAGGTATGCATGTATTCTTTTATAGTCAAAGCGGGTGTTCCATGTATTCATATCTAACAGGTTAGGCTTTTTGGGACTTCAAAGATTGTGTATAGTTTGTTTCAGTTGAGGGATGGTACATGTCTGATTTTGGGGGTTTAGGGTTAGGTTTTCATTATTGTTTGGGTTAACATGAGTTATTAGGAATGTAAGTTTAATTTAGTTATTTGTTTTGATTCATTGCTATTTGTAGGTTTTGGTTTGTGATGTGCTAGCTTTGGCTCTTGCATTTGGTGTTTTGGATGGTAAACCCTAAAGTCTTTCAACTGATTGATTGGTTTTCGACGTAGAAAGACGACTTCCAGCCAAATTTGATCAGTTCCGACGAGTGGGGTGAAGGTTTTGCTCAGAATCCGGTCACCACAGAACTCAAAACAGGCGAGTAAGGTAAATCTGACCATTTCAAGCTTTGTTCTTTTCAGTTGTATGATTATTATCAACAACTGATGTTCAAATGATGAATATGATCCGTAGGGGTTGTATAGATGAAATCGGACAAGAGGTGGACAATGATTGTTAAGATGGGTTACGTTTGTATAAGAAAAGGGCTGATTGTTCAGTATCAATTTTCATATAGGCCCATCATTCAGTATGCTTTGACAAGCTCATCTTAGAGTAACAGGTATGAACTTCAATTTTCATATAGTGTTCGTATGTTTGTAGTTCTACAAAAGTTCGTATGTGCGCTAATGGTGGAGCTAATCAGTTGTCTCTGGAGCTATGTTGTTGTGAGCAAGATGTGCCTGGTGTTCGTGAAAGGTATTGTTTAAGTTTTTGTTGATGCCTAACCGGTGTTTGATGAAATGCTTTCTAAGAGTGTTGTGTTTAGATTTTTGGTTTTTTTTTTTTTTTTGGAAAGGGATCGGGCTTTGTTTAATGGGTTAGATGTTGGTTACGAGAGTCACTACTTATTATTTTCACTTTTTGGAGAAACGGTCATGTTAAATCGAGGAAGATGTAAAGTGTGCAGAATTAGGTAGTTGTAAGAACTAAGTAACATGTGCAAGAAACCAATTTGATTGAGTGCAAAGGCCAATATATCCGGTTTTGAAACAAGCCATTTAATCAGAGGGCCGGTAAAATGAGTGATTTTCACTAAGTAATCCATTATAAAACATATCTTCTTCAACTTTGTATCATTACATTTGTTTATCATAACAAGTGAGGTTTAAGAGAGGGGGTTTTGGAATTTAAACCGTATGTGTTATACGCGTGTGTAGTCAAATTCTTTTGCGGGGGCTGAAAGTGGGTTTTAGAAGACAAGCTCCTACTCTAACCTAAGTGGTCTTAGTTTGTGTCCCATAGGCCATGGTACAACTAAGTTTCAAATCACTTGCATTGGCTATTTTAAGTATTGAGAGATGTATACAGATACAAAGTTGAACTGATGAAGTAGTAGTAATTTGTATTATTAATATATTATTAATATTAATGCAATAATAGCTATAAATGATTTTAATGATATATAATGATCTGGATAATGAATGATCTGGCAAATGATGTCAATGCTTTCTTAATAATCTTTTGACTAAATTGATGGAAGATGGGGCTGTCCTAAAAAAAAAAGATTTTGACGAGTGAACATTTTGGGTGATGGTATTTGGTACCATATCAATGAATATAGCATTTATTCAAATGATTTGCAGGCAAAGCTTAACTTCCCAGAGCGTGTTCAAGATTAGTGATTTCCCATTGAATTCATGTTCGGAGAGGTGCACATAGAGCATATATCTACAGCCTTGCTTTCTCTACGACGACTGAAAGGCTGGCTGTTTCAAGTGACAGGAAAACCGTTCATGTTTTCAACTTTAAGGTTCAATAGGGGCCATTGCAAACTGCCATCAGACCCATATAGTGGATAACAAAGGTAGTATTCTTAATTTAATATGTTGTTCAAGGTGCAGATTTTATATAGCCAACTCTTGCTGGAAACGCTTGGTTGTGTACATTCGAAATAGCCAACACTTGCTGGAAATGCTTTGATATATGTATTTTGACTTTAATATGTTGCTGATTGTGCACTTTTGATTAGTTAGTATTGTTTAGTTACTGATATTTTTATTTTGGGGTCAATCTGTCCGGTCATGGAGCGCGAACGAAATTGGATTCATGAGTTTTATAAATAAGGCATATGAAGACAACGCCTCGCTCACACGCAGTAAAATCTACTAGCCCGCAGGGCAACGCCCGCGGTTCCAAATTCTAGTTTGCTCGAAAGTTGACCGGTCACCCACGTGAGAACACTTGAATTTGCCAAAAAGGTGTTATTTGTCATTTTGCGTTAATGGGAACCCACACCTCTCCGTATTTTATTGGTTTGCCCATCTTTCGATCAAATATAAAATAAACAAATGTGCCAAGTTGCACAAGAGATGAATGATAAGATAATTGATCAGCTTACACTTTTAGGTGCCAAAAAGTACATATAAAATATTAAATCTTTGTTTTATTTATTCATAATCAACTATACATTTATAAATAACCTAATATTTTCTATAACTTAATTTAAATTAATTAGACAATACTATTACGATGATTAATTAATTTAAAAATAAGTAAACAAAATATTAAATCATTTTAGATGAAAGACACTTCCATACTTGCGTGAGTAACCGATAGATTTTATACGAGCAATGTCTTCTGTTAGGATCTTCGTTGATCCATGACACGCGTAAAACAACGAGACATGTGTGACTTGGTTTGGGGGAAGTATACAAAGTTTGAGCCTAATATTTTGAGTTATGAAAATAACTTATTGCATCTATACAGGCCAATGGTTTAACAATAACATGTATAATCATCTACTTTATTGCCGTTTAAATACCAAAAAACATGTAACGAAAAGGTAATTGTTGGAAAATTTTCATAAGTTTGACCAACTGTTATTCTAATGAATTGACTTTGACTTTCAAAAGGAAGCCAAGCTTTCATGAAAAAAGGGGCCATTACAACAACCGTGGACGGCCCATAAAGTCCTGGCACAAAAGAAAACCCATCACCTCCTCATTTTTGTATGTCTCCACCACAAGTTACACCCTCCAAGTATTCAAAATAGACATAAATTACCCATAAGTTTTAGTATTGTACACACAAATACCATATATTTTGGTAACATATATGTTACAACACTTTAAAGGTGCTTTTGTTGTAATAAGGGTTTCTAAAAACTTATCGAGCCCAAATGTTATCATTTCTAACTACGTATAATCACAAATACTTACCTGCTTCCGTTTTTACATTGCTAGGACAAGTACATGTCAGTCTTTTAACCGTTATTGGCACAAATATTTGTTATGTAAGCTTAAAAGAGAAACAACTTTTAGCAAACAAGGAATGGGTTTCCTAATAGCAAAAACATTAGAGTTGCCATAGTGCATAATCAAATTGCATTCATATGAAATACATGCCTTTCAATTTTATGTAGACAAATCTGAGTGTAATCGAGCTTGAATCTTTTGTCTACAATGAGCGGTCATAGGTCGGTTCATGAGCAACGTGTTTGTGTGTTGAATTAGAAACAAAACCAACTGTTGGGTAGATAAATCTATCGTATAACCAATACGCACCGGACTACAAATACAAATAGGTAGACAACAATTTCTTTCTTAATGATCATATTGTTAGAATTCATCATCATGCTCAGTAAATCTCACAAATAGGAAAGCTAAAGTAGAGTCTAAGGAGGGTAAGATGTAGACAGCCTTACCTCTACCCGTAGGAATAGAGAGGCTGTTTCCAATGAGACCCCCGACTCGATAGTGGTTTTGCATCAAGTCTTGGACCTGAGGTACGTAACACTCAACAATCAGTACAAAGACCGATTGGTGCATGTACCCTTGTGTCTTTCAGCTATCAATGTCACCACATGATGAATGATTAACCGTTCACTGCTTTTAACATTATTTTCATAAAATTAGTAGAATAACGTTAAAATTAATGCAATTTCACTCCCCTCCCCTCTAGCGCCTACAAATATAATCATAATGTTAGGATTGCATTACCTAAATTTGGTCAACCTTATGTTACATAGCCAATTATTATTATTATTATTATACATATTAAAAGCAAGTCCCCATGAATAGTAATCAAAGAGTTTTATAATATTGTTTTATAATTTTGATTGTTCTATTAGTTAATTGATTTTTATTGGATAGATATCGATTCGGTTTATTACAGTACCAGTAAGATATACGCACTCGGTATAGAAATTAACATATGTTTTACATCGATCAAAATTAATAAAAACGAACACTGGTACCACCACCGATGTTGTTCAAACGCTATCAATCGGTTGAGAGTCATGGTAGTTGTACCAATATTCATTTATCGTCGCATACAGAGTGGATAAAATGAAATAAAAAATGAAACCGGAAAGCATAAAAATGAATACAGATACCGTGATATAGTGTCAGTTTATTGAAAGAGAACACAATAAAATAAATATGGGTATCGAAAGTGTTAGGTGTCAATTTATAGAACGCAAACGAATCCAACGGAATCGAACTGATATCAACTGAACATCAGTATCTGTATCGATATTCGTTTTTAATCATTCTGATCTATGTAAAGTTTTCTCTTTCAATTACAATAGCGAGTATCGGTATCGTAATAAGCCAAACTGATACCAACCAAATTCCCGTTGCAAAGCGTGAAAGAATATCACTAGTTATATAGATTAACCACTTTTAGATCATAGCACATCCATTATATCAGCCCGCTTTTTGAAGAACCCATCCTAACTAATTCCTTTAAACAAAAGCTTGACCTTTTTAAAACCACTACTTTAATTTGTTTCTTTCTTTTTCGTTAGGGTGGAGGGAGTGGTTGCGGGGTGTGGATTGGGGAGTGAGGTTTACCGAGTGGGGAACCATTGCTGGTGTTGGAGTGGTGATCGGGGAAGAGGAGAGAGGTGGTGTGGGCGGTGACTACTCACCGACTCGGTGAAGAAGAGAAAGGTGGGAGAGAGGGTTAATGGTGGGCCTCAACCCCTTTCAAACAATCACATTTTTTTTAAATTGTTTGCCACTCTTTATGTGTTTGAACATTACTAGTGATTAAGTGCAAAATGAAAAGTGAAGTGAGAATTCGACATAACATGACATTATTAGTTAGAAAATAAGTTAATCACTCACGGTTTGGTGACTCCCTCCGTCCCTTAACACGTGCTCAACATAAAAGATTCATGGTGGCAAGAAGAATTCAAGGATACAACAGTATAAAACACAGACACCCCTCTCCTCACCCATACATCCATCCTCCTTAATTTCACACACAAAACCTATACTCTACACACACACACAAATAATCGAATGAAGATCCAATGCGACATGTGTGAGAAAAAAGAAGCCTCCGTTTACTGCACCGCCGATGAAGCTTCCCTTTGTCACGCCTGCGACCGCCGTGTCCACCACGCCAACAAGCTCGCTAACAAACACCTCCGTTTCTCCCTCCACAACTCCTCCGATCAACCTCCTCTATGCGATATCTGTCAGGTAACGTAAACAATTTTTTAAATACAATAACTTTGACCTTTCAATTATTTAAAATTGCATCGATTCGATACACATGAAGTGCAGTTAATAATTCATCCAGTTGCACCGATGTAAATGATTGCACTGATATACATCGATTGCTGTAGATTATTCATACAATTGCACTTCGATTGTGGTTAATTATTCATACGAATCACACTGATTGCTGTTAATTATTCAAACATTTGCACTGTGGCTGTTGTAATTCGATTGCAGTTAATAATTCATACGATTTCACGGATATTGATTGCTGTGAATGATTCAAACAATTGTACTGTTGTAATTTGATTGAATATATATACGATTGCTGTTAATGTTTCATACAGTTGCACTGTTGTAATTCGATTGCCGTTAATTATTTATATTCATACGAATTGCGCTGATATACTCTATTGCCTGTTAATGATTCAAACTGATATGGTTAAATTACTGAAAACAGGAAAAAAGAGCCTTTCTGTTTTGCAAAGAAGACAGAGCGATTCTGTGTAAATCATGTGACATTTCAATTCACGGAGCAAACGAACACACACAGTATCACAGTCGCTTTCTTCTCGCCGCAGTTAAGCTATCCGAATCGTCTTCCTGTTACGACAGTTCATCGGATCAAACTCTCTGCTCTTCGATATCTAATGGATCTAGCAGCAGAAAAAGCTCCATTGTATCCAAACAATGTAACCTTAGATCCACTACAAATTCGACGTCTGTGAACGATGGTTGTGTGAGCCGAGAAGACGGTGTTTCGATGGAGGCCAGTAGCATAACGGAGTATTTAACGGAGACGTTACCAGGTTGGCATGTTGAAGAATTTATGGACAGTAATGTTTCCCATCCGTACGGAATGTTTGAGGTATTATTATTTTTATTTTTTATTCTATTAAATTATGAATAAAATCTATGATAAAGATTCTAAAGGGAAAGAGTGATGGGTTGACAGGGTTATGAAGGAGGTGCATGTACATTGCCATTTATGGCACATGATACTGACAGCAATGGAGATTTGGGTTTTTTCTGGTCTGAAGATTTGGGTAATTTGGTAAATTCGTCATCTACTATGGACCATCACATATCAAGAATACAAGAACAAGACAACTATGGTAGATTTCATTCAAGAAATAAGAAGTTTTGATATTTCAAAAAGTTTTAGAATCATCTCTGTTTTTTGAGGAGATGGTGTGAGTTTTATGGCTTTAATGTATCATAATTTGAATGTTTGATGATGATATTTTATCTAGTTCTTGTTTATGTTGAGTCAAGAGTAAAGTTTAGTCACAAACAAACACCACTGGTTGCCATGGTTGGAACCCATCCTCGCTATCTCGGGTCCTCATGGGTTGTGGATGGAAGTTGGAACCGTCCTTGCTATCTCGGTTCCTCATTGGTTGGAAACCGTCCTTGGGTTGCTCTTAGATTCCAGGTTATAACAATTTGTATCGTTTTTAAATGAAACAAAAATGGTAATTTTGCTTAAAAATGTGACACATTGTTCCATCATATCCCCGATCCTATATTTTTGAGTGGTTGTGAGTGAAAAAAGTTTAATTAGTTGATTATCGATATACACGGGGAATCAAATGTGGAGGGTTTAAAAAAAGGATAAATGTGTATTTTAGTTAAATTATATGGATGATACCGCAGTTTCCATTGTGAATGTTCAATACACACTGATTACAACAACCCCATAGTAAAAGCAAAGATTCGGTCGAATCTTGGCCGGGAGAATGTACACTTGGAACATGCAACATAACATGTTTTACACACTGCAACAAATGGAAACTGTACCTATGACTGGTGATTTTTAGAAAATCGTATTTTATGGCAATAAACTAAGCATTCTATTTATAAAAAAAAATTCACACAATACTATATTTTGTAACCAAATTTCTCCTTTAAGGTGAGCCACTATGTTCACCAGACTCCCTTCTAGCTTCACGCCTATTCCGCCTAAGCACTTCCTTGATCTCCGCATCCTTTTTATCATAAAAATCCATCAAATCCCTGAAGCTCACGAGTCGTGAGGGTCGCCCACGGCGTGTTTGCGAATCCGGTTCCAAGACCTCGTGAGGCTCTTCTTCATCGGGAGTAAACTGCCTGTATTGACACAGCATTCGACCGAAGAAAATGCTTAGAGAAATGAAGCATGCCACCCCACAAATGAGGAACAAACCCCAGAAGTTGCCTAGTGATAAGCTGCTGCTCTCTTCAACATCGGTGGCTTGAGTCGAGCATGAAGGAGCTGCCAGCCATTTGTCGTGAATTCGTTGCAGTTCTCCATTTTCGGACAGTTGGAGGATGGCGGTTGATAGGTCCACTGCTAGTGGAGAGTCTCTCTGGAATGCCTGAGATGCAAGTTGAATTTCAAGTCAAGCAAAATAATTTTCAACATTAAAACTGATATGAATAATTAAATTGTTTTATAAAAGTATTCTAGTTGCATTAAACTTCATGATATATAACTTACAAAGCCCCAACCGCTTTTGGTGAACTCTTGACCAACAATCCGGAACTCGCACTTGGTGTAACGCATAAACAACTCTACGTAAGGAAGCTCGTCGACAATGGCAGCCACACCACCGCCTTTAGGACCTAAACGAAGTGCATTTGCATACTCTTCCTCACCTCTCAACGGTTTGATCCTAGATTCCGCAATTTGAAGATCTCGAACCAAATAGTTATACGCAAAAGTCCCATCTTGAACTCCAATCGGCTCGTTACTAGATGTCAAACTATCTATCCCTTCAATACGTGATGTCAGTTGTTGTACCGTGAGGATTGATGTCAAACTGGCAGTGTAACTAGAGTTAATAATCAACACTACAAACAGCCACAAGATTAGCACCATCCGTCCCAACGTGCTCACAGTGTTCTCTCCTGCATACAGAAAAGCCGCGATTTAAATTTTTCGTCTTTGATGTTATGATGGTGTAGTCAACATATGTACTTACTGTGTGAGAAAAACATGGTTGAGAAGCTAAACCTGAAATTATAAGACAAAACTGTCAAAAACTAGTTATAGTTAGTGCAACAGAAAGAGATACTGACCAGAAGATTGTCATGACTTGTTGGCTCGGTGGTCCACGAAACTCGTGGTTCAAGCGATGCTCGAGAATCCAAACAACAGATCCAACGAAAATAAAGAATCCACCTGTGACCAGCCACATTTGGATTGTGAACGGTTTGAGAAACGCCCATGGTGTAGGTTTTGCTGCTTTGACTGCAACAACTACCACAAGCCCGGATTCCATATACGGCTGCGTAAAGTCAACGATCCTGGTTCGGTTTGTTGTTATAGTAACATCTCCCACAGCTGCATCATACTTCTGAAAATTGACATAAATCAAGCTAATGTTATTATCCTTCACCTTTGACTTATAAAAGTCCAATCTTATCCTTTATCAAACTTAAAACTTAACACATAAACTTTGTTTTGACTGTTTGACCTACAAAAGTCAAACAAGAACTCACATTTTCAGCAACAGCATTAACAAGACTGTTGTAACTCGGGTTCATTCGACCATCCCCGTACAAGATGTATTTCCGTGGTACAGCATACGGAAGTAAACTCACAGCCGCTTCGAAAACATCGATACAATATCCTCTAACACCTTGTGTTGACTTATCTTTTGTCACAACCTCCTTATAACTATGCCGGTACGGCACAGCCACTCGCAATGGCTTCCCATTGTTCGGGAAAACCCATCCGCGCGGCTTATCACTCGTCTCACCAGGCCAAATTATACTATAAAGCCGCTGATCAGCCGAAGAACGGTTCATCCGTTTTCCATACAACGATTCGGGTGAATCAACCGAGAGACCCGAGTGGTTCGACCAGTACCCAACGGTCCGTACACCGGTCCCACCAATGTTGATTACGTCATAAGCCGGGTGAACAAGATTCTTATCCTCATCAAACTTAACCTCACCGGTTAAACCGACAAACCTCGTATCTCTAATCATTTCCAGAAGCTTGTTTCCTTCGTTAAACACACGAAGACTCGATAACTGAATATCAGTACTGTTCGTACGTCGAATGTTCGGATCATACGAGAATGTGATACGTTCACCCGCTTTTAAAAACTTATCAAGCGCGTGTGCAAGCACCCAAACCGAATCATAGGCGTAAAGCGCGTAGGAATTAAAACTAGTCGTTTGTTTACGTTCGTTACCTTGTTTACTCTTCCATTTTTTTAAAAACTCTTTTTTAATAACGGAATTCGTCGTATGCTGTCGGAGCGACACGACACCTTGGATAAGGTCCATCGTGTCGTCATCCGGCAGCTCGGACGAATCCAAAACGGCCGGAAGCCAATCGGTAGTTACCCAAACGTATCCACTCGTGAGCATCCCGAGCTTCTTTGCCACGTGGAAAATATTCAAACCCGTATCCGGATTCACATGCACAACATAAACTCTACACTCCATTAAGTTAACTTTAGTGAGTAACTCCGTAACGTTGGCGAGCGACGCGCCTGGAGTGAACGACGCCTTGTAGGAGATACGGGCGCGTTTGTTTGCAAGCGTGTCGCCTAAGGCGGAAATGCCATTGCGGCCGTAGTCGTCGTCGACGAATATAGCGATGATTTCTTTCCAGTCGAAGTGGAGGACGAGATCCGTGATGGCGGACATTTGGTGGTAGTCGTTATGTGTGGTCCGGATGAAGTATGGGTATTGGAGAGATGAAAGGGTCGGGTCGGTTGCTCCGAATGATAAAAGTGGGACTTGGAGTTCGTTTACTACGTGGGAAATCACGTGTGCTATGCCGGAGGATTGTGGTCCGATTGCGGCTACGACGTCGTTTTCCATTAACTGTAAAGCTGATCAAACATATAAATTGGATAATGTGTTTATGACTTTAAAATGAAGGTGTAAAAAACCTGTTTGGGCCCGTCAAACCTGTTCATAACCCAACCCTATACACCTAAGAAAACCGGTTTGTGTCAAATTGGTTTGAGCCCAACCCAGCCCGGCGGTTTGAGATGTTAAAAAAACCAGTTTTCTCAACTAGTTTATCGGTTTGTACCGTTGGAGGGTTCTAACGGCTATATAGCTGTTAAAAGAGTTATTAGGCCTCGAAAAAACCCAATATTTTGACTTTTTTTTATTTTTTATTTTAGCTATATATGTATGGGGCATTTTGGTTGAATCATGACATTCAAAACCGCTATTTACTCTCTTAAAAGCTAAAAAAAAACTCTTACAATAAATGTTTACCTTACAAAAATTCTTTCAAATGGCCTCATCAAGTGGGCAATCTAAAGGATATTCTTCTTGTTTAGGTGTTTTAGGAAATACTAAAGTGTTTGTGGTTGATTTTTGAGTTTATTTGTGTTAGGTACTCTGCTCATTGAGAGAGCGGAATTTACAACATCGTTTGTTGCGGGAGTAAAGTTTAAACCAAATTTGGATTTTCAAGACTCCGCTCCCTCAACAAACGGAGTTGTCAACTTCGCTCAACCAACAGCTAGAAACACAAATAAGTTGTAGATTAATGAAAAAAAGTTATGGTCAAGTGTTTTAGAAATTGAAAAAAATGCTTGTAGCTTGTTTTTAAGTTTATTTCCCTTTCTTGGTACTTTGTTTGATTAGGGAGCGAAGTCTAAACCAATTTATTTAAATTAATTTTCAAATGAGTACACTCCCTCAATGAAACATAAATAAACTTAAAAGTCATTAATCATGTACCTTCAATGGTGCCAAGAAATCCACTGCAATTTGTATCATGCTGAATAAGGTTCAATGCAACTCCTCTAAGAACAGTTGGACTGTTATTGACGTCATCAACGGCGGCTGCAACCGCAGGCTTCACAGAGCGTCCAATAACCGAGTTTACAGTAAACAAAGCTCCAACATTCACAACACTAGGCATTCTTGACGACGACGATGATGGTGACCGTGAAACTGTTGTATTTCCAGTTTTACCCTTGACTGCCATAGGTATCACCTGTACCACCATCACACACATACAAAAAACCAAAAGAATCTCAACTCTTGTCATCATCATTAGCATGTCAATATCAGTTTTGGGACAACCCCTTTTGAAATTCGAGGACCATATTTCCACCAGTCATATATGTAGAAGCATTAAAGCACAAAACTTTAGCTTTGGGTAAAGAATCAAGATTTTCAACAACACTGAACCTCACCTCACAACAACCTAATGTTTTTGAAACAAAGATTCCACTGACACAGTAAAATAAGCATATACCCACATGGTTAATATACCCACAGTAAAATATTAATCAAAGAAGAGAGAAAAAGACAGTAAATATGTATAAAAAACAACACACTCTATGGTTGATCGGTGTGGGCCGGTTTTAGGTAGGCTTTTACTAGCGGATATGCACAAAGTAAAATATTGTTGAAGCCTACAAGAAGACAGAATCTTGTTGTTTTTTTTTTTTTTTTATATTTTTAGTAACTGACAATCTCAAGCTCAAGAGAAACTAAAGCTTACAAGATATAGTCTTGTGTTATTGGCAAAGAATAATATACTTTTTGGCAAAATGTGGTAGAAATTGACCCACGAGTCGGTTTTGATATTTTAAATTTTATGGCTAATTAAGTGAGTGATAAACCCAAATTGGTGTTTAGTTTAAGTAAGTAAGTATGTGAGTAGTGTTTGATTAGCACATTTGGCAAGGTATCCGGTCCGGAACGTGAAACACGTTGATCATTAGTGCCTTTCGGTTAACATTAAATAAATTTGAATCAAGTACCGGTTTGTATTACTTTATAAATTGATTAAAATTAATATTAGTGTGAATTACATTAACATATGATGTATCTTCAGTTATTTAATCAATAATTAGGTTGATAACTGATTTTATGATTTTATGTTAATGCATTTTTTTTAACAGCAAGGAACGACGCGTCAACCACCGTCAACCACCGTGACTCCGGGCGCTGTGGCCAAGGTCGATTACTCGACCGCCGCCAGCCCTTGGCTCTCTCAGATGCGCGGAAACCCGACTTCCATCCGCCCGAAGGCACGATAGTGGAATAATCGGTAAGACCTTACCTCTCATCCAAGACGAACCGGCGCCACCCGTATTCGCTCTTCACCTGGATGCCACATAAAATAATGGGGAAAGTGAGAGTCGAACCTGGGTCACGAGGAACACCAGGTCTTTCCCCATCCACTCCACCACTACATCATTGGCTATATTAAATGAATTTATATGATAATTTTGATGTTTTCTGATGATAGATCAACAAATTAGAAAACTTGCCGTAAATAAATGAAACTACCCCAACAACATTTATATAGGCAATGAAACCTGAATGCAATGGGAATACCCGAAATATTTGAGATGGGTATAGGGTCGGGTAATCGGGCATATTAGGTTACTTTTGAAATTTCTTGCTGGTATGGAACGAGTATTCGATTTGGTGATATACCCGTTTACCCGACCTAATCACCTAGTAATATATACTCGTTTACCCAATTATATACCTGATTTTTTTTATAGTATTATTTAATTTAAGTTTATATCAAATCCTACGGTTCGCACCATCCTAATTCCCAAAACTTAAAACTTTTGTATAAATATGACTCAAAAAAAACTTGAAACATTTGTAAAATAGTTGTTCCTAAATAATTCATGCCATTTAACCATTTTTTCTATAAAGATTTGACTAATAGTTATCAGATTGATGCCGGACGGGTTTTGGACAAGTTATACCAAATGAGTATTTTTAAGAAACCAATGCTTATACCCGAAATCCGGGTACATGCCTAATACCCAATAGTTACTCGATAAGTTTTGAGTCAGGTATGAGACACTTCTTTAACTGGGTATGGGGTTGGTATTACCCAAAACCGACCCATTACCATCCCTTAAAAAATCAATTATCATTAGTAGGTTGGTTGACTCGTTAAACAATTAAGAAAATTGATTATATTGGTGAAAAGATATATAAAATCCGGAATATCCGTGACGGTAACAAGACAATATTCAAGCATGATATCTTGTATAAGATTACTATAAATGATTTCACGGGTTTTACTATGACATTTTATATCATCATAATAACTATGATCACATGATAATTAAGAGTAAGGTAAAAGGTTCAACTACAATACCCAATAGTGCATCATCTATTGCGAAGTTAGCCTCTCTCCTCTAAGCATCTTATCAAGCTATATAAATTCACATTCAAGATTTTATTATGTGAGATAAAGTACAATAAAGTGAATAAACTAGCATATTGATTTAAAAAAAAAAGTATATACCTCTTCTACTTGGACCAAAGTTTTTGGAAATCCATCAATAATGAAGCAAGCCTTTTTGACATGAAGGCTTCTTCAATACACATCTTGGATAACATGTGAATGTGTCTTTTATAGACCAAGGGCTACAGAATAATAAAGCATATATAATATAACACAATCTTCCATATCTATAAAAACAAATAAGGAATTACCAACGCAGAAACCTAAAATAACAGCTTCAGCTTCATGAATGTGATAAAATTATGAATGCATACAAAATTTAAAATCAAAGGCAACCACATATTCCATTTTGTTTTGTTTTGACCAGAGCATACCCACATTAAACTGGTTCATCTTGCATATACAAATAACAAATTTAGGATGATACACTTCTTAGACGAAAAATATACAAACGCAACATCATGACGAGAAGTAATGAGTTGTTCGCAAATGTTTGCATAAAGCGCCACTTACTTACGAAGAACTTCCATTTAAATGACTCCAACTAGAATTCCCAACGATGGTTTTCCACTAGACGGTTTTTTTATTTTTTGGGCTCAAAATGATCGAAAATATATGTATATTACAAGCCTTAAAGGCTTAAAGGATGAATCCAGCCTTCTATATATATAGTTTTTTTTCTTTTGGGGCTCAAAAGAACCAAAAATATATTTATATTACACACTTAAAGGCTTAAAGGATAAATCCAACCTTCTATATTTTTTTCTTTCTTGTTATATTACACGCTTTAAAGGCTTAAAGGATAAATCCAGCCTTCTATATTTTTTTCTTTCTTGTTGTTCGCAGCCCACACTAACTAAGCCCATTAAGTTATTAACCCATAATAGTTGAAGTCCACGTACACACAGATGTAGAACTTGAAGCCCACTTTGATTGTTGTTATAATCATCCAGGCTATCTAGCTAACTTTCCATGTTTCCCTTCATTATTTTCTTTTATATCTATAAATCTCTAAGACAAGATATAAGTTGTAAACGTTGACACTAAATATGTATAAACAAACTTGAAGATTGACCTGATTTTCACGTTTACTTTAGTTGCATCGTATAAGCTTGTTTGCTTGAAACCGATTACTAACATAATTGTTCTGAGGGTCTTGTCTAAAAACTTCTTCAATCCAAAAAATCGTACATTTGACTTCAAAATTCCTTTCAACTCTTTCCAATTCTTTTGTGCTCCTTAGCAATCATTTAGCGCCTCCAAAATCAACCAAAAACAAACCAAAGTAGATTTCATCCCATCAAAACATGTATTTTCCAAAATGATGAGATTTGAATATGATAAATGCATGATATGTGGTGAAAATTTAGTGTCAAAATGCTATAAAATGTGCCTAAAAGGAAATCATTGATCCACGATCATAAGTGTGATGAAATAGGTGGTAGTCGGGGATCTAAGGACGTCACACGATGCTCGCACGGCGAGTTTCTGACAAAGTTGTATTAGAGGATTTTGCGCCGTTGGGCTGTTTGGTTGGCAAAAAGTCTTTATCCTATATTTTTCTTTAAAGTTGGTTGCACAATTTTGGTGGAAGAAGATTGACCGAAGGGCCATGACGACGAGCCAAGCTAGTGGACAAAGATCTTTTATCCAATGAGTGTTACTAGGGTAACATGAAGATATGGTGGGGCATGTGCTTCGCTTGACGCCTGTGAGCAGTGTTTTCAGACCCGGACCGAACCGGCGGGAACCGGAGGTTGAGCCGGTCCGGGTCATGGTATCGGACCTGACGTACATTGAACCAGAGATTGAACCGGTGACCTGACGGTTGGACCGGGAAACTGGCCGGTCGAACCGGTTTTTAGAAGGGTTGGACCGGCTTTTTATATATTTTTCAGATTTAACTCTATTAAATTTTATATTTATGATAACTTTCGTTTCTTACGTATGGTCCGACCGGTCGAACCATTGAACCAATAAGGAGACTGGTTTGACATCCGGTCCGATTTTGAACTGGATTGCCAAAAAGGGCAATGGACCATTGGACCAACCCATTCGAACAATTATGTTTGGATGTGGTGTGGACAATGGTTCGTCGACTGAATCGAGTTTCACCATAACTAGTTTGAGGGATAAATTTGTCGTTCCACATTAGGATCAATCCTTGCCGAGCATCCCTTGATCCAATTTTACAAGGCGTCGTCGTAATCGCAAATAAGCATCAAATGAGGTCATGCATGTTGCAAGGACTGCCAAAAATGTCCCTAAACAACCCGTAAGTGAAAACCTGGACCCCTGAAACCCTAACGTGCATGAAAAACCAAGAAAACAAGAAATTTGACCTTCAGGCGGGCCGCGTAAAGGTGAAGCATGGCCTTACGCGGGCCGCGTCAACTTAAGATTTGACCGGATAAGCATCCGGGCCACACGTTGTCCATCTGGCACACCTACTCGTGACACTTAAGCCCTACACGTAGACTAGGCGGCCTCGCGGGCCGTGTAAGGATCAAGAAAGGGCTTACGCGGGCCACGTAAGACCCAAAAATCAGCTATAAATAGGGTTGGCCATGAGCAGTTCACTGGTGTCGAAAACTTTTCTCAAAAACGAAGATACACTGCTCAAAACCATAATTTCCATTAGGAAGGTGCTTCCACGATACCGGGTATTAACTCGAGCGCTGCTACGATTCAATGTCCGATCGATTGGAACTATCTGATGGATGTTTAAGTGCTGCCCACATTAGGGCTATACTTTGTCATTCGTCATGAATTCGATGGATGTTTAAGTATTGCACTTTGTCATTCATTGTGAGGGTTTGTATCTCGTGAGTTATCGTAAATGTTGTATTAGTTACTGACCTAGTTCGTATGCATTATTGTTTAAATTAGGTTATCAGACTTATCAGTAGGCTAAACTCTGCCCGTTTAAACTTGCAATGTGAGTCATTCTCTTTTTATTAAAATTGTTTACAATACCTCAAATTATTTTCAAGGTTATAATTACAGGAATTAAGTCGTGGTTATCTTGAATCACTGGCTAGTGGGGTATTGTGCACATTACTAATTTCTCACGGTTAGGCTAATAAATCCTAACAGTGATAATCATCACTACATGGGTGAAAGGAGCCAATAAGTGGTATGACCATCGTCACCAGGGTGTGACACGGCGCCAGATAAAAATAAGATAGAAGCCATTGTAATCGCTCTTAGGCTGTAATTGATAACTAGGTGTCATTTTGTTAACTTTGAAAGATTCACCAGTATTTCCCCGCTGTATTTCCCCGCTGACAAAAATATTTTAAAACATGTTTCAGGCGACCTCATGTGAATCAAGGAAAAGTGCTACGGAGCACTAATCAAGCTTGAAGGGTGGCTCACTTAAATAAATAAACATGTTTTGTAAAACATGGAATTTCCTCATGAAATTCCTCTATTGTAAATTACGGGGTTCATCCCAGAATATGAAATGAAATAATCGGGCATTTTCAAGTTTAAAGATCCTGGTAAAACTTCCGCTGTCAAATCAGATAATAAATACCACGGGTTTTCTGTCCCGCGACTCCTGGACCGGGTCAAACCGGGCGCGGGGGCCGTGACACATGTTTTTGTGGTTAGACTTCATTTTGAAGATTTACAAGGGAGTGAGTCGTTATGTTTTTAACCTTTCACTTTCTTTTTGAAATTAATTAGTTATGATGTCTATGATTTATAAGATGGATCAAAATAAAAACCACTTGCAAAACACTAAATATCGTGAGAACTCACAGAACAAAGTGGATCACCCATTTTTTCAATCCTAAGAACCTAAATAGTAAATGAAATTGTTACAAATGTAAGATTTATTGTTTCTTATATTAGAATTAAAAAAAAATATAGAAAATTTTCCGTTTTTATATAACCTACACATATGTAGGTTATGTGTAGGTAAAAATATATTTTTTATGTATGTATAATACACATATGAATGTAAGAAACATAAAATAAAAAAAAACATAAACCTCAAATCCCTAAATTTAGTGATTTATAGTTGTTCATTTTGTTCTCGCACTAATTAGTGTTCTCTAATGATTCTCATCATATCCTAATATAGTTATTATATATGAATTGAGCAACCCCCTTTGTGAAATTACAAGTATCGAGGGCTGAAAAGTGTTTATACCGAAGATGAAGGGCATAATCAATTCTTTGACATGATAAGGAGAAAGTAGAAGAGGAGGAAATAATAAAACGTTGTACAGATTTCGAACACGCTCAGAACAAAATGGCTACTTCCCTCTTTGCTTCCTTTCAAATCAGGTAATTTTTCCTTCAATTATTGCTTTAAATTTCCAAATTTCATGTTCAGACAATCACTAGTATGTATCCATATGTGTATTCGTGTTTGCATTTCGACCTCGACGCACCGGTCACATGTTTCGTAAATTAAAGGGCGTAATCAAATAGTTGTGTCGATTCTATTACTATTTAAGGCAATTTAATTGTGATGAAAAGGTTTGGGGAGCTTTTAATCCAGACCGAGTGTTTATAATGGAAGATAATATCTTAGGTAGGATAATATTGAAATGTCTGCAACAATTTGATCTTTGAGGTTCTACTTACATTTGATTCTGAAATTGATATATTAAAAAAAGGTTTTAGATTGTTAACCAATGATCAAAGAAACCTCTTGGCTTTTACTTTAGATTTTTAGGGATTTATGTAGGGCAAAGAGGTAACTCGGGTTGAAACTTGGAGGGAGTAACAACTTTATTCCATAAGAAACATAACTGAAAGACGCTAAACATCTTATTTTAACTCTCGGGGAAAGATCCACTAAAAAGTGAATTTTGTCTAAGTAGCCTAAGAAGAATTGTTATGATTACATGTGACACTCCTAATAAGTAGGAATGAAGGGCATTTTGGTCCTTAATAATATGAGTGAAAATGACATGTGACACTCTTTTGTTTTTTTAAAAATATAATAAAAAAATCTAGTACAAAAAAATCTAGCACAAAAAATCTAGTAAAAAAATATAGCACAAAAAATGTAGTACAAAAAAGTATAGCACAAAAAAATTTAGTACAAAAAATATATCACAAAAATTGTAGTACAAAAAATATAGCACAAAAAATCTAGTAAAAAATATAGCACGAAAAAATTCAAAAAAAAACGTAGTACAAAAAAATCCAAAACAAAAATTTGAGAAAAAAAATAAGACAAAAAAATTCAGCACAAAAATGTAGTACAAAAATCCAACATAAAAAAATGTTTTATAACATAGAAATACAACACATTTTAGTGGGGGTTTTTTAGTCTTCATATTTTATATAGCAATATGGTACTCAAATTAAAGATAAAAAGACGCTCGATTTTATGGTGAAATTTTTATGAAAAAATAATATCGTATAAAAAAGTTATGAACGTTTAAAAAATGGGGGTGGAATATGCATGTGCCTTGCATGTGGAGAGAGAAAGTCCATAAATAGGATTTTCCCAATATACCCTTGCACTCCTCCTTTCCCCTACACTTTCATCTTAACCATTGATTTGAAAAATGAATGGTTAAGATTACTTCTCATCCTACTTAGGCAAAATAAACTTTTTATTTGATCTTACCTCTTTAACTCTCTGTCGAACTTTAAATTCTAAAACATAAACCCAAATCCCATGTATGCTTACATTGATGTTCGTCTTTTGCCAGATTCAGTGCCAGCAGCTTAATATCACCGCATGATCTGTGCCACTTAAGCCCATACGCAAACGGGTGGAAATCGTCACATATGCCTGAAAGTTATAAGTTGGGCACGACTATACAAAGATCATTAATGGGTTCTTCTATGGTTGTACGAACTTATGTTGCATTTTTTAAAATTCCATAGACGATTATATAAAATAAATAATTATTTGGTTCTGCTGGTTGTACATAGTCAAGATACTGATGACATGTATGATGACTTGTTTAAGAAATACGGGAAAGTTGTTTAAAAAAGTAGCGACCAAAAATCTCCTACTGCAGAGGTGGATGATGACGCTGAATGCTTGTCTTGTAAGCCTTTCAAATTATAATATTATATATACTTCTGAGTCTCTAATGTTTTTCGTTATATTTTATATATATATATATATCGGCAACTTAGTTATGTTATACGACGTTATTCTTGTTCTTGTACAGTTGCTGTGGCATTAGCAAAGATTGTAGGGGATGTTAAGGTTGTTGATATAAAACTCCTGTTTGTGAAACCTTTGGTTTATTGGACTAAATTCTTCCTTATTACCACTGCATTTTCTAGACCACAAATTGACGCCATCAGGTAGTTGTTACTCTATATAACGCAGCATGGGGCAAAAATAAAAAAAGTGACGGTTCACACCCCCAAAATACCACCCATGGGAAACCCTACTAGGCGTATGACAAACCAATAACGAGCCACTAATCATATTGAACCAATCACAAGTTGTTAAATAAAATCATCAAGTATTAATGAAAAGTTACATCAATAAGTTTAAATGAAAACCAACATGTTCAGCGGAAGCGAATAAAAGAAATCATAGTTTAACTGTTTCAAATAAAATGTATGTAATCAATAAACCCATCATTCGTATCCAATTAGCACGACCCATGACCACTCCAGCTACTTCAGACAGCAAGTTCCAAATCCATATAATCTAACGACCTGCGAGCATGCAACAAGTGTATCAGACAACGCTGGTGAGTTCATAGTTTTACAAAACGTTGGTTACCAAGTGTTTAGTTAATCCATTGAATTTAAATCCAAAAGTAATGTTTATAATAACCCGAATACAAGACGGCTTCTGTTTATTTTGCCCTTTCTCCAATGCTTCTATCAAAGCATTGGTCATGACTAGGTCATTAGTTCAACACCCATCCTCCCAGGTACGGGGTGAGGTTGCCAAACCTAAGTAGCGCTACTAACTAATACCATGTTACCTCCCCGGTAACCAAACAACACGGAGGGACTTTAAAGGTAATAGGAAGAGTATATTATCCAACATTCCCGTTTTTACCCAAAAGACTTATCCCTCCCCGGGATACCCACTGACTGTCCCAACCACCGGGACGCATGCTCAAGAGATGAACTCACCTTGGTTTTGCTCGGTAAGACTAGTTACGTGTTCAAATTGCTCAAAATGATCCTAACATGGATACCATTAACAATCAGTCGTGTATCGCTTAATCTTTACATTCTACACACACATTACACAAGTAGGCACCGTATAATATCATGCAAATTATCAGATTATGCAACTAAACACTTTGCAACAAACACCATGCTTTCATGTACTAAATGTTTTGAATCCCCACCATGTTAATGATTCACTGGGTTCCACTTTAAATATCAATTTACGACACTAAATGTCTACTATGTAAACGAACACTTGTGCTAGAACAAGCCCCAAACCCGAGTGCACAACTTGTAACGCGAAGCCTAACATACACTCGTATCAGTTGGTGGCCCAATAAATAGTACCTAACCAATCGAGCCCAACCCTCTCCAATGTGTGGCCCAATTCCATTTACTCGACCCACTGTTACCCCTAAGCCCATAGGTAATTTATGCAACTTATTATCACATCTCGGCCCACTATCCAATTTACTAAACCATGTGGCCCAACAGAACATGTAAGGCCCAATTTCAATGTGTGTGTGCCATCCCTGTTTTACCCGACCCACTACATAAACATGTATATTTAATCTACTTGTTGATCGAGATCAATATATGATAAAATCATTCAATCCCAATCCTCAAATATTCATCATTCACATGTGATTATTCATCCATTTACATAACAGTTTATTATCATTACAATTTACCACCATACATTAATCATGCCACACCATACTTATATTGCAACCTAAACTATTAATAATAATGTAAGCATACATCAAACCAATAAATCATACTTCAACCATTCTCTCCAAGTTTGTAACACATATCAGAAAGTCATACACATCACCAACTATCATGCATTCCTAACTTGTAATATCTAATAACAACATATTCGCAAATAATCCCTCAACTGATTCTCGTAACAAGTTAGTAACAATCACAACAGGAAGTCTAACAGGATGTTTAATACAAATCTAACATCATGCGATCAAGTCATACACAACAAGACTATCAAAACGGATTAAACATGATAATTCACTAACCCCACAAGCTTGATCCAAGAATATAATGTCTCGAAGGGTGGGGGGTCTGCTACAACCGTTCAAAGTCTTGAGATGAGAATAGGGTTTTGTTTTGTTAATTATTCAAATATACTTAACCCTATTTCATAATTTATAAATAAACATAACATAGTTCAACTTCAACATTACGGGCCAGACATGAGAGTGGGCCGAAACCCAGTATAATTCGGATATAGGGTGTGTGCACGTGCATACCAATATCAAGCTAACCCCAACATAGCCGGCCCACTATTAACTTCCATTTTAAATATCTACAAACAATTTCGGTCCAATTAGATTATAAGTTCAAAATTGTCGGCCACTCTTGCATGTGGTCTGATAAGACTTTTGGGCCACTATTTCACATTGCACCAGCTTTAAATTGACAGTCCAATACCATGTTTGCCTAAAGTCCAATTTAGATATTGATGAATTAATGGTTGTCAGTATGTTGAGTAAAGTTAATAAAATGGACTGCATATAATCATTTCAGGTAATTGCACACGACACCACATAGATCAAATTGTAAAACAGGATTTGCCAAACAAATAATAAGCATAGGAAGGATCTTGAAACTTCGGGTTGTCACATCATCCCCAACTTGAAAGAAATTTTGTCCCGAAATTTGACAAGCAAGCACAAAGAGGTGAAGTGATAAATCAAGATTGCTGCAGATTCTCCTCAGGTGCCACATCATCCCCAACTTGAAATGGAATTTCGTCCCGAAATTCACTAGTAGTATCCGAATTTGATTGGTCAACAGGAAAGAGTTGAGGATACTTAAGCTTCATCTGATCCTCGCGCTCCCACGTGAACCCCGGTCCACGTCTTGAGTTCCAACGAACACTCACGATTGGAATTCGACTAAGTTAACGAACCTTGACTTCCTGGTCCATGTGTTCGATAAATTCCTCCAGTAAAGG
This sequence comes from Helianthus annuus, assembly GCF_002127325.2. Lineage (NCBI taxonomy): Eukaryota > Viridiplantae > Streptophyta > Magnoliopsida > Asterales > Asteraceae > Helianthus > Helianthus annuus. The sequence continues at coordinate 145,548,391 of NC_035442.2, forward strand.
TATCGCACGTGTTTCATCAGACAACCACTGCCTTAGATCCGAAACATAAATGACATCGCGTACGTTACCCGATTCGTCGGGTAACTCGAGTTTGTAGGTTACGCTACCGATTCTTTCCAGACTATTGAATAGTCCATCGTGACGTCAGTTAAGCTCGCCATGCTTCCCATGCATTCCACACCCTCCCAGGGTGAGACTTTCAACACGATATGATCGCCTACATCGATCTTCCAGCATTTCCTAAGTTTATCAGCTTTCTTGACGGTCACGTGTTGCCGCCAATCGACTCCCGATCCAAACAACCTTCCCAAGAGTTTCGAGTACCAGTCCTAGACCAGTAGTTAAGTTGGCAACCATCCCAGTCTATCAAGAAGGTTGGCATTATTATCTATGTAATGCCTCAACAGAGCTGTCTTGTTACCAAGATGATAACTGCCACCGTAATACTCAATCATAGGCAAATCGTTCCTCTCTAAATAAAAAGAAGCTAGTTCTCTTAGAGTGTCACACCCCCAAAATCCACCATGCTGGGTATCATCGCTTGGAGGCGTGACATGACCAGGATCGAGCCACTAATCATATTGAACAACGTAATAAGTAAATAAAATCAACCACAATACAATTGGCGACCAAAGCTAGTTAACTAAGTTCGAATTAAACAGCGGAAGCATTAAAAGTAAAACCCAAAACATAAGTCCATAGTTTATAAGTTTAAAGTCCAAAGCGTAAGTTTAATAAGTTCATAAGGATTTAAATATTAAGCACGGAACATAACAATCCGTATCCCACAACGACTCCTTCCTCGTGCAAGCTCCAAGCATTTAACGACCTGTAAGGCATGTAACAACGAGTCAACAACAAAGTTGAGTGAGTTCACGTTTGGTTGTTTAGTTTTAAGTTGTTTCTGAAAATGTGGTTTGTCTTTCGTTGGCGTAATTGCCGTGGGGGTTACCCCTAGTTGAAAGTAAAAATTAACCGGTTCTTTCTTTATTACCCAAACCATATCCATGATCAGTGGGGGCTTCCCCATGTGAACCACTAGACCGTACCATATCGACTACTAACGCAAATAAGTTGTGCCCTACATCAGTGTCTATCATCACTGACAGTTTGCCATAGTCCATTAGTACACGCCCGTCCGACTGGCACGGTGTGAGGTTTGCTAAACCTAATAGCGCTATTAACTAATGACCCGCTCGCCATTGGCCTCGGCGATTAAGTCGATATAAATTGAGGGACTTCATGATAGAGTTTTGTCTAGTAAGTTTAAGGTTGTTGTCCTACCCAAGGAGGACGAACGTACGTAGTTCTACCCAAGGAGAATACGCAGGATTAATATTGGCATCCTTCCTATGGAGGATGGCCGTACATATCCTACCCAAGGAGGATATGTAGATTCCATTTTAAATTCTTTAACCCATTCCCAACCACCGGGAATCCCATGCCTTAGAAAGTGTGTGAACTCACCTCGGTTTGCTCGGTTAGATTCTCAAATATAGCTAACAGTCAAAGTCGGTCAATCACGTCCTAGTAGGATTACCACTTAGTTTATTAGTGACTTCAAATAAGCACAAAGTTCCTACACGCGTCTATCACATAACAAGCATCACATCAATAGTTCATGCTCATATCAACATTCCACCTATAGCTACTCAAGAACAGGCATACGATATTGCACATATTACTTTCATTGACATATGACATGTTAGATCATCCTCAGATAATATACTCGACATTTAGACACGCAAATTACTACTTTTGTCATTTTAACTTAAATATCCAAAACTGGGTTGTTTTCGGTCATTTTAATAAAATAGTTATCTTACTTCAAAAATTCCCAACTTTTTATAGAAGGTGCTAAACGGTCCAAATATTATTGTGTAAAAATATTGGGATCCAATTCATCACCAGTATTTTATAAAAGTTCATTTTCCGGACTGCAATTAGATTCATTACTTTCTGACTGCAGTCCACGGAATAATTCATTAAAAATTCATTGTAAGTCGGATTGATGAAATTCCAGTGGGACAATTACTACGATATCAGTGTCCATCTATAGTACCAATTTCGTGACCTAGTTCTACTCAGGTTTCAAGTTATGATGAAGAATGTAACACATATTTTCAGCAGCAAAAATGCAGCTTTAGCTGCTGTTACAAAACGACACTTTAAAAATAGTAAACAAAGTCCAAAAATTATGATTCCAGTGCCATTAGAACCGTATTTCATAATACATAAATCTAGGCTTCAGAAAATACAGTTTTCGTGTTATTAAGGTCTTGTTACAGCCAACTGAAGTTGGCTATAATCACCAATCAGACTCCTGTTTTCAGCTTTTAGCTTTCTAACTCGTGTTCGATCGATTCCGTTAACATGTTTAGTGATCACAACAACATCAAACATCAATATTAACAAGAAAATCATCAGATAATCAACAAGAATCAAAACAACTTCATATTAACATCATGTTTTCATCTTACTTCATCATCATGTTACTTTATATTCAAGACTTTGTTTATGACCCTATAGTGTTCATGGATTCTCATCATCAAATAACTATTAACCACTTAAATAACATGAAAAATGAACGGATCTAAGTTCTTACCACTAGCTCAAGGCTAAGGGAGTTCGAGTGTAGAAAAGTGGTGGTTAAAAGAAGATGTGAGTGGTCCTTCAACTTCCGAACGCACCGAGCTTTGTTGTATGCCTTCTAACACCTATGTATGCTCTTGGAATTGGTAGGAGATGATCGAAAATTGTTGATTATGGTGGTGGTGTTCTCGGCCGAGCATGAGGGAGAGAAGGGAGAGTTTTGTGTGTTGTTGAAGTGTGAAGATGAGAGTGATGATAATCTAGAGGTTATATAAATAATCTTCCAACATGCTAATGTCCTATGTGTAATATGTTTCTATGGAGCCAACATAATCAAATAAACAATGCAAATAAAATCTAGGAGTGGGGAAGATAGGGGGTGTTTAGTTGGTATGCAATGGCAAGGTTAGGGAACTTAGTTAGATTATAATGGTTTAGTTAGGGTGTTATGCATATGATATGTTTATTGGATAGGTTATGATGTTCGGGGCTCATAACTAGCTTAGTAAAAGTGAAACAATGTGTTTAACAATATTTTTGTGTTCCGGGTGATGTCCGGTTGTTCGGTTGAATACTGTTCCGTTAAAGTGCTTAATTGTTCCGTAAAGTGTCTTATATATATATATATATATATATATATATTGTAATACTTTTAATTTCTAACACTTAGGAAAACACACAGGACTATTTACTAACTTTTCTGTATACTACTAGTATGTTAACAAGCACATGTAAGTATAACACAGAAATCAGAGAGCAGTTAGGTAATTCCACACAGTCATCAAGCACTTCAATTATCATTAATAAATTGTACGGAATACATGGAATTTTGAGGGTTGTCACAAAGAGTCCTTCAATTTGCACCAAAGCCAGTCACACACATGCTCGCAGCATGTCTTCAAATGCCAGGAGAGTTTGTTTTCTCTGATCGTTTGCCCAACGGCGATAAGCAATGCTCTGGTCCTAACGTGAGCCAAGGGTGTTGTGTATTGCCTGACATAAATCATGCATAGATCAAATTCAGAGGTAACAAGAGTTGGCACCTCGTGCCTAAAAGCCGCCTCTCTCAGAGGAACATTTACAACTGTGAAGACTCGTCAGTTTTCTTGATTGCAAGGAAGTGTGCTGGTAACTTGAGCCCATCAATGATCACCCAAGTGATAATAATTTCATTTCCATACATGTGTTTCTGGTTGCTACAATCCCGCCTTAACTTTCCCACATGTCAAACTTCGTTCCCATGCGTGGCTATGTGGGCCTTCAGGCCCGGTCACCAGTACATGGTCTTCAGGTCTTAATACATCCTATAAAACTCAGATGAATAGAATATCGAAGCCCGTGTGCTTTGCCTGCACCAGTTCCCTAAGGTTGCTGCATAGTGAGGTCCATATTTGTTCCATGATGTAGCAAATATCGTCCGACCTGCCAAAGGTTGCTTCCCCATGCCCCACATGGGTCAATCTTGAGAACTCTCTTCCTTCAGTTCTTCAATTTGAACAAAGCGAGTCAGATAGGTTAGAGCCGATAATAGGGAAGGTTAGGAACGAGTGGGTTTTCTCAACGGGAGTCTCGAACGTGGCAAAAGCGGTTGAAGGCATTAAATTGTGTAGCTTCCTTTGGAATAAGAATAGATCGTCTTACCCGTTGTAATGTTTGGTTTTGTTTGTTTCTAGCGCCTTGTTTTCTCTTTAATGAAAGTTGGTGTTAGCAAAAGAACTATTAGACCACATGGTGTGGTATACCGCCCTTGCCAAATCAGCCAAAATGACGCTCTATAGCGTCCTCCCCCATTTCCTAGGCGCCAAAGGGAGGGTGGGGGTGGCGCTATGGAGGGGGCTCCATTCCAATAACGAGCGCCAATGGAATGTGCATGTGGGACCCAACGATTCCAACCAATTAGATCTTTTTACTCTTTGATTTTTTTTATTTTTTTTTGTATTTTCTTTAATAGGGCTTTAAAGGACATTATCTCACACCGTACAAATTAATGATAAAACTCTTCACTTATGTAATGTATACATCACTCTGACGTGAAACTATAAAACCTCGACTTTATACCAGACCACACTAACCTTTGTAACGAACTAACGTTCTATGGAAAGAAATACAAGTGGATGCAACGGATACGAGGGTATGATTGTGATTATAGTGTTACAACAAGGGCAAAAATGTCCTAATCCTGAAACATGGTGAAAGGATAAAGCACCATTGTGAGTTCTGCATAATCATCTTCTTCTTCCTCTTGGTGACAATGGCTGCATCTCTCCATACTAGGTACTCTCAAACCCTAATTCTCCTCTATACATTTCATCCACCTTTATTCTCTGTTCCCTCAACAAACTTATCCACTTAATTTCACACTCTTTATCCTCAAATCGACTCAGTTCTGTCATTTTCACCTCAATTAGGGTTTACACTTCACCAATACTTGCCTGTACGGTTTCAATACGCAGATTCTATTACACAATATCTGTTAATTTAGCGAATATTGTATTTCACTGAATTCATCCATGTTATTATTGGTTAAATTATTAGGTATTCATACGGTGTGATTTGAATTATGGATTTGTGTTTATGATATTAGTATTATTTGTTAAGGATTTTGCTATGGTACATGTAGAAGATAAACAATTTACGCTAGGTGTGTTTAAAAACTGTTGAAACCAAGCCGAACCGCTGCATCCGAGTCAAAACAGCTGGTTCTGCCGGGTTAGGACCGATGCCGTTCGGTTCATGGTTCGGAAAACCGCTTTCAACTGTCCGGTCCGTTCAGTTTGTAGCTGTTTGGCTCAAAATTTTGGTCAAACAGATTTTTTTTTTGTCAAAACCGGACTGTGAACACGCCTAATTTGCACTGATAAGTTATGAATGCTTACTTTTCTGTTCGTCTTTTGCCAGATTCAGTGCCAGCAGCTTAATATCATCACATGATCTGTGCCACTTAAGCCCACACGCAAACGGGTGGAAACCGTCACATATGCCTCAAAGTTATAAACTGGGCAGGACTATACAAAGATCATTAAGGGGTTCTTCTGTGGTTTCCCCTATGGCTCTAGCAGCAGTACGAACTTATGTTGAATTTTTTTTTTAAATTCCATAGACGATTATAGAAAATAAGTAATTATTTGGTTTTCTTGGCTGTACCTGCAGAATGCGAGTCAAGATACTGATGACATGTATGATGACCTGTTTAAGAAATACGGGAAAGTTGTTTACAAAAGCAGTGACCAAAAATCTCCTACTGCAGAGGTGGATGATGATGCTGAATGTTTGTCTTGTAAGCCCTTCACATTATAATATTATATATTATATATATACTTCTGAGTGTCTAATGTTTTTTCGTTATATTTTATATATATATCGGCAACTTAGTTATGTTATTCGACGTTATTCTTGTTCTTGTACACAGTTGCTGTGGCATTAGCAAAGATTGCAAGTGATGTGAAGGCTGCTGATATAAAACTCCTGTTTGTGAAACCTTTGGTTTATTGGACTAAATTCTTCCTTATTACCACTGCATTTTCTAGACCACAAATTGACGCCATCAGGTAGTTGTTACTCTATATAACGCACCATGGTGCAAAAATCAAAAAAGTAATATGCATATTATTTTTATGTTGGACTTCAGGAACCGAATAAATGATCTAGCTGAAAAACAATATGGGAAATTTGCTACTGGAGATACAAAAGCCAATTCATGGACCTTATTAGACTTTGGTAGGTTTTCTTTCAGTTATTTGATCAAAACTACCGATTATGTCAATGTCGTGTTACTTTAGGGCTGCAAAAAAATCGAACGAACACGAACAAGACCTTGTTCGTCTTCATTTTTTTAAGAAATATATGTGTTCACGAACTGTTCATGAACATTTACCGAACGAGATTTTATGTTCGTGTTCGTTTGTTAAGGAAACGAACTTGTTCGTGTTTGTTTGTTAATTTTAAGCCACGAACGTTGATGAACACAAATGAGCACAAAGTAATGTTCATGAACACAATTGGAAACAAACGAACACAAACAAGCGTTAATGAAAAATATATAATACACTTAACACTTATTAAATATTTTATTTGTCAGAATTCTGAAGTATTTAAATAAAATATAAAAACTAAAAACATCAATGAACTATTGAACACAAACGAACACGTTACCAAACATTCACCAACATAAATGAACGAGCGCGGCCTCTGTTCATGTTCGTTCATTTAACTAAACGAACGAAATTTCTTGTTCGTGTACGTTTGTTTAATAAACGAAGGAACACAAACGAACTTCCCGCCGAACGGTTCACTAACTGGGTCGCCGAACGTTTGGTCCGTGCCCTACTCTTGGTTCTACAATTAACTATGTGGTGTTATATATTATTTTCAGGTGATGTAGTGGTGCACATATTTCTACCGGAACAAAGAGAAATTTACAACCTGGAAGAGTTTTACGCCAACGCGACTCCCATAGAGCTACCTTTTGAAAACGAACAAAGATTTGGCCGTTGAAAAGATGGCAGTTAAAACCCCACACGCACAGAATGTAGTTTCACCCACGAGGGACCAAAGTGGCTCATGCATGATCAAGTTGAACACGGGTGCTGGAGATTATGACTTAAGGTGCAGATTAGACCAAGGGTGAAATAATGTCTTCTTCTACCCATTTAAAGTTAAATGTTGTTAAAAGCATGCATAGGAAATGTTGTTAAAAAGGTAGTATGTAGGGTGTTTGGATGTGGGATTTTAAATTGATCATTGCATTTAAGAACAAGCTTAAGATAATCATATGACTAGTATCTGTTTTCCAAAAGATAGTTTCTAGTTTTAACCATGAAAAATCATCAAGTCATTATCAGTTCTACAAAACCGATTTATCTGTTTTAGGTTTAAAGAGCTAATTCACAATCTAATATAACCAAACTAAAAAGGGGTTGGTTAAACGTACCCTTATGTGATAGAGATTATCTTTAATAGAGGAGTGTCCACCAAGTGTGTGAGAGGAGTGGATACATTCAATAGCGTCAGGTTATAAAATTCGACAACGCTTTGTAAATCTTTATATTTGCTACCTCACTATATTTATTTTTCTCGTGTATGATATTAAACATTGATATATGATATTTGTGCCCAGTTATGAGTTTTTTATAGTTTGGTATTGGTGTGTTTATACAAAGTGTATTGTTTTTAAAGGTTTGATAGTAGACACTGGATATTTAAAAAAAAAACAGTATAACCTTGAATTTAGAAAATCTTAACTTTCTATCGAGCTCATTTTGAGTTTATCTTTCCTTACAAATGTGTAAGGCATAAGACCATTACTAACGGGTACACCCATAGAAGACGACAGGGACACGAAAATATGACATGAAACAACACGATTTTAACAGGTTTGTGTTTGATCTTTAACAAGTTTCGTGTCTTAAACAGGTCGGCATGATAAGACCTGTTAATTTTCGTGTCGAGTTCATGTTTACCTATTTCGTGTTCGTGTTTTATCGTGTTCGTGTCTTGACATGTCGTGTCTAACACAATATGCCAGCCCTAGACTCCACACTCCACCCCTTCAGGGTAAGTTTGTGTCTTAATAAGTCATGTTCGTGTCTTAACATGTTTTCTGATACGTTTGTAAGTTTTTTTGTGTCTTAACATGTCGTGTTCGTGTTTGGAAAAACTGACACGATAAGATTTCGTATCGAGTTCGTGTTTACCTATTTCGTGTTCGTGTCTTAACAGGTCGTGTCTAACAAGATATGCCAGTCCTAACCCATATGGAAGAGAGAAGTGGACGGGATGGTGTGACAAGGAGAGACGGAGTGTGAATTTGTCTTTACAGGTGGGTGAGTCAGCGGCATGAGAGAGAGGACATGCCTATTAGGCTAGAGGGTGTGGTTTAAAGCCATAGGCTTTATTACGCCACTTAAGCGCCACGTTGACGACACATAACCAGGGGGCTTTATCGTTAACTTACATGGTGAGAAATAACGCCCCTTACATCAAAACAACAAACACATCTTTCTATACCAGTAATTTCTTTTTTTCTCATAATGTGATGTGTCAAACAATTTTAAATGTTTATATCCTCATAAATAACATAATAGGGGATGGTTTAAATGAAAACTACTTTTATCGTGAAAACTCGAAAACTAACTAAAAAAGCCTAAAAAACACACAATTTTTTTTTCTTTTTTTTTTTCAATTTTTTTATTAAAAATCGCTATTTTTTTTATATAAAAAAACTTCTTTCAAAAAAATTTTTTTTTTAGTGCACATGTGTAATTCACACGTGTAGTATGTGCACTACTATTTTTTTTTTTTGAAACTTTTTTTATATACCTAAAATAGCGAAAATTGGTATGCAAAAAAAAATTGTAAGTTTTTTAGGCCTTTTTAGTTAGTTTTCAAGTTTTCGCGATAACTAGTGGTTTTCATTTAAACATTCCTCTAACATATTATTCACTTATTAAGTCTAACCAATAATAACATATTATTATTTATTCACGTACTAAGTTTAAACAATTAAACAATAATACTTAAAAATAATAGCAAAACACTATAACACCTTATTAGTTGTCTTAAAAAGATTATAAAATACCATTATATAAACTTTAGATTCATAACCATGTTTTAAGTATTATTCGTAACCAATTTTCGTATTCTCGGATCTTATTAAGGTACACAAGACTTTAAATCTTTTAAAAACCAAAAGTAGAATTTTATACAGTTCATGCTCTCAGCTTGCTAGATAATACGTAAGGTTAGGAACGAGCAGGTTTTCTCAACGAGAGTCTCGAACGTGGCAAAAGCAGTTGAAGACATTAAATTGTGTAGCTTCCTTTGGAATAAGAATAGATCGTCTTGCACACTGTAATGTTTGGCTTTGTTTGTATTGTTTGTTCCTAACGCCTTGCTTTCTCTTTAATGCAAGTTGCTGTTAGAAAAAGAACTATTAGACCACATGGTGTGGTATATCGCCATTGCCAAATCAGCCAAAATGACGTTCTATAGCGCCCCTCCCCCATTTCCTAGACGCCAAAGTGAGGTGGGGGGGGGGGGCGCTATGGAGGGGGCTCCATCCCAGCAACGAGTACCAATGGAATCTGTAGGTGGGACCTAACGATTCCAACCAATCAGATTTTTTACTCTTTGATTTTTTTTTTTTATTTTCTTTAATAGAGTGCTTTAAAAGGGTATTATCCAACACTGTACAAATGATAAAACCTCTCACTTATGTGAGATACATAACGTGACACTATAAAGCTACTAAGAGATACACCACACCACACAACCTTTGTAACCAACTTAAGGGTTGTTTGACAACTTTTGAATGGTTAAGTGATAAATCAGTAAGAGGTCTAAACTATTAAGAGCAAGTATAATGTTTAACCGTTCAAAGTCAAATGTCTGAGCAATTCAGATTAGAGGTGTTATGGGAAGAAATACATACAAGTGGATGCAATAGATACGAGGGTACGATTGTGATTATAGTGTTACAACAAGGGCAAAAATGTCCTAATCCTAAAACATGGTGAAAGGATAAAGCAGCATTGTGAGTTCTGCACAATCATCATCATCTTCTTCCTCTTGGTGACAATGGCTGCATCTCTCCATACTAGGTACTCTCAAACCCTAATTCTCTTCTATCCATTTCATTCACCTTCATTCTCTGTTCCCTCAACAAACTTATCCACTCAATTTCACACTCTTTATCCTCAAATTGACCCATTTCTGTCATTTTCACCTCAATTAGGGTTTACACTTGCCTGTACGGTTTCAATACGCAGATTCTATTACACAATATCTGTTAATTTAGCGAATATAACAACATTTGTATTTCACTGAATTCATCCATGTTATTATTGGTTAAATTATTAGGTATTCATACAATTATGGATTTGTGTTTATGATATTAGTATTATTTGTTAAGGGTTTTGCTATGGTACATGTAGAAGATAAACAATTTACGCTAGGTGTGTTCGAAAACTGTTGAAAGCAAGCCGAACCAGCAGCTGCATCCGAGTCAAAACAGCTGGTTCTGCGGGATTAGGACCGATGCTGTTCGGTTCATGGTTTGGAAAACCGGTTTCAACTGTTCGGCCCGTTCAGTTTGTATTTTTCCAAAACCTTAGTTAGCGGTTTGGCCCAAAATTTTGGTCAAACAGATTTTTTTTTGTCAAAACCGGACTGTGAACAGTTACACGCCTAATTTGCACTGATAAGTGATGAACGTTGATGGATAGGTCTCTCATAAAACCTACCATGTGACCAAATTACGAGAGTTTTATTGATTTATTTGCCTGTTATATTTCTGTATTAAACCTTGTTAGGATATCATGTTATAACATTTTGGGGATACAAATCTACAATTGTTACCTTTGTTTCAGCCAATTGGGGTCTGCTTTTTTGGGTGAAAGAGCTGGAATCTGTGTTTCGACTGTTCCCGTCACGCGTCTTGGGTTTAGAAGGAAAACTGTTGAATGTAAAGAGTCGAGAATCGGGAAGCAACCGATTGAAGTACCGTCAAATGTGGTTATCACATTAGAAGGCCAAGATATGAAGGTCAAGGGTCCTTTAGGAGAACTTGCGTTATCTTATCCACGAGAAATAACAATAGATAGGCAGGAATCAATCCTTAAGGTCAGTAAGGCGGTTGAGACACGAAGGGCCAATCAAATGCATGGGCTATTTAGGTAACCAATCTTAAATCTTATTTTCTTCTTCTCTATTTCATTTGTTCTGTCTTAAATGTTGATAATTATATTCACTGAACATTTTACATTCAGGACTCTGACCAGCAATATGGTGGTTGGTGTATCAAAGGGGTTTGAGAAGAAGCTTCAGTTGGTTGGTGTCGGTTATCGTGCAACGGTTGAAGGGAAAGAGTTGATACTGAGTCTTGGGTTCTCTCATCCGGTCAAAATGACAATCCCGGATGACCTAAAAGTCAAAGTCGAAGACAACACCCGAATCACTGTGAGTGGTTATGATAAGTCAAACATTGGTCAATTCGCGGCGTCAATAAGGAAGTGGAGACCTCCGGAACCGTACAAAGGTAAGGGGGTGAAATATGCTGATGAAATCATTAGAAGAAAGGAGGGCAAAGCAGGGAAGAAGAAGTAGGTTGTGTATTCATTCACTTGAGTTTAATTCTCAATGTAATTTCCCCTTTTGTTTGTTATTTATTGAAAAATATTTCTCAATCTTACTTAAAAACCTTGTGGCTTGTCTTTTGCTAAGATGTTTAAGTGGCTAGATGCCTAGATTAAATCATTGTATCCGTTTATTTTATGTTTGTAACCGTAATAATCTGTCACTGGAAAATTCACGGGGTCCACCAATGCCTTGTTAATCAAAGAGACCATGTAAAATGCGTGTTTTGGGCAAGTAGCGTTCAACTATTTGCTAGAGGTAATAAGACGCTTACCACATGGTCATCCCAATGATATTCGACATTGCAAAAGGCGATAATGAAAGTACTTCAATTATTTTAACAAACATGTTATTTTTCTACTTGAGCTATAAGACTCATCAAATGATTGACAAGAGGTAAAGAACAAATTATGAGGAATAAAGAATAGTAAGTGACCCCACAGATCTTTCTAATTGATTCAAGAAACATGACAAGGTGACTTTTGAACAAATCAATGAATAATACCAGTAGGATTCCTTCTTAATCAAGAAAAAAAGTTGCAAAATTTGAATTTTTAAAAGTAAAACAGCTTATATTCATCAATCAAACTCTTTCTATGTACATGCACCCACAAGTTTGCTCAAAAAACAATCCAATCCAAACCTTCAATTTTCAATTTGATTTGTACATCACCAGAATTGATATCTACACCAAAAGTCACACTTTCATCAAATGCATCTTTAATGGTGTATGAATTAATTCAAGTGTTAGATGATAAAAAACATCAAACAATTTCAAACTCAACTCGAAATCTTGGAAAAACTAAGCCTTCTAAGTTGATTGCCAATGGGCGTAATCGACCAATCTCCATCATACTTCCCACACTTCAAGTCCACCGTTTCAACAATCCGTCGCGTCACTTTCTTACCTTGTTCCCCTCGAACCGGTGTTTTATCAATCCACAAATCCTCGGAATCCAACATAGGAATCTGTTGAGACACATGTTTCACATCCTTCTTTCTTGGAGCAATTTCATGACCATTCATTGTCATCATCCTCTGCAGCCTTTTCGTAGACCCCCCACAATCGATCGAAACTGGTGCTGTCTGGATTCGTTGCGACTTGATCACAGGTTTCTTTGATAAACCTTTGACATTTGACTCAAGTTCTTGCATCATCAAATCACTTACTTTCCCAGTTGCCCCTACCCTAATTGTACCACCACCCTCTTTGACTTTGACTATTTCTGAATCTCTAGCCATAATTACCTTAAATCTATACAATTTAACATAACAACAAAACAAAAGGGCCTACAAATTAATTAAAGTTTTGAAAACAGAAGATATGAAAATTGAAAATGGATCTAATAACAACAATATAAGATGATGAACGATGAGAAGACGTACCAGAAAAGTTATGTGACCAGAAGTTTGCTTTTTGACAGATGAAACCCAAAAACTAACTTTTGTGGAAACTAACGAGATTTAAGGTGGGAGTTGTTTTTTTTTTTTGTGTGTCAGGAATATATCAGTTGTTCTTGACCATATATATAAATACATGTATGTACAGAATTACAGATATGTAGCCGTAAGGACGTGAAGAGATACAGTTGTTAATTTATTTATTATTATTGTTAATATAAAACTCCAAATTTGCTGTCAATTTTTAGAGATGAGAAAAACTCGAATAATAATATTAGCTTTTTAGTCAATTTTATGTAATTATGTCACGTGGTTGGTATCCATAATCTATCAGTATATGAAAAACAAATGCTTAATACCAAATTATGAAACATATAACTTAACTCATTTTTGTCTTCTTATATTATTGTTTTTGGATTTGGACTGGCTTTAAACGTAAATGAAGCTAGCCGACCAGTTAGAGATTCAAACGGTTCGGATCTCACGATTTGACGAATTAATGTTTTTGGAATTTTTTTTAAATAAATGTATTCGGTTCAAATTGCTTAACCGGTCATCTAGCCGACCTACGGTCATAGCTAGCGATTCGGTCTAGAATTTTTATCAAAATCCTCCAGAAGTTTTATAAAAATCCACCAAACCAGAACTTAAATACCCATAGTATTGTAAAAGTATATTATCAAATAATCAAATTAAGAAATTACAACAGTTTTTGGTTTGATTTGGTATGTATTTATCATATACATTTTTTTTGGGGAGACATAAAAAAACCTACCTACCCTTATGAATTATGATTATAAGTATTCATAGCATTGAGTTTGGTAAGAAAAAACAATCTCTTTAAATACCAGTAAATAAGACAGCAAGGTTAGATAGGAATGAGATATAAATGTACATATATATTTTATGGCTACACTTTTACAACCAAATTCATATTATTTGCACAATCGTTACGCAAGTGTTATATACAATTTCTTAATATTTAATTGGAAATATCTTCCTTTATATGGCCTTTATAACGAGGAATGTATGTGGTTAAGTAATGATCCACCTCTATTTGTCGAGTTAAATTGATAAAATAGGATATTAATGACATCTAGTAGGAACCAACTTTCTAATTTTAAAATAAAAAGTATATATTAGCAAGCAACTTTTATTTTATTATATGTATTTAATAGCTAACATCCAATTTGTTATTTCTTACAATTTTTATAGCAAGTAACCTCTAGTAACAAGTTTAATGTTGACATGACATGCCAAATTTAATTTATGACGTGACATAATCAACTAGTTAAAATTTTATAAATTAGTTACATATATTGTTAAATTTAGTTTTTACTTTATAAATACTTGCATACAATAGAGTTTGATCCACATATTCCAAAAGCCCATGATCTAGCGACAAATTGAGAACTACATCTTTCTAAAACAGCCACAAGTCCACAATCCTAGGAAACATCAAATGGGAGTTTATAGCCAAACTAGCTAAAACCTAAAAATTTTACACGACTCGAAAATCATGTTACATACATCAACTACCACTACCAATTAGGAATACTAAACATGTCATGCTCGTGAGTTGAAAGACACTCAAAACCCAGTTATCATACACGACTTGAAAATCATGTTACACACATCAACTACCACCAACTAGAAATATTGAAACACACTTGAACCCGATTATTATACATGACCCGAAAATCGTGTTACATACAATTTAACTGAATTTTCCTTTATTCCATATTAATGTTTTAAAATTCTAAATGTGCATGTTATTTTAATTTTGTTGGGAAAAAAATATATCTACGCTATTCCAACTTATTACTAAACTTATAAATTTTATAAAAATACTCAAATACTTTTAGTTATTACATAGAACACATTTTTAGATAATAATTAATATACAGTTTGATCGGACGGGTTAACCAACCTGCCATGCTAATATAAATATGACTCATTTAGCTAAACGTGTTAGCAAGTTTGACTTGAAACCATGGGCGAAGGATAGTGGGGGCGGGAGGGGGCGGCCTACCCTTCGAACTTTTCGCTCAGTAGTGGAGAGTATGTAGTTTTCGTATAGAAATTTTTGGGTATATACATTTTCGACCCCCTGTTTTATAGAAATTTTTGGGTATATATGTTTTCGACCTCTGGTCGGAAATCTCAAGCTTCGTCACTGCTTGAAACTAGCTCAATTTTTTTTAGACCAGACCTAAAGCCTTAATCTCCGTGTTAGATTTGTGTCATGCCAATAATTCACATCCTTACACAACTCATCCCTCCCTAGCTCCTTTTCGGATGTTGTTACCTTTTTTCCATAACCATTTTGGGGGTCAAAAGCGAAGAAAGTCGCGAGCCTTGTCAGGTCAAGGAAAACAACAATAAAATAAACATTTTAACATGTGCTTACTTTTGATATGGTAAGAATTCTACTCCATAAAAGATAGAGAACTTTGACACTAGCTTACTTTACAATCTATACCAAAAGGTAGCATCAACCTAAATTTCATATATGTCAGTAGAATACAAAGTATACAACTTACTTTTCCTAACCTTTATAAAAAAAAAACCTCTACATCCACCTGCAATACAAAGCTTATGGATGATGGATCGCATTAGTCTGTGTACAAGTCCCGTTTCCAATTCCTGCTTCTACTTGGAAAACAACCCAAGTATACTTTCACTTTGTAGTTTGTACAAAACCATCCCAACAAAGGGTTGTACTCAAAAGGTCTACACATGATTACTCAAATGTACCTTCATACTATTTTTACAAAATGTAGCGTCTAGGCCTCTAGTCATCTACCCCTGCTAATTAGTGACGTTTCTTTCTATTTTACACAGAAGGTCTACTTTGTCTTTACTTATGTGAAGGATGTGTGTTGCTATAACTTTAAAAATGTTACAAGTTGGTTCCTGTTGAGAACGTTTTGCCCTACGAATTATAAGCAATTCACAACTTACATAGCCTATAATCATATATATCATAGTCTGAAACTAAGCATTTTATGACAAACAGAATACTCCCAAATGTGGTAGCCAAAATTTGAAGATAAGAAAGTAGATCTTTAAGGCGCATGATAGACAAATATGAAAGTACCAAAATATACTAAACCAACAGAAACCACAATACAAGTTTCTCAAAAAATAGTTTCTAAAAACTTATAAGCGATAACGCATGCACATTAATCACAATTCATAGTAGTAAACTAAACGCTACTTTATTTACTGATTTTTATGCTACCATATAGGCATCAATACCTTCATCCTACACTTCACTTATCACAGGACCTTCACAATCTGCAGAAAATAATATACAAAATCGAGTTTAATTCTAAAAAAAATGATTACGACTAACTCGAATGCGAATCTAACTGTCTGTTTGTTTAGCAGATTACCTGAGAGTTAACTTCCAGCTCAACATCCTCATTAGTGTTCATAGATGATGTTGTAGATATCTCCATCGCAGTTTCGTTCTAATTGCTCACACACAACAAAATTATTTCATAGATATATAACAAATTAATAATGTGACAAAATAAACTTTAGGAATGATTACCAGATTATCATTGTGTTGTTTAATAGCAATTTCATACTCTGCTTTCTTTCTAGCTGCCTTTGCAAAATAAGGAGCTTTCTCCTACGCACAGATTAAACACATCAAACATAATTTAACATGCACTCCAACCGTCTGATGAAATGTCTAAACAAACAGATCTGATAATACTATTCGATTTTATGAGTAGATCTTACGGATTCGGTCATAGACTTCCATATAGCTCCGCCTTCCTTAGCAATCTGTAACAAACACCACAACTCATCTAATCATCAATCGATTAAATTCATATTCATCAATTCATACAGAAGTTATTAATCAAATATCAAAATCAAAAGGTGCAAATGAGGTTAAAAAACACACAGCAGAGGCTGATTTGGCAACAGGAAAATTCTCCTTGTTTCCATTCCTGAATTGCTCCCTGTGATACGAGAAAACGAGCCGTAAGTTAATTGGAAACAACAAGCGAATCGATGTGTTCATGTATATTCAAAAACCTGCAGATCTGGAAGCATGAAACAAGTCGTGCTTACATGAAGATGAAGAAAGCAGTCGGAGGACGCTTTAGAGCACCGGAATTCTTACTCGAGGCTTTATTCTTCTTTCCTGTACTCTTATCAGCCTTCGTCTTCTTCGTTGTGCTTTAACAACACGAAAATTCAAAGATGCGTTACAGATATGATCAAATAACGCATCAAGCAGACGTAAATTAACATCCTCATGCACGATTGAAAGCAGTAAGCGATCAACAAGTTAAATATCGGTTCGTACAGGAAGTATGAGGAGAAAACGATGTGAAATTTGAATGAAATTGCTCGTAAGAACAGAGAATAAGCTATTATGTTGAAAAACTAGATCAATAATGAGTGACAACGTGGAGATGATAAAAGAAGTAGAATGAGATTTGCAGAAATTACTTGTCAGCAATGGTAGCAGTGCTCTTCGGTCCTCTCATTTCTTCTTCTTCAAGTTATGTGAAATTCAGATCTGAAAAATGTGTGTACGGATTGTGAGGGAAGAGTGAAGACTGAACGTGTGTGACAGATTTATAGAGAATTTTGGCGGGAAAGAATCAGTTACGTTTTTGTTGCATGTTTATTGAAAACTTTTTTATGAAAGTTTTGAGCGTATTTAAAAAAAAAGTGTTTGTGTATGTTAAACTGTATTAAAGATCATTGCATGTTTATTGACAAGTTTTGAGTGATTGAGTGGATATATTTTTTTTATTGGTCGTTAATTTTTATAATTTAATACATTCTTCAATTTTATTGGTCGTTAATTTTTATAATTTAATACATTCTTCAATTTGATTATTAGTAGAATACATTTCTTAAACTATGGTTTTAGTTAAATTATTTTGTAACACAAGAAAAAATTTAAAATTTTATATGTTGGTTATTATTGATTAAATATCACATGTGAAATCAAATAGGATAAAATACATGATTAAACGGGTAATCCTCGTAATCAAATCAGAGAATAACAGGCTAATTGGATAGATGTTATTTTATGGTTTTTTTAGGGCCAACTTCCTGCCAACCATTTAAGGATAACAATGGGATTTTGGTTAAATGCAAAGAGTGAGTCCTGATTTATCACCTAGAGTTCAAATCCTACTTAAGTATGCTAAATAGTCGGCCAAAGCACCACCATTGCGTGCTGGTTTTCACGCCGCCACCATAGCCAAAATAGGGCCCGGGCTGCTTTGTCAGGTGGTTTCGTGATCAAGGCCTGAATGAGTTCAGGTGCTTCGGATTGTATTATGCTAACGAATCTACGTTGATCTCATGGTGTTATCGACTTGGTTAGTTATTTCTACAAATAGGTAAGTTTATTTTAAACATCCTAGGGTGGTTTTATTGGTTCTATTTGGTTTTGCATGTGGACTACGGGTGTGCAAGGTCTAGTTTGGATCAGTTCGTGTGCACGCTTCTACTTATACAAAATTTAAAAAAAAAAACGTATACCAATACCAACATAGTATTACAACATGAATTATAGATGATAACGGTAATCAATCCTTTATGTTTTTCATCAAATTTAGATGGTGTCTTTTAACCAAGGTATTTACAAAGAATGTCCTTTCTTTTTAAATTATTTACAAATGATGTCCTTTTGTTCTAACCCATATACTTTTTCTTGTTAAATTTATTCATATGCCACTCACGTGAGTGCATAAAAGTCAATTAACATCCTTTTTAAAATTATTTAAAAGAGAGATGTTAAATAACTATTATGTCCTCACGTTAGTGGTATATGGATGGATTTAACAAGAAAAATTATTGGATTATGGCAAAAGGATACCATATATAAAGTATTTATAACAAAAGGACATCCTTCGTAAATACCTTAGTTAAACTGACACTCCTTGAAATTTGATGAAAACATAGGATGGATTGGATTTTCCATCCTTTATGTTTTCATCAAATTTCAGACGATGTCTTTTAACCAAGTTATTTAAAAAGAATTTCCTTTATTTTTAAGTTATTAACATACGGTATATTTTTGTTCTAACCCACATACTTTTTCTTGTTAAGTTCATCCATGTGCCACTCACGTGAGGGCATGATGGTCAATTAACATCACCTTTTGAATTATTATAAATAGAGATTTTAAATGACTTTTATGCCTTCATGTAAGTGGTACATAGGTGGATTTAACAAGAAAAAGTAATAGGGATATGGCAAAAGGGTACCGCATGTAAAGTATTTATAATAGGACATCCTTTGTAAATAGCTTAGTTAAAAGGATGCTCCCTGAAATTTGATGAAAGAGACGGAAAATGTAATTCACACTTAATTGTTTTAGAGTTTCGTTTAATCGATGACTAGCCATCCCCAACTAAAATTGTTTAGGTGATGCCTTCGGAAGCATTTTAGTGGCTTCATCAAGTTCTTTTGTTGAAAGTCTAATCGCCTTCTCTTGATTAGCGTCTTTGCAGCATTCCAATCGATATAGTGCATAGTCATCTTCATTCAGTGATATTTGAGAGCGTGAAAGCATCTTTATGGCTTGTTACTTTTGTTGGCTACTTATCGACATTCATTGAGCTTAAACCTTCTGCATTGGATCACTGAATCCTCGTTGCTCTCTGGACTTTTAAATTCCCTTCCGAAACATCAAAATATTGCGCTTGTAGAATGCGAACCAAATCTTCGTCATCCCAGTGTAACCCGAGATCTTTAGCAATAGCCGATTCAAATGTTATTTAACTTATTTTCTATTACTCTTCAATGTCCTTTTTTCACTGTCAAGTTCAAATCAAGAAAATTAACCTGCCTTCAATGTCCTTTTTTTTATTGTCAAGCTCATGGATGACATCAGTCTGTGTACAAGTCCAACCCAGGCCCGCGACATGTTGAAATGTTTTGCACACAAGTCCCGTTTCCTATTCCTGCTTCTACTTAGAAGACAACCCACATATACTTGGTACAAAACCATCCCAACAAAGGGTTGTACTCAAAAGGTCTACCACACATTACTGAAATGTACCTTCTGAAGAGTTAATCCTAATAGTTCGGGTAAAATTATGGGACGAGATAAAGCGGAAGAAAAGATAAAGATGAGTGAGTTGATAAAGAAAAGGAAATAACAAAATATTAGTTATTTGTTTAGAGATAACTATTAGTTTTAACTTCTGAAGAGTTAATCCTAATAGTTTAGGTAAAATTGTAGGACGAGATAAAGCGAAAGAAAAGATAAAGATGAGTGAGTTGATAAAGAGAAGGAAATAACAAAATATAAGTTATTTGTTTATAGATAACTATTAGTTTTAATATTAGGTTTATCTAGTTATTTTATTTATTGGTAAATTAAATATTAGAGTTTGTATTAGTTTAGGATAACTTGTATAAGAGGTAATTAATTTAGTATAAATAGATGGTTTAGGTTTTGTAATTATTTGGATGTTTTTGTTCAATAGTAATAAAGAAGAAAGGGTCATGATCCAGATGTTGATCATAAAATCCTTGTGTGTTTTACGGTTTTGATCCAGTTATTTCTAAGACATTCTGACTAAATGTACCTTCTAGTCATTTACCCCAACTAAATTAGTCACATTACTTTACTCAATGGGGGAGTTGCAAGTATGTTGCCGCGTGAACCCATCTTGCCGGGTGACTTGACATAGCCTTAGTCCCTCACCTAATCCTGGTCGGCCCCCATAACGGGCCATAAATATTAACAATGTTTCGAATGACTATTTAGTTATATTGTTATCAAAATATAAATATTTATAGAAAACAGTTACATAATGTATCATTTTTTTTGTTTGAATAACATTGTATTTTCTGGATCAAATATGGATTAACCTAATTTTGGTGACCCAACCCAACACCACCCAAAGAAAACTTTAAATCAAGTTAATAAACATTCAAAGGCCGAAACATAAGTTGTCTCTCACTCTCTATGTAACGTGTGCTCTTAGTGTTTGTGTATGTTTTTTTAATCCCCCACTTGTGGCCTAGTGATAGGAGACTTAACTTTTCCAATGGAAACTCAAGTTCAATTCCCACTTGTGACAAACCCACCGAGTGGGGTTCGATCCTGAGCCACACCCCGGTTTTCATCCGGTTGTTACTTCAGCGAAGCTTTTCGTGTGGAGACAGTACGGTTTTCGGGGGAACGCCGTAACCAAGTCTGGCCAACCCAGAGCGGGCCTGGTTAAGACAACGTAAGTCTGGGCGGACTTGGCTAGGGCCGCCGATTAGGCGATGTGACATTGGATCACTCAAAAAGAAAGTCACCCTTCAAAAAAAAAAAAAAGTTAGAACTTTGAAAAAATAAAATTACTTGTCACCATTTACAAACTTCAAAATGAATATGACAAACATGTGAGCGGTATGTGTTGCTATCTATAACTGTTAAATGTTACAAGTTTGTTGCTATTGAGAACTATTTGCCCTACAAATTATAAGCAATCCACAACTTACATAACGTCGTAACCTAAAGTACAATTCTAATCAGATATATCATAGAGTCTGAATCTAAGCATTTTATGACCAACAGAATACTCCCAAATGTGGTAGCCAAAATTTGAAGATAAGAAAGTAGATCTTTAAGGCTTATGATAGACAAATATGAAAGTACCAAACATAATAAACCAACAGAAACCACAATACAACCTTCTCAAAATATTGTTTCTCAACATAAAAACTCATATCATATGCAATAACGTCTGCACATTAATCACAATTCATAGTAGTAAACCAACGCTACTTTATTTATTATACCATATATGCATCAACACCTTCATCCTACACTTCATTTATCACAGGACCTTCAAAGTCTGCAGAAAATAATATACAACAAGATATTTAATTCTGAAAAACTGATTACGACTTACTTGAATGCAAATCTAACTGTCAGTTTGTTTAGCAGATTACCTGAGAGCTAACTTCCTGCTCAACATCCTCATGAGTGTCAATAGATGACGATGTAGATATCTCCATTGCAGTTTCGCTCTAATTGCTCACACATAACAAACATTATTTCATAAATATAGAATCAATTAATAATGTGACAAAATAAACCTTAGGTATAATTACCAGATTATCATTGTGCTGTTTAATCGCAATCTCATATTCTGCTTTCTTTCTAGCTGCCTTTGCCACATAAGGAGCTTTCTCCTTCAGAATAAAAACATCAAATAAAATTAAACATGCACTCCAACTGTTTGATGAAATGCCTAAACAAACAGATGTGATAATAGTATTCGATTTTATGAATAGATCTTACAGATTCGGTCATAGACTTCCATATAGCTCCGCCTTCCTTAGCAATCTGTAATAAACACAACTCATCAATCAATTAAATTCATATTCATCAGTCCATACAGAAGTTATTAATCAAATACCAAAATCAAAAGGTGTAAATGAGTTTAGATAACATACAGCAGAGGCTGATTTGGCAACAGGAAAGTTCTCCTTGTTTCCATTCCTGAATTGCTCCCTGTGATAGGAGAAAACGAACCGTAAGTTAACCGGAAACAACAAGCGAATCGATCTGTTCATGTATATTCAAAAATCTGCAGATCTGGAAGCATGAAACAAGTCGTGCTTACATGAAGATGAAGAAAGCAGTCGGAGGACGCTTTGGAGCACCGGAATTCTTACTCGAGGCTTTGTTCTTCTTTCCTGTACTCTTATCAACCTTCGCCTTCTTCGTTGTGCTTTAACAACACGAAAATATAAAGATGCGTTACAATTATAATCAAACAACGCATCAATCAGACGTAAATTAACATCCTCATGCACGATTGAAAGCAATGACCGATCAACAACTTAATTATATATCTGTTCTTACAGGAATTATGAGGAGAAAATGTTATGAAATTGCTCGTAAGAACAGAGAATAAGCTATTATGTTGAAAAACTAGATCAACAATCCGTTATAAACGCAGTGATGATAAAAGTAGAATGAGATTTGCAGAAATTACTTGTCAGCAATGGTAGCAGTGCTCTTCGGTCCTCTCATTTCTTCTTCTTCTTCTTCAAGTTATGTGAAATTCAGATCTGAAAGATGTGTGTACGGATTGTGAGGGAAGAGTGAAGACTGAACTGACAGATTTATAGAGAATTTTGGCGGGAAAGAATCAGTTAGTTTTTTGTTGCATGTTTATTGAAAACTTTTT
This sequence comes from Helianthus annuus, assembly GCF_002127325.2. Taxonomy (NCBI): domain Eukaryota; kingdom Viridiplantae; phylum Streptophyta; class Magnoliopsida; order Asterales; family Asteraceae; genus Helianthus; species Helianthus annuus. Next base: position 145,571,703 of record NC_035442.2, read on the forward strand.
TATGAAAAGTTTGGGTGTAATTAAAGAAAAAAAGTGTTTGTGTATGTTAAACTGTATTAAAAATCACGGCATGTTTATTGACAAGTTTTGAGTGATTGAGTCGATAAATTAGGTTTATTGGTCGTTAATTTTTATAAATATAATACATTCTTTAATTTGATTATTAGTTGAATACATTTTTTAAACTATGGTTTTAGTTAAATTATTTTGTAACACAAGATAAAATTTAAAATTTTATACATTGGTTATTATTGGGAGCGGTAATCTTCAAAGATTATCAAAATCGAATGTGAAATCGAATAGGATAAAACACAAGACCAAAGGGGTAATCCTCGTAATCAAATCAGAGAATAACAGGCTAATTGGATAGACGTTATTTTACGGTTTTTAGTTCCACCTTCCCGCCAACCAGTTAAAACGATGGAATTTTGGTTAAATGCAAAGAGTGAGTCCTAATTTAGCATCTAGAGTTCAAATCCTACTCAAGTATTGTATTGTATTACGTTACTTACGTTACGTTATAGTTATCCATTATAAATTAGCAACATGTTGATGCATAGAGTAGTTGTACTCTATGTTTAGGGAGACTTTAAAAAAATGATATAATTACACTTTTAACCTAAAACTATTTTGGTTTTTTACTTTTAACCCCAAAGCTTTTTATCTTTGTCAATTTAACCTAAGAACTTTTTTACTTTCAACTTTGGTACTCTATACTTTTCATATTTCGCAAAAAATCGTTTTATGTTTTGTTCAAAATTTTGCGAGTTAACACGACGCAACGTTCATGTGTGGTTCAACGTTTTTACGTTTTGTTTTACGCTTCGTTCTAAATTTTGCGAGTTAACATTACGCAACGTTTGTGTGTAGTTCAACATTTTTATGGTCGTCTATTTTTTTCCGTTTGATAGGTTCATCGTGACGCACGAGTCCTAAATCGACTTACTATTTCCTGTGTTTTATGTTTCGGTCTAATTTTTCCGCATTAACACGTCGCAACTTCAGTGTTGGTGATCGCTAACGGTGTTGTGGCCTTGGTGCTATTTGTCACGGTTGTACGCCCCAACCACAACGCGGGGGCTTAATACTAGTTATAAATTAAACTTTAAACTCTTGATGAATAGTAGTTAATCATTTTTAAGTATTTGTTTTTAAATTTTTAATAATATCTTATTTATTATATAATTTGATATTTTAGTAATAACTTGTGTTCGTTAACTTTAAAAAAAATCTAAATCTGTATCTAAGCTTATTTATTTTATTAACATTAATTATTTTTTCATTCTATGTTATTTGGTTGTGTATTGTGACGGTATGTTACAGCAAACACTGAATTAATGTCGGTTCGGTTTTTTACAGTACCGATATAATACATGTACTCGGTATAGAAATCAACACGTGATTTACATAAACTGAAAACGAAAAAAACGAACAAGTACGGGTATTGATGTTGTTTGAAATGTATCGATCGGTTCAAGTTGTCATGGTACTTGTACCGGCATTCATTAAAGTTGTATGAATGAAAATTTTTTCAAAACCGGAAACTATATAAATGAATACAAGTGGGTACTGACTTTGTTCGGTATGGTATAGTAGCGATACGATGTCAGCTTATCAAAAGAAAATCAATAAAATATAGGATTACCAAAACCGATGTTTGTTCGGTTCACTACGTTAGCGACACAGTATCCGTTATGAAACAAAAAACCATAAAAATGAATACATAACGATATCGATGCTGTTCAGTTCGGTCCGTTACGGTATGGTAGTGGTACGATGTTAGTTTGTCGAAAGAAAAAACTATAAAAATAAATACAAGTACTGATCCAGATGTTAATCAATCGATTTCAATTTGTTTTGGTACAATAACGTCACCCGCCGCGAAGCGTGGGAGAATCCTGCTGCTGTTAAATAGTCAATCAACCCACCATCATTGCACGCTGGTTTTCGCGCCGCTGTCTTCACGCTGCCACCATAGTCAAAATCGGCTCGGGCCGATTTGTCAGGTGGTTTCGTGATCAAGGCCTAAAGGAGTTTAGGTGCTTCGGATTGTTTCGTACTAATGAATCTAGCAAGCGATTCGTTGATCTCATGGTGTTACTGACTTGGTTAGTTGTTTTCACAAATAGGTAAGTTTTTTTTTAAATATCCTATGGTGGTTTTGTTGGTTCTATTTGGTTTTGCATATGGACTACGAGTGGGCAAGGTCTAGTTTGGATCAGTTCGTGTGCACGGTTGCGTATACAAAATTTTAAAAATACGTATACCCAGGGGCGGAGCTACCTTATGCCGGGGGCAACGCCCGCTACGGCTTGGCGCGGAAAAATTTGGAAAAATTAGTGTAAATTTTGGAAAAATTTGAGGTTTTTTCGATTTCGTTACGGCTTATTTATAAAACGTTACGGCTTGGCGGATTCTCTAGATCCGCCACTGTGTATACCAATACCAACAAAGAATTACAACATTAATTATAGATAAGAACGATATTTAATTGTTTGAGGGAATTGCATTTTCCATCCTTTATGTTTTCATCAAATTTTGGCGGTGTCTTTTAACCAGGGTATTTACAAAGGATGTCCTTTATGTTTAATCATTTAAGTGGTACATGGATGGATTATTTAAGTAGTACATCAAATTTAGACGGTGTCTTTTAACCAAGAGAGATGTTAAATAACTATTATGCCCTTATGTAAGTAATACATGAATGGATTTAACAAGAAAAAAGTAATTAGGTTATGGTAAAAAGATACCGCATGTAAAGTACTTATAACAAAAGGACACCCTTTGTAAATGCCTTAGTTAATAGGAAGCTTCTTGAAATTTGATGAAAACATAGGATGGATTGCATTTTCCATATACCCGTTGTAAATTACAGGCGGTGTCTTTTAACCAAGTTATTTACAAAGGATGTCCTTTATTTTTGAATTATTACATATAGTGTCCTTTTGTTCTAACCCACATATTTTTTCTTGCTAAATCGATCCATGTGCCACTCACGTCAGGGCATAATGGTTAATTAACATCCCTTTTAAATCATTTAAAAGAAAGATGTTAAATGACTATTATACCCCCACGTAAGTGGTACATGGATGGATTTAACAAGAAAAAGTAATTGGGTTATGGCAATAGGATACCACATGTAAGGTATTTATAATAAAAGGACATCCTTTGTAAATACCTTAGTTAGAAGGACGCTCTCTGAAATTTGATGAAAACATAAAGGACGGAAAATGCAATTCACACTTAATTGTTTTAGAGTTTCGTTTAATCGATGACTAGAAACCCCCGCCCCCAACTAAAATCGTTTAGGTGATGCCTTCGGGAGCATTTTAGTGAATTCATCAAGTTCTTGTGTTGCACGTTGAAAGTCTAATCATCTTCTGTTGATTTGCAGCATTCCAATCTTTTCCAAGATATAGTGCATAATCATCTTCATTCAGTGATATTTTAGAGCATGAAAGCATCTTTATGGCTTATTACTTTTGTTGGCTCCTTATCGACATGCATTGAGCTTAAACCTTCTGCATTGGATCGTTGAATCCTCGTTGCTTTTTGGACTTTTAAATTCCCTTCTAAAACATAAAATATTGTGCGTGTAGAATCCGAACCAAACCTTCGTCATCCCAGTGTAACCTGAGATCTTTGGCAATAGCCGATGTAAATGTTATTTAACTTATGTTTTGTTACTCTTCAATGTCCTGTTTTCACTTTCAAGTTCCAATCAAGAATATTAACCTTCCTTCCTTAGTTTATTGAGGGTGGAATTGGATGGTACAGTGGCGGACCCATAAATATTTCCATGGGGAACATTTTTCAAAATTTTAGGCCCCTAGGTATATAAGTAAAAAAAATCGGTTCGTATTGGGTCGGCTCGGGTCAGGTCGGGTCATGTAAAACAAAAGAACATCAAACTAAATTTATATAATCATCAAAAACACGTCAAACCTTGTTATAAACATAATTAAAACGTCGCCCTACGCGTCTTCATTTTTTGAAATCTATCCAAACATCATCTAAAGCTACTTTCTTAAGCAAGTCTTTCTCTATATAACATAACTACCACTTAAATTCTCATCGCCAATCCGATTACGCAAGTCGGTTTTCACATTCTTCATTGCCGAAAAACATCTTTCAACAGTTGCAGTTGTGATGGGTAATACCAAAACAAGCTTCAATAATCTATATACCAATATAAAAGTTACGTGAATATTTGTTGAAACCATTAACCTTACACAACTAGATAAGTAATTCGAATAGGTTTGGGTCTAAACTCGCACTTTTTCTGTAGTTTGGTCTCAAACCAGTTTGGCCTAAACTAGACCTGGAAAACGGGTCGGTTCAGGTCGGGTCGGGTCATGGGTCAAAACGGGTTCGGGTTAAAACGGGTCAATTACAAAAAGGGTTGTTTTGGTTCGGGTCGAAACAGGTTCGGGTTGAAACGGGTCCGGGTCAGATCGGGTCGGGTCGGGTTGGTTAAAAATTGCTTCATAACATCAACTGGAATTTTGTTATAGATGTGTTAGATCAGATGGGATTTTCTAGTAAGTGGTGCTCTTGGATCAAGGGTGTTTTAGCCTCAGCGAGGGCTTCGGTGTTGGTGAATGGCTCTCTGACCTTTGAGTTCAATTGTCACAAAGGTATGCGTCAGGGCGATCCTATTTCTCCGTTTCTCTTTGTTATCGTCATGGAAGCGTTATCTTGTATGATTTATAAAGCCAGCAGGGTTGGGATTTTCAAGGGCGTTTCCCTTCCGAACGGGGGTCCGATTGTGTCCCATTTATTTTATGCCGACGATGCGATTTTAATGGGTGATTGGAACATCGAGAATATCCAGAATTTGGTTAGATTACTCAAATGCTTTCATGTGTGCTCGGGCCTCAAAATTAACTTAAATAAGTCGAATTTGGTGGGGGTGGGAGTGCCAACGGGTGAGATTGAAGTTATGGCGGACTTTGTTGGGTGCAAAGTGGATTCGTTCCCGTTTAATTTTCTTGGCCTACGCGTGGGGTCTAACATGAATCGGCCGGTGAATTGGCAACCTGTGATCGATGTTTTTGAGAAGCGCCTTTCCCTTTGGAAGGCCTCGCTTCTTTCTATTGGAGGAAGAATCGTTCTGATTCGTTCGGTGCTTGAAAGTCTTCCTTGTTACTATTTTTCCTTGTATCGAGCCCCCGTCAAGGTGATTAATGCTCTGGAGGCTCTTATTAGAAAATTTCTTTGGGGTGGAAATTCGGAGGTGAAAAAGGTTCATTGGGTTGCGTGGGATAGGGTCGCCTCGCCGGTTAACATGGGTGGGTTGGGCCTCCAGCATCTTAAAGACATTAACGTGGCCCTTTTGTCTCGTTGGGGGTGGCGTTACAAAAATGAGCAATGCAGTTTGTGGGTGAAGGTTGTTAGGGCTTTACACGACGGTAAGTCTGATTGGGATTTTCTCCCCGTCAAAAAGGTTCTTGGTGGGGTTTGGAATAACATTGTATCAGTCTTGAATCGCCCGTTGTTTGACGATATCCCGCTGCGGAAGTTATGCAAGGGAGTCGTGGGAAAAGGGGACAATATTCTTTTTTGGATTGACCCGTGGCTCGTCGATGTGCCGTTAAAAGAAAAGTTCCCCGCTCTTTTCAAGTTGGAGGTTGTGAAAAACTGCAATGTTTCTGATCGTCTTGATGGGGAAGGCCTTTGGCTCTGGAGGCATGATCCGGAAACCGCTGAAGAGTTGGATGAGTGGGAAGCTCTTAGGGCGGCAGTTGCGTCGGTTTCTTTATCGGCCGGGCCAGACAGGTGGGATTGGGTGGGAGCCGGTTCTGATGGTTTCTCTGTTGCGGCTGTGAAACGTTCCATTGTGTCCAGCCGTGACTTTAGCAACAGATTCGTTATGAAGTGGTGTAAATGGGTCCCTAAGAAATGTAACATTTTCGTGTGGCGTGCGGAGATGAATAGGATCCCTACGGTGGAGTCGCTTGAAAAAAGAGGTATGGTCCTGATTGATGATGGGTGTTATTTCTGCAATGAAGGTTTGGATTCGGTGTCACATATTTTTACGGTTTGTCCTCTAGCTTTGGGTTTGTGGGAGAAAATCAGTTTTTGGTGCAGGATCCCGAAGTTTTTTATTTTTTCTTTCAGAGACCTGGTCGATATTCATAAGTTCGGAGATAGAAGGTCGGTGGAGCGGAATGCTATCCATGGTATCGTGCTCTCCGCGTGTTGGGTTCTTTGGAAGGCTAGAAATAACTCGAGGTTTAACGGCAAAAGTAGTAGTATTGAAGAAGTGTTTAGCGAGGTTATGGTTGTTAGCTTCTTTTGGTTTAAACATAGGGTGAAGAAAGGTAGTTTTGAGTGGGGAGATTGGTGTAAATTTGTAAATATGTAAGCCTGTTTTTGTTTGTCCGTCCCGGTTTGCGGGCTCGGCGTTGTTAATGAAGTTAGCCTTTCAAAAAAAAAAAAAAAACTCATTTGCTCCACACCTCGACGGTGTAAAACCAAAGGTTCGTCCCCAATTTCAATAATATCTTCAATTATTCAGTTCTAATTTCATCTCTATATCTTCTCATATGTTCACCTGTATGCTATATTACATTCAGTTGTCTTCATTTTCGATAATTAATTGAAATCAGCTCTCATTCAACCCAATCTGTAATAATTTCTTCAATTCAAACATTTAATTGTGATATTAAGTTGATATATAGTTGTTTCTGTTGAAATTTTCTACTTTTGTGTTCTGGATCTGGAAATATGAATGCATGTCTGCGTTTAATGTGGTAATAGAGATCGATCGATTGATTATTGTAGCCGATAAAGCTTTGATTACTTACAAACTGTGGTTCGAAACGGTACTGGTCGAAATAGTTCGCGTCAAACCGTACGCGTCGAAACGGTACTGGTCAAAACGGTACGGGTTGAAACGGTTCGATTCGAAACGTTACTGGTCGAAACGGATCGCGTCGAAACGGTACGCGTCGAAACGGTTCGCGTGGAAACGGTTCGCGTCGAAACGGTTCGCGTCGAAACAGTACGGGTCGAACGGTACGAAACCCGAAACTCGTCTCGTGCGAAAACTCGTGTCCGCCCAAAACCCGTGTCGCCGAAACCCGACCCGAACCGACCCCGTTCCGCTCCAAAACCTACGTCGTGCCGAAACCCATCTCGGCCTGAAACTCAATTTGAACCGAAGCCGTTCCGATCCAAAACCCGTTTCGTGCCATAACCCGTCTCGTGCGGATACTTGTGCCGGCTCGAAACCCATTCCGATCCGAAACCTGCCACGTTTCTTTGTGACACTAACCCACATCGACCCATTTCTTTAACGTTATCGACCCGCTTTGACCCGAAAATATCAAGATGGAATTTCAAGTGACCTATTGTGACCCATTTAGTTAAAATATCTTACCCAAACCAACCCATATAATTTTAAAAGCAACCCAAACCAACTCACTTGGAAGCCTTTGGGTCAAGATTGCCCCCTCTAGCCTAAACTGGAACCAATTTTAGGGTTGAAAACTCCTACCCCACCCAAACTGGTTTGGATCGAGTTCAAAACCAGTTTTAGCATTTATTATATTTATTTTTAATAAAATATTTTTATTTTTTCTTTTTAAATCCATATATTTCCCTTACCATTTTTTTAATATATTTTTTTTTCTTTTTTTTAGAACACATATTAATTTATCAAATAATTTAATACTTCTTTAATAGTTTGCGTTAATAACTTTTTTTTTTTAAAATTTAAGTATGTAGATGTGCATGATTTTTTCCCTTAGCATTCAGTTATAGGTTTTGTTAAAAACGAAGATGTACTCAAAATAAAATATTTATTTGATATCATAAAATGGTACAATGATAAACTAAACCGTTCTAATGGTTTGGCTTTCTAAACAACATACTTTAATTTCAAATCACGTTTGTTTTACATTATCATTTCCTTGTTTCGCCACAACGCGCGACGTCAAAAAACTAGTATATATGGTTGAAGAAGAATCTTAAATAGTTAATTTATTTTTATAATAATATATAATTTTTCAATATTTATTATTTAATATTATATTAGTTTTTTATTATATTTACTTTTAAGTTTTGATATATATTTATTTTACTTTTTTTAAACCACTTCCTTTTCATTTATCATATTTTTTTTATTAATTTTTTTACTTTTTTTTAAATCATATTTCCTTAATCAATTAGTTTGATATTTTTTTAATAATTTATGTTTGTTAAGTTTTTTCTAAGGATTATGAATAGTGATTTTATTTTATAATAATAAATAACTTTAAATTTTTTATTATCTAATATTATAATAATTAATTATTATATTTATATTTAAGTTTTTACATATTTTTATGGTTATCTTACCTTTTTAGAACAATTTTTCTTTTATTGTTTACGTTTTATTTTTAATAATTCTTAAAAACGAAGTTTTATTTTTGGTATGTTTGGCATTTATTCTTAAAAAAGGTTTGGTTTTTTCTCGTTCGGTTCAGGGGGATGAACCCCCATTCTCCCCGTGGCGAATCTAACGGTGTCTGTTTTGCAGCTATCGAAAAGAGAAGGAGATCCATCCCCCTGAACCGAACGAGAAGAAACCAACCCTTTTTATGCAGAACCTAACCCCTTGGTTTATCTGAATCCGGTCATTTAACCAGTGTTTCTTCATTGGCGCCCACTGTTTTCTCTGTTTCATCCGTTTTTTCTTCGTTTCGATTCACTTTGTCGTTTCTGTCGTTTTCATTTGTAGATGGAAGAAACTTCGACTCACCGTCAAAATGGCCCGCGGCCAAATTTCATTAACAATACCCAGGTTGAGGGTATTGTAGAAGAAGCTTCGGATGACAATGAAGTGCAATACACTAACAATCATCCAAACGAGCCTGTCACCCCAGGGGTACAGCCTGAAATCCCTGTAAGCTCTATTCTACCTCCAGGAGAGACCCCAATCTCCTGGTATGTCAGATCTCAGGGGGCATTGAATGCTGTGCACAACTCTGTGCACAAACTGCTCCCCCAACCCAATCACGAAGGCCTGTGTCCCGTAATCGAGCACCATCAGTCCCACACGTTTCTCAGCATGATGGACCATCACGGGTTCAAATAGAAGACACCGAAGTCTACTCTAGATCTCTAACGAGATATGAGTATACTCAGTCTGAAAATCGCAGAAGAGAGTATCGAGATGAGTCACATTCTCATCGACGACAGTCAGTTCACACCAGGTTGGGTTCACAACGGAACACCCACACCAGTGAATACGATCGAACTTATCGTGAAGGAGACAGTGCAAGTGTGTTTAGTCGATTACAACCGAACTACAACAAATGCAAACCCCGTGCGGTTTACAATCCTGAAGCTGAACACAATTATGATCTGATCTATCGCCCTGCAGAAGCGGCAGAGAATTCAAAATTCATCAGCGAAATTGCTCTGGCTCCATTAGAAAAAGCAAAGCTCCCATCCAACGTAGGCAAGTTTAACGGTATGACGGACCCAAATGACCATCTTCGGGTCTTCATAAGCGCAGGACTAGTAGGAGGCTGGACTCTACCGCTGTGGTGTCACCTCTTTATTCAAACCCTTACAGGCGCCGCGAGGCTTTGGTTTGCCAACCTGCCTGTGGGGAAAATCACATCATGGGTAGACTTGCGCAAGAAGTTTTTGGTACACTTCAGCCAGCAAAGGCGTCCATCCGCGATACGGCGGACGTAATGAATATATGGCACCGCGATGATGAAAGTTTAGAAGATTTCATTACCCGGTACAACAAAGAAGTGCTCGAAATAGGAGACGTTCATGAGCACCTGATCCGAGCCCAATTTAAGTATGCCGTCAGATGTGACGACATGATAAAAGTCTTATCCAGAATGGAGGGACTCTCGAAAAGTTGGGAGAAATTAATGGCGGCAGCAAAGGTCTACGCCCAGACTGAGAAGAATCTCAGCACCAACAGACCGCCACCACCGCATGGTCGCCCAACGGATTTAGGCTCAAGCAGTGGGAAGAAGTTTAAGAAAGGTTGGCGCGACTCAAGCTCAGGGAATTATTCACCTGAAGATGCACGAGCTACAATCGGCAAGCTCGCCGCATAGAGAGAAGCTAAACAAGAAAACAGAGAGAGATAATGGACTCCTCTGACTAAAACCCCCGCAGAAGTACTGAGTACAGAGGACTACCCGTTCAAGGCTCCTCCACCTATGAAGAACAAACGCGACCAAGACCCAAGTCAGTATTGTGATTATCACAAAGACAACGGGCATACTACCAACAACTGTATCTCCTTACGCTCTGAAATCGAGAAAGCGCTTAAAAGCAGTGAGCTCACTCACCTGTTACAAAACGTGCGCAAGGAGATAAGACAAATTACTCGTGGCGAGGAGGGCCCGAGTAAAAAGGCGAAGAATTAAGTAGCAGTTCTATAGCCTCCTTGCAAGATTGGACGAACTCTGCAGTTTAACAACTCTCAGCAAGGACTATAGTAAGTTAAGTCCCATGTAATTATTTTAATAGACTTTGTACGGCCTCTACGCCTTATCCATGAATAAACAACAAAGTTTCTATTATTTCTGTGTTTTTTACAAAGTGCATGCAATTTCTTTTGGTAAGCGCAAAAACATTATGGTAAAAACAATACAAGTCTCATGAGCGGTCAGCGATTACACACATCGCGCAAGACCTTACGTTCACACATGAGCTTTATACCACCTTTATTCTGTCACACCCTGACTTTTGCGGAAGCGTGGTTATGGTGTGACTTTCTTAATATCATTGCCTTCAATCATAACAACAGCTATATGATTAAAACCATTGGTTTGTCATCCATTGAATAAGTTTAAAACATAACAGCACTGTTTAAAAACGTAGACTTCAAATTTAAGTTTTACAATCATACCAAAATGTTTATGAGTTCACTAAGGACTCATCGAAAGATAATAAATAGCACCAAGGATTGGGAGACGTGTCTCGTCCAGGAATAAGACACACCGACCAAACCCAAAGACCATGGATGACATCTTTATTTCAAACGCAGCATAAAAACTTTCAACGCCCGCCAGATCCACTTATTAGTTCCCTGAAATACATGTAGTTTAAAAACATCAACAAAAGTTGAGCGAGTTCATGTGTTTAGTATGTGTGCACGAATCATTCTTGAGAACCTTTGTATGTATGTATGTTCGTGTAAACTGGTATGAAGCAATAAGGAAAAATGGATCAATTAATGTGTAGCTAATACATTAAAAAATGACATGGCATAGGAAGTACTCAAACCTGTATGCGTATTTCGTACCGGCCCCTCCGGCGGAACGACATAGTCACCACATGCGGCCAACTCGTAGGCCCATGGGTGGGGCTCGTAACACTCAATAGATCTATTACTCATGCCCCTCGGTCCTTATACAAGGATTAATGGTCTTAAGCTAATGGCCTACCCATTCACGTGATCTAGCAGTGTGACAACCCTCGTAATTCCATGTATTCCGTACAATTTATTAATGATAATTAAAGTGCTTGACGACTGTGTGGAATTACTTAACTGCTCTCTGATTATTATGTTATACTTACATGTACTTGTTAACATACTAGTAGTGTACAGAAAAATTACTAAATAGTCCGTTATGCTTTCCTGAGTGTTGAAAATTAAAAACGTTACAAAAATATACATGTATGACACTTTACGGATTAATTAAGCACTTTAACGGAACAGTGTCAAACCGAACAACCGGACTTTACCCGGAAAATAAAAATATTGCCAAACGCATTGTTTCTACTTTTCTGAGCTAGTTAGGATTCCCGAACACCCTAACACACCTTATATTACATAACACACCTTAATAAACTAACTAGACATTTGAAACATAACTAACAAGTAACTAGATCATTGAAAACCAACCGATACACCCCCCTCATTCGAACCGGTTATGGATATGGGGGACATCCCCACATTTCTTTTGATTATTTAAATGGTACATGTTGGAAGATATGGAACACAATACATATTGGACATTAGGGAAAGTGGTTTATAAATAAGTCTCTAAGTCTTGGACCTTCATTTCACCAACTCACCACAACAACAAAACTCTCTCCTCTTCCCTTCCATCACTCACGGCAGCCACCTCCTCCACCATACCTCCACCATCAACTTCCATTCTAGCCATTCCTCATATATACAAAGGTGCTACGGGTCATACAACGAAGCTTGGTGCTCTCGGAAGTTGAAGGACCTTCTCCATTCGCTATTAACCACCACATTTCTTCACTCGAACTTCCCTAGTCTCGAACTAGTGGTAAGAACTTAGATCCGTTCATTTTTCATGTTATTAGAGTGGTTGATAGTTGTTTGATGATGAAAATTCATGAACACTAAAGAACCATGAACAAAGTCTTGCATATAAACTAACGTTATTGTAATGAAATATTATTAAAACATAATGAAGTGATGATAAACTGAAGTTGTCTTGATTATGTTACTGATTACTTGCTGATCTACTTGTAATATTGATGTTTGATGTTGTTGTGATCACTAAACATGTTAACGGAATCAATCGAACACAAGTTAAAAAGATAAAAGCTGAAACAGTAGGCTGTTTGGTTTTTACAGCCAACTTCAGTTGGCTGTAACCAGACTGTAACTTAACGAAAAACTGATTTTCTGAAGTCTAGAGTTACGTATTATGAAATACGGTTCTAATGGCACTGGAATCGTAATTTTTAGACTTCGTTTACTATTTTTAAAGTGTCATTTTGTAACAGCAGCTAGAGTTGCATTTTTTCTGCTGAAAATATGCATTCTGTTTTCTGTCATAACTTGAGTTCTGTGTAGAGTTAGATCATGAAATTGGTATTGTAGAAGGACATTGATGTCGTAGTAATTGTCCCACTGGAATTTCATCAATCCGACTTAAAATGAATTTTTAATGAGTTATTCCGTGGACTGCAGTCAGAAAAAGATAAATCTGAGTGCAGTCCGGAAAATGATTTTTACTAAAATATTGGTAATGAATCGGATCTCGAGATTTTTACACAATAATATTTGGATCGTTTAGCACCTTCTGTAAAAAGTTGGGAATTTTTTAAATAAGATAACTATTTTATTAAAATGCTCGAAAACAACCCAGTTTTGGATATTTAAGTTGAAATGACATAAGTAGTAATTTGCGTGTCTAAATGTCGAGTATGCTATCTGTGAATGATCTAACATGTTATGTGTCAATAAAAGTTTATGTGCAATGTCGTATGTTTATTTGTGAACGGGAATAGATGGGGAGTTTATATGGGCATAAACCGTTAAAGTAATGCATGTCATGTGATAGATACGTGTAGGAACTTTGTGCTCTATTTGAAAACCACTAAATGACTAACCGGTAATCATATTAGGACGTGATTGACCGACCTTGATTGTTAGCTATATTTGAGAATCTAACCGAGCAAACCAAGGTGAGTTCACACACTTTCTAAGGCATGGGATTCCCGGTGGTTTGGGAATGGGTTAAAGAATTTAAAACTGAATCTACATATCCTCCTTGGGTAGGATATGTACGGCCATCCTCTATGGGTAGGATGCCAATATTAATCCCGCGTATTCTCCTTGGGTAGAACTACGTACGTCCGTCCTCCTTGGGTAGGACAACAACCTTAAAACCTACTAGACAAAACTCTATCATAAGTCCCTCATTTTTATATCGACTTAATCGCCGAGGCCAATGGCGAGCGGGTCATTAGTTAATAGCGCTATTAGGTTTAACAAACCTCACACCATGCCAGTCGGACGGGCGTGTACTAATGGACTATGGCAAACCGTCAGTGATGATAGACACTGATGTAGGGCACAACTTACTTGCGTAGTAGTCGATATCATACCGTCTAGTGGTTCACATGGGGAAGCCCCCACTGATCATGGATATGGTTTGGGTAATAAAGAATGAACTGGTTAATCATGCTTTCAACTACGGGGTAACCCTCACGGCAATTTACGCCAACGAAAGACAAACCACGTTTTCAGAAACAACTTAAAACTAATCAACCAACCGTGAACACACTCAACTTTGTTGTTGACTCGTTGTTACATGCCTTACAGGTCGTTAAATGCTAGAGCTTGCACGAGGATGGAGTCGTTGTGGGGTACGGACTGTCATGTTTCGTAATAAACATTAAATCCTTATGAACTTATTAAATCTACGTTTTGAATTTTAAACTTATAGACTATGAACTTATATTTTGGTATCACGTATTATGCTTCCACTGTTTATTTTGAACTTGGATAACTAGCTTTTGGTCACCAATTATATTGTAGTTGGTTTTATTTACTTAATTAAGATGTTTAATATGATTGGTGGCTCGATCCTGGTCACGTCACGCCTCCAAGCGGTGGTACTCCGCATAGTGGATTTTGGGGGTGTGACAAGCAGTACCTTTTCTTAGCTAATCATACCATGGTAATTGTTCGTAAGCAGTATGTAACATGTATTTCACCCCCGACTTAAAAGAAAAGGGGGACATGAACTCACAGTTTTACGTTCCTTGTATCAGATGTAACTCAAAGCTTCCTCTAGAACGCACGATTACCTACATGCGTACTACGGTCCGTTAGACGAGCGGGTCGTGCCTTGACTTGGTATTGATTAGTGCCTTTGAGTTACGTTTTAAAGTGTCTTCGGTAGTATTCCAAGTATATAATTTATTTGTTAAAATAATCAATATTTTAACTCTAAATTACATTTATAAATTTTGGAATAATTGCTAATCAATATTTTCGTAGCAATACTTCTCAAGTGTTTATATTCATATCTCCTTCCCAAGGATGGGAGTATCTCATACATGTGTATTCGTATTTTTGTATTTGTGTATTTAGCCATGTATTGGCGTCGTATTCCGGTATATTATTCCAATTAAAAATATGCCAATATATTCCCAATATATACTTCCAAAACAATATATTTTCAAGTCTCACTTAGAAAATATACATATATACTCATTTTTTCCAAAAATAATGTATTCCCAGGAAATATATGTTTTTCTCAAAAATCATATATCTTCTAAATATTCTAGGAAAATATATTTTAACTTCCCAAAAATAATATAGATATACTTTGGTAACATTTACAAAAATCATATTTTCATTTCTTGTATCCAAAATAATATCTACCAAAAATATATTTATAAGAGTATTTTCCGGAATATTTTGTAAGTTACGTCTTATCGTTTGGTTTCACAATATCAAGTGAGTAACTTATATATTTATTCCTTTTAATCTTTGGTATTATTTTGGGATTGTAAATTCTTGGTATTTGATAAGTTATATTATTTTACCCTAAAATAATATAACTATCCCACAAAGTATACAAATATTCACACAAGTGTCTTAATATAAAATATATATTCTAAATATATATTTATCCATTTTTATTTACCAAAACCAACCTTCGATACTTGTATTTTTGTTACAAAAATTATGGCAAAGTTTATATTGAAAGACATGGTTTAAAACATACTTGTAACACTTGCTTAGAAAATATTTTCTAAGTGTTGGTATTTTTAGAAAATTTCGCCATAGTTTCCCCTAAAAATGGAGGTGTCCATGCTATTTAGCATATCATTTTCTTTTCAAAAAAAAAATCATTCAAACAATCAACAACAATTCACTAAACAATATTACACTTACCAAGTGCAAAAACTATACACTTTTCATAACAACATGAACTTGGATCTTTCACAAAAATGTGTAGTAACTTGGTATAGTGTTTAGTGGGTTTAGTTATCCTCCAAAACATATTTACTTCTTGATAAATCTCATTCTTGGGAGTTTTAGATGTTTACAACTTATAAACATATTTTACAAAATGTTTATTTATAACATCTTCTTGTTTCATAGGTATTTCTACATTTATTTTTATCACTAAAAATAGTGTAAGTTTAGTAAAAACCATGATCTTTCAAAAATCATATTTTAAACTTGGTTTTCTTGGAAAATCATTCAGAAATCTTAGATTCACAAGTTTACTAGGTCACTTTGATCATTGTTTTACAAGAAATCATTTTTATTTATCAAGTTCATGTGTTTACTAGAAGATGATCATCATATGTGGTTACATGATCATCCTTCCACTTGCTAGATTAAGTGTTTAAACACCATCTAGCAAGCTTCATTTGATGATTAACATCATCATCTCAAGAAATCAACAAACAATTATCATTCATGCACTAAACCATATCATATCATCCATTTTTCAATATAAGTAAGCTTTATGTTTCAAGATTCAAATTCAAGTCTTTTAGTGTTCTTGTTATTTCAACATAATATATCTTTTATCCCCTAAAAATATGAAGTAACAAGAGTTACAAGAAGCTTACTACTAGCTTCAAGCTAAGGAAGAAACAATGAAGAATATGGAGTGGATAAAAGCACAAAAGAGAGGTCCTTCAAGTTCTTCAAGCACCAAACCTTCTAATCTTGCACCTTACACCTTGTGTGAAGCTTGGAATGCTTGAACTAAAAATGAAAAATGGTGGTGTGTGGAGTAGGATGTTCGGCCGAAGCTTTATGAGGGAGAGAGTGGGAGTTGTGTGATGTGTGTTGATGAAGATGAAGGGTTACTTATAATCACATTTCTATTATCCAATGGTCTTTATGTTTGTGAAGTACAAGACAAATCTTACACAAGATTATGGAGGATCTAAAGGGATTTAGGAAGATTTGTAAATGTTGTATGGTGGGGCCACTACATGGGCCGTAAATATCAAGAGGGGGGGGAGGTTAATTGTAAGTTTGAATGATAAAGGGGTAATTAGTGGAAGGTTAAATGTAATATCTAGTGTTTAATGTGTAGGATGCATTATGTAGTATGTTAAAGTGTTTGGGAACCATAACTAGCTCAGAAAAAGTAAAACAATGCTTCTAGCAATATTTTAGTGTTCCAGGTAATGTCCGGTTGTTCGGTTAGATACCGGTTCGTTAAAGTGTCAAGTGATACCGTTTAGTGTTCATTAAGCACCCTTTTGGGACACTTTTAATTCCCGACACTTAGGAAAGCATACAGGACCATTTGCCATATTTTTGCATGTTACTAGCATGTTAAAATGCTGATTTTTGATGATTAATGCAGAATTCTGCACTTTGAGTGAGTTTTAGGCACTTTCCGGCACTTAAACTATCACCTAGTGACGCAGCTTTATGGTCCTTACTTCCCTACACTCCATACTAGTGTAGTACATTGCCTCTGGCTCATGCTGGGCCTCAAAACATTATCTGTCTATGTACTGGCACTGTCAGTATATTTCTGAGTTATCCGCTAACTGTGCTTTGGGCATCATGTATGTCACTAAAGTTTGTATGTAATAAATGGTTGTGACAGTATGAAAGGCGATGCACGTGTATGTATGATACAGAAATCAGAAAGCAGTCTAAGTCATCAGTTGTAATTAAGCACAGTGATTAACCACTAATCAACATAAATTAATTGTACGGATACATGCAAATTTGACGGTTGTCACATATTCGCCTTACCTAGTCAAAGTAATTGTACCCATGCAAAATATTGTAAGATAAAAGACATATCATACTACTTCTGGTGCACAAACACGCCTTAAAAATTATCAAACTACACGACGGTGTATTAATAAATGTTACTTGCGCGGCAGCGCATTAACAAAAAGGGATACACACCCCAAAAACTACAAGACAATTGTTCATACAAACCACAAGAGGAAGCCTATGCTAAATCTTCATCTTCATCTCCATCCGAGAAAATTTCCTTCAGTTGCGCTACATGATCTTCAGACTGCAATGCAACGTTTATAAGATCGGTGACAGGGAGCTGTAAGTTGTTTAATTCTGTTTTCATAGCTACAAGGGCGGCGCCAGTATTAACACCATGAGTAGCAGATCTACTAGTATCCCAATCAACCTTCAAAGCATTAACCACATGGTGCGAGCATTCCGCATATCCTTGAGCATATCCGTCATTTCGCGCGGCAACCGCTAAACGCGCAACCGTTTTATCCAGTTCTTCAGAATTCAACACTGATTCAGCAACCTATAAAAACAAGAAAAGCGAATAAGGAAAAAGCGTAAAACATCTCCACAAGAATTACAAGCGGAAAGCAACTTACACTGGCAATCCCGCGTTCTTTTAGCCATATCATATCACTTTTCAAAGGCTCAAGTTCACTCTCCATCGTCGCCCACGCCGTTTTGGAATTCTCTAGCTTTTCTTCGGTTTCAGCTAGACAGCCGGAAGTTTCAGCCTTCTCAGTACGCGCAAGCTCCAAATCCTTCTTGAGTTGTTCCTAATCAGATAGCAAAGCAGTAAGTTCTTCTATCTCTTTATCTCTAAGAGCAAGGATGGCGCAGGTACGTACCTCTCGTTGTTCACTTCGTTCTCTGTGGGAACGCGCTTCATCTCGCGCAGCTTCAGCATCAGCTTTTTCCTTCTTCAATTTTTCGATCTCCGTATCTTGTTTCTTCAATTTCTCAACCTCAGCCTTGAGATTGTTGATAACATTGCGGAGACCCATCTTCTCGGCATTATCTTTCTCGCAGATCTTTTTCCAGTGCTTGTGCTCCTCGGAAAGAAGGGCAGCTTCGGCTTTCGCCTTTCTCTTCCAACCCGCAACGGACCGCTCTTCAGTTTTCCTATCAGTCTCAAACTTGGCCTGATCAGCTTCTAGTTTAGCCCTCAACTGGGCAACACGGTCTTCATCCGCAACAGCCTTCTTCTTGGACGCCTTAAAAGCGGCCCACTCCTTATGCATACTATGCCACTCACGCATTATACGGTGCATGGTAGATGTATAAGAAGCGACCTCCTCAAGATAAGCGTGATAAGTTTAATCATGAAGGCATCCCTCTTGAAACTTAATTTCCCCAGGAGGAAAAGTTCCCTGCAACCAATCTCGACATACGCACCAATCTGAGAAAGTGTCACCTTTCTTCAGATTCCAGACAGGGACATGAATCTGGGGAGCATTTTTCTCTGAATAACTTCTATAATAATAATCCCCCAGAGTTTCATCCGGGCGGATTGGATAATTTTTGTCAACATCAGAGAATGAGCCTTGGTCATCAACAGTGACCTTCTCAATGTTTTCAGGCGCAGAACCAGAAGCCATGGAAGGAGAGGTTGTAACAGGGATCTCTTCAGCAGTTTTCCCTTTCTCTGGATCTTGAGCAGCAAGTTCAGGAGTTTTGCGGATTACCAGCACCATCTGCAACCTTTAGGCTAGTGACCTTTCCTGCATCCATAGCAACATCAACATGCTTTTCAGCCTCAAGATTCTCGGCCCCAGCAGTTTCTCCCGCCTCAATCTCAGGAATCTCAACGTTCTTTAACAGGTCAGCAACAGAGGCGCGTGGAGGAGAGGGTGGAAGTTCTTCATTAACCACAGATAATGGTTCTGTAGGAACAGGAGAATTTGGTTTTTCTGCAAGAACAAAGAGATAAATCACAAACTCAAGGCATGAAAAAAGAAAACAAAGAAGTAACACCTACCATGAACAGGTTATGAAATAAAGGCATCAAGATTACCTCTTCTGGTAATCTTCTTCCTCTGAATCTTCTTCGCAGGCTGACCTTCAGCATCAGCATCATTCTGTTTTCTTTTTCCGGCTTTCTTCTGCACCAGGCGCTCAGGACTTGATTCCAAATCAATGGGATCATCTGGGTTTGATGGAGGAATATCAGTAGTATCTTTTGGCTCTGGCTTTGGTCTTCTTGTAACTGTAGGCGCAAGACCCTCCAATGAATCAGATACCACCACATAATCACACCATGAGTCAGAGGAACGGTGCGTACCTTTCTTCTCTCCTCCCACATTTTTGGCCCTAGAAGATTGAGCCTTTTCAGCATCACTCTTCTTTGGCGCGGCACTGGTTATGGGCGCACGTTTTTTCTTCTCAGGGCCTATGCCCAAGTTAGACAGCTCACCTACTACAAAGCGCAGAATTAACTTATTCAAAGGCGCAAAAGCAGAAAACAAACGACGTTGCAGTAAAACTTACTAGCACCAACACCAGGTTGCGCAGACAAATCATCATCCCGCGGAAGAACGAAGTTCCTCACAATGCGGTGATACCAGAGCTCTTCATCAGGCTTTTTGGCAATAGTAGCCATCTTCCCACCTTCTCTCTCAAACACAACAACATACAAAGAAACAACTGCAAAAGAAGAGGAACAAGGTCAAAAAAGGGGGAAAAAGAGAAGAAAGATAAAGAAACAGGGCAAGCCCCAAAATCTTACCTTTATCACCTTCCATATACACCGGCTTATCTTCCCGGTTCATCCTCCAATTCAGACTCATGCTGGCACCAACAAGGGCTTTCTCCGGCAAAGCAATAGACGAAACGTCCTTCAAATCTTGGTACCAATTTTCATCAATGGGAGTTTGGATAGTTTCGGTAGGAACATCCTATTTTCCCCTAAACGTCATCCTCATTGGGATAACGCCTACTTTAATAAAAAAGAATTTCTGCTTCCAGTCATGGAATGGTTTTGGGGGTTGAAGCAGAATCTTCTTCGCCGATGCTCTTTGTACAAAAGAATAGAACCCTTGAGAGCAATGCATTTGATGAAAAACTCAAAATCGAGGAACCGTCGGTTCAATATGCATCGTATGGCACACGAATTCAAAGTGTCGAACCCTAACCATGCCAATTGGGTGCATTTGGGAGATGTGAAACTTGTAATAATCAAGAATTTCAAGGAAGAATTTTGTTACAGGCAGTCAGAAGTTGCCTGCAGAGAAGAAATCCCAAAATAAAGTTATGTAGCCGGCCAGAGCGTCTGCTGTTGTTTGACCCTCGTCAGGGTATCGAGCACCCCAATTTTCGGGAAATCTGAAATTCCGAATCAAACCATCAAACGTCGCCTTGGACCACTTCAACGGTGGAAGTTCGGCAGCCATTTCTTCAGTTGAATCTTCGTGATGATCTCCGGTTAACATAAGAAAGAGAACTTACAAAATTCTTTCTAAAAAACTGACAGAAGACGAAGTGGAAAGGGATTTTCAAGGAAGTAATGATTAACGAAAATAGGCAACTAAAAACACTTATATACTCACCGCCATAAATAGCATAGATAACTGCAAAAGCACCTTTTCCAGGATGGCACAGTTATCCAAGCGTCAGAGGCGAGTGAGAGAAAACCATAAACGCGAGTTCACGCGCGCGCGTAAGACACGGTCAGTAATATACATCTGACAGTGACAGCCTGTCACACGTCAACAGTCATTACTGTACCTTTCCACATACCCAAAGTCAAAGATTTTCAAAAATCAAAATAATG
Organism: Helianthus annuus; assembly: GCF_002127325.2. Taxonomy (NCBI): domain Eukaryota; kingdom Viridiplantae; phylum Streptophyta; class Magnoliopsida; order Asterales; family Asteraceae; genus Helianthus; species Helianthus annuus. The sequence continues at coordinate 145,592,957 of NC_035442.2, forward strand.
AGCAAGAGTATCTTCTCTCAGAAGATTCTCCACTTTCGCGCCAAAAACCCTGCAGCAAAAAATACCTCTCTCTCATAGTCCAGTGCTCCACTTATTTGCATAAGAGAAACACTAGACTAGGGGGCTTGAAGGGGTAAGGTCCGAAAAACCTCATTCCGAATGTTTGGACCATACCACAACCTCAATTTTCTAACCTTCTTTAGACCCTGCGCGGTCGCGCACTGGTCCAATAAAGAAGATTTAAGAGAAAAACCACAAACAACATCTGCGCTCCAAAAGGAAACTAATAAATCCTTGCGCCTCTCTCCATAACAGAGAGATAAAAATCTCAGTCAGCACCTCCGCTTAAATAATACCCAGACTTGGATATTATTTACTTTACTGATACCACACGATAAGGAGCCACACTGGATTACGGCAGTAATCTTCTAGAAGACTCAATCGTGCACACTCCAGACGGTTATAACTGTCTGGCCACGTGTCCTAATCCCAGGGCTCACTTGAAGTCACGATGATGACATGGAATTAAATAGAAATCTCCACTTGCCCACTTTCCACGTGGCAATACCTCAGTCGTTGATCCAGATCACGATCCGTGTGCTCTCGCATCCGATTAAGAGAATTAACGGAAGGAAAAATAACCGCTTACGGTATTAGCATCTTCTGTCAACATTTCAATAACAGGTTTTCCCGCCCATAACTTCGGCTATAAATAGAAGAGTAGGTATAATTCTCAACTTACATTCACTTCACTTATACTTCTTCTTCTTTAAATACCGATACTTATTCTCACGCTGGAGGGTCGTTACGGAGAGAACCCCCATTCTCCCTGTGGCGAGTCTAACGGTGTCTGTTTTGCAGCTATCAGAAAGAGAGGGAGATCCATCCCCCTGAACCGAACGAGAAGAAACCAACCCTTTTTATGTAGAACCTAACCCCCTGGTTTATCTGATTCCGGTCATTTAACTAGTGTTTCTTCAGGCCGGGTTATGTAAAACAAAAAAACATTAAACTAAATTTATATAATCATCAAAAACACATCAAACCTTGTTACAAACATAACTAAAACGTCGCCCTACGCGTTTTCATTTTTTGAAATCTATCCAAACATCATCTAAAGCTACTTTCTTAAGAAAGTCTTTCTTTATATAACATAACTATCACTTAAATTCTCATCGCCAATCCGATTGCAAGTCGGTTTTCACATTCTTCATTACCGAAAAACATCTTTCAACGGTTGCGGTTGTGATGGGTAATACCAAAACAAGCTTCAATAACCGATATACCAATATAAAAGTTACATGAATATTTGTTGAAACCATTAACCTTACACAACTAGATAAGTAATTCGAATAGGTTTGGGTCTAAACTCGCACTTTTTCTGTAGTTTGCTCTCAAACCAGTTTGGCCTAAACTAGACCTGGAAAACGGGTCGGTTCGGGTCGGGTCGGGTCATGGGTCAAAACGGGTTCGGGTTAAAACGAGTCAATTACAAAAAAGGGTTGTTTTGGTTCAGGTCGAAACGGGTTCGGGTTGAAACGGGTCCGGGTCAGATCGGATCGGGTTGGTTAAAAATTGCTTCATTACTCATTCGCTCCACACCTCGACGGTGTAAAACCAAAGGTTCGTCCCCAATTTCAATAATATCTTCAATTATTCAGTTCTAATTTCATCTCTATATCTTCTCGTATGTTCACCTGTATGCTATATTACATTCAGTTGTCTTCATTTTCGATAATTAATTGAAATCAGCTCTCATTCAACCCAATCTGTAACAATTTCTTCAATTCAAACATTTAATTGTGATATTAAGTTGACATATAGTTGTTTCTGTTGAAATTTTCTACTTTTGTGTTCTTATCTGGAAATATGAATGCAAGTCTGCGTTTAATGTGGTGCTAGAGATCGATCGATTGATTATTGTAGCCGATGAAGCTTTAAATACTTACAAACTGTGGTTCTTCGATTCGAAACGTTACTGGTCGAAACGGTTTCGAAACGGTTCGCGTCGAAATGGTACGCGTCGAAACGGTTCGCGTCGAAAAGGTTCGCGTCAAAACGGTTCGCGTCGAAACGGTTCGCGTCGAAACGGTACGGGTCGAAACGGTACGAAACTCGTCCCGACCCGAAACTCGTCTCGTGCGGACACTCGTGTCCGCCCAAAACCCGTTGCGATCCGAAACCCGTACCATGCAAAAACCCGTGTCGACCAAAACCCGACCCGAACCGACCCCGTTTCGATCCAAAATCTACGTCGTGCGGAAACCCATCTCGACCCGAAACTCAATTTGAACTGAACCCGTTCCGATCCGAAACCCGTTTCGTGCCGTAACCCGTCTCGTGCGGATACTTGTGCCGGCTCGAAACCCATTCCGATCCGAAACCTGCCACGTTTCTTTAAGACACTAACCCACATCGACCCATTTCTTTAATGTTATCAACCCGCTTTGACCCGAAAATATCAAGATGGAATTTCATGTGACCCATTGTGACCCATTTAGTTAAAATATCTTAATCAAACCAATCCATATAATTTTAAAAGCAACCCAAACCAACCCACTTGGAAGCCTTTGGGTCAAGATTGCCCCCTCTATCCTAAACTGGGAACCAATTTTAGGGTTGAAAACTCCTACCCCACCCAAACTGGTTTGGATCGAGTTCAGTTTTAGCATTTATTATATTTATTTTTAATAAAATATTTTTATTTTTTTCTTTTTAAATCCATATATTTCCCTTACCATTTTTTAATATATTTTTTTTTCTTTTTTTTAGAACACGTATTAATTTATCAAACAATTTAATACTTCTTTAATAGTTTACGTTAATAACTTTTTTTCTAAAAACTTAAGTATGTAGCTGTGCTTGATTTTTTCCCTTGGCATTCAGTTATAGGTTTTGTTAAAAACGAAGATGTACTCAAAATAAAACATTTATTTGATATCATAAAACGGTACAATGATAAACTAAACCGTTCTATTGGTTTGGCTTTCTAAACAATATACTTTAGTTTCAAGTCACGTTTGTTTTACATTATCATTTGCTTGTTTCGCCACAACGCGCGACGTCAAAAAACTAGTATATATGGTTGAAGAAGAATCATAAATAGTTAATTTATTTTTATAATAATATATAATTTTTCAATATTTATTATTTAATATTATATTAGTTTATTATTAAATTTACTTTTAAGTTTTGACATATATTTATTTTACCTTTTTTAAACCACTTCCTTTTCATTTATCATATTTTTTTATTAATTATATTTACATTTAAGTTTTTACGTATTTTTATGGTTATCTTACTTTTTTAGAACCATTTTTCTTTTATTGTTTACGTTTTATTTTTAATAATTCTTAAAAACGAAGTTTTATTTTTGGTATGTTTGGCATTTAGCTTTTAGAAGCTTCTAGCTTTTAAGAAAAAACTCATACTCAATAAAAAACCTTGTTTGGTTGAAGGAGTTTGAAGCTTTTAGGTTAAGAGTTTGAAGCTTTTGGTTATACGCTCATACTAGTAGCGTTTAGAAGGAGCTACAAGCTTTTAGAGAAAAAAAATGACTGTTATAACATATAAAGTTAATGAACTTTTTTAATGCACAAACTTTTTAAATTTTTAGTTATGTCCAATTTGGTCATTTTATACATTTTATTAAAAACTACAGCTAATTTGCCAAATATCAAATATATCTAAAAAGCTACAGCTATCAGCTACAGCTAACTGCTACCAGCTTCCAGCCACCAGCTACTTTTGCCAAACATACCCAAAATACAGTATTCATTTGTTGTCATAAAATGGTATTATGATAAACTAAACCGATTTTGACTGTTTGACTTTTAAAACAAAATTATGATTTGTTCCGTTTCCCCTAAACGTGCAACGTCAACAAACCTAGTTTCTATTTTACTTGCGAATTTCGACCATCAAAAAAAGAAATTTTATAATAACGGTTGTTGGATTGCTTCATTACTGGACAGCTTGAGTGGTGGGCTTGTACCACTAGATTGTTAGGCTGCTACTTCAGGGCTTAGACGGGGACTGGAACTGAAAGATAACGAAAGTTGAAGGACTGAAACAGTAAATATGATATTCTCTCATAAACTCTCTGTATTAGAATCGAAGGACCATAAAGTCCAGGAACCCCTCATCCCCTTTGGTTAAATACTTTAATGTATGAAATCAACTATTAAGTTTAACTCAACTTAGAGACAAATATTGTTTGCTTGGTTTGACTATTGGACTTTTATTTTTGTGGGTAAACTGGCACTTGATTTTTTTAGGGTTAAAGATAGAAATCACCGTGTTTCGTAAAGATGGTTATGATCAGTCGGAACCTACAGGCTACTGTTTCGCAATATGAGAGGAAACAAATTCTTTTGTAAATTGTAAACTTCATGGTGACTACATTCAAGACGATTTTAATCTTTGTGGATTAAGCAGCCAAGTTCCTTGTTTTGACCCGTACTCAACCCGAACGAACCCGGACCAATAAGCTTGGATTGGGTGTCAAAAAGTATTGACCCGTACTCAACCCAAACCAACCTGGACCTGTTTCAACCCGACAAAATTGCCCCCTTGATGTACAATCTCTTTTAAAAAAAAACATTTTTTTAACCAACCTGACCCGAAACCAGTTCTGACCCGGACCCGTTCTGACCCGAACCAAAACAACCCTTTTTTTATTTGACCCGTTTTGACCCGAACCCGTTTTTACCCATGACCCAACCCGACCCGACCCAACCCGTTTGCCAGGTCTATTTGAAATGTATTTATTTACCATTTCTTGATTTGTGCATTTTATTCTTGCGCAGGGCCCATATTAATTTTTCTGTATCGTTCTAATTTTACCATTGTGGCTTTGAATTTCTATTTACATTCAAATTTCGATCATTAAAAGGTTTCTATTTAGCATTCGAATTTCGATCATAAAAGAAAAAATCTTACAGAAAATGGTTGTTGGATTGCTCTATTACTGGACAGCTTGAGTGGTGGGCTTGGACTACTAGATTGTTAGGCTGCTACTTCTGGGCTTTGAAGGGGATGGGAACTAAAAAATAACAAAAGTTGCAGGACTGAAACGGTAAATCTGATGTTCTATGCATAAACGGTAAGCGAGTTGAATTCTATAGGTGTTTTTATTGTTTCTTATTCAAATGTTTGCTGAGTAGAACTCTAATTTTACACCTTAATTTCTGATCCTAATTCCTAATTTTTTTTTATCTTTCAATCGATTTTCAAATACATTAGGTTTTTTTTTTTTTTTTTTTTTTTTTTTTTAATTTTTTTTAATTTTTGGCCAGCGGGAGCCGGTAGTATTAACTCTCAAATGTAATGGCTTATAAATTTGAAGTTTAAAAAGGTTTACCCATCCGTTGCTGTTTGGCGGAATAATGGATAGAGTCTTTGATATTTAACTGTTCTAGTTAACTAAATGATGAATTTAGGATGCCTATATCTGTGCCGAAAATTCGTAATCTAACCTGCTTCATTATATTTATAAATGACGATAGACGACTTAGTGGTTTCCAATGAACCAACTCTGACAGTTACAAAATACAATCTATTGGTAGTACTTTTGAAATTTCTTGTAATTTCAAGACAATTTGTATATTGAATAAGGCCTAAGGGGGCGGTCAGTGATATAATGCGTGATACAAACTTCAACGCGTGGAACAATGCATTTTCCCACCGCCACCTCTTGTATAACGCTTGATTGTTCCACGGTTTGATGATTTCGTTATTTTTTCAACGCCGTGATGGGTTTTATTGTGAGGGTAATTGTTAGTTGGGGGTAAATTGTTGGGTGTGGTGGTGAGTGATGACCATTGCCACCAAAAAAGGCTGTGAGTGATGGAAAAATGGTTGATGACATGGCATGAGTTGATTGGATAATGTGAGTGATAGAATTCTATCACTAGTGACCACCCCCACCCCCTAAGAAAGGAAAGACCATATATCTTACCTGTTTTGGCTTTTAGGACTTTTCTGATGAACCACTTTGAACTTTATTATCACGAGACATTAAATTTCGATTTTATTAGCTGTTTCCAATTGCACATTGTAGCTAAAGCTTGAGTTGGAAAATTTCTCATTTCATTTGTAGTTCTAGTTGAAGGACAGCTGGTTATCATTTCAAGCAAAGTATATACGAGACATGGCCTCTAGCCTTGTGGAAAAAAACTTAGCAGATACTATATTGCCACACACTAAGCATCTAGAGTTACATGAAAGAAATTTGAAGTTTCATGCATAAAACTTGCTGGAAATTAAATGATAAAAGAAAAATATAGCCAATGCGGGGCTAGCCCACTTGGTAGAAGAGACTCTTGTCTCTTAATGGAAGGTTTTGGGTTCTATCCTAAGCAAAGAGTAGTTTATGATTAAATTTGGTGGAAATTAGGAGTGAGTAAGCATTGCCATTCAAAAAAAAAAAAAAAAAAAAAGAAGAAGAAGAAAAATACAGAATACAAATTCTCACAGAAAGATAATCTTCCGTCTGCATCACTCCAAGAGACCTTAAGGGATTATTTGCTTCAAATAAAGACGCCACTCATCAACGTATGACATCTTATCAGGGTCCATGCTTGGCAGTTCACATGCCTCGAGCCTTTCTATTATTTTTGAAGTCTTGCCAAGAAGCTTGGCTGCAGCCTTGACACTTGCCTCTCTTTTCTCTATCACGCTTTCATGGCATTTGACTATTATGACTCGTGGTAAGTTAGTGAAGCAAGCACCCAATATGTCTGCAATCATGCCACTTAAAAGGGCAAACAACTGTTTTTCGGTAGTTGCTTCTCTGTTGCTTTCGTCTCTAAGCAAGATTGTTTCTGCAATTCGGTACATTGAATTGGCAGCAATCAACTCCTTCGGAGGGTTCTGCACCATCTCTCCATTGATACTTCTGTTGAATTCTGTCACAAATTCATTGGCTCTGTTAGAAAACCATTTAAGAATCTCTCTTGTTGTTTTACCTCTAAAATCATCTTTCTGTAGAGCCTTGTCCAACCACTTGCATTTGTGTTCGACCTCATTCCATAAGATTATGGTCGCTTTTCGGATATTTACATATTCTTTTTCACAGTTGAGGTTTTCTTCCACCTGATGGGTGTATGAAAGACCTTCACCAACACTTCTTAACAAGCTCTTAGTTTTGTCTTTAGGGATGTTTGGGAGAGCGACAGCTATGCATGTTAAGGTCACTATTGGTAAGCTCCAGCTGTTAACAATTTCAAAAGAAAGCAGAGATTGAACATGATCGGTGTCAAAGTTCTCTACTCCCTTGAATCCAGTGAATTTATCAAGAAGCTCTAAAAGATCCTTGTTTTGTTCCTTCTCGGCCTCTAAAATGTAGGAATTCACAGAGTTCGATATTCGCATCAGTGTTGTCTCAACAAGCTCCATCTCATCATGAATTTGTAAAACGTAGTTGCTAAGGTCGCCATCTGTATTGTCCGTTCCGGATTCGTCGGGTTGAGTAACCAGCATTGCCTCCACTGACTTCCAATAGTAGACGACATATATTGGGATGACTGTCGGGATGAGTGATATCCCTTTGCACGAAATGACAATTACCTTTTGAAGTTTAATGCAAAGGCTTATAATGATACCTTTTAAATTATAGACAAGAGTTCTTGATCTACCGCTTGATAAAAAATGTATAGGACTTTGTTTCCACTCACTCAGCTTTTGGGTCCAGTATTCTTCTACTTCTAAAACCATCAAATGAATCATGTTCCATTTGATGACCAACTTGAAGCTCAAAACAGAAAAACATCTAAATATGGGAGCAATGGCACCCACCAGGACCCCAATGGATTGTGTTATGACAATGAAAAGTATTGACCATTTGTATGCTGATCCATATACTTTTTGTTTTCCATGGTATCCAAACGGAACTTCGAATACCACAAATAAGTTCAGGATTAATACAATTCCACAAATTACCGCAGAAGCAGTGGATAATGGTATGCTAGCCATCACAAATTGAGGGCTACCAGTTTCTGCCATGACCCAATATCTTGTCACATGTTGCCTTAGTTTCTCAACTATAGACCTTTGGGTATGTTCTGGATGCTGATCAGTTAAATAAGTTTTGTTTCTGGTTTGATACCTGACTTCTAATATTTCCTTAGAGGTTGGAATTATTAGGGATGCAGAAATCATTATTATTAGTAACAAAAGGATCATAGCCATGTAGATGTATGCGACCACAACACAGTCAAAACTAGAACTATAGACACTTAGAAGATTGAGATTTATATGCTTGATAGCACCAGTATATATGTCAATGCAAATATTTACAATCATGGTGATAACGAGAATGGACAAACCTATGATATTTGCAAGAAGTGTCTTGTTGTCCATGGCTGCCAAAGACGGCATAAAGTTAGTCATCATGGTGCACATGAAAGCCAAACTTCCTAGTTTGGCTGCTTGGTCCATGTAACTCGGCATCTCACTGCTTAGATCCACAGGCAGTTTCATGGTGACCGTTATCACAGTAATAGATGCAGCATTGAGGGAAAAGTATTTACATGGAAACCATAACTTATTATTCCAGAAACCATGCAACAGATCTGCGGCCATGGCAAGGATGCAAAGTAATGATGCTACTGCAATGTAGATCCCAATCCACACCATTGGTTCACTATATGTGCCTTGAATTTCCCAGTCATCTACCATGGAACATATATACTCCAAGGTCTGGGTCTGGCTGCTGGTGCCGCATTCTAACGAATCCACTATTTTGTGGCAGTCCCCATGTGAATATACACCTGGTACATAATATTCTAAGGTACTCATGTTTGGAAATTTTCAGTCAGTGATGGGGAGAAGGTAAGCATCTCTTTTTATGACAATATCATATTTTATTAGAAATTGCTTAGAAGTTGCACAAACCTCCGCTGAATGCAACTGAATAGACATAGTAGACTTTTGACCAGTCCATTATGACAATATCATATTTTATTAGAAATTGCTTAGAAGTTGCACAAACCTCCACTGAATGCAACTGAATAGACATAGTACACTTTTGACCAGTTCAATGACTTGGACAGCGTAGACTTAGATTGTCAATGATCAGACCTATTTTGGTGGTTGCAAAATTCGGTTGCTAAGACTGGAAGGTATGGGGGCCGGCTGAGGCCTGGCTAGGACCGGCGCCGGTCCCCCACACCGCCCCCTGGGCTCGGCTCGACACACCCGGCACCCCACAGCCTCAACGACCTCAACGTGTTATACCAATCGGCAATCTTTACCGATGTCGTTAATGGAACCGGTCCGGACACACGTTTTACAGTTTCTGGGGTTGAGTATAGACGTGGGTATTATCTTGCTGACGGGATATATCCGTCTTGGTCTACAATTGTAAAGACTATTCTATATCCCGAGGACGAAAAAAGGAAAAAATTCGCCAAGCGTCAAGAAGCTGCAAGAAAAGACATCGAACGTGCTTTTGGTGTCTTACAAAAAAAATGGCCCGTCCTTGCACAACCGGCACGTGCGTTCACACCGAAAAGGTTGCGCCTTTGTATGTACGCTTGCATTTTGCTCCATAACATGATTATTGAAGACGAAGGTCGGGCGATTTGTGAGTATGATGAGAATGCATCTTACGGGAACACTGTCCCGGTTGATCCGCCACAACAGGATTTAAACTCGTTCTCGCTAACCAACGACTTCACGCATGCAAACCTTCAACAGGATTTGGTAGAACATATTTGGAACAACGTTAACATCGGGGACGGTGACGGAGACGAAGACGAGTAGTGTAATTTTTTTAAATTTTTAAATCTAGTCTTTTTTTTTTTTACAAATTTTAGGTAGCGTAATTTTTTTAGGTTATGTAATTTTTATTTATGTTATGTAATGGATTTTATTATCTTCCTTTATGTCTTATTTTTATTTAAATGATGAATAGTTTTTATAAAGTTAAACAAATAAAAGTTAAACAAATAAAATGAATTAAACAATAAAAAATTATGTGGGGTAGGCTCATCCACCACCCCCCTCAAAATGCATGGGGGCCCATCCTTCATGAGATGGTGATGTGGCGCCTATGTGGCGGCCCATCCTCATGGGGATGAGCCTCCCCATACCCTTTAGTCTAATGCTTCTTTCTGTAGCATATAAACAAAGTAACAAACTGTAGACCTTTGTTTTGATTTATTAAATCAGGTTCCTATATATGCTTTCAATTAGAGTTTTCAAAATCAAAGTATAGGTTTTGATAAGAGTTAAATGCTCGGATAGTTTCTGTAGTTTGTCTTTTTTTCACCTTTAGTCCCTAACTTTCTAAAATTACAGCTATAGTCCCCAACTTTTGCAATTTCGTTCTCAGATAGTCCTTGACACGGATGAGAGTTAGTTTTCTCAGTTAAGTTGGTGTGAAATAACTATAATGCCCTTGCTATTAAAAATTAACAAATAAAACACAATATCAAACATTAAAAAATAAATGTGGGCCCCAGTTAAATTACCACCCACCTCTTCTTCATCCCAATACCCCTATAACCACCTACCTCCACCATCATCTTCAAACTCATCCAGCTGCCTCTCTTTCTTCTGATATTCGAACAAAACAACAGATTGTTCAATCCTAAGAGAAATCACCTCACAAAACCCACTTTCTTTATATATTTTTTATGCAATAACCGTCCGTATCAACTTCAAAACCCAGCTTCGATTCAAAACAACTCTTTCTTTTTTACACAGATATAGACTAGAGTCTAGACTGGCTTCCTCTTCCACAACAGAACTTCAAAAAAAACCTCACCACGCTGCCATCATAAACGAAACCTTCAAACTCGGATTTCAGATTCGTCATTTTTGAAGAAAATACACATTAACCGTCGAACTCAGATTCAGATCACAGACAGCCCAGTCAAACTTCTTTGTTAATTTCGACTTCGAAAAGCCTGCAACTTTATATTCAAATCTGTATATAAAGTTAGAAGGGTGATGGTGGGATGAGATTGAAGATGATGGTGGAGTGGGTGGGTGGGTGGGGGGGGTTGCAGCCTTGCAGGGGGTTGGATGAAGAAGAGGTGGGTAGTAATTTAGGTGGGACCCACATTTATTTTTTAATCTTTGATGATATGTTTTATTTGTTAATTTTTAATAGTATGGACATTATAGTCATTTCACACCAACTTAACTGAGAAAACTAACCCTCATCCGCGCCAGGGACTATCCGGAACGAAATTGCAAAAGTTTGAGACTATAGCTATAATTTTAGAAAGTTAGGGACTAAAGGTGAAAAAATAGCAAACCACAGAGACTATCCGGGCATTTAACTCTTTTGATGAATAATTAAATAAAACATGCTGGGAAAAGAGATGCAAAGAAAAAAAATATTAAACATATCCTGCACCACTCTTCTTTTATATCTCTTTCTTTCTTTTTTGAGTAAACTTCCGTTTTGCTCCCTGTGGTTTGGTCATTTTAACGGTTTTGCCCCAAACCTTTCAAAATAGCCATTTTCCTCCAATAGTTTGTTATGGTTTTTCCATTTTGCTCTCCGCCTCTAACTCCATCCAAATTGTTTTTTAACTAAAAGGGCATTTTAGTAATTTTGTAAATGTAAGTATTATTTTATTAAACAAACCACACACATGCTTCTTTTTTACATCTTCATCTTCTACATTGAAAACCTAGAATCAAACATGTGAAACATAAAAGCAGGTTGTGTGTTTCTGGTATATGCTTTTTGGGGAGATCATTCCTTTGAATTCAAAGGATTACCTTAGTTTTCATTTTGACAAAAACCTTCAATTATGAAATCCATTCTAATAGACCAAAACCCCCTTTATGTTCCCGACTCTCATTTAACAGGGGAGGGGAAGGAAAATTTTCTCTCCTAATCTCTCCAATTTGGGAAGATGAATATATGGTCATATTTGGTCATATTTTCTTCCCTTTCCCCTCCTTTTCCCTCCCCTCCCTCTGTTAAATGAAACTCGGGAACATGGTTTCATATTTTCATCTTTTTTCCCTCCCCTCCCCCTGTTAAATGAGACTCGGGAACACTTCCACAACAAAAATCTAGAATATGGCAGTGATTTCGAAGGTAACCACTTCTTCATCATCAGATCCAAAATCACCAAGCTACCATTTGCCCTATTTCATCACCAACCCAACCCCACCCCATTTTCTTCTCTGTCGACTCAACCTGCTGCCATCGCTACCCCGCCCATTATCGGTCTTCGAGCTGGCAACACCAACCCCCATCTCCGACATCACCCTAGCAACAACCTTCTTTCCATCTCTTTCTGAAAAGCTACTGCCGGAGATCAATTTTCTATCGTCGGAGATCGGTGGGGGTGGTTATACAGATCTGATGGTATGATTTCAGATCTTTTTTTTGGAAGAGATGTTGGGTTAGAAGAGGCGCTTCGGCCGGAGAATCAAGAAACCACCACCTCCAATGTGTTCTTGACCTTTACCAGTTCAACAACCACCTCCGCCGGAAAATGCGGCGGAACAGACAACTGGGAAAACGAAAAGGTATGGTTCAGAAGAAAAAGAAAGAAGAAACTGAGCTCAAAGTTCCTGAAACCCACCTTATGCAACTCCGATGAGGTGGTGCCGGAAGTGATGGTTATAGTGGTGATGGTTGGGTTCTAGTGATGTGGTTCCGGTGGGGTGGTGACCGGTGGTGGGTGGTGGTGGTTGGTGATGGAGAACAGAGAGACACAAGAATCTGATGTTGAGAGAGAGAGAAGGAGAGAGAGAGAGATAGAGAGAATAGAGAGGAGAGAGTGTGTATGAGTGTGTATACATCATATAAATATCTTTACAAGTGAATTATCAAAATGTCCTTACTTTTATTCTTAAACTTACCAAAATACCCTTCTAGTTAACATACATTATGGATGGAGTTAAGGCCATGTAGCAAAATGGAAAAACCATAGCAAACTATTGAAGGAAAATGGCTATTCTGAAAGGTTTGGGGCAAAACCGTTAAAGTGACCAAACCACAAGGAGCAAAACGGAAGTTTACTCTTCTTTTTTTATAGACATCACCACCATCACCCTCTCTATCGATTTTCCCACCACCGCTGGTTTTCCAATAAAGTCAAAAGTTAACCTTCACACCGTCATCTTGTCCCCGAGCTTCTCTCAATTACATGCGAATCTTGTTCTTGAGGACACTCGCTCAATGATCCATACTTTTCCCACCACCCCTACCGCGTCCGGACCCTCCATCACCTCCTTTTTTCTTGGCTTCCTATACTGTTATAGTGCCTCCACTAAGCTCATATCCGCTAAGGTCAAGAGCTTTACTAAAGGCCTTACTATCAATAAAATCTATGCAAGCAACCCTGAAAAAAGAATTCATTAAAGAAATTAATTTATTACAACAAAGATCAAAACACACATATTTAACTTTTAAATTTTGAAAAAACATACCTTCTAGAAGCACAAGATTCAAAATCTTTAGGAATAGCCATCCTTGAAATCTCTCCACATTTCCGAAATTGCTCCTCAAGGCTACTCTTAACCTGTGCAACACACCAAAAATAAAGATTTCAAATAATAACACCGGAATGTATAACTAAGAGACTTGTGGAATTATGATATGTAAGACATACATCGTAAAAACCGTCATCGGTACCAACTCCCCTTATAGGTCGTACTTGAGATTGCTCACTCCTTTGTGAAGACCTATCATTTCTACATAATAAAAGTTCAATCGTCGATTCATGTTGTAACTATTAATCAGATATGAAATCTTACTAAGAAAGAATCAGTACCCAGGAGTGTAAGCACCCTTTTCCTTTGCTAAGTCAAGTCGCACAGCACGGTCGAGTAAACATAATAAATTTTTAATCGTCGATTCATGCTGTAACTTTTAATCAGATATGAAATCTTAATAAGAAAGAATCAGTATCCAGGAGTGTAAGCACCCTTTTCCTTTGCTAAATCAAGTCTCACAGCACAGTCGAGTAATAATTCATTATTGAGTTCAAGGGCCTACAAATAGAATTATGCCAATTAGTTTGAAAAAATAAATAGTAATTTAACTAAAATAATAAAGAAAGAGGTTAAAATAAATCTTCTGAGTTGCGCATAACCTACAAATCGACCATCTCTCAAGGAAAGCCGGAGCTCAACAACTTCACCAGCATCTTTGAAAAAAATAAGTCTGCAAGGTAATTAATTAGTAGCCAAAAACAGTCAAAAAGCAGTAAAGTTGCAAAATTTATATATAAGTTGCACATACATATCAATTTCTCCCACAGAGTAACTTAGATTGTTGACAAACAAAGTTTTGGATCCTATTGCCGGAGTTTGAGGCTAACATATGTAACATTTATTAGTGAAACAACCATACACATTAAAAATAATCAAAACAAATATGAACACAAAACACCAACTGCTTTTGTTGCTGATGGAACATCAATGGTTATCTTTATGGTTTTAGGTTCATCCTCCTCTTCAGAACCATCATCTTCTCCGCCTGAGCCCTCGGAGTCCTCGTCATCATCACTGCTCCCTTCTTCTTCTTTAGACAGTTTAGAGTCTGGATCTACAACATTCTCTTGTAGGATAACATTTTTAAGTAACAAAAGTACTCATGTTTATGATTAAAACATTAAACCGTATATAAAGCTCATGCACTTCATTCGAACCAGCACCGTCGTCGGAATCAGCTTCATTTTCAGCTGCAATATCACCATTCTTGGGCTCCTCCTACAATAATACAACAAAATCAATCTCACATCAGGTAGTCCATTTAGGTTTAAGTTGTATACTTGAGAAGAAGCTTTTTAACCAATAACCTTATCATCCTATTCTTTAAAAAATGAAAATGGCTCTCCTAATCAATAATATTAATTAAAATAAGCACCACTTTCATTCTTTTGTAAGTGCATCAGTAGCCACTTAATTCATTTGCTTGTCATATGTTAAAAAAATTGAAATCAAATCCAGATCAAGACATGAAAACCAATAAATAATTTCAACTTGGAAGTCAACTAAGCTATGAAATTCGTAAACTACATATCCCAGATATTCAAGCAAAGTGATAATCTTTACTAAAATGTCCTTCAAATCCCGATTAACGGTGTAATAAAAAAACCCAAATCGGAAGCATGTGCAATGTTTCTTGTCCAAAAGGATAATATTTTGAACACAATTCATCCAGTAGTAGTTGAAAATCAAATATAAATGATCGTGAAAGATACAAACTACAGAAAATGGGTAATATCTTGATGGATTCGAGAAATATGAAGTTAAATCATATGAAATATAAGTTAGGAATTTGTATACTAACTTCGAATCGAATAAATCATATGAAATCGAACCCTAAACGAATACCGATGTTTAAAATGAAATCACGTGAAATCAAGCACTAAACAAAAAATAAACTTACTAGGTAGAGAGATGAGATCTAGGGTTCTTTCAATTGGGAGGCAAAGGATAAAAGGAAACACATGTGATAATTCTGGATTCAGGATTTTTGATTGTAGCAACCCTCAATCAAATGGGAAGAATCAAAAGGTAACTCCGACTCAAGTTGTTCCTATACATGACACCCGCTATAAGAAAAAGAATTGCAATAGCTAAATGATGGTGTGCAGTATCGGTTAGCCATAGACCTCCAGTTACGGGGTCTGATCCTTCACGAAAAGTAAGAAAGTCAGCATATTTTGACCAATTCAAGGTGAAAAACGGGGTTGCTCCCTCGGCAAAACTGGGATAAAGTTGAGCCAAAAGATCCCGATTCAAGATAAATTCATGAGGAAGTGGTATTTCTTTAGGATCTACTCCAGCATTTAGAAATTGGTTAATAGGTAAAGATACATGTACTTAATGCCCCGCCCAAGAGAGACCGATTTATAGAGTGAAGAAAAAGAGCGGAGTCCGTTCTATGCTTTTGGCGCTCGAACGTTTTCATCAGGTAGTATAAGAATGCCATGTGGCATTTAGTAGCTTAAGTTGATGACAAGTAGCTTAAGAATGTTTTGTTTTAATATAATGTATAGATGTTGTTTTATGAACTTATGAAGCGTTTTATATGTGATAGGAACCATGAGTAAAAATGTAATGAACTTATGAGTGTTTAGTATCTCTAGATGATGTTTCAGATAGATTTCAAAAAATGAAAATCTGTAGGACACAATTTTAAATACGTTTGTAATGACGCTTGACGTGTTTTTGATGATTATATAAATTTTATTTTGATGTTCTTTTGTTTTACATGACCCGATCCGACGCTCTATGTACCGATTTTTTTATATAGCTAGGGGCCTAAAATCTTTAAAAATATTCCACACCCCTAGCAAAAAAATTCTGGGTCCACCACTGCATCTTAGTACTTAGATCCATAGACAATTTCATGGTGACGGTTATCACGGTAATAGACACAACATTGAGAGAAAAGTATTTACATGGAAACCATAATTTGGGGCCATGGCAAGGATGCAAAGTAATGATGCTACTGCAATGTAGATCCCAATCCACACCATAGGTTTACTATACTTGCCTTGCACTTCCCAATTATCTACAATGGAACTTATATCATCAAACTCAAACATGGCTAATGATTCGTACTCGGGGTCATTCAATATAACTAACTGAATTTTCTGACAGTCCCCATGTTCATAAATATATAGACGATCCATGTTGGAGTTTTTCAGCTAGGTAATGTGCGTAACTTCGATTCAAATTGTTTAAAACATGTGTAGAAGGCAAGCATCTTCTTTTATAACCAAGTACTAATTCATCAGAAATTGCCAAGAAGTTGTAGATTCAATGCCTTCAAATTGTCCGGTGCTCGAAGCTCGTTCGATGCTCGTTCGAAAAATGCTCGGAATTTGCTCGTTCGATTCAGCTCGAATGAAAAAACGTTCGGTTCAGATCGGTTCGGTTTGTAAATGAACCGAGTACGAGCAAAGGTCCGCTCAGTTCGGTTCGCCTCAATTGGCTCGATTTATTTTTTAATTTATGTGTGTATGTGTCATTTTTAATGAAATGACTAGAGACTTACATTAACAATGTTTGGTCCAAGATCCAAATATAGTTCATTTAACTAATTACAATTGAAGTCCGATACAAATAGTCCATTGTCCAATGCTTAATTGTCCATTTAAATGTCCAATACTCAAGTCTCAACCTGCCATTCGATTCAAAAGTACAAGACCCTAATCAAAACCCCCAACTGGCAATCATTATTCGATTTCTCCATCACCACTCACCAAGACACCAACTCGCCAGAGTTTTGCTTCCATCTGTTCATTCAATTTCAAACTTCCGATAGAACAAGGGTATGTTTCAATCGGTCGACGATTTATCTTCCCGCATAGTTAATCTCGATAAAACTAGTTGAGTGTTTTTGTATTCCTTGTTATTTGTTAATTTTTTACTTATGTTCTATTGGATGAAACATCAGGGACAAAAACTTGAAAACTGCACTTTATTCTAATAACTAGCACCCCCATCGTCACTTTCCTTGTTTGTTCTGCGACGCTTGATACTCACTCGACGTTCATTTGAAAAATGCTTGGATCGAAAGACGCTCGCTCGACTTTGGCTCGGTTGGAAAAATGCTCGGTTCAGTTCAGACCGGTTTGTAAACAAACCGAGCACGAGCAAAGGTCTGATCTGTTCGGTTCGGCTCGTGAACAACCCTACCACTAAAAAGGCAATGTTGGGCCTAGCTAGACTTTTGACTAGTTCAATGACTTGGACTGCTTTGACTTTGGCTGTCAATGATTAGACCTATTTTGGTGGTTGCAAAATTCCGTAGCTAATGCTTAGCAGTGTTATAAGTCTGTGTTGACAAACTACAGAACTTGGTTTTGATTTAACAAATTGAGTTCCTAAATATGATTTCAATTAGAGCTTTAAAAATAAAGGTATGGGTTTTAAGCAGCTATAATCCATGGTTTTGATAAAATATTTTATGAGAACTTGCTGGGAAAAGAGCAAAGAAAAAGAGAAACAAATACGTGGAAAATTAAGTCTTCTGTAATCAATAGGTCGTTACCCACATTGCATTTAATTTCTTTTCTATATCTCGATGGAAATTAGGTCTTATTTCATAAATACCCAGTGACTGACTTTTCAAGTTAGATATTTTTTAAACGGCAAATGTTATTTCTACTACATTTTACACCCGTTATTCTAAAATACTATACTTGCGCACGTTTGAACCCTAGACATCTCTTTTAAAAGGTATGCACCTTTACCAAGTGGATTATTGAACATTCGAATGCCTTGAATTATATATTATATATATTGTTGACGAAGAATCATGAATAATAACTTTATTTTTATAATAATATATAATTTTTCAGTATTTATTATTTAATATTATAATAGCTTATTATTATATTTACTTTTAAGTTTTGATATATTTTTATTTTAATTTTTTTAAACCACTTCCTTTTCATTTATCATATGTTTTTATTAATTGTAGGGGAAATGGATTGTATCACCCTCAACTATGCAAAATTGGCCAATATCACGCTCAACTTTCAAGTTGGCTCCCACCACCCTCTACTCGACAAGTTGGTGTCACTGTCACCCCTTCGGCTAAAAAACACTAACTGAGTTAGTATTTTAAGCCTATGTGGCATTTAAATGATGACTTGGAAGCACACGTGGCCAGAAACTTGATATATCATCTGTTTAACATCAATTCAACCATTTAACCCTAATTCCCAAACAAACTCATCTTCTCCCCCATCAAATTGGTGACGAAGATCAATTGCAGGTAGAGGGTCATCGTCGTTCTTGCCCTAATACCTCCTCCCCATAGCCGATCTTGCCCTAATTGCGCATTGAAACATTCAGTCAACATGTCGTCGTCTTCTACCTCTGCTCTAATTCGAAAACCTAAAGTCTTCAAGGTCGATTTGGATGGAAACGTGTACTGTCATCATGACGTTGTTGCTGTTCTTCGAGTAGCTGGTCTTAAAAGTGAAAGACATGGTGAAGAATTTTACGGCTGTTCTCACTGGCCTGTAAGTTGAATTTGCATATCAATTTGGTGTTTAGGAAATATTCCATTGCAATTTCCTTATAGTTGTTGTGTTTTGTAGAGAGGGGATTGCAAATTCTTCCTCTGGAAAGAAGATGTTGATAAGATGTTTGTTGAACGTTCATACGGCACCTCAACTCAAGTGACGTTTAAAGACCTGAAGATAAAGAACCTTGAATTACACAATATGTTGTTAATAGAAGAAAACAAGAACTTGAAAGCAATGAGATTTGACACAAAGACGAAGTCGAAGAAACCATATGTGCTAACCTTTGTAATTGCAATTGCCATATTGTTGTATTTGTGGAATTAGTATTTATTGATAATGAACTGTTGTGGTATTTAGTGTTTGTAACCATTTGTGCCCACTTGTTATTAAATGAGGTGTTTTGTTACTTTAACTCAACTGGACATCTAAGTTAATGTACATGTTGACCATACTTGCAAGTGACTGAAACTGCATATGAAGCCAAAATGGCCACTGTTTGAACCAAAATTCACAAACTGTGTAAAGCAAAAGTGGCCAAAGTTTGACCAATTTTGCAGTCAAACTGTAACTAGGTGCAGAATTGGCCAAAGTTTGACCAAACTACAGTCAAACTGTAAGTAGGTGCATAATTGGCCAAAATATGAACCAAAGTGCAACTGCACTTGCAAGTGACTCAAACTGCATAATTAGGTGCAAAAGTGGCCAAAGTTTGACCAATTTTGCAGTCAAACTGTAACTAGGTGCAGAATTGGCCAAAGTTTGACCAAACTACAGTCAAACTGTAAATAGGTGCATAATTGGCCAAAATATGAACCAAAGTGCAACTGCACTTGCAAGTGACTCAAACTGCATAACTAGGTGCAAAATTGGCCAAAGTTTGACCAATTTGCAGTCAAATTGTAACTAGGTGCATAGTTGGCCAAATTTTGAACCAAAGTGCAAGTGCACTTGTAGAAACAGCAGACCAAACTGTAAGTTGAATCAAAATTGGCCAAAGTGCAGAATCACTAAACCAAACAGCAGAATCACCAAACCAACCAGTAGAATCACCAAACCAAACAGCAGAATCACCAAACGAAACTGCAGACTGACCAAAACATACCAAACAGAAAGCATGGTCATCAATTTTTGAGTCAACCTATTAAAGTGAACACAATGACCATAATGGAATATGTACACCAATATGTGACTCAATCAACAACAGAAAAAGTCAAACAACACTGAAAAGTTAAACAACACAGAAAAAGTCAAACAACATAGAAAAGTCATAGATTGACTACTTAACTGGTCCCACATTACTAGAAGGTGTTTTTAGACAAAATATTAGAGTCATACATAACATTGCCTACTTAAATAAGTCATACATAACAGTGCCACAAACACAAAAGATCACATATAACTTCAGCCTTGATTGGTCTTTCTCTTTCCCTTTTGACTTGACTTGTTGGTTCCCTTTTGAGTAGATTTCTGAGTTGCCTCTTGAGTGGTCTGCTGGGTTGCCTCATGAGTGGACTGCTGGGTTGCTTCATGAGTGGACTGCTGGGTTGCCTCTTGAGTGGACTGCTTTATTGCCTTTTAAGTTGACTTCTTCTGTCTCTTTGGAGCAGAACCACCTGTGACACAAACTTTAAACCATGTAATTAACTAAAGAATAAACTTAAACTTACAATTACCATCAATATACTAAGGTTGATCAAAAGAGAAATCAAGACAACCACCGTACCAAAGCATAACATCTATACGCTCCATAAGTTAAATCAGTGTGTAAAATCACAATGCAATCAACCCTAACATAAACTTTACCTCTTGGGAGTCTGAATTTTGCCTGCAATCGTCGATGATGAAGGAACTAGGGTTTGATCGCCAACATCGAAGTGAACTGGTGAACTGGGTTTTGATGAAATGCAACTGATTAGAGAGGGAAAGGGGGTATTTATTGAGGCTCTGTCCACGTGTGCTTCCAAGTCATCATTTAAATGCCACATAGGATTAAAATACTAACTCAGTTAGTGTTTTTTTAACGAAGGGGTGACAGTGACACCAACTTGTCGAGTAGAGGGTGGTGGAAGCCAACTTGAAAGTTGAGCGTGATATTGGCCAATTTTGCATAGTTGAGGGTGATACAGTCCATTTCCCCTTAATTGTATTTACTTTTTTAAATCATATTTCCTTTATGAATTAGTTTGAGATTTCTTTAATAACTTATGTTTGTTAAATTTTTTTCTAAGGATTATGAATAGTAATTTTATTTTACAATAATAAATAGCTTTAAATTTTTTATTATCTAATATTATAATAGTTTATTATTGTATTTACTTTTAAGTTTTAACGTATTTTTATGGTTATCTTACTTTTTTTAAACATATTTCTTTTGATATTTACTTTTTTTTAATAATTTATAAAAACGAAGTTGTATTCAAAATATAGTATTTATTTGTTGTCATAAAATGGTATTATGATAAACTAAACCGATTTTGACTCTTTGGCTTTCAAAAGAAAATTATGATTTGCTCTGTTTAACCGCAAAGCACGACGTTAACCAACCTAATTTCTATTTAACTTTCGAATTTCGACCATTAAAAAAAGAAATCTTATAATAGCGGTTGTTGGATTGCTTTAAAGCTGGACAGCTTGAGTATTGGGCTTGGACCACTAGATTGTTAGGCTGCTACTTCTGGGCTTAGACGGAGACTGGAACTAAAAGATAACAAAAGTTGAAGGACTGAAACGCTAAATATAATATTCTCTGCATAAACTCTCTGTGAAGTTGGCAGTTGCAGTGTATGTGACCTCATGACACGTAAGTTTCAACTTTTAAACATTCAAATGGCAATAGTTGAGTAGAATAGATGACTATTGTTTCTTGTTACATTGACACTTCAATCGATTCATGTTTTTTGTTTGATTTTAAGTAAGTGAGTTGAATTCTATAGGTGCTTTTATTGTTTCTTATTCGAATGTTTGCTGAGTGGAACTCTAATTTTACACCTTAATTTCTGATTCCTAAATTTGTAAACCTCAAATGGTTAAATTTGGTCATGTCATGCATTTGATGTACTGCCTGTGATCCCTCTATCACTCTTACAAAGCATAAGTTTCTTGTTTCTGTTACTTTCAAATGATTTTCTAATTCATTAATTTCTTTTGGCCAGTCGGTAGTATTAACAGTCAAATGTAATGGCTGATAACTTTGAAGTACGTTTAAAAAGGTTTACGCATTCATTGCTATTTGGCGGAATATAGAATAGTCTTTGATATTTAACAGTTGTAGTTAACTAAATGATGAATTTAGGATGCCTATCTGAGCCGACAATTCGTATTTCAACCAAAGTGTATATGAGAAACGGCCTTCGGCCATTATGATGCCTTATGATGGACAAAAAACATAGCAGACGTATTACATACATACTAAGCATCGAGAGTTACATAAAAGACATTTGAAGTTTCATACATTAAACCTTCTTGAAAAAAAAAGAAAGATATAGAATACAAATTCACACGGAAAGATAGGCATTAAGATGCCTTATCATGGACAATCCAGTAGCTTTTGAATTCTTTCGTCTGCATCACCTCCAATGGACCTTAAGGGATCGATTGCTTCAAATAAAGACGCCACTCATCGATATATGCCATCTTATCCGGGTCCATGCTTGGCAGTTCACATGTCTCTAGCCTTTCAATTATTTTTGAAGTCTTACCCAGAAGTTTGGCTGCAGCCTTGACACTTGCCTCTCTTTTCTCTATCACACTTTCATTGCATTTGACTGTTATGACTCGCGGTATGTTAGTGAAGCAGGCACACAATATGTCTGCAATTTTTCCATTTAATAGGGCAAACAATTGTTCTTCGTTAATATGTTCTGTGTTGGTTTTGTCTCTAAGCAAGATGGTTTCTGCAATTCGGTACATTGAATTGGCAGCAATCAACTCCTTGGGAGTGTTCTCCACCATCTCTCCACTGATACCCCCATTGATTTCTCTCACAATTTCTTTTGCTCCATCAGAAAACCATTTAACAATCTCTGTTGCTGTTTTGCCTTTAAAAGAATCTTTTTCTAGAGCCTTGTCTAACCACTTGCATTTGTGTTCGACCTCATTCCATAAGATTATAGTAGCCTTTCGGATATTTACATATTCTTTTTCACAATTGAGGCTTTCTTCCACCTGATGGGTGTATGAAAGACCTTCACCAACACTTCTTAACAATCTCTTTATTGTGTCCTTAGAGATATTTGGGAGAGCGACCGCTATGCATGTTAAGGTAAATATTGGTAAGCTCCAACTGTTAACAATATCAACAGGGAGCAGAGATGGAACATGATCGGTATCAAAGTTCTCTACTCCTTTGAATCCAGTAGATTTCTCGAGAAGCTCTAAAAGATCCTTGTTTTGTTCCTTCCCAGCCTTTAGAATGAAGGAACTCATAGAGTTTGATATTCGCATCAGTGTTTTCGCAGCAAGCTCCACCTCATCATGAACTTGTAAAACGTAATTGCTAAGGTCTCCGTTTATATTGTCAGTTCTTGAGACGACGGGTGGAGTTATCGGCCTTTCTTTCTTCAGTGATTTCCAACAATAGACGACAAAGATTGCAATGATTCTTGAGATGAGCGATATCACTTTGCACAAAATAACAATTACCTTTTGAAGTTTAATGCAAAGGCTAATAATGATACCCTTTGAATTGTAGACGAGTGTTCTTGATCTATGGCCTGATAGAAAATGTATAGGACTTTGTTTCCATTCATGCAACTTTTGGGTCCAGTACTTTTCTACTTTAAAAATAACTAAATGAGTCCCGTTCCATTTGGTGATTGACTTGAAGCTCAAAACTGAAAACCATCTAAATATCGGAGCAATGGTACCCACCACGACCCCAATGGACTGTGTTATGAGAATGAAAAGTATCGACCGTCTGTATGCTGATTGATATACTTTTTCTACTCCATGGTATCCAAATGGAACTTCGAATACAACAATTAAGTTGAGGATTAGTACGATTACACAAATTACTCCAGAAGCAGTGGATAATGGATTGCTAGCCATCACAAATTGAGGGCTACCAGTTTCTGCCATGACCCAATAGCTTCTCACATGTTGCGTTAGTTTCTCAATTTCAGGCATTTGGGTAAGTTGTAGATGCTGATCAGTTAAAGAAGCTTTGTTTGTGGTTTGATACTTGACTTCTAAAATTTCCTTAGAGGTTGGAATTGTTAGGGATGCAGAAATCATTATCATTAGTAACAAAAGGATCGTAGCCATGTAGATGCATGCAATCACAACACAGTCAAAACTGGTACTATAGAAACCTAGAAGATTGAGATTGATATGCTTGATAGCACCAGTATATATATCAATGAAAATATTTACAACCATGGTGATAACGAGAATGGACAAACCTATCATATTTGCAAGCAGTGTCTTGTTGTCCATGGCTGCCAAAGAAGGCATAAGGGTTGCCATCATGGTGCACATGAAAGCCAAACTTCCTAGTTTGGCTGCTTGGTCCATGTAACTTGGCATGTCACTGCTTAAATCCACTGGCAGTTTCATGGCGACAGTTATCACGGTAATAGATGCGGCATTGAGAGAAAAGTATCTACATGGAAACCATAACTTATTATTTCGGAAACCTTGCAACAGATCTGCGGCCATGGCAAGGATGCAAAGTAATGATGCGGTTGCAATGTAGATCCCAATCAACACCATGGGTTCACTATACTTGCCTTGAACTTCCCAGCTATCTACAATGGAACATATATCGTACAATTTGTTCATGGCCAGTAAATAATAATTGCCACTGGGGTCATCTAATAAATCTGACCAAACTTCCCAACAGCTCCCATGTACGTAACCAAGAGTATCCATGTTGGATATTTTTACAGTCAGGTAAGTGTGTAACTTTGATGCAAATGGTTTAAAACATGGCTATAAGGCAGGCATCTTCTTTTATAACAGAGTCGTACTTTCTGAGAAATTACCAAGAAGTTGCTGATTCAATGCCACTGAGAAGGCATTGTTGGGTCTAGGTACTTTTGACCAATTCAATGACTTGGACTGCGTAGACTTAGGATGTCATGGATTGGACCTAGTTTGTCGGTTGTAAAATTCGGTAGCTAATGCTTCTTTATGTAGCAGTCACGGGCGGATCCAATCCAGCCCTAGCCCTGTTTTGTGGGTTCCCAGAAAACCCATTAGTTTTGGAAAAATGGAAAAAAATTAATGAGAACCTTGTATGATTTGAAAAAAAAAAAATTAGTGAGAATCTATCAAAGAGAGATGCTGGAAAAAATTCTTTGATCCGCAATTGGTAGAAGTGTTATAAGTCTATTTTGATAAGCTATGGCTAGAACGTGGTTTTTATTTATCAAATTAAGGTTCCTAAATATGATTTCAATTGGAGTTTTAAAAATCAAGGTATAGGTATGAAACAGCTATAATCCAAGGTTTTGATAAATAAATAAAGAGAACTTTCTGGGAAAAGAGATGCAAATTTAGCATCTAATTTGTCTGGTTTAATTAAGAGGTTGTTGCCGAATTTAGCATCTAACTGTTATCCGTGGCCATTTTTAATCATTTTGCAATGAAAACTATATTTTCAGCGAAACTGGTCCTTATATACGGACACAAATACTCCCGTTGAAATAACCAGTTCTCCCAGCTTCCACAGCTTTCATCCAGCCCCTTGTGACTTCAATATCTACAAACTAGGTCTCCATATTACACCAGTATACAATTAACACCCAAAGTATCGATAACTGGATAACCATCAACATTTAAGTTAAGATTGAATTAAGTTATCGAACAAATACATCTTAACATACAAAATAACATTAATGTAAGAAGTGAAGAAGGGAATATATATTTTTTTTGAATTTTTTCCCCTACTTATTAAGCACATATGTCAGTTACAAAATCCAAAAAAAAAAAAAAAACATAATTTTACACTAGTAGAATCATTTTTACATTAAAATCAATATTTTTCTTTACGTTTTGTAATGAAACATCATTTTTAAGTGGTAGGGAAATAAATTTTCCTCCTTCACTTCTTACGTTAAGGGCATTTTGTATGTTAAAACTCATTTATATTTGATATTTATACTATATATATAGAATGGGGTTTTATACAAAGTGTATTTTTAGAATATATAGGGTGGGGTTCTATACAAATTGTATTTTTTCTAAAAAGTGTAAGAAGTGTTGTAGCTTTTTATATTAGAATAATTAATGTATGAGATTTAAAAAGTGATCATTTTGTAATATATGTTTTAAATTTTTTGATTCATTTGTTTGATTAAGGGTATAGAGCTAAATTTAGCGTGTCTAAATTCAGAAAACTCAAATGCAAGTTTCCTATCATTTTAAACATCATAACTTTTTATGCATGTTTTTGTAAAAATAAAATTACACCAAAATAATAAGCATTTTTTATCTTTAATATGAGTACTATATTTATATTGTTACTCTCTCTCTCTCTCTCTCTCTATATATATATATATATATATATATATATATATATATAAGTTATGTTTCAACTAGTTGTTTTAAGTTCTTTGGCTTCTCACACTTATTAGGAATTTGCTACAAAGTCCAAAACTCTTAAAAATGTAAAAAGTCTATGTATGGATTGTGTTTTAAATGTTAGGTACGATGTTTTAGATTTTTTTTTGCCATATTATTATATAAAAAAAAAAAACAGAAAACGTAGCAATTTAGGACACATTGAATGTATTCTAGGCATAAAAATTTAAAACATATTGGTGTTTTAAACTTCATGCCTAAAATATATTTCATTGTGTATATACTGTTACGTTTGATTTTTTTTATATTGTAACCATCTCCTAACCAAAAGGGTTATATTGAAAACTCTAAATGTTGTGAAAACCGCAAGAACTTACAAAAACTCTGTGAGAAACCAATTAAAATAACTATTTATTATGAGATGTATATACACAGTATAAGATATTAAAAAAAGTTATCTACCGAATTCATTTATCCCTTCTTTGTAAGTTACACTTGACAATTTTATTATACATGCGTAAGTGATAAACTTGCACATGCGTAATTTTTTTTTTAATATACGAATGCATATATACTTACAAATGAAAATTTTTAATACAGTATTTTAGTAATAAAGATAGTGTAAAAAGTATTTGATTTTGATTATGTAGGATCTTAAAACACCTCAAGAATGTAAGAGCACTAATGAGTGATGAACGTTTCAGAGATAAACACCTAGAAAATATTGTGTATGTTTGGTTAAGTGTAGAATAGATCGGGGTTTAGATTAAACCCCGACCATCTTTGTCATTTGAGTATTTAATAAATACCGGTGATATCCGGGTTTAACATCATATATGTGTAGATGATCAGGGGATGTCCTGATCACCCGTATTTAGACAGGTAAACTCGGAATACATGTGTGTATACGTATACTATAGGTTAGGTCTTGGATATTTGTATTTGCTGAAACTGTGTGTGATTGCAGTGTGAAATAATACAAGTGTGATTTTGTGAAGTAGTCTTTTTCTACTCATTCTATATATTGTTTCTATTGTTCAACGATTCTTTCCGCATACCGTGTGACGTGATTTGAGAGTGATAGTCCTGTGCAAGTTAGGTTTAAGTGTCTTTACAAAGAACATTACTCTTGAATCAATTATTATTGAGATAGATGTTTGTGTGAGATCAAACAATAGGAAGATAGATGTAGATGAAGAAGAATCAAATTAGTTATCACGGATCCTTCATACATACACTACACATATATAAATACTCGATGATTCCCCTTCCAACCTTGGGTTAGCTCCCGTAGGGTTAGTGATCTCATTATAAATGACACATGCTAAAATCAACACTGAAACCTCCTATTCATAGCGAAAGAAGTACGCTCATACTAAGTACTTTCAAATCCCCATTGCGCCAAGTTTTATCATTTGCGATCCTTTAAGTGCTAACAAAACTTCCAATAACCGAATACTTAAGTAATCACAAATCCTCATTTGCAAATATTTAGATGTTCTCGCATTGTATTATCATTAATCACAATTTTAAACCTTACAAATTAGTTTTAATCAAGTTCTTATGAAAAATTAAGTGGAAAATCATGAAAATGACCTTTGACCAAACAACTTTACGAAAACAAACATCGTTTGCGTCTCGGCCGGGGGGAGACGCAATGACGGAAATAAATGCAAGTTTTGCGTCTGAGATTATGGCATGGGTTTTTGCGCCTACTTTTTTTTTTCTTTTCCACCATGATTTTTAAAGAAGTATAACTATTTCATACGATAATATTTTTTTTATAAAAAATACACTAAATTAAAGATAATAACATTCTCTTTAATTTGGTGAAAACTTTAAAAAAATATTGACGTATGAAAAACTTATGCTCATTTAAAATCGTAGTGGAAAAGTAAAAAAAAATAAATTAATGATGATGACACATGTCAACTTCTTATTCGATTGGGTTCATGACGCTAACACAAACACAATCTCGTATGATTGAGGCTACCACAGACTTGGAACAAGTTCATTTTCTTAATTTTGACCGGTCAAATGTTTATTTTCGTAATTTTGACCAGTCAAATATCCATTTCTGTGATTTTCTCAAAATTAAGGTTGTTGATATTAATAAACGTTGCGCTCTATCTTTTTCTATATTTAGATAGATAGAGAGATCGAGTAAAAAAGAATATACCATTAAGATTTTAGGACCTACTAATAAGATGACCCAAAATTAATGAGTTCTCGTTTCATCACTGGCTCATTAGTGTTCTAGAGTGTCCGCTTATAAGTTATGACATCTCAGTTAGTTATTTATTGTATATTGTTTTCTTGCTAATAGCCGGTTTTGTCTCATCATAGACGGTCTAAGTCTAAGCAGTCCAAGTCATTGAATTGGTCAAAAAGTCCACATCCAACATTATATTATAGTCATTGAACTGGTCAAAAAATCCACATCAAACATTCTTAATTCTTATTCTTATTCTTATTCTTATTTTCAATACATACAAACACAACTTTGAATTGTCGGCGGAAATAGTGAAACAAAATGGTTGGCCAAAATGGCGGCCAACTATTCACTCTCTCTCTCTTTTTTTTTTATAAAATAGTTATTTATAAGTACTGCTAAATTACGATTTTATCCACTGTTTAAAATTACGATCTTGCCCCCAGTTAGAAATTAAATTTATGCTTTGCCCCCAGCTTAAATTTACGATTTTGCCTTAGTTAAAAAAAATTCATAGTTTTGCCCACCGCTACAATCCTGCCAAATTACAATTTGGTTCCCAGTTTAAAATTACAATTTCGCCCTCAGCTAAAAATTACGATTTTGCCCTCAGTAAAAATATTACGGATTTTGCCCCCAATTCAAAATACAAAAATGGTTTTGCCCTTATTTCAAAATATTATTTTACCTCCATTTTAAAATTACGATTTTACCCAAGCTAAAAATTGCGATGTTGGAAATTACGTTTTTACCTCTAGTTCAAACTAAAATTATGTTTTTGCCCCCAGCTTAAAATTACGATTTTCCCCTCGGTTCAAAATTACGCTTTCACCCTCAATTCAAAATTACGTTTTTCCCCCAGTTCAAAATAAAATTATGGTTTTCCCCCCAGCTAAAAATTACGATTTTTACCCTCGCTCAAAATTACGGTCTTGTCACCGTTTTAGTTTTCCTTTTTACCAAAACTATAGTACTGTTTTTTAGTTTGTTGAGAATTATTCGGCCATCGCCCCGCAACACGGACGGGGCATCAACTAGTATCTTACAAATAAAAAGACATGTAAAGACATGTACAGTGGACATGTACAGTAGATAATTTTAAGTAACTTTTATTTTCTTTGATTAGTTTTTGAAAAGAATTAATACAAGAGAATCTATCAAAAGTTTTTTTTCCTATATCTAATTTTTAATATAATTATTATAATATTTTATTGTTATAATTTCTTTTAAGTAGATTTCGGTTTTCGTTTATAACGATGAATGTTAAGGTTATTATTGGTAAGGTCCACCTGTTAACAAGTCCAACAGAAAGTTTCTGCTGAGTTTCTCAGTTCTGCCATTATCCAATATCATCTTACTTGTCTTCTAAGGGTTGTTTGTTTTTTCCAAGAAGAGCTTGTTGGTCTTTTACGTCTGCGTCGTGCAGACATGTGCAGACCTTTGGGTCTAAAGACTGTTTGTTTTCTCGAAGACTTTTCATTAAAAAAATGTCTGCGTGTCCTTTTTTTGGTGCAGATATGGGTCTAGGTCTCCTTACATCTTCTCCATTCTTTTTTTCCCAGATACCATAAACATAAAAAAACCCTACCTCCTTCCCCATCTCCTCCACCCCAGCCATCGTAGCCGCTGCTCGTCCTCCTCCACGCCGCCGCCGCCCCCGTCCCCGCCGCTCACCCTCCTCCTCGCCGCTCCTCCTCCTCCTCCCCACGCCGCTGCTCCTCCTCCTACGCCGCCGCCGCTCCTCCCCATCCTCCTCCTCCTACGCCGCCGCCGTCGCTGCTCCTCCTCCACTTGCTCCACGCCACTGCCGCCGCTCTGTCACTGCCATTCTTTCAACTGCTGCTCCTTCTCCTACCACGTCACTACCATTCCTTCAGCTGACAACATGTATGTATGTTTTTTAAAGAATTGTTTTTTTTTTGTTTAATGTTATGAATTGTTTATGTTAATTATTGGTTGTTAAATTCTTGTTATAATTGTTGTTTTTGATTATGTTAATTTTGGTGTTTGAATTCTAATTTTTGTTGTGTAATGTTAGTTCATAAGTTAATTGTTTATTTTTATAATGTTAGTTCATGAGTTAATTATTAATGTTTATATTCTGATTTCTCTTATGATTATGTTAATTTTTTGTGTTTGTTATGGAATATAGATGTTCATCTTGATTATTGTTTGATTAGAGTTTTTGTGTTTGTTATGGATTGACATGATTCACGCCCAGTTTGTTAATTGCTTGTTTGTTGATTAATATGGGAGAGCAACAACAATGGTCAAATGAGCATCTAAAATGCTTATTAGAGGCTTTCATTGAAGAGATAAACATGGTGGGTAGAAAAGGATTAAGTTTGCGTAAAAACTCATGGAATAAATTAGGAAAAGTTCATAAGGTAAAGTTTGGCTTGGATTTGACTCAAAAACAAATGAAGAATGCATATGATAATCTTAAAGCCAAATACGTTGGTTGGGTGTATTTGAAAAACAAAATCGAGCCTACTAAGGAACATTACCATTGCATGTTTCATGCTACATAATTTTATAAGGAAAGAGGGTTTGAGCGATGAATTGTTTACAGAATACGATCAACCCAATGTGTCGATGCATAATAGGCAAGTGCACGTTGATGCTGATGAATACGAGGTTGAAGCACAAGGTACTACATCAGATCGGGAATATATGACTCAGTTACGAGATGAGATTGCTGAGCAGTTAATGCAAAGCACGGATTAGATGACTTAAAAAATGTTATTGTCTATTTATGAATATTATTTTAGTATTGTATAATTATTATTTAAGTTTGAATGTTGAAAAACTTTTTAAAGTTTAATAAATCAGTTTATTTATAGGCAAATTGGAAAATAATAATCCCACCATTGTGAAATTGGCCAATAATAATCCCAAGTCAGGAATTAGCCAATAATAATCCCACCTCGTCCATTTTTGGAAAATAATGATCCACAGTCACTAAACGACAAAAGTGCCACGTCAGCATTTGGAGTATTATTTTCCAAAAATGGACGAGGTGGGATTATTATTGGCTAATTCCTGACTTGGGATTATTATTGGCCAATTTCACAATGGTGGGATTATTATTTTCCAATTTGCCTTATTTATATTTCATTTTATTTCAACAGCTTGCAGAAGTTAAAAAAACAAACAGTCTTCTTCTTGCAGACTGCAGAGGTTTAGTTCACCTCTTCTGCTACAGATGTCTGCAAATGTGGTCCGTAGACTGCATATGTTTTACCTCTGAAAAAATAAACAGCACCTAAGTTTCTCAGTTCTAGACATTTGTGTATCTTGTAGATGTTGATCAGTTTAGAATATATTGTTCGTGGTTTGAAACTTGACTTCTAAAATCTCTTTAGAAGTTGGAATTGTTAGGGAAGATGCAATCATTATTACTAGTAACAAGAGTATCACAACGGTATAGATGTATGTGAGTGCAACGAAGTCGAAAACGAAACTAGCGACCATAAAAATACCGTAATTCGGACCACCAACATTGTACATAAACATGAAAATATTAACAGTCATGGTGATAACTAGAATGGACAAACCTATGATATTCACAGGCATTATCTTGTTGTCCATGGCCGCTAAAGAAGGCATAAAGTTAGCCATCATCGTGCACATGAAAGCCAAGCTTCCTAATTTGGCTTCTTCGTTGATCTGCTTTAGCATGTCAGTTATGACAACTGTGTTCTGAAATCGTTATACAATGTAAAACAATGTTGATTATCAATAAAACAATGTGCTTTGGTGTTATTATATGTGTTTTGGTGTTACTATGTGTGTATTTATGTTTGGTGATTTTACAATTTAATTCTATTCCAATTTCAAGCTTTAAATCGCTTTCTGGAAGGTTATACGCGAACTGATGCGTAAATATAACCAGTTTAATGCAACAAACACTTTGGAACAGCAACATAGGCTTAACATACCTTAAATAACCTTTACATGACTTAGAAATAAGCTTTGGATGGTTTGGTGTGTTGAAATCAAGTTTGTTCGATCGTAGGGACTATTTGCGTCAAACTGCGAAACTATACCGATTTGTATAGTAACGAACATTCCGGAACATGAACATAAGTTAAACATACCCTAAGTATCCTTTACATAGCTTAGAAATAGGCTTTGAGGGGTTCGGTATGCTAAAATGAACTTATTTGATCAATAGAGACTAAAAGCGTCAAAAGTGCATAAGTTTGCATTTTCGCGCATATCTTACGTCCTGAATATATGCGGACATCCAAAAATTTATGTAACCATTAAAATATTTTATTTTATTGATTGGCATGATAAAATTCCATTCGTCGCGTAATTTGGATCGTTTTTGCGTTCATTACGATTTCCATTGTAATTAACCGAACAACGCAACCGTACGACCAAACGAACCGACATCCGAGATGTTTTTGAGCATATTTTAAGTTCCATACACTTTAAATTTATTTTAGAGCCTTGAAATTGGGTTAACGGGGCTTAAAAGTGCAAAAAATCAAATTTTACAAGTGCAAGGACCATTTTTGAAATTTCTGACCAGATTCAATGAACCTAGTCAAATTTTGAAGTGTTAATGGTTTTAACCCATGGTTTTGCAAAACCATGGGCTGGCATTTAATGGTATTTTTGGTACTATGGGCCATTCTAGGGGCTCCCATGGTTTCACAAAACCATGGGCACATGTGTACGACCTAGATCGAAGCACGTTATTCGATGAACGATCTTAACGGTTGTGCCAAATCTATAAATACCCACCCTCATTTCACTCCCAAAGCACACTTGATCTGATTTTGGCTCTCTAAGTTGAAGTTTATGCTTCATACCTGAGAGTAAATCGGGTCAAGTGCTTGCGGGGACCTTTTGTAAGTATTCTTTCATTCTTTTCATTCGTTTTCATCGTTAAAGTCAAACTGCGTTTGACTTTCTGCTTTGACCAGTTTATGGTCAACGCGAAGTTCGTTTGAACTTCATAATGTGAGCGTAATCACGATGGTTATAGTCCCTAGTGACTATACCTACTGATTACCACGTTATCTAGGCTCAGTGACGAGTCGTAGTTTCGGCCAAAATGCGTGTTTACGCGTATTTTGTAACCAAACTACTCTAGGATATCAAAACCGTTTGTTTGGATATCAAAACCTATTTTCTAACTTAACTAAACATGTTCTAGCATGTTTAGCTCGTCACTTTTTTAGATTAGTGCTTGTGTAGAGTCATAAGTTAAGCGGACTAAACACCCGCTTAGACTTTCGACCACGACCCGTTTGGTCGATCATTAGGATCCGACCAAACATGTTTAGTGACCATAGTAGCATAGGGAATAACCTTCCGAGATTATACCTTATGGTCACCGAGTTTAGGTAGTTATATGATAAGTAGTTTATATGCCTTAGGTAAATTACCAAAATACCCTTTTCATGCATAATTGGTAATTAAGCATATGTAACCCAAACTTTTGTCACGTAACTGATTATGCAACTTATTTAAACATGTTTTGGCATATAATACTTGTCATAGGACTAGTTAGACGTCTCAAACGTGCATTGCGCACACGACGCGTTAAGGTAGCGCAAGCTACCTTAGTGGGTCACAATGGGTCGAAAGCACTTAGGTTAGGTTTCAATTTAGGATGTAGGCTTTGTTAAACCATATCACATGAGTTCCAACACTCATTTGGTTTACAAGACTTCATTCTATCCGATCGTCCGATTTAGGCGTCTATTGTTTTACTAGTGGTTCGATTACTAGGTGCTACTTGATTTCTTTGGTTTACTTGAGTTTGTTGAAGTTCTATTGATTGAAGATACTTTACACTTCATGTGAGTACATAGTTCCCCTATTTTACTGTTTTCAATTGTTTTGGGGTGATTCATATGTACAAAATGAATTCAAGGTTTAAACAATGGTTTTTCAAAAACAATTAAGATGGTTTATATAAAACTAATAACGATTTCAATAAAGTGAACAAACTTGTTGGTTGTAGTTACATAACAAATGACATTCATTAGCATTGATCAAGCCGACCAGTATTAGGTTATGGTACCATAGGATCTGACAAATCTCGTTATTTTACTACACCCATGGTTATGTGTGGGGGTTGTGGGTAACGACTGAATCTGATATTTGTTAACTTACCCTTTGGTGGTTTGTTAACTCGAGAAGCGAGAAGCGAGGTAGTCTAGTCACAAAGGTTTGAATGTTGTTAGCAAGACGACCATAAATAAGTTTTCACAATTAAAACGAGGATGATTTTAAACGATTTAAACGAGTTAACGATTTGGAAACGATTTGAAAACGATTTGAACAAGTTAAACGAATTGGATAAACGATTGGTTTTTGGTTAGTGTATAGATAACGGGACGGGTGTAATGTGGTGAAAGCATGGTGGGCGCCGCTGGTAATTCCTATATATAAGTGTTTTCATCATATTACATACCGTGGCGTTATTTAGTTCACTTGGGTAAACGATTTTGAAACGATGTCACACAAACGATGTTTTCTAAAGGATATAAACCATACGAGTTTTTAACGAGTTTTTACAAGATGTTTTACAAGTTGGTTTTCTAAAACAAATATTTTTAGGGTTAAGAATCATGGCTACGAGATTTTATAAGCTATAATCAACTTGATTTGAGTTGGTTTACTATGTTGCAATACACTTTTCAAAACGAGGTTTGTATTTTGACTCTTGAAGTCTAATAAAGTACTGCAACATATAAACGAGCCATGACTCCGACACTCTTATAAAACCAATGTACTCGCCAGCATTTCTTTGCTGACTTTGTTTTTACATATGTTTCAGGTGATGTTGCTTGATGTGATTTCTAGGATGCATGCGTCACATAGGATCTGGACAAGGCCTTAGTGACATAATAACTACGATAGACGAATTAAAACTTGTTTGTTCTATGTTAAGACAATGTTAATATTTAATATGATCAATAAAACGAAACTCTTTTTGTATCCATGGTTGTGAAACAATAGCTTCTGTTACAACACTCCCCGACGTTTCCGCCACATCTTGTTGTCCTACGTGGTCGGGGTGTTACAGAAGAAGTTGGTATCAGAGCCAATGGTTATAGGGAATTAGGTTATTAGTAATGCTTTGACCTAGACTATAACTTTAGGACCCTAACTCAAGTTTACTTGTGTTTAGATTTTAAAACAATACCGTCACCTACCCTTAGGTGATAACCACAATAAGTTCGAATCCGCTTTGAAAACTAATCATCTGTTCTAGGATGATTGATTACTAGGTTTTGAATCCTCTGTTATATGGTTTTAAACCCTTTAAGTTTTCAAAGTCTCATCAAAGTTTGGGCCAAAATAATGTGAACACGTGCAAACTGGAAGAGTGAGTGCCTGTACCCTGAGTTTTCTGTCTAAGGCTAGAGTGTTCGTACAAATCCACATAATCGAACCAATCACTCTTACCTGGGAACTCTTAGGGTGAGTGTTCACTTATAGGCGAGCATGTCTTCGGCGATACACTATATTGACCCATTTACTTTGATTAGTCACTGCGTGTCGTTTGTTTGTTCGAGGTAACGAACAAATGATCGCCTTCCTTGTGTTCTGTCGATGTTTTCAATGCCTCTTTTGTTTTTCCAATCGACGATCCCGCTCGTGGATGGGCATTCAATCTGAATGCAAACAAGGCTCGAGCTGACAACCTCGTTGTCAGTGGTACCTTGGTTGTCAATGGTACGTTTCTTGTTAACAATCGACCTGCATCTGTTCTTTTTTATTTTGGCGTAGATAGAAGTTTTGTTTCATTATCTTTTGGACCTTTGCTTGCGATACCTAGAACAAAACTGAGGAAACCCTTATCTGTTGAAGTTGCTACTAGTAAACCTCTTGTTCTCGACTCTGTTATTCGTGATTGTCAGTTGAACCTTGATAACCACCTTTTTCCTATTGACCTCACGCCGATGCAACTTGGGAGCTTCGACATTATTGTTGGAATGGATTGGTTAACTAAATATCATGCTGAGGTGATTTGCTTTGATAAGATTGTTCATATCCCTTTGTCTTCTGGCGATGTTTTGGAAGTTCGTGGAGAGAAACCTTCAGGTGGATTGAAGCTTATGTTGTGTACAAAAGCCCAAAGGTATTTACGGAAAGGATATGTTGCTTTTCTAGCACATGTCACCGAGGTGAAAGACAAGGGCAAGAGTATTCAGGATATTATGATTGTTCGGGATTATCCAGAGGTGTTTCCTGATAAACTGCCTGGTTTGCCTCCAGTTCGTCAAGTCGAGTTTCATATTGACCTCGTACCCAATGCCAACCCAATTGCAAAAGCGCCTTATCGACTTGCACCGTCTGAGATGCAAGAATTATCGAAGCAGCTTCAAGAGTTATCTGATAAAGGATTCATTCGACCGAGCTTTCCACCTTGGGAGCTCCTGTCCTCTTCGTGAAAAAGGAAGATGGGTCTTTTCGAATGTATATCGATTATCGTGAGCTTAATAAGCTTACCATCAAGAATCGATATCCCCTACCTCGAATTGATGATCTCTTCGACCAGCTGCAAGGTGCTTCATGCTTTTCCAAGATCGATCTGCGTTCTGGGTATCATCAACTTCGTGTTCTCGAAGAAGATATTCCCAAAACGGCTTTCCGCACAAGATATGGGCATTATGAGTTTACTGTCATGCCTTTTGGTTTGACGAAGGCTCCAGCTATCTTTATGGACTTAATGAATAGGGTTTGTAAACCTTATTTAGACAAGTTCATTATTGTGTTCATCGATGATATTCTTGTCTATTCGAAGTCTCGAGCCGAGCACGAGCAACAACTTCGCTTAACATTGGAACTCCTGAAGAAGGAACAACTTTTTGCTAAATTCTCCAAGTGTGAATTCTGGCTTAAAGAAATTCAATTCTTGGGTCATATAGTCAATGAGCAGGGTATTCATATGGATCCATCCAAGATTGTTGCTATTAAAGACTGGAATACACCAACAACACCTACAGAAGTTCGATCTTTTCTTGGTCTTGCTGGTTATTATCGTCGATTCATCTCAAACTTCTCAAAGATCGCGGTTCCACTCACTGCTTTGACTCAGAAGAATAAGCCTTTTGAGTGGGGACCTAAGCAAGAAGAAGCGTTTCAAACACTGAAACAGAAGCTTTGCGATGCTCCTGTTTTATCTTTGCCTGATGGAAATGATGATTTTGTTGTCTATTGTGATGCGTCGAATCTAGGACTTGGTTGCGTTCTTATGCAACGAGGTAAAGTCATAGCTTATGCGTCTAGACAGCTGAAAATTCATGAGAAGAACTACACAACTCATGATCTTGAGTTGGGAGCTGTTGTTTTTGCGCTTAAAATCTAGAGACACTACCTCTATGGAACGAAGTGTGTGGTTTTCACAGACCACAAAAGTCTTCAGCATATTCTTAATCAGAAAGAACTGAACATGAGGCAACGACGTTGGGTTGAACTCTTAAGCAATTACGATTGCGAGATTCGTTACCATCCTGGTAAGGCAAATGTCGTAGCCGATGCGCTTAGTCGAAAAGAGCGAGTCAAGCTTCATTCTGTTCAAACACTATCTGATCTTCAAACTCGTATTCTTCAAGCTCAGCAATTTTGTGTTTCACAAAATTTGATAGGTGAGGAGTTACCACATCAGCTTGAGCTTAAGCTCGAAAGGAAGGACGATGGGTTGCTCTACTTCAAGGATCGTTTGTGGATTCCGAAACAAGACGATCTTCGCACCTTGGTAATGGACGAATCTCATAAGTCTCGATATTCTATCCATCCTGGTGCTGATAAAATGTACAAGGATCTTCGTACTAAGTTCTGGTGGCCTGGTATAAAGAAGGATGTTTCCTTGTATGTATCAAAATGCCTGACTTATCTCAAAGTCAAGGCTGAACATCAACGACCTTCTGGTTTGCTAGTACAGCCAGAGATACCGGTTTGGAAGTGGGAGAACATTGCGATGGATCTCATCACTAAGTTACCGCGTACGTCTAAAGGTCATGATGCTATTTGGGTTGTTATCGACCGATTAACGAAATCAGCTCATTTTATTGCAATTCGCGAGGATCTATCTGCTGATAAACTTGCAAAGATTTATGTTGATGAGATTGTATCACGACATGGTGTGCCTTTGGATATCATGTCTGATCGTGATGCTCGATTTTCATCTCATTTCTGGAAGACAATGCAATCTGCTTTGGGAACCCAACTAAATCTAAGCACTGCTTATCATCCTCAAACAGATGGTCAATCTGAGCGAACAATTCAAACTTTGGAGGATATGCTTAGCGCATGCGTGATAGACTTTGGTGGTAATTGGGATTCTCATCTGCCAATGATTGAGTTCTCTTACAACAATAGCTATCATACTAGTATTAATATGGCACCGTTCGAAGCTCTCTACGGTCGAAAATGTCGTTCACCTGTCTGTTGGAACGAGACCGGTGAAGCTCAGCTTACTGGACCTGAGCTCGTTCTGGAAACAACAGACAAAATTAAGAAAATCCGCGATAATCTTGTGACAGCTCGAAGCCGTCAAAAGAGTTATGCGGATATGCGACGCAAGCCCTTAGAATTTCAAGTCGGAGACCGTGTCCTACTCAAGGTTTTACCTTGGAAAGGAGTCGCGAGATTTGGAAAGAAAGGAAAACTTGCACCTCGATATGTGGGACCATTCAAGATTGTGGAAAGAATTGGGAAGGTTGCCTATCGAGTAGAACTACCTCCAGAGCTTGGGAAAATTCACCCGACTTTTCACGTGTCCAATTTGCGAAAGTGTTTAGCTGACGCTGATCTTCACATTCCTCTCGATGAGATCCAAATCGATGAAACGATGCACTTTGTCGAAAAACCTGTGGAGATAGTGGACCGTACTTTCAAACAGTTGAAGAACAAACGGATTAAATTAGTCAAAGTTCGTTGGGAGTCCAAACGCGGCCCAGAGTTTACTTGGGAATGTGAGGACCAGATGAAGGCAAAATATCCGCATTTGTTTCCACAAGCATCCTCTAGTTAAAATTTCGGGACGAAATTTCCTGAAGTAGGGGAGATTGTGACAACTGTGTTCTGAAATCGTTATACAATGTAAAACAATGTTGATTATCAATAAAACAATGTGCTTTGGTGTTATTATATGTGTTTTGGTGTTACTATGAGTGTATTTATGTTTGGTGATTTTACAATTTAATTCTATTCCAATTTCAAGCTTTAAATCACTTTCTAGAATGTTATACGCGAACTGATGTGTAAATATAACTAGTTTAATGCAACAAACACTCTGGAACAGTGACATAGGCTTAACATACCTTAAATAACCTTTACATGACTTAGAAATAAGTTTTGGATGGTTTGGTGTGTTGAAATCAAGTTTGTTCGATCGCAGGGACTATTTGCGTCAATCTGCGAAACTATACGGATTTGTATAGTAACGAACATTCCGGAACATGACCATGAGTTAAACATACCCTAAATATCCTTTACCTAGCTTAGAAATAGGCTTTGAGGTGTTCGGTATGCTAAAATGAACTTATTTGATCAATAGAGACTAAAAGCGTCAAAAGTGCATAAGTTTGCATTTTCGCGCATATCTTACGTCCTGAATATATACGGACAACCAAAAATTTATGTAACCATTAAAATATTTTATTTTAGTGATTGGCATGATAAAATTCCATTCGTCGCGTAATTTGGATCGTTTTTGCGTTCATTACGATTTCCATTGTAATTAACCGAACAACGCAACCGTACGACCAAACGAACCGACATCTGAGATGTTTTTGAGCATATTTTAAGTTCCCTATACTTTAACTTTATTTTAGACCCTTGAAATTGGGTTAACAGGGCTTAAAAGTGCAAAAAAATCAAATTTTACAAGTGCAGGGACCATTTTTGAAATTTCTGACCAGATTCAATGAACCTAGTCAAATTTTGAAGTGTTAATGGTTTTAACCCATGGTTTTGCAAAACCATGGGCTGGTATTTAATGGTATTTTTGGTACTATGGGCCATTCTAGGGGCTCCCATGGTTTGACAAAACCATGGGCACATGTGTACGGCCAAGATCGAAGCACGTTATTCGATGAACGATCTTAACGGTTGTGCCAAATCTATAAATACCCACCCTCATTTCACTCCCAAAGCACACTTGATCTGATTTTGTCTCTCTAAGTTGAAGTTTATGTTTCATACATGAGAGTAAATCGGGTCAAGAGCTTGCGGGGACCTTTTGTAAGTATTCTTTCGTTCTTTTCATTCGTTTTCATCGTTAAAGTCAAACTGCGTTTGACTTTCTGTTTTGACCAGTTTATGGTCAACGCGAAGTTCGTTTGAACTTCATAATGTGAGCGTAATCACGATGGTTATAGTCCCTAGTGACTATACCTACTGATTACCACGTTATCTAGGTTCAGTGACGAGTCGTAGTTTCGGCCAAAATGCGTGTTTACGCCAATTTTGTAACCAAACTACTCTAGGATATCAAAACCGTTTGTTTTGATATCAAAACCTATTTTCTAACTTAACTAAACATGTTCTAGCATGTTTAGCTCGTCACTTTTTTAGATTAGTGCTTGTGTAGAGTCGTAAGTCAAGCGGACTAAACACCCGCTTAGACTTTCGACCACGACCCGTTTGGTCGATCATTAGGATCCGACCAAACATGTTTAGTGACCATAGTAGCATAGGGAATAACCTTCCGAGATTATACCTTATGGTAACCGAGTTTAGGTAGTTGTATGATAAATAGTTTATATGCCTTAGGTAAATTACCAAAATACCCTTTTCATGCATAAGTGGTAATTAAGCATATGTAACCCAAAATTTTGTCACGTAACTGATTATGCAACTTATTTAAACATGTTTTTGCATATAATACTTGTCGTAGGACTTGTTAGACGTCTCAAACGCGCATTGCGCACGCGACGCGTTAAGGTAGCGCAAGCTACCTTAATGGGTCACAATGGGCCGAAAGCACTTAGGTTAGGTTTCAATTTAGGATGTAGGCTTTGTTAAACCATATCACATGAGTTCCAACACTCATTTGGTTTACAAGACTTCATTCTATCCGATCGTCCGATTAAGGCGTGTATTGTTTGACTAGTGGTTCGATTACTAGGTGCTACTTGATTTCTCTGGTTTACTTGAGTTTGTTGAAGTTCTATTGATTGAAGATACTTTGCACTTCATGTGAGTACATAGTTCCCCTATTTTACTGTTTTCAATAGTTTTGGGGTGATTCATATGTACAAAATGATTTCAAGGTTTAAACGATGGTTTTTCAAAAACAATTAAGATGGTTTATACAAAACTAATAACGATTTCAATAAAGTGAACAAACTTATTGGGTGTAGTTACATAATAAATGACATTCATTAGCATTGATTAAGCCAACCAGTATTAGGTTATGGTACCATAGGATCTGACAAATCTCGTTATTTTACTACACCCATGGTTATGTGTGGGGGTTGTGGGTAACGACTGAATCTGATATTTGTTAACTTACCCTTTGGTGGTTTGTTAACTCGAGAAGCGAGAAGCGAGGTGGTCTAGTCACAAAGGTTTGAATGTTGTTAGCGAGACGACCATAAATAAGTTTTCACAATTAAAACGAGGATGATTTTAAACGATTTAAACGAGTTAATGATTTGGAAACGATTTAAACAAGTTAAATGAATTGGATAAACGATTGGTTTTTGGTTAGTGTATAGATAACGGGACGGGTGTAATGTGGTGAAAGCATGGTGGATACGCCATTGGTACTTCCTATATATAAGTGTTTTCATCATATCACATACCGTGGCATTATTTAGTTCACTTGGGTAAACGATTTTGAAACGATGTCACACAAACGATGTTTTCTAAAGGATATAAACCATACGAGTTTTTAACGAGTTTTTACAAGATGTTTTACAAGTTGGTTTTCTAAAACAAATGTTTTTGGGTTTAAGAATCATGGCTATGAGATTTTATAAGCTATAATCAACTTGATTTGAGTTGGTTAACTATGTTGCAATACACTTTTCAAAACGAGGTTTGTATTTTGACTCTTGAAGTCTAATAAAGTACTGCAACATATAAACGAGCCATGACCCCGACACTCTTATAAATCCTATGTACTCGCCAGCATTTTTTTGCTGACTTTGTTTTTACATATGTTTCAGGTGATGTTGCTTGATGTGATTTCTAGGATGCATGCGTCACATAGGATCTGGACAAGGCCTTAGTGACATAATAATTATGATAGATGATATAAAACTTGTTTGTTCTATGTTAAGACAATATTAATATTTAATATGATCGATAAAACGAAACTCTTTTTGTATCCATGGTTGTGAAACAATAGCTTCTGTTACAACACTCCCCGACGTTTCCGCCACGTCTTGTTGTCCTACGTGGTCGGGGTGTGACATCAGTGCTTAGATCCACAGGCAGTTTCATGGCAATTGTTATCACCGCAATAGATGCAGCATTGAGAGTGAAATTTTTAGATGGAAACCATATTCTTTTATTTCCAAAACCATGAACTAAATCCGCGACCATGGCAATGTCGCAAAGTAATGATGCGATTGCAATGTAGATCCCAACCCACACCATAGGTTCGTGTGTTAAATTTTCTATATCACTCATGTTTGAAACTTTTTTGTCAAGATGATGTGTGTAACTTTATGTAACAAAGTCATAATTTATAGAAATTGCCAAGAAGTTGCGGATTCAATGCAACTGACACTAGTATAGAAGTTATTTGTTGGTGCTATGGCGGAGGATTGCATGGTGCGGTTCCAAACTCCACCGCACCATTACATGAGTATTTTCAAAATGGCACCATTAAATGATAGATTGGCACCAAATAACCCATTTGTTCTTTTTAACCCCAAATCACCACACACAAGCGTGTAAAAAAGAGAGAGATGCGAGAGGGTTGATAGCGTTGTTTAGGGGTGGGGGTTCAGTGCTTGATGTAGACTTTTCACTAGTTCAGTGACTTGAAATAGTTAGACTTAGAGCGTCAATGAGTCAAATAACCGGCCATTACCAATCTATATATTTAATAAAGTTAACCATTGGGGGACACATGTCACCCCATGGTTTCACCTCATCTAATTTTCCCGCCTAAATTAAACCCCCCAAAGCTTATCTTCCTTCCTTCCTTTTTTAGTGACTTGAAATAGTTAGACTTAGAGCGTCAATGAGTCAAATAACCGGCCATTACCAATCTATATATTTAATAAAGTTAACCATTGGGGGACACATGTCACCCCATGGTTTCACCTCATCTAATTTTCCCGCCTAAATTAAACCCCCCGAAGCTTATCTTCCTTCCTTCCTTTATAGTCTTCATTATACCAAACCCTAGAAAAATATCCTCTGCCTCTCTCTTTCTCTCAATATGATGGACGACATCATCTTCTTGAAGATCTGATCATCTAATCGACGGTTTCGATCATTGCAACATCATCTTCTTGAAGATCCGTTCATCTAATCGACCCTAACCGCACGGTCTTCAAGCATTGCATCCTTCATTCTTTCTAGAGACTTCTTAATTGTCACACCCTGATATTTCCACATAATCTGGTGGTCCCGGTGGGGAGTATCGTGACATAGTTAATATCATCATAGACAATTAAACACATATATAGCACAGCGGAAGGCTTGGAAGTTTAATTACTGTTACAACCCAAAATGTTCAAAGTACGAAATGAAAGAATATACAGAAGGTTGTAAAAGAGATCCACAGGAGGATCATTAAATAAATACATAAAACAGAGTTCGACAGACTTTAGGCATCTAGGGATTTGCAAGATCCTCTTATTTAATGCCAAGTACCTCCAGCCTATTTTGTGAGGTACCTGTCACTTAGTCTTTGGAAAATACGTCAGTTTACACTGGTAAATACAA
Source organism: Helianthus annuus (assembly GCF_002127325.2). Taxonomy (NCBI): domain Eukaryota; kingdom Viridiplantae; phylum Streptophyta; class Magnoliopsida; order Asterales; family Asteraceae; genus Helianthus; species Helianthus annuus. The sequence goes on from NC_035442.2 coordinate 145,637,549, forward strand.
TTAACTGACTCATTTGAAAACATTTATGAAAATTGGTTTAAGTGCGTGAAGCACAAAGATTCTTTTATAACTTGGGACAATTTCATTTAAAATCTTGTGTACAACTTTACATGTTTGTCATACATTTGGGGCCGGTTTGGAAACCGATCATGATTAACCGACTCACCACTTATAAAGCCCACAAAGGAGTTATCCCCAACTTGTGGGTAATTTATTATTTTAGCATTTGCATCTGTCGGGTATATGCCTACACCTCGTGCATAGGTCGTGGCCATTAATAACTTAAATGAGCCGAGGATATCCAGGACACGGTCGTTAACCCCCAAAGTTTATGTTATCAAACAAAACAGATTAAAACGGGTTATGCAGATTTATTAAATCACAATCCGACTAAATGATCTCATACCCAACCAATCGGTAATAATTTACCATATCCCAAGTCCGTATAAGGGAAAATAAGTTAAAAGTATTTTCCTGAGTTTAAATGCAAGAATTCTACTCAGCCGTATAATAGTAAGACTTTATGCATGTATCTTCTACCAAGGCTAGTTAATCTAAAATGAAGGTTTTATTAACCTATTAGGATACTAACGGGTCTTATTTAAGTCAAGGACTTAGACCGGTTAGTTTTAAGGATACTTTACGGTACGAAATGCTAGATTAAGCGGAGACCAGAATGGAAGGGAATTTAGACCCGACAAGTCTGAAGACTTGTATAATATGGGTACACTAAATACATTCTGGATTTTGAAGTTTAGGTGACAAGGTTAGACCCGTTTCGGTTAATTCATGGAAACTAGTTACATAAACCGAACCGAACGTGTATAAGCATAATGGGTAACCGAATGAGTCATATAAAAGTTCCATATGTTATTATGCTAAAAATATATTATGCCCATAAAGGTTTTAAAACCGAATTACGCCCTATAAGGGCATTTTGGTAATTTTAAGATTTATAAACGAGGTTTATAGTTAAACTGAAGTTCTGGTAAAAAAACATTCTGTGAAAGTATTTAGTTTATGATGTTATATCAGTAGGATATCATACATATGTGTGGTTTACCATTTATGGCCAAACTATGCCCCGAAAGGGCATTTTGGTCATTTCACATATGCTTTTAAGGACTTAATTGGGGTTCTCAGTTCAAGACTTATACCTACTGTAAAAATATTTAAAATCATTTATAAAATAAGTAGGTAACAAGTCTTGGGTGCTAAATATGGTTTTAAACCATACTATGCACCTAATTAACGTAAAAGTCGATATTTGACGATAATTCCAAAGTTTAAGCGATTCTGAGATTTTGACCAGCTTTGAATGGTCAAAATATTTTATTTTTCATAACACATCAATAGCAAAAGGTTTTTCATGTTAATTATACGTAAAACTCATTTTATTTGCAAAAAGGGTATTATCGTCATTTATAGGCTTTATACTAGTACTCAAGGTTAAGGTAAGTATATAATCTGACCCAACATCCCAATAAATCCTAAATATGATATTTTAATAGTAGGTAAAGTGTTTTGTGGCAAAATTATGTTTAATACTCATTTCACATGCTAAAGGATATTTTAGTCCTTATAAAAGCATCATTTTCGATTAATTGCAAAACTTCAGTTTATGAGCAGAATTTAAGTGTCAAAATATTCTAATTATGTTTACTAATCAGTACCTAATTCATTTGCATGTTCATTTATCTTAAAAACCTCATATTTAAACCAAAGGGCATACTAGTCAAATATAAGCATAATATCGGAAACATGCATATAATTCAGATTACTAAGTGACCATGTAACATGACCTCAGAGGGTTTTTTTGTTACATAATATGATCACAAAGGAACCTTAAGACATAGATAAAATAAGTTAATTCGGGTCAGAATTGAAAGTCAAAGCAAAAGTCAAGCTTTTGCGACTTTTGGTTGCGAACCGAGCTTAAACTTAGAATTGTCGGGTTGAACATGTTTAGACATGTTCTAATAATGTTTACCAAGTTGTTAAAGTGATAAAACATGTTTTATAACTTCTACATTATCAGATTTGATTTTTATTTAAAAATCTGATTAGTTTGACTTTTTATTTAATTACCTTGACTCGACAATTAACTAAGTAAACGTGGTAATTAGGAAGTGCCCTTTTGAGGGATTAACACCTACCTAATTACGATCATGTAGCCATATTCGTCTCGAGCATTGGCTGGACCGTTTAGGTCTAAATCGAAAGTCAAAGCCGTTTTGCGGCAACTTTGACTTTCCGTCTTTAAACGCATAAAAACCGAACTAGAGTGTCTGAGGATACTTACAAAAGGTCCTAGCTCGAAGATTAAACTAGAAGGAGCTTCTTTTTTTATCAGGAACCTCAGAGAAAGTGAGAAGAGATGAAATTGTAAGGTGCAAGTTTAAGTGAAGCAAAAAGGCACCTATTTATACTAATTCATGGAGTCTTAGGATCATTCCAGGTGTTTTTGATCATTCCCAGATCATTCCAAGTGTCCTAGTGTCAGTAAATGTTAGTGCAGTAATGTCTATCGCCTCTGTCAATCCAATTCGTAGTTGAAACAGATTAATTCTAGACTTTGTATTGTAACATGTAGGAAAAGGCAAGGTGGCATTTATGTAATTGATGAGAAATCTCATTAAGCCCCTTGGCCTATAAATAGAACTCTTAGGGTTAGAATTAAAAACTTTTGCACATTTGGAGACTTTAGAGCTTTGGAGCTAGAGAGAGAGTCTAGAAAGAGAAAGTGTAAGAGGTGATTCACGGTGCTTGTAATCTTTTCACATATTCAATCGAATCATAGATCTAGTACGTTTTCGTGTTCAGTCCACGCACGTGTACGGATTCCGCACGTCACACGTGTCGATACGCAATCGTTACGGAGTGGAAAACCGATCCTACAAGTGGTATCAGAGCAGGAGCTTGATTGCAAGGATCAATCACACTGATTCATACAAGTTCTCATCAGTTTCAGATCAAAAATTCATCCAGATTTGTTGAATTTCTTCACTTTTAAAATTTTTGACACTTTTAGACTGAAAATTGCAAAATTGACATGGCTTATATGGTTAAAATTGGCTGATTTTTGGATATTATGTGCGAAAATCATTGATCTATAAGCATACAAAATTTTAGATCAAAACTCCAAGTAATTTGAGAGATATTAAGATTTTTCTGTCCGGTTTGTTCAAACATGTTCGCTGTTGTTCTTGATGATGTTTACCGATCGGATGGCAATCCGATCGGATGACCACCCGATCCGACTGAACATTGATTTGTTTAACTCATAAGTGTCAAAGTCTCAGATTGTGACCCGATCGGATCACCACCCGATTCATTGCATTTCATTAAAAGTTTGACTTTGTTGACCTACCCGATCGGATCACCATCCGATTCATAGCGAGTTGTTTGTTCAAGTTTTAAGTGCAAGCATCGAGTAGCAATCCGAACGGATTGCCATCCGATTCTAATCACTCTATTTGCTTGTGTCTCAGGTCAAAGTGACGGATACCCACCCGATCCAAGGCACACTGTCACTCGATCGGATCACCACCCGATCCAAGGCACACTGTCACTTGATCGGATCACCACCCGATCCAAGGCACACTGTCACTCGATCAGATCACCACCCAATCTAAGGCACACTGTTACTCGATCGGATCACCACCCGATCTAAGGCACACTGTCACTCAATCAGATCACCACCCGATCCAAGGCACACTGTCACTCGATCGGATCACCACCCGATCCAAAGTGCATTGTCAATCATCGGATCATAACTCGATCAGATCATCATTCGATCCGTTGTCATATGATCATCATTATGTGTTGACTTTTGTTTGACTTAACTCGATCGGATACCCGTCCGATTCAGTTGTTTGATAAGTGTTTGAACTGATTGTGTTTGTTCGTCTCAGGTGCTGTGATTCGAAGTGATAAACAAGAAACGTCATGGGTGAAGAGTTCTACAACACGTTCTACAAAGCGTTCACATCAGAATCTTCCGAAACATCAACCGTCACACCCAAATCAATATCAAAAACAATCAATGATAACATTAAACATGATAATTTCTATGGGACTTATTTGAAACCACCAAAGCTTAAAAATATTGAGGATTACACATGGTGGAAAGAACGGTTCATCATCTGGGCTAAAGCTTACGCACATGAAAGCTGGTTTTGCATGGAGTTTGGTTACGATAGACCTGTTGATGATAAAAATGAAGAAATTCCACTCAAAAGCTTATCCGTTGAAGATAAAAAGAATTTTTCATATGAACAAAGAATGATTGCCTTAATCCAGCAATCGATTAAAGATGACATATTCTCATTACTTGTTCATGATGGATCTTCAAAATCGGTTTGGGAAGCGTTAAGGGTTAAAGCTGAGGGTGGTAAACAGATTAAAAAGAATAAAATTGCATTACTTAAAAGGGAATTTGATTTGTTTGATAGTTTAAAGGGAGAGACAGTGAGGCAAATGATTGAACGATTTTGTCGTTTAAAAAATGAACTCGATAGGTTTGGAATTGTCAAAACACGTGAGAAAATAATTGATAAAATCATTGAAGCATTACCACGAGTTGATCAGTGGCAGACGGTTGTGTTTATCTTGAAAAATGATGTTTTATATGATTCAATTACTCTTGATGTTTTGTTAGAAAAAATAGAAAGTCATGAGCTTGAGCTGCAAAAACAAAGCAAGATGAGCAGTTCTACACATCAACAAAATGTTGGTCTTTATTACAAAGGTAGCACACCTTCGGTGAAAGTTGGTGAATCACCAAAGACAGCATTTAGTGTTGAAAAATCAAAAGAATCACAGAAAAGCTCATCAAGCTACAATCCAGGATATCATTCATCTTCCTCAAAAGCAAACCCTGAAGAATTTGAAGAAATTCTCTGCAACATCGCTTTGAAACTGAAGAATTCTCCGGCTATGAGCATCAATGCAGCAAAATAACAAATGAGTTTTCTGGCATCTGTGTTAGAGTCATACGAAGGTATAGTATCTGGAAAAATTGGAAACTCAGAGCTGACAAAGGAAGACTACGACCAGATTGACCCAGAAGAAATGGAACTCATTGACATACGCTGGTGTTTAGCAAGTTGCATTCGAAGAGCTCAGAGGTATATAGAGATTACTGGGAAGCAGTCAATAGGTGGTCTGTCAACAAAGCTGGGATTCGATAAATCCAAAGTGACCTGCTTCAAATGTAAGCAAAAAGGTCATTTCAAAAGAGAATGCAAAAATTCTGAAGTTGACGAAACTGAGAAACCTTTCAATGATGATTATTACCGAAAGGCGATTTACCACCGTAGCAAAGAAGAGCCGAAACTGATTGAAAATAATCCCAAAGAGAAATCAAGAGCATGTGCAGTAATCCAAGATGATGAAGGGTTTGACTTGAGCGAATTCCTTCCAGAAAATGATCTTGTTGATAACCGTCTCACAGCACATGGCATAACTGTATCAAAGAATAAATATCATGCGTGTGTTGCTGAGATAAAAGAGAAATCTCGAGAAGAAATTCTAAAAGAGAAAACCGAAAGAGAAAGATTCTTTGCAGGGTGCAGAATTGAGAAAATGCACGAAGAATATGAAGATGCAAAATACTATGGGAGATACGACAAGAAAAGAGATTTCTATATCAACAAAAATGGTGATCCTGTCGTTCATAGAAAAGATGTGGTTTTCAATGATGTTCTTGCAGTAATTCCTCTGTCCGGTGAATACTATTCAAATGTTGCGAAAGATAAAACTTATCTGAAAAGACTGGACAAGATAATTCGTGACGTAATGACAGCAAGTCTGAAAAAGAGGGATGAAGAAATAATGAAGAATAATGTTGATGAGTTGGTAACTGATTTGAAGAAGGTAGCTGAGGAAGAGAAGGTAGAAGAAAAAGGTGTTGAAAAAGAAGCTGTTACTGAAGAACAGCAGGTTGAAGAAGAGATGAAGAAGAAAGAAGAAGAAGAAGAGAAGATAGAAAACTTGATTGAAGAGACTGAGAGTTTGGATGTTGGTGATGATGTTGATGCTGGTAATGAGAAAAAGAAAGATGCTGATCAGACAGAAATAGCAGAAAAAGCCGAGGTGCTAATCACTGAGGTAAATTCTGATTCTGAAAGCTTAAATGAAACAATTGAACAGTGCAAGAAATGCATGGAAACGTGCAGTGCTTGTACTAAAAAAATGAAAAGTTCAGAACAAGAAATCTAGAATTTAATAAAATCGAAGAAGTTTTCAAAAATAAATGCAAAGAAATATTAGAAAATGAAAAAGTTTTAAAAGAAAATGATGAAAAACTAACACAAAAGTGCAAGAGTTTAGAAAAAGAAAATGGAATTTTGAAAGATGAGGTTTTGAAAATGACAGAAGAATGTGTTTGATGTGGGGTAAAATACACATATTTGTCCCGTGTAGATTGTATAATTTATGTATAGTTTTTATTTATTTTTATTTAGTTTTTAGTTTATATTATATTATTTTGTGTTTTGCTAGGTTTTGGTGTAAATGGAGGAAAAACGAGTAATATGAAAATAGCTAGCCAGTTGGACAGATTGGAGTGCCAGTGACAGAAGTAAAATTTGCGGCTATTTTCTGCCGTATGAAGTTTGGGCTGCTAAAATACCCTTTGAAAAAAATAGAGTGCCATATATTAATATTAATATTGTTGGGAGGCTATTTATGATTTTCAATAAAAGATGATGTAACAATGATTAGATGCACGTGCATCTTTTTGGATGAAATTCTGAATGATGGAGATTAGATCCACATGGGCCGCCAAAGGGAATTGGGATTCCACTCTAAAAAGCATCTGCATTGGGCCGCAAAAAGAGAACCACATCGGTGACTATTTTGATTTGTTTGTGGGTTGTTTTGTTTAGAAGATATATATTATTAAAAAAAAACCCTAATAATCCACAATCCAATATATACCATACATACATCGATCGACAGGAGATATATCTGAAACATCACGTCTAGTCGACAAGGGGGGAACCCTACTGTAAGGAGGAGACGCACGAGACGGCTGTACATCAGACAACATCGGAGACGCACGGAGGCCGCGATCAAGAAAAAAAAGGAGCAGGTTCAAGATTCAAGCTAGAGATCAAGATTCGAGATAGTCCGGGTTCACAACGAGTTAGTGTTCGGTTTTAATTTACTTTGTGTTATTTGAACCAATGAACATGATTTGTTATTTATTTGAGACTTGCTTCTTGTTCTTGATGATGTTTCTTGGCTAAAACCTTTTAACTACCTAGGCTAATGACAATAGCATAATAAAGTTTGGATTTTTATTCGGTTTTTGTCGTGGTTGTGGATCTTTCTTGTACTGTAAAAGCTATGGGAGTTTAACTTGGTGCGTATGCGTGCTTGTGATTGTTTTATTATTGTTTATTGCTTCATTCGATTCTTGGTGACGGTCTTTATCACATAATAGAGTCGGATTAGGGTTCTTGATTTAGGTGAGTGTCTATATCACGTAATAGGTCATTAATCCTTTAGGGTGAAAACGCGTAAGTAACCTTAGAAACAATATTCGGTAATTTAATAAAATCAAGTGTGCTGCTAGACTCGTCGCGGAAAGGCTCGAGGATATTAATAGGTCTCGGTTTAGTTATAAGGACTTAACATTCCATTGTCTATTAAACCAAGATTAAAACCCGTAGTTGCTTTAGACGTTCGCGCGGCAAAGTAGAGCGTCTTACATAGGCACTTTCAAGAAACTAGAGGACGGAAAAGAAATCTAGAAAACCGGTAAGCGTAACAGCCTAGGTAGTGCCACAAGAATCGCCTTGAGAGTGTTTGAGGGGCTTAGTGGTGTCTTAATAGGTTTAGTATCTAAAGATCCCGGTTCCACACCACAAAATCATCGAATAGAAATCCATTCTGAGTTTAGCTTGCGTCTAGCCTAGGTAGTCTTCATCGCCTTTGGTCAAAATCTTCGTCCACATTCGTGTTTAGTCTTTTCTTTGATTTTTCTAGTTTAGTATTTTATTATATTTTTAGGATATTTAGAAAACCCCCCAATCAATAAACAACTAGTTGAGTCGTGTAAGTCTAGGTCTAGATAGAGTCATTAGCGTAATCAGTAGAGTCTCTTGGGTTCGATACTCGGACTTCCTTAGGCTATACTACACCGATCGGTACACTTGCCGGTTGTGTGGTTTAGGGTTTAGAGAGTCTTAGTTTTATAAATTTAAAGCTTAGAGAGTCTAGAATTAGGGTAATTTTAGTTGTTTTAATTAACCCATTTTCAGCACATCAGTGTTCAAAAAGAAAATGCATGTCAGGAAATGAAAGAGGAGTATGATTCAATAAAATTGGCTTACCACATTACAAAACAGTCATATGAAGATGTGAAGAGTCAAATGAAACTTGTTCAATCTAGATTGAGATACTATTCTGAAACAACTAATACGCTAAAAAGAAAATATTCAATAAAGCAACACGTTGTTAATTCTTATATTGAGGATGTTGCTAAGTTGAAGCGTCAAATAGCCGATTTAGAATAGGATAACAAGTTAAAAAGCTATCATGCGTCATCATATGTGCTTGAAAGAATTTTCAACATAAAACCGGGTGATGATGATTCTGAGCAGAACAAGAAAGGTATTGGTTCAGTGTATCATCAGGTTCCACCACCGTTTGAGGAAAAGTTCACATTCTATGATGACAAAAAGGTGGAAAAAGCTTTCAACATGGTTGATCAATTGCTAGAAAAAATTGACATAACTTATTCCAAATCTGATGATTCTAGTGATTCAGAGGTGGTAGATAAGGTCGTTGAAAGTGTCTTGAAAGAAGACGAGTCAGTTAAAACGGGTAAATCTGAATCACAAGATGAAAATAAAGGTAGTTTTCATGAAGGTTATCTGAAAAAGTCAAAATCTGAGAAAAAGGCGAACGATGATTCAAAAGGATTGATTTATACCATGATTGGATCGGACAAATTATTCTTAGATATAGTATTCCCGATTCAGAATGTGATTTCAGAAAAAAATTACAAAGTTTTCAAAATGATTGAATTTGAAAAATCTGAGATTCCAAAGTTTGCTGGAAAGAGTCACAAAACTTTTTATAACAAACCTGGTTACAAAAAGAAAAACATGAAGGCAGGTTTGGGTTATAAAAGGAAACAAAATTGGAAAAGAAATGAAACGCCAAATTATCAAACAAAAATGAATTTTGTTCACGGAACAAGTTCCGATGAAGAGAAAGAACTCAAATTTAGACGACAGTCTAATGCACAGTTCTATGCTCAGAAAAAGCAACAACAACAGGTCAAAGATGTGTCCAAGAGAACATGTTTCAAATTTGATCAAACTGGACATCTTGCTCGCAAGTGTCCAAATCTGAAACCTGTTGGTGTTGAAACGAAAAAGAAGTCTGATGATGTTGAGAAACAGAAATCTGAGAATGTGAAACAAAGGTCAACCAGATTTGATTCAAAACAAACTTGGAGGTACAACACAAATAAGTTTGCTTCGAACCAAACTTGGAAATCAAATCCAAATAGGTTTGATTCAAGACAAACCTGGAATTTTCACACACCCAGATTTAGAACAACACAAAGTTGGAGAACAAATGATGATATAACAAAACCACAACAGTTTTGGAAACCAACTGTTGTTCAGAATCAAAATGTTCAAAAAGATTCACATTTTTACAAAAGAGGTACTCCAAAAGGACAAACATGGTCTGTTAAGAAACAAATCGCTTCGGTAAATGATGAAAAAGTTGAAGTCAAAGTTGGCAAAATCATTGTACAAAATGACAAAGATTTTCCGAAGTTAAATGATGCATTTTGTGTTGAGATGCCTAAGGTCAAACAGACCTGGGCTAAATTGTTCAAATAATTCAATAGTTGAATGTGCAGGTGCTCAAGAAAATTGAAGATTGTGAGAATGGAAATCGGAGCAGCCTGGCACAAGGAGAGGAGAAGCCTGGCAAAGGTGAGTAGGTTTTTTAATTTTTGAATCAATTACAGTTGAAGAAAAGATTCCCTAAAGGGAACACACTTAAAGTCGAGCCTTCATCTCTTTGATTGAACGGAAGTTCATACCTGAGCTCTAAAGGTCTCGCACTAACCCAGAATATAGATATCAAATTGGTATACTCACCTGTAAGACTGAATCTAGGGAATTTTGTTACGGGAGTATATTCTGAGGTGGGACACGCGAATAAGTTTAAGTCCTTAAAACACTAATCCGTATCTCGAATCAATTGAACTTTGTGTGAAAATTTAAGTGGATCAGTATACTGATAATCTAAGCGAATTGTTTAGAACTTAAAGTGTTTAAAGCTCAACGATGCTAGTGATTTGTCAAAAACTGATATGATCCTCTAACACGAACTCAAACAAAAATATTGTCTATAAATATTTCTTTACTGCTTTATATTTCAGGAAAATACAAAAAGATTTTGATTTCACTTTAGTTTCGACAACCGATGTCTGAGAGCTGAATTTCGAAATCTAAGTATGCTGACTGTGTTTCTGAAAATAAAACAAGTTCATTAAGTTGAAACTTGAAATTTTTTAAATAAAAAAAAAATCAAAAACAGTTTGTGAGATCTCCAAGGTCATTAATTTGGACTTTGATGGTTAACTGTGAGGGATTTAGATGCTTAAATTGTTAAAATCTGTTTTAAAGAGCTAGTTTTCGATTTTGAATACTTAAAATACTGCCAAATCTATAAAGCATGTTGATAGGGGGAGAGAATCAAGTAATCCTAGACATATTAATATTATTATATTTTAGAACCATGATCTTGATTAAAAAGTTTAAGAGCCAGGTCATGATTCCTGGACAACCGAAAATTCTTTCACTGTTGAAATGTTTTTAGCTTATGCTGAGAGAGCCAGGTTTTTAATCCTGGATGATTCAAAATGTTTTTACTTATAAATGTTTGAGAATTGCAGATTCCAGATTACGATCCCGATAGCCGAGTCTAAGGGGGAGTCTGAAGACGAGCTCAACGCAAGCGGGAGCTTGTAACCGGAAAGCCAGGTGTCGATCCCAAAAGCACGGAAGCTTGACAAAAGGGGGAGCCTAAAGAAAGAGTCTACCGAAAGGGGGAGCAGCTGAAGCTGAAGACAGATCCGCGGGATTCTGTTCAAGAAAGAGGGAGTCTTTGTTGCTGAATATGTAATAAAGCTTCAAGAAGACTCAAGAGAGAGAGAAAGACAAGTCGCTACGAGATTGACTGCGGCAATATCCAAGGGGGAGTCTGTTAGTGCAGTAATGTCTATCGCCTCCGTCAATCCAATTCATAGTTGAAACAGATTAATTCTAGACTTTGTATTGTAATATGTAGGAAAAGGCAAGGTGGCATTTATGTAAGTAATGAGAAATCTCATTAAGCCCCTTGGCCTATAAATAGAACTCTTAGGGTTAGAGTTAAAAACTTTTGCACATTTGGAGACTTTAGAGCTTTGGAGCTAGAGAGAGAGTCTAAAGAGAGAAAGTGCAAGAGGTGATTCACGGTGCTTGTAATCTTTTCACATATTCAATCGAATCACAGATTTAGTACGTTTTCGTGTTCGGTCCACGCACGTGTACGGATTCCGCACGTCACACGTGTCGATACGTAATCGTTACGGAGTCGAAAACCGATCCTACAGTAAATACCATCAAATAATCCCTGGTTTCGAGTTTCAGGCATGCAATGTCGGTTTGTGTGGGCTGCAAGTCTGAAACATGCAGCTGTCCATCTTTCTGTTACTGGGCACTCTCTCGCGGCTAGCGAAAGAAATAGGGGAAGGTTTACGCGGCCCGTGACTCTCCTTGGAACAGGTTAAACAAGTTTCTCACTTGACAGTTTTAGTCCCTGGTCATTTATAACTTTATATATGTTTTATTTTTGGCATTCTTTGCCCCTAAAGTTAGTTTTAAGGATCTTGAAGATTTAAATAAACAACGTTAGGCTCGAGTTCGGTTAAAGGTCACCCGAAAACACTAGTTTCTCTCGTTGACGCTTTTAACCCTTTTTCTTGAAATCTTTCTCAATTATCACATAATGATACCGAAACCTTTTAATTCAGTAACATGCATTCTCGAGAGTAAAATCGAACATTACGAACTCCCGGGTTCGTTAAAAGGTCACTCAGAGGTAAGAGTTAACATGTTGACACGTTTAACCCCTACGTCTTGTAAACTTTCAACTTCTTTCACAAACGGATTCTCATGTCCGATAATTTACTCGTTTGAGAATACGAACATTGTGTAAGGTCAGTCAGAGGCATAAGTTTAGCATGTTGACACTTTTAGTCCCTCCGCATACATCTTTTCACTGTTTGTCAACTTTAGTCTTTCTAAATCAATCTTTTACACGTTTAGGGTTTAGGACACGTGTCTTCACATAATTGGACACGATTTTACGAGGTGTTACATCCTCACTCCCTTAAAAGAAATCTCGACCTCGAGATTTACTGAAATAAGTGAGGGTACTTTTGTCGCATAGTGGACTCAACCTCCCACGTATACTCAGGGCCTCTACGGGCATCCCATTTTACTTTCACAATCGGTACATGCTTCCTTCAGAGCTTTTTAACCTGTCGATCCTCGATCGATATAGGTCTTTCAACAAACCTCAGGCTTTCATCTATCTGTACGTCTTTATAAGACATTGCTAGCGATTCATCAGCTAGACACTTCTTTAAGTTACAGATGTGGAACACATTGTGAATTCCACTAAGCTCCTCAGGTAAGTTCAGCTTATAAGCTACACTCCCGACACATTCGATGATTTCGAATGGTCTGATATATCTTGGGCTTAGTTTGCACTTCTTACCAAAACGCATCACACCTTTCCAGGGTAATACTTTTAGTAAAACTTTGTCTCCTACCTCAAACATTAGAGGTTCGCGTCTCTTATCCGCATATCTTTTCTGCCTGTCTCTGGCAGCCTTTAGGCGATCACGAATTTGGACAATCTTATCCGTTGTTTCAAGAACTATCTCCAGTCCTGATAATTGAACTTCTCCAACTTCTGCCCAACAGACGGGCGTCCTACATTTTCTTCCATATAAAGCCTCGAAAGGCGTAGCCTGAATGCTGGTATGATAACTATTATTGTAGGAGAATTCAATTAAGGGAAGATGGTCATCCCAACTACCACCTAGATCAATGACACATGAGCGAAGCATGTCTTCTAACGTTTGAATTGTACGCTCACTTTGCCTATCCATTTGAGGATGGTAAGCAATACTGAAATTCAAATGAGTGCCCAATGATTGTTGGAAACTTTTCCAGAAATGAGAAGTGTATCTAGTATCTCTATCGGAGACAATAGATACTGACACTCCATGGAGAGACATGATCTCGTCCACATATAATTGGGCTAGCTTATCGGAACTATGAGTCTCCTTGATGGGTAAGAAATGAGCTGACTTAGTCAGTTTGTCAACTATGACCCATATTGTATCATTTCCATGCCTTGTCTTAGGTAACTTGGTGATAAAATCCATGGTTACCATCTCCCACTTCCATGTGGGGAGTTCTAACTGTTGTAGTAATCCTGACAACTTTCGATGTTTAGCTTTAACCTGAGAGCACGCCAGACATTTAGCTACGTGTGTGGCTATGGATTTCTTCAAACCCACCCACCAATAATTTGCCTTTAAATCTTGATACATTTTGTCGCCCCCAGGGTGAATCGAGTATCTAGAGTTATGAGCTTCCTGGAGGATTATATCTCTAAGTCCTCCACGAATAGGAACCTAGATTCTACCATTTAATTTGAGGATTCCATTATTCCCAGGTGACAACTGTTCAATAGTTGCACCTAATTTCTCGATTGGAAGGTTAGTTTCCAGTACAGCTTCCTTCAGCGGCTAACAGCCTTTCATTCAAGCTATTCTTAAGTTCAATACTTTTGGCATTAATCCATATAGGTTTGACTTTTTCTTTTCTGCTTAATGCATCTGCGACTACATTCGCTTTGCCAGGATGGTAGCGAATCTCACAATCGTAGTCATTTTAAGTTTCCATCCAACGGCGTTGCCTCATCTTTAGATCCTTCTGATTAAACAAGTATTGGAGACTTTTGTGATCTGAGTATATCACACATTTGGTTCCATATAAATAATGTCTCCATAACTTAAGTGCAAATACAACAGCACCCAATTCCAGATCGTGGGTGGTGTAATTCTTTTCATCCACCTTCAGTTGCCGTGATGCGTAGGCAATCACTTTGCCTCTTTGCATAAGCACACATCCCGTGCCAATGTGCGAAGCATCACAGTAGACAAAGAATTCTTCTATTCCTTCAGGAAATGTTAACACATGAGCATTGCTCAACTTCTGCTTGAGGATTTCAAAAGACTCTTGCTGTTTAGGACCCCAATCAAATTTTGCATTCTTGCGGGTCAAGGTAGTTAGAGGTGCGGCTATTCTTGAGAAGTTCTCGATAAATCTTCTGTAATATCCTGCTAATCCTAAGAAGCTGCGAATTTCAGTAGGTGTCTTTGGTGCTTCCCAGTTCATGATCGCTTCTATTTTAGCGGGATCCACTTGGATACCACGCTCTCTTACAATATGTCCAAGGAATTGGACTTCGCGAAGCTAGAATTCGCATTTGGAGAATTTAGCATAAAGCTTCTCCTGTTGTAGCAGTCCTAGGATGCACCGAAGGTGTTTCTCGTGATCAGCCTGATTACGAGAATAAATAAGTATGTCATCTATAAAGATGATGACAAACTTATCTAGGTACGGCTTGCAGACTCGATTCATGAGGTCCATGAATGTTGCAGGTGCGTTAGTGAGCCCGAATGGCATCACTAAGAACTCATAGTGGCCATACCTTGTCCTAAATGTGGTTTTAGGTACATCTTCAGTTCTAACTTTAAGCTGATGATACCCTGACCTTAGATCAATCATTGAGAAGAAGCTTGCCCCTTGTAGTTGACCAAACAGGTCATCGATCCTGGGCAATGGATAACGGTTCTTGATTGTCACTTTGTTTAGCTCGCGGTAATCAATGCACAAACGCATTGAACCATCCTTTTTTTAACAAACAGAATGGGTGCTCCCCAAGGTGACGAGCTGGGTTGTATAAAACCCTTTTCCAGTAATTCATCCAGTTGAGTTCTCAGCTCTTTCATTTCAGTTGGTGCTAAGCGGTAAGGAGCTCGTGCCACTAGTGCTGCTCCCGGCATGATGTCGATCCTGAACTCTACTTGCCTCTCAGGAGGTAATCCAGGTAGTTCATTTGGAAAGAAATCTGGCTACTCAGAAATGATTGGAATGTCTTCTATCTTGGGTTTCGGATCGTCTACTTTCACCTATGCCATGTAGATGACACATCCGCTATTTAAGCACTTAGATTCCTTAAGTATAGACACATTATCAGGCAATCCATAGTGCGTATCTCCATGAATGGTGGTCGATTCACCAGATGGGGTTTTGATGTTAACTAGTTTCTTATCGCAGGCGATTTGGGCTTGGTTACGTGACAACCAATCCATGCCTAAAACTATATCAAGCCCAACCAATTTCATTGGCAAAAGAGATAGCTGAATTGAATTATTCTTAATGGACATAAAGCATCCATCAAGAAGAGGTGAAGCAGTTTCTAAGGTACCGTCAGCGAGTTCTACCTCATATTTAATGTCTAGAGTTTTAATAGGCAGATTCAACAATTTACTAAACTTAGGGTCTACAGAAGACTTATCTGCTCCTGAATCAAATAAAACTCTAGCATAAACATCATTTATGACGAAGGTACCTGTTATAACTTTGTCATCCTTCACTGCCTCCTTGGTGTTCATCTGAAACACTCTAGCATTCGTTTTCTTTGCCTCATCAGGATTCTTGATATTCTTTGGGCAGTTAGTCTTGATGTGCCATTTTTCATTACAACCGTAGCAGGTTGCATCCTTCAAATCCCGGCACTCCAATGACTTGTGCCCTTTCTTCTTACAGATCTCACAGGGCTTGGCCTGTGGGTCTATAATGCATTTCCCGAAGTGCCTCTTATCACAGTTCTTGCACCGGGGTTTGCTACCAGACTGATTCTTCTTAAACCCAGAGTTTCCTTTCTTCTTTTTGTTAGACTGGTGGGACTGATCATCCTCCCTCTTTCTCTTTCCTTCCTCCGTGGCCCTCCTAGACTTACTCCTTATCACGTCAAGAGTAAGATACAGAGATAGATCTACAGCTGATCTATAAGTGGTAGGCTTTGAAGCCTTGACATTTCCCTTGATTTCAGGGGCTAAACCATGAATGAAGCACGCAATGTGCTTAGGCTCTGGAGTAACTAGGTATGGAATAAGTTTGGACATTGAGTTAAAACTGGTAACATACGACCTACAGTCCAGATCCTTCATGACCAAAGTTAGGAAATCAGTCTCCACCTTCTCCACTTCATGATGTGGACAATACGTTTCTTTCACAAGCTCAACAAATTTAACCCAAGAGAGGTTATACAAAGGGACCTTTCCTGTGGATTGGACCAAAGCTTTCCACCATGTCAGGGAGTCGCCCTTAAAGGACTGGGATACAAAGTTAACAATATCCTCCTTGGTACACCTACTTATGTCAACAACTGTTTCCATCTCATCAAGCCATTTCATACAATCAATGGCTCCTTTTTCCCCCGTGAAATCTCTTGGTTTACAAGAGACAAAACATTTGTAAGTACATCCCTTGTTATACCGGGGAGCCTGATCAAACACAATCTGTTTGTGAGGTTCGCTTTTCTGATTGGATGAATGCTCAGATTCATCCTTCCTTGACGTATGCAGTTTTGAGAGGGACTTAGAATGAGTTTTCAAACGAGCATCACTTGACTCTTTAAGTACCTCGTTCACAGCTTTAGTAACCGCTGTGTTTATCATGGCTTGCAGTTCAGTGCCAGTAACATTCAATCTTGTATTATTATTCCCATCAACTGGGTGACTGTGAGCTTCATCTGAGCCAGCCACTATCTAGATTTGAATGCTATAAATCAAGTAATAGTAATTTGTTTAGTTATCATATATCGAACCATCGTATTGAAATTATTTGATCATAATTTGCCTAGGTTACAAATGAACCATCAAAAGCATTTTAAACAGGATATAATCCTTACATATATTAGACAGGGGACATATGTCACAGCTGTCATGTCGTATGGACACTTTTATACAGTACAAGTTGTCTCGAAGGACATTTAGATGGAACAAAAGGCCTTGTCACTTGGAAAATTTTGAAATATAATTATGATCTTTTTTAGATCGAAGGTTTTATGGGTTGAACATAGTTCATCGCCTTTTTGACAAAGAGTTATAGGTTATAACTATCGTTGTCATGAAAAACAATATAAATTGGCCCGTAGGCAGAATGAATAACATCTCTAATGGATGTTTTAGTATAGTCATCGTATTTGATGATATTAGCCATGATTCACATTGATCATTCAGGTTTATGTAAAAGCTTGGAAGAATCCAAGTACTTTGAAGCTGGTGTGGTTTCTCACGCCACACTGCCAGGAGTGTTAACATGTTTTGGATGTTAACAAAGAGTTATTGTCTTAAGAGGGTTATACCATCATAGCCATTGATACTTTGGATAGGTTATATCTTTAAGAAAATCTTTTGAAATTTCTAAGCAGATCAATTAAAATTGAAATGATTGTTTGCATGTTGGTGAAATGAAAATACATATGTATGAATTTCAAAAGAAAAGAAAATTTTCATTAATAGTACTAAGGATTACAAAACTGCCCTAAACGGGTCTTTGAATAACATAAATTGTCCACGGAGGGACTAAAAAGAAAAAAAAACAAGTCCTCGTAGGGACTGATACTAGAAAGAAATTGTCCACGTAGGGACTTAATTTAAATAAAAAATATAAAATAAAACAAAGGTCTTCAACCGTCATGCCTCTTTCCCTTGATAAATTTCACGAGACCTTGAAAGAACTTATGAGTGTTCCTTTCACCCCTCTCCACCCTACGCTCAACATCTTGCACCCTTTGCAAGATTTATTGTTGTTGTTGTTGTTGTTGTTGGGGTGGAGGTTGAGGTTGTGGTTGTGGTTGTGGCTGAAATGGAGGGTATTGATACCCTTGGACAGGATACCCAGTTGGGTATGCAGGTGAAAACGGCGAAGGGTAGAGAGCGTTAAAGTTGACTGCTTCGACGTATGGGTCATAAGTAGGTGGTTGGTAGTCATAACCCGTAGGAGGTTGTGACCCAAACGGGTTATACCCAGTCGGATCTGTGTAGGTAGGAATTAGGTTTTCAAAACCCATTGGAGGTGGCGGTGGTGCAAAGGTGGCCGGTGTAACGTCGATTTCCGACACAGCATGTGAAGATCCACCCATTTGTGGATCTTCAGGGATCAGAGGATAGTTGCTAGAAGCTTGAGGGGAGCTAAATCTTGGTCCCCCTCGCACGGACATGCGTGCGTTTCTCCTCCGTCTTGGTGGTTCGGGAGGTGGCAGAGGTGGTTCCTCTGCTGGTAGTGGCGGTGGTGTCACCGCTTGAAAATGCGGCTCCTCTAATGGAGGTTGTGGTGGGGTGTTGTGGTATGAAGGGGTGTTTGCAAATTTCCACTGCCCCCACCATTCTTTATATTCATCGGGACCTTGATAAGGAGATCCCGCAAAAGAAGAACCGCTTGAGATATCTATGGGATGCGTGAGCATCCCAGAAGGTGGCATTTCTGGATCCGGATCTTCATCCAAATCCATGTCTTAGGAGAAGTGGTCTTCAGGGCCCAACGAGTTGAATCCCGCTGGTGAATTGATATATTCATCAGGGTCAAAGTAACCCTGTGAATAGGAGTGGTGAGAAGCAGAATGATGTAAAGAGTGGTGAGAAGAGTGGTGGGAATGATGTGAATGCAGCGAATGGTGCGAATGTTGGGGCTCTTCTGGTTGTGGTGGCTTGAAAGAATGATGGTAGAATGGCAAAGTGCTTAATGAAACAGATCGCATCGCGGGCTTGAGTGAATGCATCCAATCATCATAAGGATCGGAGCTGAAAAATGCCGAAGGCGTACGACGGTGAGAGGGTCCTGCTTGGCTGGATGGTCCCCCTCTCATTGGACCTTTTCCTCTACCTCCTCTTACACATGGCAGCATCTTTTTATAAGTAAACCTGTCAAAAACAAAAAAAACAACATATATAAACCAAATAAAGATTAAGAATAATCCTAGGTCATTTGCCTAGACTCGGAAGTCTAAGGAATGTGCTACTGTGTCATTGAGATTAAACACAAAAGGCTAGTATTTAATTCACTCAATGTTGGCTCTGATACCAACCTGTCACACCTCGATATTTCCACATAATCTGGTGGGCCCAGTGGGGAGTATCGTGACGTAGTTGATATTATCATAAACAGTTAAACACATATATAGCACAGCAGAAGGCTTGTAAGTTTAATTACTATTACAACCCAAAATGTTCAAAGTACAAAATGAAAGAATATACAGGCGGTTGTAAAAGATATCCACAGGCGGACCATTAAATAAATACATAAAACAGAGTTCGACAGACTTTAGGCATCTAGGGATTTGCAAGATCCACTTATTTAATGCCAAGTAGCTCCAGCCTAGTTCGTGAGGTACCTGTCACTTAGTCTTTGGAAAATACGCCAGTTTACACTGGTAAATACAATTAACTACTCATTTGAAAACATTTATGAAAATTGGTTTAAGTGCTTGAAGCACAAAGATTCTTTTATAACTTGGGACAATTTCATTTAAAATCTTGTATACAGCTTTACATGTTTGTCATACATTGGGGGCCGGTTTGGAAACCGGTCATGATTAACTGACTCACCACTTATAAAACCCACAAAGGAGTTATCCCCAACTTGTGGGTAATTTATTATTTTAGCATTTGCATCTATCGGGTGTATGCCTACACCCCGTGCATAGGTCGTGACCATTAATAACTTAAATGAGCTGAGGATATCCAGGATACGGTCGTTAACCCCCAAAGTTTATGTTATCAAACAAAGCAAATTAAAAAGGGTTATGCAGATTTATTAAATCACAATCCAACTAAATGATATCATACCCAACTAAGCGGTAATAATTTACCGTATCCCAAGCCCGTATAAGGGAAATAAGTTAAAAGTATTTACCTGAGTTTAAATGCAAGAATTCTACTCAGCCGTATAATACTAAGACTTTATGCAGGTATCTTCTACCAAGGCTATGTAATCTGAATTGAAGGTTTTATTAACCTATTAGGATACTAACGGGTCTTATTTAAGTCAATGACTTAGACCGGTTAGTTTTAAGGATACTTTACGGTACGAAACGCTAGATTAAGCGAAGACCGGAATGGAATGGAATTTAGACCCAACAAGTTTGAAGACTTGTATAATATGGGTAAACTAAATACATTCTGGATTTTGAAGTTTAGGTGACAAGGTTAGACCCGTTTCGGTTAATTCATGCAAACTAGTTACATAAACCGAACCGGAACGCGTAGAAGCATAAACGGGTAACCGAATGAGACATATACAAGTTCCATATGTTATTATGCTAAAAATATGTTATGACATCAGCAGGATATCAACACGTATGCCCATAAAGGTTTTAAAACCGAATTACGCCCTATAAGGGCATTTTGGTCATTTTAAGATTTATAAACGGGGTTTATAGGTAAACTGAAGTTCTGGTAAAAAACACTCTGTAAAAGTATTTAATTTATGATGTTATATCAGTAGGATATCATACATATGTGTGGTTTACCATTTATGGCCAAACTATGCCCCGAAAGGGCATTTTGGTCATTTCACATATGCTTTTAAGGACTTAATTGGGGTTCTGAGTTCAAGACTTATATCTACTGTAAAAATATTTAAAATCATTTATAAAATAAGTAGGTAACAAGTCTTGGGTGCTAAATATGGTTTTAAACCATACTACGCACCTAATTCCAAAGTTCAAGCGATTCTGAGATTTTGACCAGCTTTGAATGGTCAAAATATTTTATTTTTCATAACACATCAGTAGCAAAAGGTTTTTTCATGTTAATTATAGAGTGAATTGCAAGTTTTGTCCTTTATCTTTATACTCAATTGCAGGCGGTGTCCTTTATCTTTAAAATTGATGAGTTTTGTACTTAATGTTTCAAAATACTACAAGCTTTGTCCTTTAGCGCTAACTAAGTTAAAATTTTCTGTTAAATCTAATCATGTGTCTTGCACATGAGGGCATTTTTGTCATTCACCTTTCTAAAGACTAATTATGTAAATAACTCACTCTTTTTCTCACCTCCCTCCAACTCAACCTAAACAACCACCAACCTCCACCACTCTTTTTCCCTAACACCTTGTTTGCTATAAAATCACCACTCTCCACCAGTTTTTTCCCTAACACCTCTGCTCCCAAATAATACTTTACAAAGTTATTAATCACAGAGGTAATATGAAGTCAACCATCACCACCAAGTTATTAATTACACAGGTAATCTGAAGTCCTTTTTATTAACATAAGAAAAATGAATTGGTCAATAAACCAATTCAATAAAGCAGATGAATTAATAATTAAAACAAACATGATATTTTCTTTCTTCGTCACTTTAATCAACTAAGGGGCCACAAATACAATTCAAACATGTATCATTTATTATCTCATCCACAACTTGACATATCTTGAATTCTCGGGATGTGAGGCACAATATTGAGTTTGAGAAATCAAAGTGTACCATGTTTGATTCAAAATTTAGGGGTTTAAGAAAGCGCTTGATTCAGACCCTGCCACTTCAGATACAACCACCATCAAGTTCGTCTGATTAGGGTTACCGGAGCCCAGTCAGAACCCTAGTCGCTGCCTTTTTCTCCTTGCCTTTTCTCCTTCGTTGGAAGTTGGAACCTTAACCCGTTACTAACCTGCTTGATCACCCTAGATTGCCGCCATGGTTGTTCCTTCACCGCAAAATGATGGTGGGTGGTGCAATCTGGTGGTGATGATGGGGTGGTGGTGGAGGTCGTGTAGTGTGGAGAGAGAAAGGTAGAGAGAGGAAGAATGGTGGCGGAAGGAGGCTGTAGTGGAAGGAGTTGGTGGTGGTGGACTGCGTAACATTCCCAAAATTTTTATTTATATAAAATATATAAAAACTTATGTTATTAAAAGAATACATCATGGGTAAGTTGACCAATGGAAATATGAGGTATTTTGAGCAAGCATAGGAACCATTTAATAATTATAAAAATACATTACATTTGGACCTACTCTGTTTTTAATGAAACTTGGTTCAAAATGTAGATAAAAATATGCTCGTCCTAATGGCATATTCATCATTTTATAAAACGTCATATTTTAGAAGTTATAAGCGCCACGCAGTTAAATTAATTATAATATATATATATATATTATATAAAATAATTCAAAACTAAAGTCATATGTTAGTGCACGTAAATCTCAAAGAAATAAAATAATATAAATTTCAAATTACTTTCAATAACTTCAAAGGGCACATGTAGGCACTATGTTGTGTCTACGTGCATGGCAAAAATTAGAATATGACATTTCAATTGCTACTATATAAGAGCATTCAACCTTTCAAAATCAATTGTTCATTCGTATCTCTATCTCTCGGCCCTTCCAGTCCCTCTTTAAATTCCATTTTATTTTCAACCTATAATAATAAAGTCCAACACTGTTTAAAGTATTGTAGCCCCTGATCACTGATACCCTGTCCAAGTAACGTAGGGCCCCGTAACGTATGTCAAGGCTCTGTCTAAATTCGTTGGGGTTCTGTCTCGTGACATAGGGATAAAGTAGAATTGGGTCACTATACTTAATGTGAGTGCACTATATATTCTATTAAATAATCCAGGAGTTGTACCAAGATATATCAACCCTCCAAAATATTTCTAACACCCCTAATATATTTAGAATACCCTATATGTTTTTAAATACACCCCGTGTATGAAAACCGAGCCCGAAATACAATATAACATTAAAAATAAATGAAAAACAAGAAAAGTTAAGTTGAGGCGGGCCGCGTAAGGTACCCCATAACCCTAACGCGGGCCGCGCGAGGCTAAAAAGATGGCGCAGCCCGGTGCAGCCACGTGGCCCAACACCCGACAAGTCTATAAGCTGACCCAGCCCAGCTATACATTGACTGGAGGTCAACGCGGGCCGCGTAAGCCCTGCCTCTATGTTACGCGGGCCGCGACAAATCCAAACTCAGCACCTATAAATAGAACGCATCAGATCTCAGTTGAATTCGTTCATTTCTTTCTTTCTTAAGCAAATTTCTGAATAGAAGGCATAATACTCGGGTATTATACCCCCTAATTAGTGAAGCTCTTCCTCGTTGTAAGTATCATAACCCCTGGATACGTATTAGATACGCTGCCCGATTGATTTAGGGTTCCGTAATGACTGTCATGGTTCTGCCCGACGTAGTCGTTGGAATGTCGTCTCGGGAGGGTATTACTAATGTTAAAATATGTTATTATACTAACACGTGTGCATTGTTTATTTAATTAGATTATAACTAGGAAGTCACAAAGGAAAGCCCTATAATAGCAATGTGAGTTTATCCTCTTTTTTGTTAACATTTTTAGAATATTTTACAAAACCTTAATTATTTTACAATGTGATTAAGCGGTGATTGAGTCTTTGTAGTTCTTCAATTAGTGCCGGTATGTTGGGGTTTTGTATACAAACTTTACTACCGCGAGTAGTAAGTCGGGGATGACAGTACGTTACCATTGGACAATGAGTTAGCCAATGTGTAATATGACCCACAAGTCAGGATTGACAGTACTGAATGAGTAATTATGTAGAAATAAACAATGTGATCGCTTTCAATACTGTTTTAATTGATAAAATGTTTCTTGATTAAATTGGGATTCACTCACCAGTATTTCCCACTGACAAATGTTTTTAAAACGCGTTTCAGGTAACACAATGTGACAGCCAATTAGTAAAAAGCCAGCTGAAGAGCACTGACGGCTTGGAAAAATGTGGCTATAAAAGTTACCTAAAATACGATGTTTTAAATTCAATAAAGTAGGGTTTAACCCCTATAAACATGTTGTAATAAGAAACTTGGGTTTTACCCATGTGATTATAAAAATAAAATATGGTGGTTTTACTCTGATAAACATTTCCTAATTACGGTCTTGAAGTAACTTCCGCTGCCAAATTAATAACTGATACCACCGCCACTGAGTTCACGGTCGCCCGTTCCCGGGACAGATAAGAGGGCGGGGGTTGTGACAGAAGGTGGTATCAGAGCCTAGCCACTGGTTCAAGCCAAAGAAGTGTTCTGCTGACACTTAAATTTTAAATTCTATGTTAGGAAATAACTTATGTGATTATGTGTTTTATATTATTTGACTATTTTTTAGTCTACAGTATGGGTAAGCAAAGAATTTTGGACATCTATCGTCAACTAGATAGTTCACCAAAAGATAAGGGAACCTCATTTCAACCAAATCCCTCAGGATACTCAGCAGATACTGAGGAATGAATATTTATTCGTAAGACAGTCTGAGAAACCATTTACCACTAAGAAGAGAAGTAGGATTATTAGCAAAAGTCAAGAGAAAATAAAGAAGTCACAACCAAAGGGAGCGAAAATTTATAAGGAAATAAATGCACAAACTCAGGAAACAGGCAATAACTTACTAGGGGAAGATGAATTAGATGAACAATGGGTAAATCTCCATATGTTAGCCACTACAGCAGTAAATGCTAACTTATATTAAATAGTCGAACGGCCAAACCAGTACCAACACCCATGCCACCTATGAGCTAGAAACTTTAAAGGAACTTCGCTCATTAGATAACAACTTAGTAGAGACAGGAGATAGAATAAGCCTTATATAAAAGCATGTTGAGCCTAATACTCCTATAACCTAGATAGACTAAAATAAGTTACGGATGCATAATCACTAGTATATTTTGAATTCCAGTTGTAGTTTGTAATAAATACATATATATAAGTTGCAATGCTCGCCGTTTTTAATCAATCTATTTTTATGATTGTACCCAAATATTTGTACTATAAATTTGTCTGTGATAATTAATACCACCCACTCAAATAATAATCATAATATACATCAAACTAAGTTAGTTATTAATAAAGCAGTCATGTTTATGATTCTCTTTTGGAACCAATTATTTACTTTGGTTTAAAATACATATTGAAATATATGGTATAAAGCTTTAAAACTTTGTGGTTTTAATAATATTATTTCAAAATAATTTATATTTAATAAAACCAAAGCTATTAAAGTAACTGAAAGGATTTTAAGAATTAATAAAATTCAAAAAGATTTCTTTAGTAGATCAACCCAAAGCAAGTTTTGAAAACACAGGTGTACCAATTTCCCACTTTATTTTATCCCTTCTGGTTTATAACTAGTTGACCATAATACTTTATACTTTCATAGTTTTATGAAATAACTAATGCTGGGATTACTTTTAAAGATTTCTATTAAAATACTTAGTAATAAAATAGATGGTTAAATGAATATGATGAGTATTCGTGATTAAATAAAATCATTTAGAATTTTTAGAGAATTGGGTTGTATAAATCGAAGAAAGAGAAAATATAGTTATAATAATAATGATACTACTACTAATAAGCGTTATTATAATATTTAATCGAAATATATATATATATATATATATGTTGGATAGACTATGTTTAACGATGTCATAAAAATGATTAGTTATGAAAATTTGATGTTCATAAATTTTTGTTATATAAAGGGATAAGATGTAGATAGATTATTTTGGTATAAGGAGATATATTTTAATTATAAGTTGTGAAGAAAAAAAGATCATAACAGGTTCTTACAGTCATGTATTTTTCAAATAACTATATACACCAAAGCATCATGCAAATATGTTTTATTAGTCATTTACTAATAACTTGGATAAATATGTAACTTTATGTATATATATTTATGTAATAATTAATATATTATAAAATTCACAGATAAAGCCCGTATTTTAAGATACTCAATAAATATTCATGGATAATGGAATATGATTAAATCAAGAAAATATGTTCTACATGATTACTAAAGTATATATTTATTTAAAAACACCATATAAGATTTTAAATAACTCATAAGTTTGATTGCGACCTATATCTATAAATACCCAAAAGTTATATATCTATAGGATAGCTATGTAATGAAAATTTTTATATATCTTTATGGTGTATTATAAAAGAAAAGAAAAGAAAAGAAAAGATAGATCTAATGATTTATATAATCGGTATATATAAAAGAGAATAAATAATTTTAAAAGTAAAAGATGTTACAAAATGAAAATCCCTTTTCCAACTCCACTTAAATTAATAATTTAAGTATTCTATTTATTTACTTAATTATTTATTTTACCTGGCACATTAAAATTTCCCTGAAAATTCTAGTTTTTTTTTTTTCATTTTCAAAACTAAAATTTAAAATAGATACCCCACATAAATATGATTGACCCAATTGTGTATTTAATACAGTTGTCTTTTATATAACTTTATTTAAAATCCAGATTACCATCTTAATATTGTAATATCTTTAAATAAATTACTATTAATATTGTATGGGATATACATACATATTTCAATACATGTATATTACTCAAATATATTTAGAATCAATTTTTGAAACGTCAAACTTTGTATTACTTACTATGTTATGTGTTTTAAGTTTATACTATATATTAATATTTAATCTTATATATATATATATATATATATATATATATATATCTGCTATATTGTTATGAATTACAGAAAGTAATTTATGTATAGTATATATATATATATATATATCTTTGTAACCCATAAAATGTCATGAGTCACATATGCACATATTCTTCTAAATAATGCCTCTCAATCTTAAATGTATATTATAATTGATTCTTATAAAGGAAAAGATAGGAATGTGATAATTGGAATAAGTATATAGATGGTTACTTGAGGAGAAATTATTAAGGTAACATAAATAGTGAGTCTGGTATAGTTTAACCCATTAGTTAAAAATGAAACTGTTCTTATGAGTCCAGAAAATTTATATTTTGAGTAATTTATTTCCCTAAACTTTTAATTCCAAAATATTATATTTGACAGAAATTTATCTCAATATACTACCTTTATAAAAGGATAAAATAAAGTCATGGAAATAAGCTTGATGATTGGTACCATCGAATGTATAGTTATTATTTTATATATGTGTGTATATATTCCGTAAGTTTAAAATTAACTAAAGATTTGAAATTTTATACACATATATGCATTTCTTGATGGTATACCTAATATAATAATATCTTCTGTAAGATAAACATAAGAGAAAATGTTATTAGTAATTCATATAAAAATATGAAGTTATTATAAGAATAAACCATGAAACCTACTATGTTTTAAAATGCCATTTGTCTCAATGAAATATTCCTTGTAACGGGTTCTAAGATTTTATAAGCATACTCTTCACATTTAACCTAACTATAGTGTCAATGGAGACAATTATATTTTTGTCAAAACTTCATTTTCCAAGCAAAAGAAAAACCACAACCATAATAATATCTATGCTTAACTGAAAGAGTTGGGATATTGATATTCACTGGTCACATCCAGAACAGTATTTAGACTTGAACCTAAGAAGAATGCCTTAGTATAAAGTTTTGAGATAAGCCAATTACTTGCATAGATAAAGTGTGATGGTTATTGCTATCCCGTGAGGATGATGACTAGAACAGTGCCTGTATGATAAATAAGCGATAACAACTGGCCACTGTTATTTCTTGTTTATTCGTACTACTCGGTTCTAGAATATGATCCATCACGAGAATACTGATTTCCTTGTTTCTTGATGCAATCTATAATAAACAATGTACTTTCAAAATCCTAATTTGAGAGAAGTCTATTTATGGGAAATACCATGATAATTACCTCTCTGGTAAAACTGGGCATGGTGTGGTAAACTCTCCAGCTTGTCCGGGTAAGATGTGGTTACCTCTCCGGCAAAACTGAGTATAGTGTGGTAGACTCTCCAGCTTGTCCGGGTGAGATGGGGTTACCTCTCCGGCAAGACCGGATAAGATGGGGTATGTGTTATGAAATTCCCTAAATAGTACCATGACTTGATGTCTGACCTGTTTTTAGAAATATGAATCTGTTAAATACATTGACCTTATGAATGGTATGTATATTACAA
Source organism: Helianthus annuus (assembly GCF_002127325.2). Classification (NCBI taxonomy): domain Eukaryota; kingdom Viridiplantae; phylum Streptophyta; class Magnoliopsida; order Asterales; family Asteraceae; genus Helianthus; species Helianthus annuus. The sequence goes on from NC_035442.2 coordinate 145,665,691, forward strand.
ATATGTGAAATACATGATTATATAGATATATGTATCTATAAGGAAATCCAAAAGCCATAATGATTGACAGTTAGGAATAAATCACGAACAGGTGTGTCAATGATAATTTTAGATTTATTTATTAGGAATCTCTTGTATACGTCTATAATTCCAATATCAAACACTATTCTGTTTGATCATCAGTCTCGAAACTCGTGCGACAAGATGAACAACGGGAACCCTATAAGTTGGGACGTTATGGAAAGTATAAGAAATTCCTTTAAAATTGTTAAACGCATTAGGAAACCTGTAACTAAAAGCTGTGTTAAAATACAAAACATATTTCAGTCAAGAATAAGAATCTCATAGAGAATAGTTCTGGTCAAAGTAAAGTGAAATTCAAAATAAAGACCAGAATATAACTAGAAACTAAACTAACTAAATATTCATCCATATTTCAGGAAATCTCGAGGACGAGATTTAAAACAAGGTGGGGAGGATGTGACATTCCCAAAATTTTTATTTATTTAAAATATATAAAAACTTATGTTATTAAAAGAATACATCATGGGTAAGTTGACCAATGGAAATATGAGGTATTTTGAGAAAGCATAGGAACCATTTAATAATTATAAAAATACATTATATTTGGACCTACTCTGTTTTTAATGAAACTTGGTTCAAAATGTAGATAAAAATATGCTCGTCCTAATGGCATATTCATCATTTTATAAAACGTCATATTTTAGAAGTTATAAGCGCCACGCAGTTAAATTAATTATAATATATATATATATAATAATAATAATAATTCAAAACTAAAGTCATATGTTAGTGCACGTAAATCTCAAAGAAATAAAATAATATAAATTTCAAATTACTTTCAATAACTTCAAAGGGCACGTGTAGGCACTATGTTGTGTCTACGTGCATGGCAAAAATTAGAATATGACATTTCAATTGCTTAACCTTCAAGTTATAGCTACTATATCAGCCTTTCAAAATCAATTGTTCATTCCTAAAATGCAAAACCATTAAAGGAAATTTGACAACACGATACTGATAGCTTTGTCTCGCCATCCATGTTCTGCTAATCATGCACTGAATTACACTAAAAGCAATAATTACCCCCATGATTTACAACACATTGATTTTTACAGTTTGAAAACCGTTTTTCAATCTGATGAATGTAATCATGTTTGTTCAGCCGTGAGGGTTTCGGCGTATTCAATTAACAATTATTCTAACAAAAACTAAAACATAACATATTTTTGGTTTTTAATTTTTTTAATTTTTTTAGGGTTTTGAAAATATTGTTTATTTATGTACAAACAACACTCAAACTAAACTCCCTGTTCAACCAAACCAGGGTCCTGCAACCTCCTCCTGTGCCAGGTTGCTCCAACTATCATTCTCACAATCTTCAGCACCATTGAGCACCTTCACATTCAAACTTTATCAATCATTTGAACAATTTAGCCCTGGTCTGTTGGACCTTAGGCATTTCAACACAATAATTTTCATTCAATTTTGGAAATTCTTTGTCATTTAAAACTTTTCCAGCTTTGATCTCAACTTTCTCATCTTTTACCGACGACACTTGTTTCTTAGCACTCCACACTTGACCTTCCGGAGTACCTCTTTTGTAAAAATTTGTTCCTTTCTGAACCTTTTGATTTTGAACAACATTTTTAGGTTTCCAAAACTCTTGAGGTTTTGTCATATCAACAGATGTTCTCCAACTCTGTGTTGTTCTGAATCTGGGTGTGTGAGAATTCCAGGTCTGTCTTGAATCAAACCTGTTCGGGTTTGATTTCCATTTTTGATTGGAAGCAAACTTGTACGTATTGTATCTCCAAGTTTGTTTCAAATCAAATCTGGTTGACCTTGGTGTCACATTCTCAGATTTCTGTTTTTCAACATCAACAGGCTTTGGATTTGGACATTTTCGTGCAACATGTCCAATTTGGTCACACTTAAAACACACTTTCTTTGAAACATCCTTGGCCTGTTGTTGTTTCTTTTTCATAGCATCAAACTCCTCATTAGACTGTTGTCCAAATTTGAGTTTTTCCTCTTCTGTGAAGCATTTTCCTTGAACAAAACTCATTTTTGTCTGAAAATTTGGCATTTCAGTTTTCTTTCGATTTTGTTTCTTCTTATAACCCAAACCAGCCTTCATGTTTTTCTTCTTAGAACCAGGTTTGTTATAAGAACCTTTGTAACCTTTACCAGCAAACTTCGACATTTCAGATTTCTCAATTTCAACCATCTTGAAAACTTTGTCAATTTTCTCTGAAATCACATTTTGAATCGGGAAAACAACATCTAAGAATAGTTTGTCCGATCCAATCATGGTATAAACCAATCCTTTTGAATCATCATTCAAATTCTTCTCGGATTTTGTGTCTTTCAGATATCCATCATAAAGATTTCCTTCATCTTCATCCTGTGATTCAGACTTACCTTTTGTAGACTCATCTTTCAAAACACTATCAACCACCTTACTTACCACCTCTGAATCATCAGCATCATCAGATTTGGTGTAAGTCACATCGATACTTTCAGGTAATTGGTCAGCTATGTTCAAACCCTTTGCCACCTTTTCCTCATCATAAAAAGTATAATTGTTTCTCAATGGTGGTGGTACCTGATGAAATTCTGAACCAATACCCTTTTTGCAATTATCAGTATCTTTGTCATCCGGTGTGATATTGAAAATGCGTTCGAGAATGTACAAAGAGTTATGATAACTTTGAAGTTTGGTAACAACCTTTTCTTTTTCAGCCAAGACTTGTTTAAGATTAGCAATTTCATCAACACATTTGTTCAATTCAATTTGCTTTTCTTTAAACTTTCTTTCATACATTTCTTTAGTGATTAAAGTTTCAGATAGTCTTTGATCAAAACTTTTGACTTGGCTTTTCAAAGTATCATAAGCCTCTTGTACTCTCTGACTCGACCATTTTAAAGAATCATACTGTTTTTGTAAATCTTGAAATTTAGATTCTTTTTCAACACAATCGACACACTTTGCTGTACACAGTTGTCGATAAACCTCATTATCTTTTTCAAGACCTTGACATTTCTGTTTCAGTATTTCAACTTTTGTTTTCAAAATGTCTTCTTTGTCAATCATTTCTTTACACTTTATTGTGAAAACATTTTCAAGTTTAACAATATCATTGTCTTTTGTGTTTATGATGTCATCTTTTTCAATACAGGCTTTGCATATTTCTATGCAATTCCTGCACTTGTTTTCGTTTTCATCAACCAATTCAACATTCGATAAGTCAGAAGATTTTCTAACCTCAGTTTCTTTCAGCATCGATTCTTCTTTCTCACCTTTCTGATCTTCTTCTTTCTTCTCTTTTTCTTCCATCTTCTGTTCCTCTTCTACTTCATTCTTTGCCATATCCTTCATTTCTTCAACCATCTTTTTCAACTCTTCTTCTTTCTTTTTCTTCATTTCTACCACCTTTGGTAAACTCGCTTCACAAACCTCTCTTATTTTCTTTTCCAAATCAGGCAGATAAGCTTTATCAGATAACCTTCGTGTGTTGAAAGTAGCCTGCCTTGGAAGCAAATTTGTTACAGCTTCAAAATCCACTTTTGATGGGTCAACAACTGGATTACCCCGTGGATCCATGTAACATTCTAATTCATCATTCCATCTTTTGGCTCTCTGGGCTTCTTTAAATGGTTCCCTGAATTTTTCGATTTCCCATCTTGCGTAGTCATTTCTCCACCATTTATCATGATCAAAAGCCATAATGTGAAATTCTTGAATAACCTGAATATCTCGAATTACCTGAATCACACAAAACAAACAAACACTTATCAGTTCAAACACTATCAAACAATTGAAACAAAATAATACTCGAACTGGTGAATATTCTTGTGCGGACAGAAGGATGACACACTGTTCAGACTGAAAGTTGACACACTGTGCGGACTGAACTTGATGCGAACTGGGATTTAATTTGTCAAACCGTACGAAGTGCTATGACCTGGATCAAATTCAAACAATTCTGACAAAACCACGCGACCTGAGACTGAATCACCTCTTGTGAACTAGATCAAATGGGCTTTAAACTTGAACTATCATGTAAATTGATACAATCCTATAAGTGAAAGGCCGATGATATAAATCCACAATACACTTTGATTGGACCGCTAGTCTGTTAGCAATTATTAAACTCACATGGGATGCCAAAACTGAAACATCGGCTGTAACTATTATTAATCATGGGCTGCTATTTTTGTTAACAATTTGATTTGTAATTTGGGCCACCAAATTCACTAATCCTTCAACTGATTAGACCGACACACTTAAAGTTTTTTTTTTAAATTTGATTTGTCCTTTCTAAAGTGGGTCGGTGTAATTTGTTCACTAATTGAAAAGTCATATATCTTGAAAGTGAATTAATTTCTTTGTTGGCCAGTGTTTTCAAGTTCAAGTATAGTACTCACAATCAAGTAGATCAGGTCATTTGGACTTAAGTTCAACTCGCACAGTTTGATCATTCAAAGATTCAGTTCGTTCGAATTCAAACTCGTTCCAAGTCGTGTGGTTTTGCTAGGTCATTGAAAAAAAAGGTTGTGTGATTTTAATCCGGGTCATATCACTTCGTACGGTTGTGTGGTTTGACACATTAAATCTCAGCTCGCATCAAGTTCAGTCTGCACAGTCTGTCAACTTTCTGTCAGCACAAGAATATTCACCAGTTCGAGTATTATTGTGTTTCAGTTGTTAGATAAGTGTTTGAACTGATAAGTGTTTGTTTATTTTGTGTGATTCAGGTTATTCAAGAATTTCACATTATGGCTTGTGATCATGATAAATGGTGGAGAAATGACTACGCAAGATGGGAAATCAAAAAATTCAGGGAACCATTCAAAGAAGCCCAGAGAGCCAAAAGATGGAATGATGAATTAGAATGTTACATGGATCCACGGGGTAATACAGTTGTTGACCCATCAAAAGTGGATTTTGAAGCTGTAACAAATTTGCTTCCAAGGTAGGCTACTTTCAACACACGAAGGTTAACTGAAATGCCAAATTTTCAGAAAAAAATGAGTTTTGTTCAAGGAAAAAGCTTCACAGAAGAGGAAAAACTCAAAACTGGACAACAGTCTAATGCAGAGTTTGAGGCTATGAAAAAGAAACAACAACAGGCAAAGGATGTTCAAAGAAAGTTTGTTTTAAATGTGATAAAATTGGACATGTTGCAAGAAAGTGTCCAAATCCAAAGCCTGTTGATGTTGATGTTGAGAGTGTGAAATCTAGGTCAACCAGATTTGATTCGAAACAAACTTGGAGGTATAACACAAACAAGTTTGCTTCAATCAAAATTGGAAATCAAACTCAAACAGGTTCAATTCAAGACAGACCTGGAATTCTCACACACCCAAATTGAGAACAACACAGAGTTGGAAAACATCTGTCGATATGACAAAACCTCAAGAGTTTTGGAAACCAAGTGTTGTTCAGAAACAAAAGATTGAAAAACAGACAAATTTTTACAAAAGAGTTACTCCGAAAGGTCAAGTGTGGAGTGCTAAGAAACAAATGTCGTCGGTAAAAGATGAGAAAGTTGAGATGAAAGCTGGAAAAGTTTTAAATGACGAAGAATTTCCAAAACTGAATGAAAATTATTGTGTTGAATTGCCTAAGGTCCAACAGACATGGGCTAAATTGTTCAAATGATTGATAAAGTTTGAATGTGCAGGTGCTCAACGGTGTTGAAGATTGTGAGAATGATAGTTGGAGCAACTTGGCACAGGAGGAGGTTGAAGGACCCTGGTTTGGTTGAACAGGGAGTTTAGTTTGAGTGTTGTTTATATAAATAAACAATATTTTCAAAACCCTAAAAAAACTTGAAAAATTAAAAACCAAAAATATGTTATGTTTTAGTTTTTGTTAGAATAATTGTTAATTGAATACGCCGAAACCCTCACGGCTGAACAAACATGATTACATTCATCAGACTGAAAAACGGGTTTCAAACTGTAAAAATCAATGTGTTGTAAATCATGGGGGTATTGTATGTTAGTTTTTCTGCTAATTGTGCTAAATAGTATGTTATGTTTTCTGTAATTCGGTACACGAGAAGCAGAAAATGGATGGCGAGACAAAGCTATCTACATCGGTTATCAAATTTTTAATGATTTTGCATTTTAGGGGGAGAAAAATTGTCAGAAAATACAAAAACATTAGAAAATTTGAAAAAGCCAAAATCATGATAAAATTCAAAAATTTGAGTTTTGCGTAAAAAGAGGAAATGATAGTACATCAGTAGACAGTTATAGTATGCTAAAGAATTGTAATTAATAGTGTTAAACAGTCTCACTGATGATATGCCGATAGGTTTTTATACACTTAGTAAACTTTTTCGGGATATAAACCTAAATTCAAATACTTTGCTTATTTCGTGGGGAACACTACTTGGATATATAGGTAACCCCTGAAATCTCGTTTGAAAGGTCTCGTATTCTGATATACTAGGTTTTTATACTCAATGATGCCTGGGGTATTATTCCGGGACTTCTGCTGAACGGAAGTTCTGACCTAGTCCTTGGATAATACTTTCACCAAATGCTTGAAACATAGCATAAACCCTCAGCATGCAGATGAAACAATAAAATTGATAGTCGCTGCTGTTGTAACTAAAAGATCCTCTAAAGGGGACATACTGAAAAGTCGAAGCTGATATCTCTCTGTGCATACGGAAGTATCGACCTGAGATCCCTCGGCCCTCGTATACCTAATTTATGTACAGATATAATTGTAGTATAATAACCTGTAAGACTGAATATTGGGATTTGGATACGGGAGTATATTCAAGAGGTGGGACACATGAATGAGTTTAAGTTCTTAAAACATCTAATTCGTATCCTGAATAAGTTGAAATTTGTATGAAAATTTAAGTGGATCAGTATATCGACAATCTAAGTGAATTGTTTAATTCTTAACGTGTAACTAAGCTCAACGGTACTTGTGACTTGTCAAAAACTGATATGATCCTCTGACGCATACTCAAACAAAAATATTGTCTGTAAATATGTTTGTACATATTTCTTTACTGCTTTATATTTTCAGAAAATACAAAAAGATTTTGATTTCTGCTTTATTTTCGATAAACCGATGTCTGAGTTGCTGATTTTCAAAATCTAAGAAAGCAGAATGTGTTTCTGAAAATAAAACAAGTTCATTAAGTTAAAACTTGAATCAAAATTAAAATTTCAAAAACAGTTTGTGATATCTTCAAGGTCATTAATTTGAACTTGAATGATTAACTGTGAGGGATTTGGATGCTTAGATTGTTAAAATCTTTTGTAAATAGAGCCAGTTTACGATCCGGTTCGCTATAACTGTCAAATCTATGAAGTTTGTTGATAGGGGGAGTGTTTTAGAAAGTTGTATGGTGCCAGATTACAGTTTCTGGTTAATGGTTTTAAAATGTTGTTACTTATCATTTGTATGAGTGATTGCAGGAAAAATCCAGACTACGATCCCGAGAGCTGAGTCTAAGGGGGAGTCTGAAGACGAGCTCAACGCAAACGGAAGCGTGCAAAGAGCCAGGTATCATTCCTGGAAGAGCTTGTAACCGGAAGCCAGGTGTCGATCCCAAAGCACGGAAGCTTGGCGAAAGGGGGAGCCTGAAGAGTTTACCGAAAGGGGGAGCTGAAGCTGAAGACAGATCCACGGGGATTCTGTTCAAACAAAAGAGAGTCTACGTTGATGAAAACATGTTAAAGTTTCAAGAAGACTCAAGAGAGAGAGAGAAAGAAAAGGCGCTACGAGCTTGACTACGGATTGACTGCGGCAATATCCAAGGGGGAGTCTGTTAGTGCATTATCTGTCTATCGCCTCCGTCAATCTAGTCCGTAGCAGAAACTAAAGAAAACAAGATTTATATTGTTATATTAGTGATAGTTAGTCAAAAAGGCAAGGTGGCATAATTGTAATTAATGAGAAATCTCATTAAAAGCCAAGGCCTATAAATAGGAAGGTTATGTTTAGATTAGGAACTTTTGCAACTTTTGTCACATTAGAGCTTGGAGAGCTAGGTGCTTAGAGAGAGAAACTAGAGAGAGAAAGTGGCAAAACGTGACTCACGGAGCTTGTATTCGTCACATCATAAATAGAATCACCGATTAGTGTACGTTCTCGTGTGTTCGGTCACGCACGTTCACGGATTCCGCACATTGAACGTTCGTTACGCAATCGAACGGTGTCAAAACCGATCCTACACCTTCCAGTCCCTCTTTAAATTCCATTTGATTTTCAACCTATAATAATAAAGTCCTGCACTGTTTTAAGTATTGTAGCCCCTGATCACTGATACCCTGTCCAAGTGACGTAGGGCCCCGTAACGTATGTCAAGGCTCTGTCTAAATTCGTTGGGGTTCTGTCTCGTGACATAGGGATAAAGTAGAATTGGGTCACTATACTTAGTGTGAGTGCACTATATATTCTATTAAATAATCTAGGAGTTGTACCATGATATATCAACCCTCCAAAATATTTCTGACACCCCTAATATATTTAGAATACCCTATATGTTTTTAAATACACCCCGTATTTGAAAACCGAGCCCGAAATACAATATAGCATTAAAAATAAATGAAAAACAAGAAAAGTTAAGTTGAGGCGGGCCGCGTAAGATACCCCATAACCCTTACGCGGGCCGCGCGAGGCTAAAAAGGTGGCGCAACCCGGTGCGGCCACGTGGCCCAACACCCGGCAAGTCTATAAGCTGACCCAGCCCAGCTATACGTTGACTGGAGGTCAACGCGGGCCGCGTAAGCCCTGCCTCTATGTTACGCGGGCCGTGACAAATCCAAACTCAGCACCTATAAATAGAACGCATCGGATCTCAGTTGAATTCGTTCATTTCTTTCTTTCTTTCTTAAGCAAATTTCTGAATAGAAGGCATAATACTCGGGTATTATACCCCCTAATTAGCGAAGCTCTTCCTCGTTGTAAGTATCATAACCCCTGGATACGTATTAGATACGCTGCCCGATTGATTTAGGGTTCCGTAACAACTGTCATGGTTCTGCCCGACGTAGTCGTTGGAATGCCGTCTCGGGAGGGAATTACTAATGTTAAAATAGGTTATTATACTAACACGTGTGCATTGTTTATTTAATTAGATTATAACCAGGAAGTCACAAAGGAAAGCCCTATAATAGCAATGTGAGTTTATCCTCTTTTTTGTTAACATTTTTAGAATACTTTACAAAACCTTAATTATTTTACAATGTGATTAAGCGGTGATTGAGTCTTTGTAGTTCTTCAATTAGTGCCGGTATGTTGGGGTTTTGTATACAAAATTTACTACCGCGAGTAGTAAGTCGGGGATGACAGTACGTTACCATTGGACAATGAGTTAGCCAATGTGTAATATGACCCACAAGTCAGGATTGACAATACTGAATGAGTAATTGTGTAGAAATAAACAATGTGATCGCTCTCAATATTGTTTTAATTGATAAAATGTTTCTTGATTAAATTGGGATTCACTCACCAGTATTTCCCACTGACAAATGTTTTTAAAACGCGTTTCAGGTAACACAACGTGACAGCCAATTAGTAAAAAGCCAGCTTGAGAGCACTGACGGCTTGGAAAAATGTGGCTATAAAAGTTACCTAAAATACGATGTTTTAAATTCAATAAAGTAGGGTTTAACCCTATAAACATGTTGTAATAAGAAACTTGGCTTTTACCCATGTGATTATAAAAATAAAATATGGTGGTTTTACTCTGATAAACATTTCCTAACTACGGTCTTGATGTAACTTCCGCTGCCAAATTAATAACTGATAGCACCGCCACTGAGTTCACGGCCGCCCTTTCCCAGGACAGATAAGGGGGCGGGGATTTTGACAGACTGGCTGTAGAGAGAGAGAGAGATCGATGGAGTAGAGAGAGAGTTGTTTGTTCAGAGTAAGAAAGAGCTGAGTGATATAAAACATTTAATTTTATTTTATTTTTCTTATATAGGATAAAAGACAATTATGCCCTCATGTGCCTTGTACATGATCAAATTTAACAGAAAATTTCAACTTGGTTAGGGCTAAAGGACAAGGCTTGTAGTATTTGGAAACATTAAGTACAAAACTCATCAATTTTAAAGATAAAGGACACCGCCTGCAATTGGGTATAAAGATAAAAGACAAAATTTGCAATTCACTCGTTAATTATATGTAAAAATCATTTTATTTGCAAAAAGGGTATTATTGTCATTTATAGGCTTTATACTAGAACTCAAGGTTAAAGTCAGTATATATTCTGACCCAACATCCCAATAAATCCTAAATATGATATTCTAATAGTAGGTATAGTGTTTTGTGGCAAAATTATGTTTAAAACTCGTTTCACATGCTAAAGGGTATTTTAGTCCTTATAAAAGCATCATTTTCGATTAATTGCAAAACTTCAGTTTATGAACAGAATTTAAGCGTCAAAATATTCTAATTATGTTTACTAATCAGTACCTAATTCATTTGCATGTTCATTTATCTTAAAAACTTCATTTTTAAACCAAAGGGCATACTAGTCAAATATAAGCATAATATCGGAAACATGCATATAATTCATATTACTAAGTGACCATGTAACATGACCTCAGAGGGTTTTGTTATTACATAATATGGTCACAAAGGAACCTTAAGACATAAAGAAAATAAGTTAATTCGGGTTAAAACTGAAAGTCAAAGAAAAAGTCAAGCTTTTGCGACTTTCGGTTGCGAACCAAGCTTAAACTTAGAATTGTCGGGTTAAACATGTTTAGACATGTTCTAATAATGTTTACTAAGTTGTTAAAGTGATAAAACATGTTTTATAACTTCTACATTATCATATTTGATTTTTATTTAAAAATCAGATTAGTTTGACTTTTTATTTAATTACTTTAACCCGACAATTAACTAAGTAAACGTGGTAATTAGGAGGTGCCCTTTTGAGGGATTAACACCTTGACGTGTGCGCGTATATACATGTTTTTTGCAATGAATAAACACACAATTTGGTTTTAAATTTATAAAAGTGATTATTACTTTTACATCAAAACACACACGAAAGAGGCAAGTGTACCCCGTCATATATGCAGTAAAGTATCGGTAAGAACCAAGTATTGATCCAAGGAAATGGGCGAAGAAATAATACTAGACCTTTGTCACTAAACTACCAGTAAAAACATAAGTTGTTTGATTTTTTAATAAACTAAAGTAAGCATAAACAAATACTTATAAAACATAGAAGATTTCAAATACTAAAATAGATAAATAGCCTTGCTTAATACACAACCAAAGCATGTCAACTAAGTCGATTTTGGCACTAGAAGCATTCCATCAATTTTCCATTTTTAAGACAATTAGTATCCCTTTCGGGAATCCTAACATGACAATCATTCGGAAAGCTAAAACGATAAACACACTTTAACCACATAAAATTGTTCTTTAACGTGCAATTGATAAATGTCTATGAAAATCTCTTAAAAATAAGTTAGTCATCCGTTAGGAGTTTTCTAACCTCACTTAAATAAGGAAAGCGACACCGATAAACACAATGCAACCACCGAGACAAGCATAAACTAGATTAAATCACAACCGAGTTCATTTTACAAATCTTGCACATAAATTCACCAAGATAGCAATTTTGGCCTAAACTACTAACTAAGCTAACAAATCATGGCAAGAATTCATAACAACACCATTTAACCCGTTAAGGTCCTTACGTGACGGCAAGCTTTCTTGATTAACAATAATTACATTTTATTAAACCACTAACCATTTCTAGTATCATGGTGCCCACATTTTAACCAAGCTAAACTAATTAACCAAGTTTAAAGTTTACTAATACATGATTAATTAAGCTTCATTTTTCAACTATCTCAACTAACCAAGAACCAATCATCCAACACGATTACTTATAATCAAGAAATCAATATCAATAACAAGGTTGCAAACTAATCATCAAAGATTAACATAGAAAATACTTCCAAATGTCATTACAAACAAAGATTAACATACTAATGGCTATAATCAAGCAAGGGATTGTTGTGTTTTTGCCCAAAGGCTACAATAATACATAAATATTAATCTAAATGCTTGAAAGATTAACAAAATTCTGGAAAGATTAGAAAACCAAACCATAAACAAGCACTAGATTAAGAATCTGGAAGATAACGAAGCTTATCGGCACAATGTGGCATGAATCCGGGTGAAAGCAGAAGCCTCCGGAGCCTGAAAATCGCCAGAATCGCTCCCAAAATATCCAGAGTTACGAAAAGAATGTTTCTGTTCGTTTTTTATATATTTTCGATGTCGCACGGTCGTGCACCGATCGCACGACCGTTCACTTTTTGAATTATTGAAGTTACTGTTCATGACATCAGCAGAGTTGACTGGTCTTCGGTCTCGCACGACCGTTCTTCGTATGGCACGACCGTGCGTTTCCGGGATCTTGTTGCACGGACTGAAGCACTGGTCGTTCATCACCGGGAATTGGCTGAACATCGGATCCGCACGGGGTGCAATGTATGGCACGTCCATGCGTCACCGGGATTGCCTTGCACGCCGTGTTGCACTGGTCGTTCATCACCGGCTGGTCTTGATATATCGGAGATGCACGGTCGTTCCTCAGACCGCACGACCGTTCCACTTGCTGTAACATTTGTGCTTGTAATCGTTGTGAACAGTTCAGTTATCAATAAAATAATGTTATTTGATCCCAATGTTTGTTTGGTTGTGTTTTACATTTTTCATGTTTTGACTTTTGTCCAATTTCAAACTCTACATCGCTTTCTAGAGAGTTATACGCTAACTGGTGCTTAAACGTACTCAATTTAATGCGACAAATACTCCGAAACATCAACATATACTCAATACCTTAAATAACCTTTACATAACTTAGAAATAAGTTTTGAAGGCTTTGGTATAGCAAAAACAAGTTAATTCGCTTACAGGGACTAAACTTGACAAACTGCGAAAGTATGCCAATTTGAACTGTAAAGAACATTCCGGAACATGTCCATAAGTTAAACATACCATAAATATCCTTTACATAGCTTAGAAATAGGCTTTGAGGGGTTTGGTATGCTAAAACAAACTTTTGGATCATTCATGGGCTAAAAGTGTCAAAAAGTGCACAAGTTTGCACTATCTTGCATAACTTACGTTCTGAATACATCCGGACATCCACCAATTTATTGAAGCATTATAATATTATGCCTTAGTGTTTGGCATGAGAAAAATCCATTCGTCGCGTCATTTGGATCGTCTTTCGCGCTTATGCGCATTCCGTCGTAATTAAGCGAACATCGCGATCGTACGACCAAACGAACCGACATCCGAAATATTTTTGAGCATGTTTCAAGTCCCCTACACCTTAACTTCATCTTAGAGCCTTGAAATGAGTTTAACGGGGCTTAAAAGTGCCAAAAATGGGCCAAATTGCATGTTTCTGAAGTGCAGGGACTAAAACTGAAAATTCTGATCTGTGACCCTCAGGCGGGGCGCGTAAGGAATGCCCAAATCCTTACGCGGGGCGCGTCAGACTCCCAGAACAGATAAGATCAGCTATTCAGCAAATTTCAGCTGGTTTAACCACAACCACATGTTTTAAACTTGCCCTTTCAGCTCACTAAGGGGTATTTTCAGTAACCACAAGTTTACGACAAGTGTACGCGCAAGATTCAATCACGTTTTTCAAGAAACGATCCTAACGGTTCGGGAAATACTATAAATACCCCACCCCCATTCTTGCAAAAACCCACACAATCTGATCAAGAGCTCTAAGTTGGAACCTTTGTTTCATACCTGAGCCATTTTGATCTAGATTAGCATTCGGGGACCCTCCGTAAGTATTCTTTCGCTCTTTTATTCGCTTTTCGAGTCCGAAAGTCAACGTTTTGTTGACTTTCTGCATTGACCAGCCTATGGTCAACCCGAAGTTCATGGAACTTCATAACGTGAGCGTGATCACGATGGTTATAGTCCGTAGTGACTATACCTACTGATTACCACGTTATCTAGGCTCAGTGACGAGTCGTAGTTTCGGCCAAAATGTGCATTCTTGCATATTTTGTAACCAAACTACTCGTGAGCATCAAAGCCGTTTGTTTTGATGCCAAACCTGTTTTCTAAACTTAGTTAATGATGTTCTAACATACTTAGCTCGTCACTTTTAGTTTAGTGCTTTTATAGGGTCGTAAGGTAAGCGATCTAAACCATCGCTTATACTTTCGAACCCGACCCATTTGGTCGATCATTAGGATCCGACCAAACACATTAGGTGACCATAGCTATAACCTTCCGAGGTTATACCTTGAGGTCACGATGTTAGGCGTTCCAGACGCGTTCTACGCGAACGACGCGTAAGGTAGCATAAGCTACCTAAACGGGTCGTAATGGGTCGCAAGCACTTAGGTTAGGTTTCATTTTAGTATGTAGGCGTTGTTAAACCATATTACACGAGTCTCCATACTCGTTTGGTTTACGAACCCGCATACTATCCGATCCTTCCAATTTTGGTCCGGTATATTAATATAGCTACCTATTAGGTGCCGTTTGATATCCCGTGATCTTTAGCATTATCTGGTTATTATACAAGGAATTCAAAGCAATCTCAGGTGAGTACATAGAACCCCTCTTTTACTTTTTTCCAACTGTTTTGGGGTGAAACACATGTGCCTAACTGTTACTTTCATGCTTTCCATGTTTTCACATCGTATATCTGCTATGCTCATTAGTACATTATAGTACATGATTTCATTACATTTCATGCTATGTATGCCCATTGTGTGCGTACTTAGTACATTGATTTACATTACATTTCTGTTGCATATGCTTACTCAGCATATGGACACATTGATTTACATGAACATTTCTGCTGCATATGTTTACTCAGCATATGGGCACATTGATTTACATGAACATTTCTGTTGCATATGTTTACTCAGCATATGGACACATTGATTTACATGAACATTTCTGTTGCATATGTTTACTCAGCATATGGGCACATTGATTTACATGAACATTTCTGCTGCATATGTTTACTCAGCATATGGGCACATTGATTTACATGAACATTTCTGCTTCGTATGTTTACTTAACATACTTAGTACAATTGTTTACATCACATGCCTTCATTTTGTTATGACATTTGGTTTGTTTAACATGGGACAATACATTCATTAACATTAGCTACGCCATTTGTTAGTAGGAAGTGGTACCATAGGAATTGACAACTCCCGTTCCTGAAGTCCTGGGTTTGATAGGATTGTAAGGAATGACCGAATTCGATATACATAACTTAGATAAACCTTTGATTTGTTTAAGGGTTTATCGCCACAGTCTCAAGGCTTGGATGTATGCATAGTTTACAATACCGCATAAATGTTAATATCAATAGAGCATGCATTTTTCCACAGAACATAACGTTGATTTAAACCACGTTTTACTTCAACGACTTGTTTTGTGCATTTTACATATGGTTTAAGTTGATACATTTCGCTTACCGTACATGATACATTTTGGGATACACATTACATGATTTACATTGAACATAAACACGTTGACATTGACATACACATTTGGTGGTTTACATTGAACATAGACATTTGACATGATTTACACAATAACACTTGACAATTGGGTTATACAAGAACAATCTTACATGGTGGATGGTTTGGGTAAATGGTTTGAGTAACCTGGAGTATGTAATATGATGCAAACATGGTGGATACGCCGCTGGTACTTCCTATATATAAATGCTTGCATAATATTACATATCTTAGCGTTATCTAAATCATTTCAGTTTAGACATATAACATTTTATACAAGTAACATACTTTTCATAAAACATTGTCTTACAAAACAACTTATCTTATTCAACTCTTTTTACTAGGTTATTCATTTAACCTTACGTTTATCTATACATATCATCTGATATTATCGTTTTTCAAATGGTTTACAAAGCGAGACAAATTACAAGGTTCATGACTGACTGTTATTAAACATTTCTTTAAAACTCAAGTCATGAATCCCACTTTCACAAAACCTATGTATCTCACAGGCATTTTTATGCTGACGTACCTACTTTCACATGTGTTTTCAGGAGCTATTCCATAGGACGATGATCATGATTCTAGGGCGGACCTGTGCCTTAGAGCCTAAAAATGAAGATAGAACTAGTATAACTATGTTTTGATTTCTGTACTTCCTTTTAAGACAATGTAACACCCGTTTTTGATAAATAAAATGTAATTTAAATTTCCATGGTTGTATAACAATTAATTCTGTCCACAACACTCTCCGGCGTTTCCGCCGCGGTTGCATGTTATACGCGGCCGGGGTGTGACAGAAGAGTTGGTATCAGAGCCATTGGTTATAGGGAATTAGGTTATTAGTAATGCTTTGACCTAGACTATAACTTTCTAGGACCCTAACACAAGTTATCTTGTGTTTAGAGTTTAAAACATGCACATCACCTATCCTTAGGTGATAACCACAACGAGAACTTCGGTTCCGAATCCGCTTTGAAAATTAATCATCTGTTCGAGGGTGATTGATTACTAGGATTTGAACCCTCTGTTATATGGTTTTGAACCTCTTTGGATTTCAAAAATCCCGTCAAAGTTTTGGGTTAATAGTGTGAACACGTGCGAACTGGAAGAGTGAATGCCTGTACCCTAGGTTTTCTGTCTAAGGCTAGAGTGTTCGTACAAATCCACATAATCGGACCAGTCACTCTTACCTGGGAACTCTTGGGGTGAGTGTTCACTTATAGGCGAGCATGTCTTCGCGATACACTAATTCTGACCCATTTACTTTGACTAGACATTTCATGTCGCTTGTTTGCTTTGCGATGCATAACCGCCATCTTTGCTTTTGTTGATTTTGCTTCATCTCATTCTCTTCATCCAATCATCTCACTCGTTTCATTTCATGTTTTTCTCTTCTAGAATGCCTCCTCGACGCGACAACCAGATAGCTACTGCCGAGCTGGCAGAAATTATTGCGCAGCAGATGGCTGCTCAATTCCCAAATCTCTTTGCTCAATGGAACCAGGCCAACAACAACAACAATGGTACATGCAAATACAAGGATTTTAACTCGGCTAAGCCACTCAAGTTTAGTGGTTCTGAGGGAGCAACTGGGCTTCTTCAGTGGTGCGAGAGCATCGAGAACACTTTCCGTCATGTGCAGTGTCCTGACAATCGCAAGGTCGAGTTTTCTTCGAGTGTGTTTCAGAAGAGGGCTCTTACGTGGTGGAACGGGGTTATGAGAGATCAAGGTGCAGAAGTTGCTCTAGCTCAGACATGGGCTGAACTGAGAGCTCTAATGATGAGGGAGTTTTGTCCTCGTCATGAACAACGAGCGTTGGAGAAAGAATTTGATGTTTTGAAGCAAGATAGTGGCGAGCACAGGGCTTATACTGATAGGTTTGAGAAGTTGAGTCTGCTTTGCCCGACTATGGTTACCCCACACGATAAGGCTATCGAAAGGTACATCGACGGCCTGCCTGACTCGGTACAAGACATCCTTACTGGTAGCAACCCTACCACACTCCGTCAGGCGATCGAGTTATCAGCGACGTTGACTGAGTCGCAGATTCGAAAGAATAAATTACACAGGAAGGGTGACAAGGGCAAGAAGCAGTCGGCTGACAAGGAAGATAGCAAGAAAGGTCAAAACAAGAATGGAAAGGAGTCTGGTTCATCAAAAAGGGCAAAGAAGCGTAAGGCTTCCCGAAACTATGCTGTCACTGCCCAAGCTAACCAGGCAGCTCCCAACCAGCCTCCAGCAAAGAAGCCCTACTCAGGAAGTGCACCTTTGTGCAATCAATGCAACAGTCACCATCAGCCGCAACATCAGTGTCGTTTCTCTACAAACTGTGGGAAGTCAGGTCATCTTGCCGATGTTTGTCGGTTTGCTCAAAATCGCGCAGTTCAGAACCCTGCTCAACAATTTGCTCAGCCTCTTGCGCAGCAACAGGGTCAAGCTGCACGACCACAATACCCACCAGGTGCTTGTTATAACTGTGGGGATCTGACCCACTACAGAAATCGGTGTCCAAGACTAGCCAACCAGAACCAGAATGCAAACCAAAATCAGGCTCAGGCTCGAGGTCGAGTCTTCAACATGAATGCACAAGAAGCACAAGCAGACAACGAGGTGGTGAACGGTACGTTCTTTATTAATAATCAGCCAGCATCTGTTCTTTTTGATTCGGGTGCCGACAAGAGTTTTGTGTCATTGACTTTTGAGCCAATGCTTCGCGTGTCTAGAACAAAACTAAGTAAACCTTTGACAGTAGAGGTTGCCAGTGGTGAACCCATTGTTCTTAATTCTGTTCTACGCAACTGCCAGTTGAACCTTAACGACCATATTTTTCCTATTGACCTCACGCCAATGCAACTTGGAAGCTTCGACGTTATAGTAGGTATGGATTGGTTATCCAAGCATCACGCAGAGATAGTTTGTTCTGAGAAGATTGTTCGTGTGCCGCTGTCGACAGGCGAGATCCTACAGGTTCGTGGTGAGAAGCCTGCCGGTGGTCTCAAACTCATGTCTTGTTTTAAAGCACGGAAGTATCTACGGAAGAAATATGTGGCTTTCTTAGCACATGTTACAGCAGATAAAGGCAAAGGTAAGTCTATTTCAGATATTCCTGTCGTTCGGGATTATTCTGAAGTTTTCCCTGAAGAGTTACCTGGTCTACCTCCAGCACGCCAAGTCGAGTTCCGTATTGATCTCGTACCTGGTGCAAATACCATTGCCAGAGCTCCATACCGTCTTGCACCGTCAAAGATGCAAGAATTATCTAAGCAGCTTCAGGAACTCTCTGACAAAGGTTTTATCCGTCCTAGCTTTTCACCTTAGGGTGCTCCCGTTCTTTTTGTCAAGAAGAAGGATGGATCTTTTAGGATGTGTATCGATTATCGTGAGCTTAACAAGCTTACCATCAAGAATCGATATCCCCTACCTCGCATTGATGATCTCTTTGATCAATTACAAGGTGCTTCTTACTTTTCGAAGATTGATCTGCGATCTGGATATCATCAACTTCGTGTACATGAAGAAGACATTCCCAAGACAGCGTTCCGTACTCGTTATGGACATTACGAGTTCACAGTCATGCCATTCGGTTTGACTAATGCTCCTGTTGTTTTCATGGACTTGATGAATAGGGTCTGCAAGCCTTATTTAGATAAGTTCATCATCGTTTTCATTGATGACATTTTGATATATTCTAAGACGCGAGCTGATCATGAACAACATCTTCGTCTTACTTTGGAACTCCTAAAGAAAGAGCAACTTTTCGCCAAATTCTCCAAGTGTGAATTCTGGCTTAAAGAGGTTCAATTCTTAGGACATATTGTCAACGAACAAGGTATTCATGTAGATCCCTCCAAGATCAGTGCGATTAAGGATTGGGATACGCCTACTACTCCTACTGAAGTTCGTTCTTTTCTTGGTCTAGCGGGTTATTACCGCCGCTTCATTGAGAATTTCTCAAAGATTGCAGTTCCTCTAACTGCTCTAACTCAGAAGAACAAGCCCTTTGATTGGGGAGTCGAACAAGAGGAAGCGTTTCTGACTTTGAAACAAAAGCTTTGCGACGCGCCTGTCTTAACTTTGCCCGAGGGCAATGATGATTTCGTCGTTTATTGCGACGCATCTAAATTAGGCCTTGGCTGCGTCCTGATGCAAAGAAACAAAGTCATAGCATACGCATCAAGATAGTTGAAGATACATGAGAAGAACTACACCACTCATGATCTTGAGTTGGGTGCAGTTATCTTCGCTCTTAAGATCTGGAGACACTATTTGTACGGTACAAAATGTGTGGTTTTCACAGACCACAAAAGTCCTCAGCATATCTTCAATCAGAAAGAGCTCAACATGAGGCAACGATGTTGGGTTGAACTTCTAAACGACTATGACTGCGAGATTCGCTACCATCCTGGTAAGGCGAATGTCGTAGCCGATGCTTTGAGTCGTAAGGAACGTACTAAGCTTCATTGTGTGCGTGTTCAATCTGTTATTCAAGCTCAAACCGATATACAAGACCGTATTTCTCAGGCTCAACAAGCTTGTGTTTCACAAGGTTTGATGGATAAGGAATTTCCTTATCACATAACACCTGCTCTTGAACTGAAGGACAATGGATCATATTACTTCATGGACCGTTTGTGGGTCCCAAGCCAAGATAATCTTCGTACCTTGCTTATGGATGAAGCCCATAAGTCTCGTTATTCTATTCATCCTGGCTCAGATAAGATGTATAAGGATCTTCGTATACAGTATTGGTGGCCTGGTATGAAGAAAGACATTGCCTTATACGTATCCAAATGCCTTACTTGTCTTAAGGTTAAGGCTGAACATCAGCGTCCTTCTGGTTTATTGGAGCAACCAGAGATCCCAGTTTGGAAGTGGGAAAACATTACTATGGATCTCATTACTAAACTCCCGCGCACAAAGAAAGGTCACGATGCCATCTAGGTAGTCGTTGATCGTCTTACCAAGTCAGCGCATTTCTTTCCAATCCGTGAGGATTTTTCGGTTGACAAACTTTCTCAAATCTACGTGGATGAAATCGTAGCTCGACATGGTGTTCCTTTGAACATCATTTCTGACAGAGATGCTCGTTTCACTTCTCATTTTTGGAGAACCATGCAAGCTGCTATGGGGTCTCAACTTAATCTGAGCACAACTTATCATCCGCAAACGGATGGTCAATCTGAAAGAACAATCCAGACACTGGAGGATATGCTTAGAGCTTCTGTGATCGATTTTGGTGGTAGTTGGGATTCACATCTTCCATTGATTGAATTCTCCTACAACAACAGTTATCACTCCAGCATCAACATGGCTCCTTTCGAGGCTCTCTATGGTCGAAAATGTCGTTCACCAGTCTGCTGGAATGAGATTGGCGAGGCTCAACTTACTGGACCTGCCCTCATTTTAGAGACAACAGATAAGGTAAAGAAAGTTCGTGATAACCTTCAGACAGCTAGAAGCCGTCAAAAGAGTTACGCGGACCTAAAACGCAAGCCCTTGGATTTTCAAGTCGGTGATCGAGTATTACTTAAGGTCTCACCTTGGAAAGGTGTGATTAGATTCGGAAAGAAAGGAAAACTTGCACCTAGATACGTTGGACCATTCAAGATCGTCGAAAGAATCGGTAAGGTAGCCTACAGACTTGAGTTACCTCCTGAACTTGGAAATGTTCATCCAACTTTTCACGTATCCAATCTCAAGAGGTGTTTAGCTGATGAGAACCTCCACATACCGCTTGACGAGATTCGTGTTGATAAAATACTGAAATTTGTTGAGAAACCGGTAGAAATCATGGAATGTGAAGTCAAGTGGCTTAAACGCAAGCGCATTCCCTTGGTCAAGGTTCGTTGGGAATCTAAGTGTGGACCCGAGTTTACTTGGGCATGTGAAGATCAAATGAAGGCAAAATATCCGCATCTTTTTCCACGAGTTTCCTCTAAATAAATTTCGGGACGAAATTTCCACAAGTAGGGGAGACTGTAACATTTGTGCTTGTAATCGTTGTGAACAGTTCATTTATCAATAAAATAATGTTATTTGATCCCAATGTTTGTTTGGTTGTGTTTTACATTTTTCATGTTTTGACTTTTGTCCAATTTCAAACTCTACATCGCTTTCTGGGGAGTTATACGCTAACTGGTGCTTAAACGTACTCAGTTTAATGCGACAAATACTCCGAAACATCAACATATACTCAACATACCTTAAATAACCTTTACGTAACTTAGAAATAAGTTTTGAAGGCTTTGGTATAGCAAAAACAAGTTAATTCGCTTACAGGGACTAAACTTGACAAACTGCGAAAGTATGCCAATTTGAACTGTAACGAACATTCTGGAACATGTCCATAAGTTAAACATACCATAAATATCCTTTACATAGCTTAGAAATAGGCTTTGAGGGGTTTGGTATGCTAAAACAAACTTTTGGATCATTCAGGGGCTAAAAGTGTCAAAAAGTGCACAAGTTTGCACTATCGCGCATAACTTACGTTCTGAATACATCCGGACATCCAAAAATTTATGTAAGCATTATAATATTATGCCTTAGTGTTTGGCATGAGAAAAATCCATTCGTCGCGTCATTTGGATCGTCTTTCGCGCTTATGCGCATTCCGTCGTAATTAAGCGAACATCGCGATCATACGACCAAACGAACCGACATCCGAAATATTTTTGAGCATGTTTCAAGTCCCCTACACCTTAACTTCATCTCAGAGCCTTGAAATGAGGTTAACGGGGCTTAAAAGTGCCAAAAATGGGCCAAATTGCATGTTTCTGAAGTGCAGGGACTAAAACTAAAAATTCTGATCTGTGACCCTCAGGCGGGGCGCGTAAGGAATGCCCAAATCCTAACGCGGGGCGCGTCAGACTCCCAGAACGGATAAGATCAGCTAGTCAGCAAATTTTAGCTGGTTTAACCACAACCACATGTTTTAAACTTGCCCTTTCAACTCACTAAGGGGTATTTTCAGTAACCACAAGTTTACGACAAGTGTACGCGCAAGATTCAATCACGTTTTTCAAGAAACGATCCTAACGGTTCGGGAAATACTATAAATACCCCACCCCCATTCTTGCAAAAACCCACACAATCTGATCAAGAGCTCTAAGTTGGAACCTTTGTTTCATACCTGAGCCATTTTGATCTAGATTAGCATTCGGGGACCCTCCGTAAGTATTCTTTCGATCTTTTATTCGCTTTTCGAGTCTGAAAGTCAACGTTTTGTTGACTTTCTGCATTGACCAGCCTATGGTCAACCCGAAGTTCATGGAACTTCATAACGTGAGCGTGATCACGATGGTTATAGTCCGTAGTGACTATACCTACTGATTACCACGTTATCTAGGCTCAGTGACGAGTCGTAGTTTCGGCCAAAATGTGCATTCTTGCATATTTTGTAACCAAACTACTCGTGAGCATCAAAGCCGTTTGTTTTGATGCCAAACCTGTTTTCTAAACATAGTTAAGCATGTTCTAACATGGTTAGCTCGTCACTTTTAGTTTAGTGCTTTTATAGGGTCGTAAGGTAAGCGATCTAAACCATCGCTTATACTTTCGAACCCGACCCATTTGGTCGATCATTAGGATCCGACCAAACACATTAGGTGACCATAGCTATAACCTTCCGAGGTTATACCTTGAGGTCACGATGTTAGGCGTTCCAGACGCGTTCTACGCGAACGACGCGTAAGGTAGCATAAGCTACTTAAACGGGTCGTAATGGGTCGCAAGCACTTAGGTTAGGTTTCATTTTAGTATGTAGACGTGGTTAAACCATATTACACGAGTCTCCATACTCGTTTGGTTTACGAACCCGCATACTATCCGATCCTTCCACTTTTGGTCCGGTATATTAATATAGCTACCTATTAAGTGCCGTTTGATATCCCGTGATCTTTAGCATTATCTGGTCATTATACAAGGAATTCAAAGCAATCTCAGGTGAGTACATAGAACCCCTCTTTTACTGTTTTCCAACTGTTTTGGGGTGAAACACATGTGCCTATCTGTTACTTTCATGCTTTCCATGTTTTCACATCGTATATCTGCTATGCTCATTAGTACATTATAGTACATGATTTCATTACATTTCATGCTATGTATGCCCATTGTGTGCGTACTTAGTACATTGATTTACATTACATTTCTGTTGCATATGCTTACTCAGCATATGGACACATTGATTTACATGAACATTTCTGCTGCATATGTTTACTCAGCATATGGGCACATTGATTTACATGAACATTTCTGTTGCATATGTTTGCTCAGCATATGGACACATTGATTTACATGAACATTTCTGCTGCATATGTTTACTCAGCATATGGGCACATTGATTTACATGAACATTTCTGCTGCATATGTTTACTCAGCATATGGGCACATTGATTTACATGAACATTTCTGCTTCGTATGTTTACTTAACATACTTAGTACAATTGTTTACATCACATGCCTTCATTTTGTTATGACATTTGGTTTGTTTAACATGGGACAATACATTCATTAACATTAGCTACGCCGTTCGTTAGTAGGAAGTGGTACCATAGGAATTGACAACTCCCGTTCCTGAAGTCCTGGGTTTGATAGGATTGTAAGGAATGACCGAATTCGATATACATAACTCAGATAAACCTTTGATTTGTTTAAGGGTTTATCGCCACAGTCTCAAGGCTTGGATGTATGCATAGTTTACAATACCGCATAAATGTTAATATCAATAGAGCATGCATTTTTCCACAGAACATAACGTTGATTTAAACCACGTTTTACTTCAACGACTTGTTTTGTGCATTTTACATATGGTTTAAGTTGATACATTTCGCTTACCGTACATGATACATTTTGGGATACACATTACATGATTTACATTGAACATAAACACGTTGACATTGACATACACATTTGGTGGTTTACATTGAACATAGACATTTGACATGATTTACACAATAACACTTGACAATTGGGTTATACAAGAACAATCTTACATGGTGGATGGTTTGGGTAAATGGTTTGAGTAACCTGGAGTATGTAATATGATGCAAACATGGTGGATACGCCGCTGGTACTTCCTATATATAAATGCTTGCATAATATTACATATCTTAGCGTTATCTAAATCATTTCAGTTTAGACATATAACATTTTATACAAGTAACATACTTTTCATAAAACATTGTCTTACAAAACAACTTATCTTATTCAACTCTTTTTACTAGGTTATTCATTTAACCTTACGTTTATCTATACATATCATCTGATATTATCGTTTTTCAAATGGTTTACAAAGCGAGACAAATTACAAGGTTCATGACTGACTGTTATTAAACATTTCTTTAAAACTCAAGTCATGAATCCCACTTTCACAAAACCTATGTATCTCACAGGCATTTTTATGCTGACGTACCTACTTTCACATGTGTTTTCAGGAGCTATTCCATAGGACGATGATCATGATTCTAGGGCGGACCTGTGCCTTAGAGCCTAAAAATGAAGATAGAACTAGTATAACTATGTTTTGATTTCCGTACTTCCTTTTAAGACAATGTAACACCCGTGTTTGATAAATAAAATGTAATTTAAATTTCCATGGTTGTATAACAATTAATTCTGTCCACAACACTCCCCGGCGTTTCCGCCGCGGTTGCATGTTATACGCGGCCGGGGTGTGACACTTGCCCAGGTCAGTTTTCTAACAGAATGTTCGCAGCTTCGTCGTTTTGTCCGGAAAGTCCTCGTTTTCACTATCATCTTGTCCGGTATGTTGTTTTAGGCCTGTAAACAAAAGTATACATAATTAAGTATCCGAATGACGATTTTACGGCCGAAAACGCATAAAATGGGGATAAAATGGGGGACTAAAATATGTGTAAATTAGCGAATATCACACCTACCTAATTACGATCACGTAGCCATATTCGCCTCGAACAATGACTGGACCGTTTAGGTCTAAACCGAAAGTCAAAGCCGTTTTGCTGCAACTTTGACTTTCGGTCTTTAAACGCATAAAAACCGAACTAGAGTGGCTAAGGACACTTACAAAGGGTCCTAGCTCGAAGATTAAGCTAGAAGGAGCTATCTTTTTTATCAGGAACCTCAGAGAAAGTGAGAAGAGATGAAATTGTAAGGTTCAAGTTCAAGTGAAGCAACAAGGAACCTATTTATACTAATTCATGGAGTCTTAGGATCATTCCAGGTGTTTTTGATCATTCCCAGATCATTCCAAGTGTCCTAGTGTCAGTAAATACCATCAAATAATCCCTGGTTTCGAGTTTCAGGCATGCAATGTCGGTTTGTGTGGGCTGCAGGTCTGAAACATGCAGCTGTCCATCTTTCTATTACTGGGCACTCTCTCGCGGCCTGCGAAAGAAATAGGGGAAGGTTTACGCGGCCCGCGACTCTCCTTCGAACAGGTTAAACAAGTTTCTCACTTGACAGTTTCAGTCCCTGGTCCTTTATAACTTTATATATGTTTTATTTTTGGCATTCTGTGCCCCTAAAGTTAGTTTTAAGGATCTTGAAGATTTAAATAAACACCGTTAGGCTCGAGTTCGGTTAAAGGTCACCCGAAAACACTAGTTTCTCTCGTTGACGCTTTTAACCCTTTTTCTTGAAATCTTTCTCAATTATCACATAATGATACCGAAACCTTTTAATTCAGTAACATGCATTCTCGAGAGTAAAATCGAACATTACGAACTCCCGGGTTCGTTAAAAGGTCACTCAGAAGTAAGAATTAACATGTTGACACGTTTAACCCCAACGTCTTGTAAACTTTCGATTTCTTTCACAAACGGCTTCTCATGTCCGATAATTTACTCGTTTGAGAATACGAACATCGTGTAAGGTCAGTCAGAGGCATAAGTTTAGCATGTTGACACTTTTAGTCCCTCCGCATACATCTTTTCACTGTTTGTCAACTTTAGTCCTTCTAAATCAATCTTTTACACGTTTAGGGTTTAGGACACGTGTCTTCACATAATTGGACACGATTTTACGAGCTGTTACATTAATCCACATATATATATATATATATATATATATATATATATATATATATATATATATATATATATATATATATATATATATATACACACTCTTCCTCGCTTAATCTAGGTATGTTCTTGATCTTCAATTTAATCCATGTGAGCGATTTAGGTGGTAATAATGGGGGTTTTCCGCCTAGATTTAGGCGGTAATCCATATGATTTTTTTTATTTCATTTTTTCTGATATGTTAAGTTTGATTTTTTTTGAAGGTTCAAGGACATTGGTTATGGTTATAACCAGTTAATCTCGCACCAGATGAAGCTCTATGATTTTTTATTTGAATAAACGTCTGAATCCATCATTGGTTCTTCAGCCTGAAGAAGGAGTTCCTGGTTAGGGTTTCTATTAGGTTGGTCAGTAAATTGTATTTGTTTAACAAAAAGATTCATTATTATTTTAGCATATTCTTTGTTCAATTTAAATTCCCCTTTCACATCACAACAAGTGAATAAATATTGATTTGTTGATAGCTTTCAAAGATGTCCACAACATTAGGTAGCATCTTATTTGATAATTCCTCATTTAAGTATTTAAGGTTTCACATATTTGATTATGTGGATATTTTTTTTTCGAAACCCTAAAACTGATTTTGTTTGTTATGTGTTTCAATTGTCGAAATTAGTTTTCGTCGATCTTAATGGGTAAGCTTTGTATTTAGTCATCGACACCTTCTTTTATCCTTAAAATGTATTGTATTTTTTTAAGTTGCTAAATTGACTTCATTCATATGGCATACATATGTAAATATAATTGATATTATTTTTACAATTAGGTTACGAGATTAGTGAAATAAGGCGCTGGGAAAACGTTATTAGCAATTTGAGATGGTGCAAATGATGTTGGAATGATTCAAGAAGCAGATATTGGCATTGGAATAAGTGGTGTTGAAGGGATGTAGGTTTGTCATATTATGCAAATGTGTGTGAATTTCTATCTAAAAATGGCTTTAAAAAATTGATGACATTTGTCTAGGCTATGATGGCAAGTGACATTGCGATCGGACAGTTTAGGTTCTTGAAAGGCTTCTGGTGGTACATGGTGACTGGTGTGCTACCAGAGAAGCAATTAGATGGTAACGACATACATGTCTTCTATTACCTCTTAAGTTCTAACTAGAAATTAGAAAATATTTGGATTTATAATTTTTAACATAAGTTAGTTTGATAACTCATTCTTGTGCAAACACGTATCTGATATTTCTTATACAAAAAAAAAATAATAATAAAAATTGCTTTTAATCCCATTTCAATCTCATGAGTCATGGACCACACCAAACTCATTTTTGTGTCTTTCCATTCTGTTAACCTATTTTTGTGTTTTTCATTCTAGAGAAGATTTTATCGAACTTTATTTAATTCGTCATCTCCGAAATCTGGTGATGGTAGTATCGCCAAGATGTTTGATCACATTTAGTGAAGGAGTTCTTAGAGAATGAGTCAGCTAATGGTAAATGAGTTTCGTTGCTTTAATATATTACTTGATTTGCATTATTTTCGTACTTTATATTATTATAATTAATAATACCTTGAAGGTCTTTAGTCTATGGAAACTCAAGTATTTGGTTACATCTTGGACCAATAGAGCACTAAAGTGTGAATTAGTTCTTATATATAGTCGTTTCCTGTTGCTTGATGGAAATGTAATATAATACAACAAAAATTAGGTATTATAGCTGATCTTGAATCAACAGTTACTTGCTTCAAGTCTCTATTTACCTTTGGTGGCTAGAGCTAAATACCTAGGGTGTGATTCAGCAGAGTTGACATTGGGTTTGCATTGCATATCGAATAATGTTAGATGGTACTTGGTAGGTTTATTTAGCAACCTGTGTTTAACAACTTATTCATGAATATATAGTTTATCTGTTTTTATATATTTGTAGCATTTATTCTTGAATTTATGTCACTCACGCTACATGTCTACTAAAAACTGGATGTCCAAGGTGGTTAAGGAAGATATACTTTTTCTATTGTCAGATATCTTCGATCAGATGTGATTCTTTTATTTTTTTTTAAATATTATGGTTTTCAATCTTTTGTTAAAAAGTGATAATCTTGCACTCATATCAACCACTTGCAGTTGCACTATGATCATTAGGTGCTTCTTGATTACCTTATTTAAAAGACACTGGAGCCAGCTGTGATGAACATCTTTTAAGGTATGATAAAATCATCTTACTTGATTCATATCCTGCTTTGATTAAGGTCTTTCAAGTTCTAGTTTTTGCTGAACAACATCAACTTGCTTGATGGGTTAAACTTGAACCTAAATGTATATAGAAAGCAATGTTTTAGATAGTTGTTTATTTTTTATACAAAAGAATTGTTGTAATTTTGTCTTATAAATATTTCTCTTGGATTGTCTACATTATTATTCATCTTAGGCCACACGGGGCGGTTATAGCATCACGCGTTATAGCATATGTATAACTCGTTATTTCCACCGCCGGTACAAACTAAAACGCGTTATAGCATCACGCATTCCAATTTTCGTTATTTTTATCACGCCGTTATTTTTTTTTTTGTGAGTGTATTGTTGGTTGGGGGAAAATTGTTGAGTGTGGTGGTGAGTGATGACCACCCCCACTAAAAAAGGTTATGAGTGATGGAAAAATGGTCGTTGACATGGCGGAACTTGATTGATGCCTGTGAGTGATAAATTCTATCACTAGTGAACCACCCCCCCTCCCCTTATCATCGAGTGTAGATTATAGATATGATCATATCAAAACTTAGTCCATAATTAGAAAAGAACATATCTTGACTTGGTGCACCTTTAGTTATTAATACAAACAATCTATGTGTAACACCCCAACCCGGAAGGGCTGACGTGTCACAATAACGGTAACATAAACAAAAGTCATAATTCCATTTATTTATTTGATAAGGATACAACCACACGACTATTAAAATTAAGATTAATATACAAGCGGAGACATTCATCTTAATTAACTAACATCTTCAGATTTATTCCTAGGCTTTATTCTTCTCTCTTTTCCCTTCCCAAAGTAACCTGTGGACCTGTATATATAAAAAGTTTACGGAATGAGCCGAATGCTCAGTACGGAATTTTAGGCTCAAATAACAAATAATGCTTTATATGAAATCTTATCCGGATGGAACTTTATGCGAAAATGATATGATGCAAGAACATAATTTCATAATCATATCTTACGGATGTACCCATGAGCAAACTTAAAACGTGACAATACACAGGTAGCTACTCCTGCATAATTATCACATGAGATGGCGAATTGGCATACCCGTTATCCACCTCCTTATACTTAAATCCTAGGATCGATCCATACGCCTCCTAATAGCCTTATGTACCACACTTGTACTTAAGAGACGCCGTGAACTGATCTCTCCGTCACGGATGGAGCACATGATGTTGATGCCACAACAACATGCTCGTGGGACACTCCACGAGAAGCGATACTCAGGGTATCAGAGTACAAATGGTCTTATTCACATAACTTATAAAACTTATTTTCATAACAAAACGGAACATATATTGGAACATGCGATAATGAGTATAACATAATACTATCGCATGACATGAAAGCTAAATCAAATGATTAGGATAGGAATCGAACGGACTGTCAAATGAATCGATAATCAAAGACGTGAGGAGTTTTTAGCAGATATAGTAATTTAGTGGTTTTATAACAATTTGAATATGAAGCAATACAGAGTAGGGTTAGGATCCGTACCTTAATAACTTCAAAGTGAAGCTACCTTGTGCTAATATTTTAGATTTATATGGGCAGAGTTTCGACTACTGATTAATCTTTTCACCTAATTTAAATAACATGCACATAAACTAGGTTAGTAACTTAATATAGCATTTACGTCAATTCGCGAGATCAAACCCTCACAACTATTATCAAGTGCAATACTTAATAATTCAATCGGATTCACAACGAATAACAGAGCATAGTCCGAATTCGAACAGCACTCAAATATTCAAGTTGAAATCACGACGAATAATCAAAGTAGAAGCTCAATTTGAGCAGCACTCAGACAATCGTTGGATAGTTATAATCGATCGGACGTTGAATCGTAATAGCGATCGAGTTATTACCCTGATTGCGGCAGCGTTTCGAGGTGTGTGTGTGTTTGGGTAGTGGAAGAAGTATAACTCGACGTCAATTGAGAATTTGAGCGTCGTTTTTGTGCACAGAAGCAAGTCCCAAAGCCTGCTATTTATACACAAATTTGGCACTGCTTACGGACCGTAAGCCTGGTCCCTTACGGTCCGTAAGGGACACCGAAAATTCTTTTGCTTGCTCCTCACGGGACAAGCCATGATTGGTCAGAAATCTGGTCCAATTATATTTAGACAACGTTTTAAGTAGATAATCGTCAACTAAGGTTTACCCCCCCTTGAGTTTTAGGGGTCCTGATCCTGATTCTGATTGCTCTGAAATTTTCAGGGGTTGTGCAGAATTACTTGGGTGTCTTAATTAGGGTTTTCTAGTGGTCTATTATTCTTTTTATTTCTAGAATAATGATTTTAAATTTATGGGCATTACAACTATTACCCCCTTAAAAGAAATTCCGTCCTCGAAATTTTTCAAATAAGAATATAACCTATCGCATAAGTAACAGAAACGAAATTTCATAGCAGAGTTACTAACTTATATAACCAGAATCTCCTAACCACACATGTGTATCTGAAATTCATAACTAAAGTCATGACTATACTTGTCAATTACCTTATATATGTGCCCTAATGGTCCTTCTATAACGTATCTTAATAAAATATCTTACGGTACGAAAAGTTTTCAGATACTTAGAGTGGCTATTAGTACTGATATTTTCTACATAGATATGCTTAGTCATAGCTAAAATATATTCACATAAGGTAAAGCATAAATGACCGTAAACAGAAACAAATGAACATATATCAAAGAGCAAGATTTACCGTTACTTGACTAAAATTCTATTGCGAGAATAGATTAGGGTATAGAGAACGAATTGATTCTTCTGATTCCCATGTTGCTTCGTGTTCAGAGTGATTTTTCCAAAGGACTTTAACAAACGGAATTACTTTCCTACGCAAAACCCTTTCTTGTCGATCTAAGATGGCTTCTGGTTCCTCTTCGTAGGACAAATCTTCGTGAATTGTAAGTAACGGATAACTAATGACATGGAGTGGATGATAATTATATCCTCTTAAAGAGGATACATGAAAAACGTTATGAACGTGAGAGAGTTGAGGCGGTAAAGCCAGTCGATATGACACTTCTCCAATTCTTTCAAGGATTTCAAACGGACCGATGAAACGGGGACTAAGTTTCCCTTTAATTCCAAATCTACGAACACCACGCCAAGGTGATACCTTTAAGAATATGTGGTCACCAATTTTAAATTCGAGGGGTCGTCTATCTTGATCTGCATAGCTCTTTTGTCTACTCTGAGCTTCTTTCAGTTTTTCTCGGGCTATAGTGACTTTTTCATTTGTAATCTGAACTAATTCTGGCCCTTCAATAATCTTTTCTTCGACTTCATCCCAGCATAATGGTGCGCGACATTTCCGACCGTACAAAAGCTCAAAAGGTGCCATGCCAATACTTGCTTGCCAACTATTGTTGTAAGCGAACTCAACAAGACATAGATATTCATCCCAGTTTCCAGACCATTCAAGTGCGCATGCTCGGAGCATGTCTTCCAAGGTCTGATTCGTACGTTCTGACTGCCCATCTGTTTGTGGATGGAAATCCGTACTAAACTTTAGTCGTGTCCCCCAAGCTGCCTGAAAACCTTTCCAAAATCGTGAGGTGAAACGTGGGTCTCTATCGGAAACAATGGAAGATGGTGTGCCATGGAGTCGAATAATTTCTTGAAGAAATATTTCGGATAACTTATTAACCGAAAATCCTTGCTGAATTGGTAGAAAATGTGCTGACTTTGATAATCTATCGACAACAACCCATACAACATCATTCTTCTTGAATGTCTTAGGTAAACCAGTAACAAAATCCATTGTGATCTCATCCCACTTCCATATGGGAATATCCAATGGCTGCAACAGACCGCTTGCTCGTTTGTGTTCAATTTTCACTTGTTGGCAAGTGAGGCATTTACTTACGTATCGAGCAACGTCTTCCTTCATGCCATTCCACCAGAAGTTCTGTCTTAAATCTCTATACATCTTGGTAGATCCTGGGTGAATCGAAAATGGTGAGCTGTGAGCTTCGGCTAACAATGACTCGCGAAGGGTGGAGTCATCGGGTACACAAAGTCTTTTGCCGCACCAAATCACCCCCTGATGGTCTATACTAAATTCAGGTTGCTTACCCACCTCGAGATTTTGCACAATTGCCCAAAGTTCTCCATCTTGCTTTTGTGCATCTTTGATCCGGGATATGAGGTCGGGTTCAATCTGCATGCTAGCTAGATATCCATCAGATTTACTAACCTGAAGCCAAATGTTCATCCTTTCGAGATCCCTCTTAATACGAGGTTGAATTTGTAGGCAAGATATAGTCCCGGAATTCTTTCGGCTTAATGCGTCAGCTACAACATTGGCTTTGCCTGGATGGTATTGAATATTTGCGTCATAATCTTTTAAAAGTTCTAACCACCTTCTTTGCCTCATATTTAGCTCCTTTTGCGTAAATATATACTTGAGGCTCTTGTAGTCGGTAAAGATGTCACAACTTTCACCATACAGATAGTGTCGCCAAATCTTAAGTGCAAAGACGACTGCGGCTAGTTCTAAATCATGTGTAGGATAGTTAACTTCATAAGGCTTCAACTGACGGGAGGCATAAGTGATAACCTTCCCATGTTGCATTAGCACACAACCTAATCCTTTCTTTGAGGCATCACTGTAGACTTGGTAACCTCCTGATCCAGAAGGGAGAGCGAGTATCGGAGAGGATACGAGTCGTTTCTTTAATTCTTCAAAGCTTTTCTCTTGTTCCTCATTCCATGAGTACTTCACCCCTTTCCTTAGGAGTTTTGTGAGTGGTAAAGCAATTACCGAGAATCTTTCAACAAATCTTCGGTAATAGCCAGCAAGACCCAAGAAACTTCGTATTTCGGTAACAGAAGTGGGTCTTGGCCATTTTGTAATAGCTTCAACCTTTGTTGGGTCTACCATAATTCCCTCTGCTGATATGACATGACCTAGAAATGACACTTGGCTAAGCCAAAAGTCACATTTGGAAAACTTCGTGTACAACTTTTCATGCCGCAAGGTTCCAAGTACTACATGTAGATGTGCTTCATGCTCTTCGCGACTCTTAGAATACACCAGAATGTCATCGATAAAGACAATAACGAATTTGTCTAGGAATTGGTGAAATACGCGATTCATCAAATCCATGAAGACTGCGGGTGCATTAGTTAGCCCAAAGGGCATAACCAAAAATTCGTAATGGCCATATCGAGTACGAAAAGCGGTCTTGGGAACATCATCATTCTTGACCTTTAGCTGATGGTACCCAGACCTCAGGTCGATTTTTTAGAAGAACTGAGCCCCCTAAAGTTGATCAAAGAGATCATCAATGCGAGGCATAGGATACTGATTACGAATAGTAATCTTGTTCAGCTCTCGGTAGTCAATACATAAACGCATACTACCGTCTTTCTTCTTCACAAATAAGACCGGAGCACCCCAAGGTGAAACACTGGGTCTTATGAATCCTAGATCTAACAATTCTTGCAATTGTTCCTTCAACTCCTTCAGTTCCATCGGGGCCATACGGTATGGAGCTTTAGAAATAGGTTCGGCACCAGGGATCAAGTCGATGGTGAATTCTAACTGACGGTCGGGTGGTAATCCCGGGAGTTCATCCGGAAATACATCAGGATATTCACGAACAACGGAGTGGCTATCGATACTCTTAACACTAGCAGAAGTATCCTTAATCGATGCTAGGAATCCAGCACAGCCGTTTGATATGGATTTTCGAGCCTTAAGCGCAGAGATAATTTTAAGAGATTTATGAGCTTGAGTTCCCTGATATATAATATCAGGATGATGAAGATCACCGAAAATAACTCGGCGAGAATGACAATCTATAGTTACACGATGTCTAGACAACCAATCTATTCCTAGAATAACATCAAAGTCACACATATGTATTGGAAATAGGTCTGCCTTACACACAATAGATTCAATACAGATCAGACAATCTTTATATACGTAAGTGATTACGGATGAAGTTCCTATGGGAGTGGAAATGGTTAAAGTATGATCTAAGAGAGTTGGTCTTATCGGAAGATACTTAGTAAACGAATGGGATACTAAAGAATGGGTCGCTCCTGTATCGAATAACACATAGATACTACGTTCACCAATCTGAAGGGTTCCAGATACAGTACCTGGAACATTAGCAGCGTCAGTAGCAGAAAGTGCGAAAACTCTTCCTCCAATATTGGGTTGATTATTCTTCTTAGTATCTTTCTTAGGACATTCCTTGATCATGTGTCCAGTTTGGCCACATCTAAAGCATGCTCCTGTACTTCGGTGACATACGCCCTGATGTCTCTTACCACAAGTATTACATAGAGGATACGTAATCTGATTTGGGTTTACTTGTTGATTCAGTGGTTGAGCTCTAATAGGTTCTGCATACAACTGAATCTGGTTTTGAGCAGGCCTCGGGTTTTGAAATCGAGGTTGCCATGGACGTGCTTGATTTCCAAAGTTTTGATTTCCTTGCGCTTTACGATCTTGATACTGTGGCGTAGTGGATGATTGGCCGATTTCTTGCTTAAATTGGCCTTCCCTATTTCTCTTCTTATTATCCCCAGTTCGAGATAGGAATTCTTTCCTTTCGAATTCAAAAGTTTTGATTGCATCAGCAACTTCGGTGATATCCTTAAATTTCATGTACATGATTGATTTCCGAATTCGATCATTAACTGCCCACTTGCATTTTTCTGCCTGGACTTCTGCTGATCCTGCAACATCTCCTACAATACCAGCCAACCTTGAAAATCGAGTAATGAACTCAGAGGCTGGTTCATCACTCCCCTGTCGAATTATTGCATACTCCCTGATATAAGCTTCTTTATCAGCGTCGAAAAATACTTATCGTAAAAGATATTACGAAAGTCGACCCATGAAAGATTAGCGTCAAAATCATCCCCTCCTTTGACTTGCTTATATCCTTCCCACCAAGTTTGTGCGTCATCTTCCAATTTGTAGGTAGCCAGTCTAACTTTGTATTGCTCCGGAACTCCAAGAACTCCGAAGATCTTTTCAACATGAGCTACCCAGTTTCTTGCTTCGACTGGATTAGTAGCGTGACTAAAGGATTTCGGCTTTTGTTTTTGGAATTTACTAATCCATATGTCTATACTATAAGTAATATTGTTTGTGGTATTCTCACGAGTTTCACCACCAGAAGTTGGATTAGTGTTAGTGCGTTCTGGATGACGAGTTTGTTGAATAACGGCCTCAGCTGTTTGGGTAACAAGGTTTGGAAGCAACCCAGCAACAGCCTGGTTGATAGCATTAATTATGTTTGGATCAACTGGAGTCTCATTCGAAGAAGTGTTGTTACGTTCATGGTTAGTACGAGTATTCCTACGTGGCGGACGACGAGGAGGCATCTATAAGAATAGACATAGGAGTTAAACCAAATAAGAGATCAAGTTGAATCCTATCATAGATATCTACCCATTCCTCACAGGTCTTAATTACTATCTTCAAGTTTTCTACAGGAAGGGCTGTAACACCCCAACCCGGAAGGGCTGACGTGTCACAATAACGGTAACATAAACAAAAGTCATAATTCCATTTATTTATTTGATAAGGATACAACCACACGACTATTAAAATTAAGATTAATATACAAGCGGAGACATTCATCTTAATTAACTAACATCTTCAGATTTATTCCTAGGCTTTATTCTTCTCTCTTTTCCCTTCCCAAAGTAACCTGTGGACCTGTATATATAAAAAGTTTACGGAATGAGCCGAATGCTCAGTACGGAATTTTAGGCTCAAATAACAAATAATGCTTTATATGAAATCTTATCCGGATGGAACTTTATGCGAAAATGATATGATGCAAGAACATAATTTCATAATCATATCTTACGGATGTACCCATGAGCAAACTTAAAACGTGACAATACACAGGTAGCTACTCCTGCATAATTATCACATGAGATGGCGAATTGGCATACCCGTTATCCACCTCCTTATACTTAAATCCTAGGATCGATCCATACGCCTCCTAATAGCTTTATGTACCACACTTGTACTTAAGAGACGTCGTGAACTGATCTCTCCGTCACGGATGGAGCACATGATGTTGATGCCACAACAACATGCTCGTGGGACACTCCACGAGAAGCGATACTCAGGGTATCAGAGTACAAATGGTCTTATTCACATAACTTATAAAACTTATTTTCATAACAAAACGGAACATATATTGGAACATGCGATAATGAGTATAACATAATACTATCGCATGACATGAAAGCTAAATCAAATGATTAGGATAGGAATCGAACGGACTGTCAAATGAATCGATAATCAAAGACGTGAGGAGTTTTTAACAGATATAGTAATTTAGTGGTTTTATAACAATTTGAATATGAAGCAATAAAGAGTGGGGTAAGGATCCGTACCTTAATAACTTCAAAGTGAAGCTAACTTGTGCTAATATTTTAGATTTATATGGGCAGAGTTTCGACTACTGATTAATCTTTTCACCTAATTTAAATAACATGCACACAAACTAGGTTAGTAACTTAATACAGCATTTACGTCAATTCGCGAGATCAAACCCTCACAACTATTATCAAGTGCAATACTTAATAATTCAATCGGATTCACAACGAATAACAGAGCATAGTCCGAATTCGAACAGCACTCAAATATTCAAGTTGAAATCACGACGAATAATCAAAGTAGAAGCTCAATTTGAGCAGCACTCAGACAATCGTTGGATAGTTATAATCGATCGGACGTTGAATCGTAATAGCGATCGAGTTATTACCCTGATTGCGGCAGCGTTTCGAGGTGTGTGTGTGTTTGGGTAGTGGAAGAAGTATAACTCGACGTCAATTGAGAATTTGAGCGTCGTTTTTGTGCACAGAAGCAAGTCCCAAAGCCTGCTATTTATACACAAATTTGGCACTGCTTACGGACCGTAAGCCTGGTCCCTTACGGTCCGTAAGGGACACCGAAAATTCTTTTGCTTGCTCCTCACGGGACAAGCCATGATTGGTCAGAAATCTGGTCCAATTATATTTAGACAACGTTTTAAGTAGATAATCGTCAACTAAGGTTTACCCCCCCCCCCCCCCCCCCCCCCCCCCCCTTGAGTTTTAGGGGTCCTGATCCTGATTCTGATTGCTCTGAAATTTTCAGGGGTTGTGCAGAATTACTTGGGTGTCTTAATTAGGGTTTTCTAGTGGTCTATTATTCTTTTTATTTCTAGAATAATGATTTTAAATTTATGGGCATTACACTATGCTCCAAAATCTCATGTAGGCATTTCATGTGTCACAGAAGGCTGTAGACCACCATTATTTAATGTAAAGAAGGGTTCTTGATGCTGATCAGGGTCGTTATTTGTGTAGAAGGTTTTGGTCGATTGGTTAATGGCCACCAACATGTGTTGGCACTCAGGATATCAGTTTAACTTTAAAAAAATCAAGTAAGTTCTATCTTTTCAAATTCACTATGATATGGCAATTAGAAAATGTTATTTGTTTAACCAATTAAATGAATTTTTTGAGTTTTATTTAGTAATTGCTTATCATTCACTGGTGGATTTGTGATCCTGGATATTATGCATGTATCATCAGACTAGGTCAGAACATACATTATTTGTTTGACTCTAAAAAGTTACTATTATTTTAGGTCCTTATCCAAATATACTCTATGTTCACCATGGACAATCATTTATGCCAGATCTTATATACGGTGCTAAACGGAGTCTATCAAAGCTTAGTGATGTTAATATTGGTGTTAATTATGCAGTCATTTTAGTATAATATTGGCGTTAATTCCTACCGATACTGAAGTTTAGCCAGAAAACAAAATCCAAAACTCGGTTGAGAAACACTAAGATGAAGAAGAAAAAGAAAGAGGGTTTAAAATTGGATGATTTTTCGGGTATTGAACTTTCCACTGATGTTGCATGCAGTAGCTTGATTCATGGAACTGCAGATCATGTTGAGGATTTCTCTATGTCAAAAGAACACACAACACCAGAGGTTTAAACATGCAGCGCTGATAAACTGCCTGTTTGCAAGCACGATCTGGAACCAAGTAGCTAGGTGGTCGAACTTTTTAGCAAGGTATAAAGCAGATTTGGTAAAGGAGACGTTGCAAATAGAGAGGGTCGTGGTAGGGATGGAAAAAATACCCGAGCCCGACGGGTATGCTCGAAACCCGACACAATTACACAAATGGAATTTGAATGATTTGTTATGTGTTTCTTCCAATGTATGCGTTTTTACAGAATATTAAATTTGAAAGTAAATAATTTGTTTTTTGTTGAAGTCGCGTTTAACGCGGGCATTAGCCTAGTAAAACTATATAAAATAAACTACTAATTGAGATGTTAATTTTGGTGATGTTTTTTTTTTCTTACAAAGTGTTGTCTTCCGCTACATCTTAAAATATTCAGAAATATCGTTTTATGTATTATTGAAAATGTAATGGTTCTTGTTAGGCTGTGGGGGCACCCTCGGGGACTCCCTTCGGGGACCATGTTCACCGTGCGGGAGAAGTGCCGCCATCCAAGAGGGGAGGGAAATCGGGGAGGGGGTTGGGGGAGAAGTCACCGAAGAAGGAAGGAGAGAGAAGGTGGGCCCATAGCTTGTAACAACCAATGAAAACTTTTCTTTTTTATCTTTTTTTTTTTTTTTTGAATAAAAAAACAATTCTTATAAGAGGGGTGCACCCCATACGTTTTTGGACAAGAGGGAAGTTATAGAGGGGAAATGACATGGCAACGTATGATTGGGTTACAAAAAGTTTCCCCTCACCTCATTAGGGGGTGCCCCCTTCACCCTTAGTTTTGAATTAACTAGCCCCGCTAAACCGGGCAGGTTCGTGTCCCGAGTCAAAACGGGTTAGATGCAAAGTGAGTTCCATGCAACTAATTAATAGTTGGATGTAGACTTATGACCAGTTCAATGACTTGGACGGCTTGGACTTGGTCCGTCAATGATTAGACTTGGCCAGTCAATGATTAGACAAAACAGGCCACTACCATGAAAACAACATAAAAGAAGCACTTGGTTGAGATTTTATAAGTAACCGAGAAACTTAAAACACATTACAAAGTTAGTTGTAATTCAACGACATGAAATAAGTATACATAAGCTTACGTTCTAAATATCAGATTATGTAAGGATAATCGAAGAACATGAAAACATAAACAAATTTAAAAGGCTTGTATGATAGATATGTTGCTTTATTTTGTTTTAAAAGATCCGCATCCCTGTTTATGTAACCCCCCCTAAGTATTAAAAACTAGAAAAAAATACTTGACACGCCATGAATGTAACCTAGAAATCTAGTAATTAATCACGTAATATTGTAACAACATATGAAAATCAAGTGACTTTAGAGAGATAATAAATTTGTAGTAATTTTAATAAAATATACAAAAAACTTGGTTAGTATTCCATAAAGATATATCTTTTTATCAAGTATAAACTTATTTGAATCGGTTAAACTCCATATCAACTATAAAGCGAAAATAATGTTTTGTGTAAAATTATTTTAGCATAAAATCAACAACAAACAACGCACTTATTATATTTTCTGATGTTTTGAATTAAGCATGTGCATTAAAATGTATCTTTACGATTTACGTCATCAAAATTAATGGGGAAGTTATAAATTAAAATGTTTTATTTTCAGTAATATTATTGGTTGTTGGATTGCTTTAATGCTGGACAGCTTGAGTGGTGGGCTTGGACCACTAGATTGTTGGGCTGCTACTTCTGGGCTTTAAAGGACTGGGACTATAACAAATAAAGTTGAAGGACTGTGTCGGTAAATACGACATTCTCTCTTGTATCCAGGGTTTCTGCATCCACTATCTGTCTATTGTATCAAATATCAATCGTAACGCATCACTAATAAGTTTCAACTTTTATTGTTCCTTTCATACTTTTATTGATTTATGTTTACTGTTTGATTTTAAGTAAGTGCTTTGAATTCTATTTGTTCTAATTCATCAATTTGTTTGAATTCTGTTGGTTCTAAGTTCATCAATTGGTTTATTGGTTTATAACAACTGTATATAAGGCTACGCGGTATGGTAGAGGCCCATTCTTGGAGGATGATCCGCCACGTAAGCGCCACGTAGATCGGGTGTGAGGATGGGGAAAAGAGGATGGAGTTAAGGAAATGCAAGGCCAGCCTTGAGAAT
Organism: Helianthus annuus; assembly: GCF_002127325.2. Taxonomy (NCBI): domain Eukaryota; kingdom Viridiplantae; phylum Streptophyta; class Magnoliopsida; order Asterales; family Asteraceae; genus Helianthus; species Helianthus annuus. The sequence goes on from NC_035442.2 coordinate 145,706,681, forward strand.
TCATGTACCCTGTTCGAGCTCGAAAAAACGTGCCCTTAGGTCTTAACTAAATAAAAAATTTAAACTAGTTTTTCATACAACTTTGAACCGTTGACAAAAATATAGCATTCGATAAACAATGCAATTAACAAAATACAAAATATAGTATTCGAATGAATGACATACCGTAAAAACTAATAAGCTAATAGATAACCAATGATTCGTGAAGCACTCCTTGCGTTCTTGATAGAAAATTGGTGAATCAACTCTTCACAGTTTATATCATCTAAGACTTTGTTCTCGATTGCAATCATTGACAACCCACTAAGTCTTTCTTGGGACATTGAAGATCGTAGGTAAGATTTCAATAACTTCAACTTCGAAAAACTTCTTTCTGCAGATGCCACAGTGACTGGAATAGTCAACAATATTCTATATGCAATGCATGCTTCTGGGGAATAACTGTCTTCTTTCATATACTCCCAAACATCTACAGGACTGCTAAATTTATTGGTTAGTGATTCACGAAATAAATTAAGCTCTGTATAAAGTGCCTCGCCATCAATATCCGATTTTTCTTTAAACCTGAGTGCATTTTCAAGACGATGACAAGACGACTTAAGATATTCATCTTTAATAATCCTCAACGTATGTGGAAACTAAAAAATTGTAGAAGGATGATGATCGAAGGCCTGCAGTCAGTGCTCTGTCTCTGATCTCGATTATCCTGTATTCCTGTTCCTGTGCGACGTTTCATTACCCAGTCCCGGATGAAAGAGTTGCCGCCTAGAATTCTTTTTTTTATTAGTTTTTAGAAAATATTTGGGTATTGGGCTCACTAACCTAATGGGCTAAATAGTTTAAACAATATGATTTTTTTAAGTGGGTTTATGTTAATATTTTTTTGGTTATACCCTATTAATTTTTTTTTTTACATATATAATATCGGGTTTTTTTTTTAAAATTACGTGCCCTACGAAATCACGGGCCCTGTTCGGTTGTCCTCCCCGCCTCCTTCAGGGCCGGCTCTGAGGAAGGAAATGGAGGATGGGCCTAAAATATATATGTAATGTTGTATGTATATATGTGTGTGAGAGGGGGAGGCTTGTCCAATTCGTCTCACCCCCGACGATGGTGACGAAGGGGGCACGGCGACGGAGGGCAGGAATTGGAGAGGGGGCACGGCGACGGTGCTGGACGGTCCCCATACCGTCCAGCCTAACAATTGGTTTAGAGTAAATTACAAAAATCGTCTTTTATGTTGACACTAGATTACAAGCTTTTATCCTTTGCCTTCAATTGGTTCAGCAGCTGAAACAAAGTAATTGACCAATGAAAACAAGAATATAGAACTAGTATGTCCGAGGAAAATTTGTAGTAAGTAGTAAGTTTAAAAGGTTTACGCATTCATTGCCATATGGCTGAATAATTAATCAGAGTGTTTGATATTTAACAACTGTAGTTAACATAATGATGAATTTAGGATGTCTATCCGACCCGACAATTCGTAATCTAACTTGGTTATATTTATGTAGTTTTCATGGCCACCCTTACAAAATTCCTGGATCCGCATTGTCCATTGTTATACATGGCGATGGATGACTTAGTGGTTTCCAAGGAACCAACCCTAACAGACTGTTAGTGGTACTTTTTAAAATCTCATGTCATTGCAGGACAATTTGTATAATGAATTAGAAAAGAAAGACCATGTATCTACTCCTTTGAATCTTGTAGATTTCTCAAGAAGCTCTAAAAGATCCGTGTTTTGTTCCTTCTCAGCTTTTATGATGAAGGAATCCATTAAGTTTGATATGTGGTTTAGTGTTTTCTCACTAAACTCCATCTCTTCAAGAATACATAAAACGAAATTGCTGAGGCCTTCCTATGTGTCATCAGTTCTTGAGACAATGGGTGGAGTCAACAACCTTGCCTTTAGTGACTTCCAACAATATAAACAAGAGATGGAAACTATTGGAGTGATTGTTGCTATAAGCGTAATCACTTTGCACAAGGTGATAGTAACCTTTTAAAGGCTAATGCAATGGCTTATCATGATATACACGTTTTGAGTTATATATAGACGAGAGTTCTCGATCTACTGCTTGATAGAAAATGTACAGGACTTCGTTTCCACTCACGCAAACTTTGGGTCCAATATTCTTCTACTTTAAAAATCATCAAATAAGTTATGTTCCATTTGGTTCCCAACTTGAAGTTGAAAGTCGAAAAAATCTAAATATCGGAGCAATGGTTCCAACCAAGACCCCAATGAATTGTGTTATCACAATGAAAAGGATTGACCACTTGCACGCTGATTTATATACCCGTGGATCTCTAAATGGAACTTCAAGCACCAAAAGTAAGTTCAAGCCTAATACAATTACACAAATTGCCCCAGAAGCAGTGGATAATGGATTGCAAGCCATCACAAATTGAGAGCTTTGAGTTTCTGCCATGACCCAATATCTTTTTACATGCTGCCTTAGTTTCTCAACTTTAGACATTGGGGTATGTTGTAGATGTTGATCGGTTAAAGAAGTTTTGTTTGTGGTTTGATACTTGACTTCTAAAATTTCCTTAGAGGTTGGACTTGTTAGGGATGAAGAAATCATTACCCTTAGTAACAAAAGGTTCATAGCCATATAGATGTATGCGACCATAACGCAGTCAAAGATGGAACTATAGACATTTAAATGATTGAATTTGATATGCTTGATAACACCCGTATTAATTTCAATGAAAATATTAATGACCATGGTGATAACTAGAATGGACAAACCTATGATATTTGCGAGCGTTGTCTTGTTGTCCATGGCCACCAAAGAAGGCATAAAGTTAGCCATCATCGTGCACATGAAACCCAAACTTCCTAGTTTGGCTATTTGGTCCATGTAACTTGGCATGTCACTACTAAGATCCACATGATTTAAGGCTAATTTCGGCGGTCACTAAACTAGTGGCACAGGTAGTTTCATGGCGATTGTAATCAACGTAATAGATGCAGCATTGAGAGAAAAATATTTACAAGGAAACCAAAATCTTTTATTTCGGAAACCGTGCAAGAAATCCACGGCCATAGCAAAGATAAAAAGTAATGATGCTACGGCAATGTAGATTCCAATCCACACCATAGGCCGGCTCACTATCAGTGGCGGAGCTTGACCAAAAGTTCCGAGAGGGTGGAAAGTTATGGGACCCAATTTATATATTGTATAAATATTTAGGCAAAATAATTTGGGTGACAATCCTATATAATTTTAAAATTTTCGGACGAAAAATAGAAAATTTTACACGTCTAACCGAAACATTCGGGGAGGGGGGGGGGTTGCACCCCCCACTTTACACTAAGCTCCGCCGTTGCTGATGGGGATCAGAAGAAGCATATGCAGCGGAATTAAGTGATGGGTTTGAATCGATGTTAGTGAGAGATCCGAATTGGATTTGCATGAAGCAGAATGAAAAATAAAACAATGGATATCGAGAACAAAGGATAATGGACAGTTCTTTTGGAAATAAGAATGTCTTGATAACCTATTCATGTTGCCGGAAATCTTGTATAAATACATAGACTTTTGGCGGTTGATTTTGGCGGGTAACTGCCTCCGGCAGTTATTCGAATTTGATCACCCGCTTATCGCCGGCACACATGAACTTATCATCTAATAATCGAGTACATATCATACATATATTGTCTACTTATACATTCGAATAAATATAAACATAACAAAGTTTAATATAACTAACATAACCCCCCTTAAACTTAGTTATGTTTTCTGGCTCGCTCCATGACACTCCGATTTGCTTCTTCGACAGCCCATCTCGCATGATTGAAGTTGAAACGCTTTCTCTTCTTCATTAGATTCCAGCTATCTTAATCATTTCCTGCAAAGAGTGCAAATTGTTCCGATCCGGCAGATTCTTGTTGGATATCACTATGTTGGATATCACTTGCACTTCTCGGTCTTCTATGGCAGCCGGTTAAGGACCCTCCTTCTTCAAACATCACCTCCTTGTCCTGCACTTTCCCTTGAACAGTTTTAAATTTGTAATAATACTCTAGGATATCGAGATACATGGCATAAGTGACCCTCATGTAATCTCCGTCTTTGTATTCAAATCCTAAATCCTTTGCTATTGCAGGCCACAAGTTTTCTGTTGTGACTTCCCTGTAACCACCGTCCACTGCCACTAGTATATATAGACTTAACAAGTCTATTTTCTCTTGTTTGGAGTAAATGGTGGGACTGGTCTAGTAGTAATTCCCATATAATCGAACAGGAACCATTTAACCATCTCTTCAAACTTTAACTCCAACATGTGTTTATATTTAAACACGAATTCTCGATCATCGATTAAATCCAGAAATGCCTTACAGTCGGCAAACTCATGGAATTGCATTGCCTTAACAATCATCAAACTCCAATCTGTTTCTTGTTTCTTGTGAAGACAGATTCAGTTCTTCGAAATAGGAGTTTAAGTATTTTTCTTTGAATTCATCGTCATACACACTTTCATCAAGGATACCCTGTTTTTCATTTAGCCCTATCTCTTCCTCCCTTGTCAATCCACTTGCTTCATTAACAGAGTTATTTACCGGAATAGAGAACATAGGAAAAATCTTGCAAGTATCACCGTCCTTGTTGACAGTGTATCCTTGCATGGTTAATTGATCAATGCTCAAGACGTTCCGTCCTAACTCAGGAGAATAAAATACGCTTTGAATTCTCATGGTTTCGTTGCAAGTTTTGATTTCAACCGATCCAACCCCACGCGTAAACAAAAAATTGTTTCCCCCAGATTGTGTATCAACCCCGATAATATGCTTAATACATTTAAACACATTTAAATTTCCAGCCATGTGATGTTTAAATACAAAACTAACAAACCAAATATTGCTCCATAGCCCTCCTTCGGTACCGACGACAATCATCTCCTGATGATTACTGATTTCTCCTACTTGTTTCTGTATTCCCATATTCACCGCTTGCCGGATTAACTGGGTTGCCTCATTTGTTTCTTTCTTGTTACACGAGTAAATTTGGTGCCCTGGTTGGTCACAGTAGAAACATGTTTTCTCTCGTTGAATCCGCTTGTTCTTGTCATTCATCTTATCCGTGCAGAGTTGACAAGGCAACAAGGTGGATGTGGATTTAATTTCAGTCTTCTTCTTCCCTGATGCCGCTCTGATACCACTATGATGGGGATCAGAAGAAGCATATGCAGCGGAATTAAGTGTTGGGTTTGAATCGATGTTAGTGAGAGATCCGAATTGGATTTGCATGATGCGGAATGAAAAATAAAACAATGGATATCGAGAACAAAGGATAATGGACAGTTCCTTTGGAAATAAGAATGTCTTGATAACCAATTCATGTTGCCGGAAATCTTGTATAAATACATAGACTTTTGGCGGTTGATTTTGGCGGGTAACTGCCTCTGGCAGTTATTCGAATTTGATCACCCGCTTATCGCCGGCATACATGAACTTATCATCTAATAATCGAGTATATCATACATATATTGTCTACTTATACATTCGAATAAATATAAACACAACAAAGTTTAATATAACTAACATAACCCCCCTTAAACTTAGTTATGTTTTCCGGTTTGCTCCATGACACTCCGATTTGCTTCTTTGACAGCCCATTTCGCATGATTGAAGTTGAAACGCTTTCTCTTCTTCATTAGATTTCAACTATCTTCATCATTTCTTGCAAAGAGTGCAAATTGTTCCGATCCGGCAGATTCTTGTTGGATATCACTATGTTGGATATCACTTGCACTTCTCGGTCTTCTATGGCAGCCGGTTGAGGACCCTCCTTCTTCAAACATCACCTCCTTGTCCTGCACTTTCCCTTCTGCACTTTCCCTTGAACAGTTTTAAATTTGTAATAATACTCTAGGATATCGAGATACATGGCATAAGTGACCCTCATGTAATCTTCGTCTTTGTATTCAAATCCTAAATCCTTTGCTATTGCAGGCCACCAGTTTTCTGTTGTGACTTCCCTGTAACCACCGTCCACTGCCACTAGTATATATAGAGTTAACAAGTCTATTTTTCTCTTGTTTGGAGTAAATGGTGAGACTGGTCTAGTAGTAATTCCCATATAATCGAACAGGAACCATTTAACCATCTCTTCAAACTTTAACTCCAACATGTGTTTATATTTAAACACGAATTCTCGATCATCGATTAAATCCAGAAATGCCTTACAGTCGGCAAACTCATGGAATTCCATTGCCTTAACAATCATCAAACTCCAATCTGTTTCTTGTGAAGACAGATTCAGTTTTTCGAAATAGGAGTTTAAGTATTTTTCTTTCAATTCATCGTCATACACACTTTCATCAAGGATATCTGTTTTTCATTTAGCCCTATCTCTTCCTCCCTTGTCAATCCACTTGCTTCATTAACAGAGTTATTTACCGGAATAGAGAACATAGGAAAAATCTTGCAAGTATCACCGTCCTTGTTGACAGTGTATCCTTGCATGGTTAATTGATCAATGCTCAAGACTTTCCGTCCTAACTCAGGAGAATAAAATACGCTTTGAATTCTCATGGTTTCGTTGCAAGTTTTGATTTCAACCGATCCAACCCCACGCGTAAACAAAAAATTGTTTCCCCCAGATTGTGTATCAACCCCGATAATATGCTTAATACGTTTAAACACATTTAAATTTCCAGCCATGTGATGTTTAAATACAGAACTAACGTACCAAATATCGCTCCATAGCCCTCCTTCGGTACCAACGACAATCATCTCCTGATGATTACTGATTTCTCCTACTTGTTTCTGTATTCCCATATTCACCGCTTGCCGGATTAATTGGGTTGCCTCATCTGTTTCTTTCTTGTTACACGAGTAAATTTGGTGCCCTGGTTGGTCACAGTAGAAACATGTTTTCTCTCGTTGAATCCGCTTGTTCTTGTCATTCATCTTATCCGTGCAGTGTTGACAAGGAAACAAGGTGGATGTGGATTTAATTTCAGTCTTCTTCTTCCCCGATGCCGCTCTGATACCACTATGATGGGGATCAGAAGAAGCATATGCAGCGGAATTAAGTGTTGGGTTTGAATCGATGTTAGTGAGAGATCCGAATTGGATTTGCATGATGCAGAATGAAAAATAAAACAATGGATATCGAGAACAAAGGATAATGGACAGTTCTTTTGGAAATAAGAATGTCTTGATAACCTATTCATGTTGCCGGAAATCTTGTATAAATACATAGACTTTTCGCGGTTGATTTTGGCGGGTAACTGCCTCCGGCAGTTATTCGAATTTGATCACCCGCTTATCGCCGGCACACATGAACTTATCATCTAATAATCGAGTACATATCATACATATATTGTCTACTTATACATTCGAATAAATATAAACATAACAAAGTTTAATATAACTAACAGTTGCTCACTATACTTGTCTTGAACTTCACAACCCACGCTTGGTACATAACCTATTGGATGGTCCTGCAATTTGTTTTTGGCCTAACAGCCCAGGTTGTTGGTACATAACCATCTAAACTACTCATGTTGAAATTGTTGAACCAAGTGATGTGTGTAACTTTGATGCAAATTGTTTAAAACAGGTGAAGCCAAGAAGTTGCACAAACCTCCACGTAATGCTAATTGGCAAAGTTGAATTTAGACTTCTAACATTTCAATGATTTGGACTTCCTAAACTTCGACTGTCAATGATCCTACAATATACAATAAAAAACTGACTGATATTATATAAGTAACTGAACAACTCATACATATAATGTGTATTTAAACTTATCTTCTAAAGTCGCATGATGGATTATTAAGTTTCACAATGCTATGTTCAGTTTGAATATGTATATAGGTATTCAGATCCATTATATGTTGTGGTCAAATAATGAATGCAATGGTCACCAAAAAAAAGATATAAAATACTAATATCAGGCTACTTGTGCTTTAAATTGCTTATTAGTGGTTTAGTGGTGTAGGTGGACCAAAGAGCCCAGATCTAGTTAAAATTTTCAAATCAAGGAAAAAGCCCAAACAATGAACCTCCACTCCATACTTTACCGTATATTCTGTTATGTATAAGCAATTAAGCAGTGCTAGAATTCATCCATCATGGATTTAAGGCTAATTTCGGCGGTCACTAAACTGGTGACCGACTTTGTCTGTCGCTGGTTTTAAGACAGATGCTCACCAAAAGTTAGGTTCATAATGCTTCTTTCTTTAGTAGTTAAAAGTCTATTTTAACAAACTACAGAACTTGGTTTTGATTTATTAAATTAGATAGAAATTAGTTTTGATTTATTGAATTAGGTTCTTATATAAAATTTCATTTAGAGTTTAATTAAATCTAAGTATAGGTTTCAAGCAACTATACTTCATGGTTTTGTTATAAAAGACAATACATGATTTGGTGGTTTTCAATGATTCAACCCACAGTTACAACTACAAACAATTAGTAGTACATCGAAATTTTATGCCATTGCAAGATAAGTTTTCTCAAAAATAAGAACTGAAAGGTTATATGTATCTTGCATGTTTTGGCTGAACCACAAAGATTTTTGTTATCACCAGAAAATAAATTTCAACTTTTTAATTGGTTTAGATGAATAAATTGTAGCTAAAGCTTGACCTGGAAAATTGTTCATTTGATATGTTATTTTTAGCAGAATATACGTGAGACAGGGCCTCTAGCCTGATATATCAAGGTTGAAGAACTCTAACCTCATTAAACAATTTTTAGGACCGGTCACATGAGCATGGTAACTAAGTGATTCAACATGGACAACAAATTTAGCAAACATATATATTATAAATAAAGAGTTATGACTCTCGATACGTTAGTGAAGCAAGATGTTACACTGATCCAACATGGCACCACCCTATCCACCCGATTGCAAACTATAGCACACTGATGCCTGCACAACTTGGCAAACCTTTACTAATCACCAATACCGATTACAAGGAAAGAAGCAAAGACATGTATACTAATTCTAACAAGGCGTTCGTGGGCAGCCACCATGACCATTCGACCACTGTCCAGTTGGAGTGAAGCGATGATAGCAAGAACTAGCACCATGACCAACTTTTTCACATATTTGACATACAGTGTATCAAGCAGTTTGATTCTGACATAGCAGATGTAAATACAACGCAGCCATGACACTAACAGGTACGTATTGAGTTTGTTGTTGCGCTAGTCTCGCCCATAAACTAGATATTTTGACTTTAGCTGGTAGAATGATGGTCCATCCAGACTATTTTCAATATTTAGTACAAACATTTTAAAAGTGTGATTCAAGATTTGTAAAGTGTAAATTGCCATTTTAGTCCCTGAGTTTTGTCCAAATTTACCATTTTAGTCCAAATAGTTTTTTTTTTGCCTCTGGGTCCCTGACTTTTCCCTTTTGTTGCCATTTTGATCACATACACTAACTCCATCCAAAAACTCCCTTTTTAACCAGGGGTATTTTGGGGATTTTCATTTTAAATGTTTTCAATTGCCATTTTGATCCAATTCCAAAAAATCAAAAAAAATCCAAAAAATCAAAAAAAATCCAAAAAATTCTAAAAAATCATAAAAATTCTAAAAAATTCTAAAGTGACATCATTTCAACGCGAACCGTTTCGACCCGAAAAAATCTAAAAAATTCCAAAAAATTTCGAGCTGAACCGTTTCAACGCGAACCGTTTCGACCCGAACCGTTTCGAGCTGAACCGTTTCGACGCGAACCGTTTCGACCCGTACCGTTTCGAGCTGAACCGTTTCGAGCCGAACCGTTTCGAGCCGAACCGTTTCGAGCCGAACCGTTTCGAGCCGAACAGTTTCGAGCCGAACCGTTTCGAGCTGAATCGTTTCGACGCGAACTGTGCCTCGAAACGATACGGGTCGAAAAGGTTCATCTAGAAATGGTTCGGTTCGAAACGGTTCAGCTCGAAACGGTTCAGCTCGAAACGGTTTGGCTCGAAACGGTTTAGTTCGAAACGGTCCAGCTCGAAACGGTACGGGTCGAAACGGTTCAGCAAGAAACGGTTCGGTTCCAAACGGTTCAGCTCGAAACGGTCCGGCTCGAAACGGTTCAGTTCGAAACGGTTCAGCTCGAAACGGTTCAGCTCGAAATGGTTCAGCTCGAAACGGTTCGGGTCGAAACGGTATGGGTCGAAACGGTTCGCGTCGAAATGACTCAGCTCGAAACGGTTCGGGTCGAAACGGTACGGGTCGAAACGGTTAGCGTCGAAACGGTTAGCGTCGAAACGGTTCAGCTTGAAACGGTTCGGGTTCGAAACGGTTCGGGTTCGAAACGGTTCGCGCCGAAACGGATTTTTGTATTTTTTTAGAATTTTTATGATTTTTTTGAATTTTTATTATTTTTTAGAATTTTTTGGAATTTTTTTGATTTTTTGGAATTTTTTTTTTTTGATTTTTTGGAATTGAATCAAAATGGCAATTGAAAACATTTAAAATGAAAATCCCCAAAATACCACTGGTTAAAGATGGAGTTTTTGGATGGAGTTAGTGTATGTGATCAAAATGGCAACAAAAGAGAAAAGTCAGGGACTCAGAGGCAAAAAAAAAAAAAAACTATTTGGACTAAAATAGCAAATTTGGACAAAACTCAGGGACTAAAATCGCAATTTACTCATTTGTAAACTTGTAATACAAGTGTTGAATCGGATATACAATACGTAATGTAATAATCAGCTAATTTCGTTGCAGAATCAAAATAGTCAATGATTGATAAATCATTTTGTTGAAGTAACTGAAACCGTTCTTAACTAGTTGAGTACCCGTCCGTAGGCCGGGTACTTTTCCGGCATAATGACTTAAATATACATAGTACCTGATAAAGAAAACAATCAAATTTATTTATAACGTCACTAAAGAAATAACCAAACATTAAACTGAACAAAACAAAAGAGTAGAAGCACCATTAATACATGTTATGGCATTAGTGACAAACATTTTCCTTCAAATGAATAATTCACTGAAAGTTATAAAAAAGTGACCAAACATTTTTACTTCAAATTAATGAACTTGATCTTGCTTTACTCTTTAAATTGATCGGGCTTCTACAAACTCCTCAGACCTCAGCCTCGAGTGCCAAGACATACCTGCCATTATCAGGCTTACATCGAAAGAGTCAGCTTCATATTACTTGTTTAATGTCAAATCATACAACGGGTCAATGGTCAGGTTATCAAAACAAAATTAAACATAACCAACAACTTGGTATTCCAATATAGTTTTAAGGAAAGTTGAATAAAGTATATCAAATGAGTATAACGATACAACTTATGAACATGATGTAGGTCCATATTTGTTTGGAGTATGCCACAAAGAAAGAAGATGGCTGGACATGCATAAAACAAAAGCACATGGACAACCATAATTGCTAATGAGGATACCATACGTATCTGTAAATTGACACTTTGAACAACAGAATTGGGTCAATTATTCATAATCCAATATATTGTATTTTGTCTGGGTACTCACCATATCTGCACATGGCCTACATGGCTACATCCCCCAATTCTTTTCTCGCTTTCGCGTTACAACGGAGCCTGTAAATCGCCTTAGCAGACTGAATCCTCACCACAAAAACCCCAAATTCAAACCCTTTTCAAAAACATGGGAGATCCCCGATGAAATTGATAAAAAAAAAATTAAGAACTAAACTGGCCTGATCAAAGCATTTTCGATTCAAGATTCTTGATATGCGCTTAAGGATCGGTCCAAACAGAAGGAAGACCATCCTATAAAACTTGCAACCGGAGTTTAGAACAATAATAGCTCCACATGCCAACAACTTATCATGATGATCATCATCTTTCTCAACGGCCATCTTACCATCTTTGAGATTAAAAAAAGAATAAGAACTTATGCGGACAAATGATGCTATCTTACCATCCAGAGCCAGAGGTGAAAACTTGCCAGAGAAGAGATTCCGGTGTACCTACTGGCGAGTACGAACCGTTTCCTAAACAGTTACGAATGAGGTGAAAACAAACCCATGCGACCCATTTAAAGAAAATGATGCCTACCATTTATAGTTTGCCCCCAACGCCTCATTATTAGTTACGAATTTGCCACCATCAGCCATGTCATCCTCCACGTATACAAGTGGTCATATGACTCAGCAACAATCCCCTTAACCACATAAAGGAGTTTATAAAATAGTTAAGGCTTAGTATTAGAACAACAAAAAGAGGGCCAACCTTGTTTTTGAAAAATAGAAAGGTCGGAAAGTTAAGAGTTAACAATATACATCTTGTAACTTTTAATTAATAACTTCCCACCTGTATTTGATCTTTTTAGACGAAGGTGACTGGTTGGACTTTACATAATTCACAATAAAAATATATGGTTACCTTTATATATCCATCATAAATCATAATACAAAGTGAAATCGCAAAGACATCATAAATCACCATGAAGAGAAGACTAAAAAATAGAGGCTGGCTACTCAAGCTCCATGCAGCTAAATGATTTTCCCATGACCAATTTTCCTTAGCGTCTGAATCAAAAGGACACTTAACTAAAAGCATCAAATTCTATTGTCAGTTACAAATAAAGAAGAATATGTTTATAACAGTAACGTATTTAAAATCAACAATAAAGATGATTTTGTTCATTTGATTTTTCTAAAATCCTCGTTTTGACTTGACTGGAACCTATTTTGTGGTCTTAACCCGATTTGACCCGAACCAAATTGAACATGTTTTATACCAAACTGTTCTGACCCGTGACCCAACCTACCCGTTTAGCCAGGACTACATGCTGCAACTGTAAATGACACCGTTATATATTTCCCAATTACACCTTTAATATAAGAGATGTATTTGCCTCTCACAACTGTTTCCATTTATCTGTGACATTTGGGAGTCAGATTTCTGCCAAGTTTTGACAGCACCAACCTAAATGGAGCAATCCTCAGGTTCACCTAGTAACTGCAAGTTGCAAGAGGGTTGATTACAAAGCCTTCAAATATATATTGCATACTTCACATGTTTAACGATGTAAACACGTAATATTACTGAAAGTAAGCATAAAATGATATAACATTACCGGACTCAACGATCACAGTAAAAAAAATTGATCCTCTCATGATCCCACTTGCCCTTTAAGACATTAGCAACCACATCTTAAGGTGGCATAGCTCTTATTGCATTCTGCAACTCACAAAGATCAGGTGAGAATGTTCATAATCTACTTTTTTTTTGCGAATATAGATGTCGCACAATCAATTTAGAATAACCAGTTTCATATGTGTCATAACAACCATAAACTGAAATGCTAGACTTCAGGTTTCTTGAAGATCGCTTCAGATCTCTACCAGTTATAAAGAAGAGATATAAATAAGAGTTCACCTGAAAAGGAGGTTCTAGTGACTCTTTTGTGAACAACTATCAATGAGAGGTAAATCAACTAAACATTGCGACAGAGATTCTTAAAAAACATAAATTAAAGTCGCATACTATGTAGAAATACCAGACTAATGGTAGTGTTAGAAGGTTATTTGTTCTTCTCCCCTAAATGCTAACCTACCTACATGCTTGCATCATCATCACCATCCACGAGACCGTAAGGTTGTTGTTCTTTAACTGCAAGTGATCTTCAAAGAACAAAACTACATAATCAAGTAAAAATAGTTGGTACACGGTACACTAATAACATACATAAATAAATACTAAGCATATTTATTCAAAAAACTGCTAAAGATACTATGGCCATATGTTACTCACCAGAAGAATAAGTGTCATTGAAGCTTAAGTAACCACCAAGCACAACTCTAGTGACAAAGATCTCTTTTAGCTTCCAACTATCTAAATACTTTTCACTCTGCTCTTTAAGATTGTCATGATTGTACTTGTAAAACGGTTGTCATACAGGTATAGAAATAAAATAGCAATACAATTTTGAATTAAAATAAAGGGTAAGAACATACAGCAGCTCCCCATCAGAAAGTAGGTCACATGTGCTTATTTGCTCATCAAATCTTGTGCGCAACACTTCTCCATGCCATATTCTTGCTTGAGACTATATCACATGAAAAAAATAAAAATTAGATAACAACCTTAAAAAATGATATAAGTTAAATCATTCGGAATTCTACAACTTTATATTTATAAAATATGCATCGACACAATAAAAATTAAATATATTACATTCCCAACAAAGAATGTGGAAATATTGACAACCCTATAAGGTATTATGTATCATTGATCAACTATTTATAGGATTATTAATGATGATATTTGCAAAGGAAACCTAATCTAATCAAGTAATCATAAGTTCATAACTCCTAGCTATGATAAATATAATATAATATAATATCTTATCTTCACAAATGCATATAAGTTTTAAACAACCCCCACCCCCAAACCAAAGTCAACACCCAATTAATTTCCCCTGAAAAAGACAAACTCTTCACTCAGGACTTAACACAAACACTTGGTGTGCAACAAAGTAAACCCAAAAAAACACCTGCAAAAACACATCAGCAAGCTCACGGAAGCTAGGCGAAGAAGATGAATTATCAACAGCCATGGTGATACACCATCATCAATCGAGTGAACTTGCTCACAGATTGAAGTGGGTTTGAGAGAACCCAGGTGGAAAATTGGTGAATTTGAGTGGATGAAGAGTTAGAATCTTTGAATTTCAGGAGCATGGGGGAACGTCGTCAAGAAGAACTCCACTTCAGATTTCCTTCTTGCGCTCATCATTCTATATTTAACCTCTTCAAACCCTAAAATTAGGGGAAAGTGAGCAGTTGAATTGGCGGTTTACCTGCAAAATCGATTTGTGAGGATTGTTAAATCAGTATTTAACACAGAAATCAAACGATTGAACCTGTCGTAAATACTCCAAACACAACGTAGTGGGGTGATTCGTTCAATGGATTGAATCTGTTTATAGGGTGAAAAAAATGCAGAGGAGAAAGTGAAGTCATTAGCGATGGTGGGTGAGGATTTATAATGGGTAGCCTATGGTGGTTGGGGCGAAGAAAGTGGTAAACGTGGGTGCGATTGTGAGGTAAACGTGGGGCGGTTATGAAGATCTTGTAAAACCATCGCCAACTGCAGATTGAGTGGGGAGAGAGAGTGTGGAACTGCCATGAACTGCTGCTTCTAGAAGAATTTTAGAGAGTTTAAACAGCTGAGATCAAAAGTTGAGGACTTTATACGGCTGAGATCATCTAAAAAGTTGGTTACCATCAACGGGAACAATATAATATAGAATTGCATTTGTTTGGCAAAAAATTACTGAAAGAATGATTTCTCTATTGTAAACCAGAGTTCAGAAGCTGTATTTGTACCAAGCGCGATGTGAGCAATTGGAGGACAAAAATGCCCCATAGATACATATATACATAATAATCTGTCTAACAACCTTTGCTATGTATTTAGGTTATTGTCGTCGTTTTTTTTACTACATATCTTGTATAAATGATTGGCATGTCTCCAGATGAAAAGTAATGTGTTGGCATGTCTCCCTGTGAAAAGTAATGTGTTGAGATCTGCTCTCCTAACTTTTATGTTCTGTTTAATCTGTGTCACCAGCATTGTATACTTACTTATACTGTACAATATAGGATTACATGCGTATTATTCGGTAACAATATTCAATGTATGTGTAACAAAGATGAGACATAAAAGTGACTATGAAACAAAGATGAGACATGGAAAGTGACCATTAATTGTGTAATCAAACATAAATCCCTTGTATTTATTTACCAGAGATGACTTGGTGATTACCATTGAACCAGCCCTACAGTTGCAAAATACAAACTATTTGCAAGACAAATTGTTTGGAGTTTCAGACATAAAACTTCCAGAATATGATAAAAATAAAGAAGAAAGAGAACACAAATTCTCACAGAAAGATGAATTGTTTGGAGTTCCAGACATACCTTGTGATGGACAATCTGGTAGCTCTTTATTTCTTGCGCCTGAATCACCTCGAGAGAAGTGCAAACAAATGAATTAAGCTAGGGAACTTAAGGGATTGATTGCTTCAAATAATGACGCCACTCATCAACATGTGCCATCTTATCCGGGTCCATGCTTGGTAGTTCACACCTCTCTAGTCTTTCTATTATCTTTGTAGTCTTACCAAGAAGCTTGGCTGCGGCCTTGACACTTGCCTCTCTTTTCTCTATCACGCTTTCATGGCATTTGACTATTATAACTTGCGGTAAGTTAGTGAAGCAAGCAGAGAATATGTCTGCAATCATGCCATTTAAAATAGCAAACAATTGTTCTTCGTTAATCTGTTCTATGTTGCTTTCATCTCTAAGCAAGATTGTTTCTACCATTCGGTACATTGAATTGGCAGCAATCAACTCCTTAGGAATGTTCTCCACCATTTCTCCACTGATACTTATGTTGATTTCTTTCACGGTTTCTTTAGCTCTATCAGAAAACCACATAAGAATCTCTTTTGCTTGTTTCCCTCTAAAAACATCTTTTTGTAGAGCCGTGTCCAACCACCTGCATTTGTGTTCGACCTCATTCCATAAAGTTATAGTAGCCTTTCAAATACTTGCATATTCTTTTCCATGGTTGAGGCTTTCTTCCACCTGATGGGTGCATGAAAGACCTTCACCAACACTACTTAACAAGTTTTTAGTTGTGTCCTTACTGATATTTGGTAGAGCGACCGCAATGCATGTTAAGGTAACTATTGGTAAGCTCCAACTATTCACAAGTTCAACAGAAAGCAGAGGTTGAACATAATTGGAGTCAAAAGTCTCTACTCCTTTGAATCCGGCAGATTTCTCAAGAAGCTCCAAAAGATCCTTATTTTGTTCCTTCTCAGCCTTTAAGATGAAGGAATTTCTAGAGTTTGATATACGCTTTAGTGTTCTTGCTGTAGCCTCCATATCATCATGAATGTGTAAAACGTAGTTGCTAAGGTCTTTGTCTATATCGTCAGTTCTAGAGACGATAGGTGGAGTAAAAAAACTTGCCTGCAGTGACACCCTAATATACACATAGGAGAAGACTAATATTGGAAAGACTGTCAGGATGAGCGATATCACTTTACACAAAATGACAATTATCTTTTGAAGTCTAATACAAAGGCTTAGAATGACACCTTTTGAATTATAGAGCATGGTTCTTAGTCTACTGCTTGATAGAAAATGTATAGGCCTTTGTTTCCACTCACACAAAAGTTGGGTCCAGTACTTTTCTACTATAAACACCATCAAATGATTCCTCTTCCATTTTGTGAAAAACTTGAAGTTCAAAACTGAATAACATCTTGCCACCGGAGCAATGGTACCCACCCCGACCCCAATGACCTGTGTCATGAGAATGAAAGGTATTGACCTCCTGTACACTGATTCACATTGGTGTTCTCTAAATGGAAAACTTTGCACCATAAGTAAGTTCAGGAAATTTAAAATTACACAAATTACTCCAGAAGCAATGGATAATGGATTGCTAGCCATCACAAATTGAGGGCTACCACTTTCTGCCATGACCCAATATCTTCTCACATCTTGCCTTAGTTTATCAACTATAGACATTTGGGTATGTTGTAGATGCTGATCAGTTAAGAATGTTCTGTTCTTGATTTGATACTTGACTTCTAAAATTTCTTTAGAAGTTGGAATTGTTAGAGAAGATGCAATTGATATTACTAGTAACAAGGTGATCACAGTCGTATAGATGTACGCGACCATAACAAAGTCAATAGTAAAATCATGGATCCACAAAATTTGGACAGTATCAGGCTTGATAACACCGGTATGTATTTCAATCAAAATATTTACAATGATGGTGATAACAAGAATGGACAAACCTACCATATTTGCAAGCAGTGTCTTGTTGTCCATAGCTGCCAAAGAAGGCATAAAGTTAGCCATCATTGTGCACATGAAAGCCAAACTTCCTTGTTTGGCTGCTTGGTCGATGTGACGTGGCATCTCACCGCTTAGATCCACAGGCAGTTTCATGGCTATTGTTATCACTGTAATAGATGCGGCATTTAGAGAAAAATACTTACAAGGATACCAATCTTTTTTACTTCGGAAACCAAGAAACAAGTCCGCGGTCATGGCAAGGGTGCAAAGCAATGATGCTACTGCAATGTAGATCCCAATCCACACCATAGGTTCAGTATACTTGTCATGATCACAAAGCACAGCTAGTTCAAAACCATCTGAAGTACTCATGTTGGATTTTTTTTTCAGCTAGGTAATTTTGAGGAAATAAGGAAAAGGTAAAGTGATAATGCATTTAATGTACAGATGTTGGATGTTTACTTTTGGCCAGTTAAATGGCATGAACTGCTAGTTAGACCATTGATGATGAGACAAAGCCGGCCGTTATACAATGTAAAATAAACAACTGATTACTGAGCAACTCAAACGTACATTACAAGGTCAGTTTCGATTCTAACAATATGAATAAATGTATTTACACTTATGTTATATAGTTGCAGTTTATATCTCAACTAAAATTTCGAAGATGCTGTTTGGAAAGAGACTTATTTAGATTACCAAATGCCTTACTATATTATATGCAAGTTTTGTTCAGTTTAATTGTATATAAGAGATTAAAAATCCGTTAGACTACACGGAGTAGGAGGGCTTGAAAAGGGGGCATGACGCGCCATGTGGCAGCCACATCACCACCTGTCAGAAACGTGGTGTGGTGCCAAAAAGGGCCGGGTGGGATGGGCCGTGAAAGGGTAGCGTGGTGTGACACGTGGCAGACATTTTTAATATTTATCATATATTTAAACGAAAGAAAATTAAATAAAAAAACCCACCACCCAATCAAAACAACCCACCTCATCACCATCTTCTTCACCACGCCGGTAAAGAATCTGGTGCCCAAACCTCCACGCCACCGACGGACTGGTGTGTCCGGCGTGAAGAGGCTTCCATGCCTTCAAACCACACCCACTCCGTATGATCTTATATTATATTTTAGTTGGCCAAACAATATATAAAATGATCACCAAATGATGATATAACAGTATGAAATTAATTGGTTTTTTTTAGAAAAAAAACCCAGATATAGAGAATGGATTTAATTTAAGAAAAAGTCCAAACAATGAACCACCAGAGGTCATTAAGCCCTTCACATACTTTAGGAAAAATGTTTTTTTTAGACTAACTCTAACTTTTAGCAATATTTATGATAATTACATAATATACTAAACTAATGAATAAAATATTTTGTATCTTCTATATAATATGTAACGGCCGAAAATACAGTGTTATAATAAACATGGCGTTTACTAGATTTGTGGTGGGAAATAACTTAACTAGGTTGTTTAACCTAGTTAACATAAAAGGTTAAATAGAAAGAATGAGTGAAAGTACAAGGGCCAATTCTGTCGTCTTTAGAAATTGATGAAAATGGTCAACAAAAGGGGATTTAGAGTCAAAATTTTGCATTCTTTAGTGTGTGTGTATGGATCGATGTCTAGAGAGAGAGGGGAAGAACTCTCTAGTTCAACTTATCAAGTTTAAGCCAAATCAAGACTAATTTGATGTTGAAATCAATGCATGAATGAAGAATCCTTAATGTCCAAGGATTTACGTAACAAAGATGATTATCATACACTTCGAGTAATTTAGTCGAGTACTTATGGTCTATTAAAAATAACTTTAGTTTATGTAATCTTTTACTTATGTAACGATTTGTTTTGATTTATGTCACCCCAACTGTTGACGGAAATATAGAGGCGAAACGAAATTGTTCATAAGCACATGATCAACTATATATTAAAGTTTAAATGTTTATTTAAACAAATTAAAAAGACCCTTACATCAAATTGAAAAACAAATTGTTCAACAATGAAAATAAAAAATAATCCAAATTTTAAAATTAACTAAGTCCAAAGATTCCTAAGTGTGTCATAGCTTGATAAACTTTATGCATTGTTTTCATGAATCTGTCAAATCTGAAAATTGATGTTTAATGTTCTTAAGAAAAGTTTTGATGATTAATTACTTAATTTGAGTTTTGATCCATCTTAGTTCTATCATTACTTCATAAACATATTATATAATCATTTTTTTTAACGGCATATCACTTTATATATAAATATAAAAAGCCAGCAAGCGGCTGAGAGAACAAACAAAAACAAAACAAAACAAGAACTTGAAAAAACAGATTACAGTAATTCCAGAATCTCAAAAGATCTCCACTTCTCCCACGCCGGCGACTTCAGCTTCGATCTATTGCAAATCCAAAGGAACGTGTCTTCTTTAATCTGTTCCAATATAGTTGCAACAGGGATGAACTTACCTTCGAACGCCTTCACATTTCGAGCATTCCAAAGTCTCCACACCGTTCTGATCGCTATCAGATAGACTATCTTTTTCCATGTGGCTCCACCTTGGCATTGTTTAAGAAATCCGATCATATCTTTTAAATTGTTAATGTTCAACGGGAAAGTGACCCGAATCCAAGCCATAACATTCCACCACACACACTGGGACCATAAGCAAGTGACGAAAATATGGTCTGGGTTTTCGTAAGTAATGCCGCACGGAGGACACAAGCTATCTCCAAGGTTAACACCCCTTTTAATCAGCACTGTTTTTGCAGCAATTCTGCCCAAAGTCGCCCTCCATAGCAAATAATTTGACTTCGAGGGAGCCCAATTGTTCCAAGCAAAAACATCTTCAATCGAATCAGCCACAAGAGTGACGTTTTATATATCCTATCGAACCTGCTTTACCGTAAAGGACCCAATTTGGCTTAGTTTAGATATGCCTTAGGATTCCATTAGGACCATATTGTAGGTTAGTATAACCCTCTGAGGTTATACAACTTGGTTCCATAGAAATCCTAGTTCATGCATGTTTCCATTAAATGCCTAAATGTTGACCATTATGCCCTTTTGACCCAAAAATGAGAATTTTGAAAATGTGAGAGGACAATAATCTTTATTACTGATTTATAAACTTGTCCCTAAAAATTTGACATCAGTTTGAGGTCTAGATTAGGAGTTATGCTCAATAGCGTATTTAGAAAGCCTTTTATTAATAAAACGGCGTAATTAGCATATATCCTATCTAAACCCAATTTTTTATACCAAACTTTTTACTACTGATATAAAATAATATTTTGGGAATTTTAAAGATTTTTATTTATTTTTAGGCTGAGCATAACATAGGGTTATAGGCTTGATTCGGTAATTGCCGGTTTTGCCCTTTTGGGCTATAAAATGAGTTTTACAAATCCTTTTAACCCCAAACCTTTTTCTACTGATCTAATATGATAAATAAAGTATTTTGAGCCTTCTGGAATAATAAAAATATCAGCTTTCTATACCAAACCCGGAAATGGCTCCAAATCGCCTTTTTAAGCGTTTTTAACGCATAGTATGTATCAAAACTATTTTAAATATATAAGGGTTGATGCCTACTGATATATTCAGTAAATTTTTATATTAAATTTCACATATATGCTATACCCTACTGTTATAACTTAGTAAACTAAGTATTTTTACTGATTATATCAGACCTGGAACTCAGAATGATATTTAAACTCTCTTATGACTTTTAAAATGACCAAAATACCCCTACGGGGCTTAAAATGGTGTTAAACTCGTTTTGGGCATAACGGAAGGTATCCTACTGATATCACAACATATGTAAGGCATAGGGAACCTGTTCATGACTCTGTTGGTTACCCGTTACGCACTTTTCGCGTTCGGATCGGCTTATGTAACTAGTTTGCATAAATTAGCCGAAACGGGTCAAACCTTATCATTTTCATCTCAAAATTCAGAATGTGATGAAGTTACCCATATTAAACAAGTATACAAGCTTGTCGGGTCAAAACCACATTCTAGAACGGTCTTCGCTTATTTATGCGATTAAACCGTATTCATTCTTTAAAACTAACCGGTCTAAGCTTAGGCTTAATTAAAGACCCGTTAGGAATCTGATAGGTTATTAAATACCTTCGTTCCAGATTTAGGAGCCCAGTAAAAGCTATCTGTACTTGCTTGGTGGTATACGGCTGGGATAAATTGTATAAATTTGCTCAGGTAAATACGTTTAACTTATTTTCCCTTATACGGGCTTGGGGTACGGTATATAAAATACCGCTTGGTCGGGAAATTGACCTTAACCGGTCGGTGTTTAAGAGTAGTCAAATGACCCGGTTGAAAACGTTGTTTTGTTTGTTTAATGCCTTTGGGGGTTTAATGACCATGTCCCGGATATCCTTGGCATCATTCAAACAATGGCCACGACCTTAGCACACGGGTGTAGGCGTACACCCGTAGTGCATCAAAATCAATAAAGTATAGCAGTCGGTACGAGAGGAAATCTCGCGGCGGAACTATACTATGTGGTGTGTCTATTAATCTTTAACCCAGCACGACCCGGAAAACTGAACGCAGAACAAACATGTAATTCTTTTACAAGATTATAAGCAAATAATTATCCCAAGTGATAAAAAGTTTTGTGCCGTTTGCACTCAAATCAATTTTTAAACCATTTTCAAAATAAATCGATTAAATTGTATTTACCAGTGAAAACTGACGTATTTTCCCAAAAAGACTAAGTGCAGATACTACGCGTAATAGGCTGGTTTCTCCTAGCATCAAATAGAAGTCTCGCAAGCTTAGATGCCTGAAGTCTGTTGAACAATGTTTCATTTTATTTTCGATCCGCCTGCGGATCCTTTACTTTCCGTTTGTAATACTTTGATATTACTTTATATCGGATTGTAATATATTTATCTTTATCTTCTGCTTCCGCTGTGCATTCAAATTGTGTTGTTTGACTATGATGATATCAACTATGTCACGATACTCCCCACCGGGCCCACCGGTGACACGTGGAAAATAGGGGTGTGACAGGTTGGTATCAGATCCAACACTGAGTGAATTGAACACTAGCCTTTTGTGTTTAATCTCAGTTACACGATTGCACATTTCTTGAGTCTAGACAAGGAACTTAGGACTATTCCTGATTTGTTTTTGTCCTTTATTTGTTTCCTTTGTTATTTTTCTGATTAGCCCCTGTATGGGCGAGTCATTGCTATTAGAAGTCCCGTTTAGGGCAACTATGTACCTGTTTAAATTTTAATGGAACGATTAGATTTAAAATAACGTTCCTATTATAAGATCTACCATTATTATAAAATGGCAAAATCTAAAAAGGACAAGACCTAGCTCATGTGTCATTTAAGACAGGGCCAAGATGGTATCTCCATAATTAGATTCAGATCCATAATTAACATCTCAACTTAGGATTATTCTGCGTTTAATATTAAAAGATAATCTTAGGGGTAAAACCTAGCCACGAGTCATTATAGACATGGCCAAGATGGTAGAACCTGTCCAAAAGATTCCAAAACTTTGTTAACATCTGTAAGTATGTTAGCATGCTGGGTAAACTGTGATGCAGTACAAATCACACAAGCCATCTTAAAATTGGGTTAATTTAAATTCCCTATATTTATATAACCATCCTTTGAGGATGAAGTGCCTACGGGTAATAATTAACGTCCTCTGGGACTAAAGACAATGGTAGCTTGCAACTCACTGTCAAGAGGTAATGGATTTTGATTCAAACCTTAATTCCTCAATTCCATAAAATCTGGGCTTATAAATTAAACTTGTCCGTGTGACTAGGCCTTGTGTGCCAATATTAACTTATAATATAGGATTCATGATAAGGATCCTGAACAGTTATATATTTATCAGATTAACTAAAATGGTTATTAAAAACCATAGGTTATAAATTTTAGTGAATTCATATGAGCCTATTCTAAAGGTTCAAAATCCTTGTTTACACCTGTAAACATGTAAACATTCCTGGCAGACGTGGTTCGATAAAATCGCATAAATCATCCTTATACTGGATTCTCCCGAAATCCTTTCTTATTTTATGATTTAAGCATCCATTAGGGATATAACGCTTACGGGCCATATTCATTGTCATAAAAGACAAAAGACAGTCGTAGTCTACAACTCCCTGTCAAGAAAAGGCACTGAAGAACGTTCAAGCCTAGATACCTTGATTTTACAAATCATGGTTTATAATTGCCCTTGCGACTTGGCCTTTTGTGCCATGGTTATAATTTAATTAAATCCAGGATAATTATAATAAAAATCCTGAATAAAATAAATATTATTCCTTTCCTGCCAGTATTTATATTAAAAAGAGTCTCAAAGGTTATAACCTCGCTTGAATGTCATTAAAGACCTGGCTACGATGGTAAGACTTGTTTAAAGAGATTCAGATCCTTGTTGAACACCTGAAAACGTGTTAACACTCCTGACAATGGGTGATGCGATGAAATCACACTTGTCATCTTTATATTAGGAACTTCCAAACCCCTTATCTGGCTTAAAGCTAATAAACGTCGAACATGATGTACACATCAAAACATCCATTTGGGATGTATACCTACGGGTAAAGATGTATACATGAAAAAGATAGTTTTATTTCATAACTTCTTGTCAAGGCAATGAATTATGAAATTTTCTAATCTAAATGAATCATTTATTATGTTTTAAAATTTCCCTAGTGACAAGGCATCTGTGCCATCGAAAAGTCCTTTGGAACAAGTCCTTGTGTTATATAAAATGTCGGTACGACATTGACAGTCGTGACTTATGTCCCCTGTCTAATAAATACGAAGGATTATATTCTGTTTAAACGCCAAAGATGGTTTATTTAAAAACCTAGGCAAAACATAATCAAATAAATTAAATACTATCTATTGGCCTATATGGTTGATTTACACCATGGCTATTTAATCGTCAAGTTCGACAATCCAGCAAATTATTATTACTCGTTTTGTAGCCTTAAAAGCTTCACCATGGCTGGCTCATCTGAATCTCACAATCATCCAGTTGATCAGAATAATGATGCAAGACTGAATTTAACGGGCACCGAGTTGCAGGCTATGTTAGATACAGCCGAAAACAAAGCCGTGGACCGAGCATTAAGGATCATAAGCGAAAGTGCGATAATACTCCAGATAAAGGTTACAAAAAGGGTAAGGCCGAATCAAATCGGTCCAAGCCGAAAGAGGCAAAACCCAAATGTAAAACCTGTGGGAAGAAGCACTTTGGAAAATGTTTCTCTGAACAGACCAGGGGATGTGGCATCTGTACAGAGATGGATCACAAGACTCATGAATGCAAGGACTTTAAGGACGCCACCTGCTATGGTTATGGCAAGAAGGGGGCACATAAAGACCCACTGTCCTTATTTCCGTTAAAATAGGAGGGACTCATTATAATGATAGGAATGGATTGGTTGTCTTATAACCAAGTCCATGCAGTGTGTGATAAGAAGCAAGTAGTTATCAAGACTCCTTATGGGGAGCCTTTGACAATTCGAGGAGACACTGGGTATGGATTGCCTAGCACTTGCTGAATTTGGTATTTAATACCAAAGCTCCGAGTATGGAAAACTCGGAAGAGATAAACAACAGTCGCGATGTTAGAGATGCGGCAAATGTTAATGGTGCATCAAATGTGAAACTCGATGTTAATGGAGTTAATCTCCAAAACTGTGATTAACGCAACTGTCGGAAAGGCTATGAGAAAAGTCATAAAAAGGTTCAAGAAGCTGAATGCTGTTTGCTCTAAAACACATGTCGCTGCTCATGAGAAGAGTTTCATTCATATTTCAAATGCGAAGAATAAACCCAACAAAGGCATATATGGCAAGGAGCCCATTATTTCTGGATGTACTTAAGAGTACTTCATCTCTGGGAAGTCCAGAGACTCCAATAGTAAAAAGGGACCATCGATTGCAGGAAATTATTGGATGATGTAGAAACCATTAGGTGTATCAGTGGTTACACTGAAAAGAACGCGGTGAGGTATGCATCACAGTAATTCGATGGTAATACCCTTAATTAGTGAGGACATTAATGAAGTCCACAAGAAAGATCCCCTTATACAAATATGGGATGGTCCAAGTTTTAAGGACCTTATTAGGGTAACCTATTATTCGCATCGCGAATGGAAAAAGCTGGAATAAGAAATTTCTGACTCTCACCATAAAGGTTTTAGACTGTCGACAGTATGTTGCAAGTTTTAATTCATTGGCTGAGATAGTACTCTATTCAATCTACCTAATGTCTAAGCTTAATGAAATAATTATTGGTGGTTAGCATCGGAAATAAGAGGGCACATTAAGGTTTCAAAGCCTGCCTATTATAAGTCCATTATGGATCTACCTCGGCTACTCACGTTATATAGACTAAGAAATAACCAGTCAAAGCTGAGACTGCCCTAAAATTTGTCAAGGATTTTGCAGCTAAGTTTAAAAGGAGTAAGAATGGGGGCGTTTAACCCTCCTGACGAATGATTAGAGGCAGTTCAGATTAATAATGACACTAGATGGATCCTTTATTGTGATTTTATTGCTAGGAGTTACGTTTGGTTTCAGATGCTGCTAAGTCTCTCATAAAACCATAAGCTTAGCAAACTTTTAGAAATTTTTCCCCGTAAGAACCCTAGATATTAAGTGTAAGATAAAACTTACAGGTGAAATCATAAGAACCATTTCTTCTGTTCCCATCAGAAACCTTCAGCCGTAAAATTTTTGAAGTATCTTCTCTATAGAGGAAGTGCGTCGGCTTATATAGTTGATATCTCTTTGATCTCTACCGATTGCGAATACCAGACAATATGATAAAAGCGCCATATGAGGATTTGTGTATCTTAATATGTTCCATAGATTGCTTCCATGCCTGATCAGTATGGAGGTTTAATGCATGGGACCACAAAGATATCCCGATGGTCATATGGTACTAAAGTCAACTAATGGTATTCAAAGAAGATATCCAGAATGGAATTTGTCCAAATAAATGTTCCCGATTAAGGAATTCGTGGACTTGTATCATAAATGTGTCACTTGTTCGACACATACAATGATGGATGAACTGGAGCCTGAGATTTGGAAAATCTCTGCAACCTCCTTGTATCTTGATTATCTTTTCCTAAGATTACCCTGTTACCTCCTGAGAGGCAAGTAGAGTTAAGATTTATAACTCATTTAGGGCTATATTATTATGGAATCTCCAAGACGGCTAGTACCATCATTGGAAGAATCGAAACCTTGATTAAGAAAATTTTGAAATAGAGGATTCATATAGCCTAACTCAATATTCTGAGAATTCGGTAGTTAATTAAGAAAGACGGTTCATTTTGCTTATGCGTTGATTACCGTAACCCTAATTAGGCAACAACTAAGAATTGCCATCAGCTACCCAGGATCGTTGATTTATTCAACTGACTGAAGGGTTAGCCATTCCTTAAGGTAAATTTAAGTAGTGGTTGGAATAACCATCTCACCTTAAGATCAGCTTTTCTATATTAGTTGTTATATAAGTATCAAGGCTGCTCCTTGGGAGACCTTGTATAGATGAGATGTTAAACATCTATTGTTAGACAGAAAATGGGTAAGTCCAATTATCAGGATCTAAAAGTTGCCTTGGAAACAACGAATAAGATCGTGCAAATCCATAATCATCTGTAAGTTGCCAGTATTCGGCAGAGAATAAAGGATTAATGAATGTAGCAACCCTCCTATGTTTTGGATTAAGGAATAAGGTTCAACAAAGATATCACCCTGGAAGGGTGTACCAATCTGTTAATTATCAGGCTAGTTAAGCTCTGAATATACAGAATCATTCGAGGGAATCGAATATATCAAGATCAAATAGCTTATGAGCTAAAATTCATTAAAGGAGCTTGGTGGAACTCGCAATGATACCCACACTAATAGTTTAAAGATCTGTTTCCCCAATAAGCCAAGAAGCATTATCATCTAATGATATGCAAATTAATGAAGATTTTTGGTTTAATAAGAAACCCGTATCAATTAAAGATCGGCATGTTAAGAAGTTCCAAAAAGGGTACATGTACCTATTATAGAGGTCGACTTGGGTGCTTGAAAAAACCCAAATATACTGTGGAAGTTAAGTCCATGATACATCAGAAAGTACTTCCAGCAATTTTAGCAAATCTCGAGGTCGAGATTTCTTTTAAGGGTGTGAGGATGTAACATCTCGTAAAATCACGTCCCATGATGTATGAACACGTGTAATAAACCCTAACAAAGTCAAATAGTGAAATTTAGGGACAAATTTTTTGATAAATCGAAAAATTTGATTTTGAAAGGACTGGAAGTGTTAGCATACCTAAAATAAGTTTCTAAATAACCTCTCACGATGATGATGTTCAAAAATGTGCCACTTGATGATTAAGTGTAGCCATTTGCGTAATTAATTGAAAGTTTGCGCAATGAAGGGTTAAAAGCATCAACATGTTAATTCTTACCTCTGAGTGACTTTTAACAAACCGGGAGCTTCACGATGTTTAATTATACTCTCGGGAATGCCAAGTAATGGCCATCTAAGGTTTTTATGCCTATAAGTAAAGTTACGCGCAACTTTGCAAGTTAGAGGGACTAAAAGTGTCAATATGTTTAATTATACCTCTGAATGACCTTTTTACGAACCCGAAGCATCGTGATGTTTAATAATACTTACAAGAATACCTAATATGGTTTAGTTGAGGCTTCAATGCTAATAAATGATGAGATGCGCAAGTTTGCGCAATAGAGGGGCCTAAAGCGTCAACTTTTGAATCTACGCCCTTCGGTGACCATTTAAGCGAGCGAGAGCGTAGTAATATTTAAGTATATTCTTGGGAATGATCAATATGAGCCATGTAAGGTTTAGATATCATTAACGGCATTTCGCGCTACTTTGCGCAATTCAGGGACTAATTGCGTCAAACTGCAAAAGTAGGATGAATCGTATGGTAACGGACCTCCGGAATATGTCCATAAGTTAAACATACCCTATTTATCTTTTATATAGCTTAGATATAGGCTTAGAGGTGTTTGGTGCGCAAAAATAAACTTTTATGTCATGCAGGGACTAAAAGTGTCAAAAAGTGCACAAGTTTGCACTTTTGCGCATATCCCCGGACACCCAAAAATTTATGTAAGCACTAACATATTTTATTTTAGTGTGTGGCATGATAAAATTCCACTCGTCGCGTAATTTGGACCGTTTTTAGCGTCCGTCCGTGTTTCGTCATAATTCGACGCACAACGTGACCGTACGACCAAACGAACCGACATCCGACATGTTTTTGAACATGTTTCATGTCCCCTATGTTTAAACATCATAGTGGAGCCTTGAAATAAGGTTAACGGGCCTTAAATGTGCCTAAAAAGACCTTAAAAGCTCACAGGGACCATTTCTGTCATTATTACAAAGTTGTTACTGAGCTGAGAACCTCAGGCGGCCCGCATAAGTTCCCTTTGAACCTTACGCGGCCCGAGTGAAACCACCAGAACTGCAAAACCAGTTTTTCAAAACAGCAGCTGGGTTTCCTTGTGTAGCAAACGGTTTTTAAGCAATCTATGGGCTATTTGGAGGTGCCCATGGTATTCCAAAACCATGGGTGATACTTGTACGATCCAGATTGAATCACGGTTTACGAGAAACGATCCTAACGGTTCTCAAAAACCTATAAATACCCCCTTGTTCTTGGCTCACTTCACACCTCATTCCATTTCTGATTACTCTCTGAGTTTCTGGAGGATCTTGAGCCTTTTTGAGAACCTCCTTAAGTCCTTTGGACCCTTGTAAGTCCCCTTTCGTGCTTAGTTTAATTATTTAGCGGTTAAAGCCGAAAAGTCAAGCGTTTCGATAAACGCTTTGACTTTTAAACGGCTAAGCCATGATTCGCAACGAACGTGGCTACGTGACCGTAATTAGGTAGGTAATTAACCCTCAAAAGGGCGCCTCCTAATTACCACGTTTACTTAGTTTAATTGTCGGGTCAAATGAAAGTCAAACAGGTTAATTTTAAATAAAATCCATAACTATTAAATTAAAAGTCATAAAATCAGTTTTGCCACATTAATAACTTGGTAAATATTAGTTGAACATGTCTAAGCATGTTCAACCTGACAATTCTAAGTTTAGACCCGGTTCGGAACCGAAAGTCGCAAAAGTTGACTTTTGCTTTGACTTTCAGTTCTGACCCGATTTGGCTTAGTTTAGATATGCCTTAAGATTCCATTAGGACCATATTATAGGTTAGTATAACCCTCCGAGGTTATACAACTTGGTTCCATAGAAATCCTAGTTCATGCTTGTTTCCATTAAATGCCTAAATGTTGACCGTTATGCCCTTTTGACCCAAAACTGAGAATTTTGAAAATGTGAGAGGACAATAATCTTTATTACTGATTTATAAACTTGTCCCTAAAATTTGACATCAGTTTGAGGTCTAGATTAGGAGTTATGCTCAATAGCGTATTTAGAAAGGCTTTTAGTAATAAAACGGCGTAATTAGCATATATCCTATCTAAACCCAATTTTTGATACCAAACTTTTTACTACTGATATAAAATAATATTTTGGGAATTTTAAAGATTTTTATTTATTTTTAGGCTGAGCATAACATAGGGTTATAGGCTTGATTCGGTAATTGCCGGTTTTGCCCTTTTGGGCTATAAAATGAGTTTTACAAATCCTTTTAACCCCAAACCTTTTTCTACTGATCTAATATGATAAATAAAGTATTTTGAGCCTTCTGGAATAATAAAAATATCAGTTTTCTATACCAAACCCGGAAATGGCTCCAAATCGCCTTTTTAAGCGTTTTTAACGCATAGTATGTATCAAAACTATTTTAAATATATAAGGGTTGATGCCTACTGATATATTCAGTAAATTTTTATATTTTAACAGTAAGGAAAAGTTTTAAACTCAGATTTTTAGTTTTGACCTTTTAAGCCTATGTGAAATTACCAAAATCCCCTGCGGTGCATAGTTTGGTTATAAGTAGTAAATTTCACATATATGCTATACCCTACTGTTATAACTTAGTAAACTAAGTATTTTTACTGATTATATCAGACCTGGAACTCAGAATGATATTTAAACTCTCTTATAACTTTTAAAATGACCAAAATACCCCCACGGGGCATAAAATGGTCTTAAACTCGTTTTGGGCAAAACGGAAGGTATCCTACTGATATCACAACATATTTAAGGCATAGGGAACCTGTTCATGACTCTGTTGGTTACCCGTTACGCACTTTTCGCGTTCGGATCGGCTTATGTAACTAGTTTGCATAAATTAGCCGAAACGGGTCAAACCTTATCATTTTCATCTCAAAATTCAGAATGTGATGAAGTTACCCATATTAAACAAGAATACAAGCTTGTCGGGTCAAAACCACATTCTAGAACGGTCTTCGCTTATTTATGTGATTAAACCGTATTCATTCTTTAAAACTAACCGGTCTAAGCTTAGGCTTAATTAAAGACCCGTTAGGAATCTGATAGGTTATTAAAAACCTTCGTTCCAGATTTAGGAGCCCAGTAAAAGCTATTTGTACTTGCTTGGTGGTATACGGCTGGGATAAATTGTATAAATTTGCTCAGGTAAATACGTTTCACTTATCTTCCCATATACGGGCTTGGGGTACGGTATATAAAATACCGCTTAGTCGGGTAATTGACCTTAACCGGTCGGTGGTTAAGAGCAGTCAAATGACCCGTTTGAAAACGTTGTTTTGTTTGTTTAACACCTTTGGGGGTTTAATGACCATGTCCCGGATATCCTTGGCATCATTCAAAGAATGGCCACGACCTTAGCACACGGGTGTAGGCGTACACCCGTAGTGCATCAAAATCAATAAAGTATACCAGTCGGTACGAGAGGAAATCTCACGGCGGAACTATACTATGTGGTGTGTCTATTAATCTTTAACCCGGCACGACCCGGAAAACTGAACGCAGACAAACATGTAATTCTTTTACAAGATTATAAGCAAATAATTATCCCAAGTGATAAAAAGTTTTATGCCGTTTGAACTCAAATCAATTTTTAAACCATTTTCAAAATGAGTCGGTTAAATCGTATTTACCAGTGAAAACTGACGTATTTTCCCAAAAAGACTAAGTGCAGGTACTACGCGTAATAGGCTGGTTTCTCCTATCATCAAATAGAAGTCTCGCAAGCTTAGATGCCTGAAGTCTGTTGAACAATGTTTCATTTTATTTTCGATCCGCCTGTTGATCCTTTACTTTCCGTTTGTACTACTTTGATATTACTTTATATCGGATTGTAATATATTTATCTTTATCTTCTGCTTCCGCTGTGCATTCAAATTGTGTTGTTTGACTATGATGATATCAACTACGTCACGATACTCCCCACCGGGCCCACCGGTGACATGTGGAAAATAGGGGTGTGACAATACTTTACTCATATTATCATGTTATAATGTTTTTTTCTAAATTTTAATATGTACACATGCCATTGAAATAAGTAGCGTTCCAATAATAAACTATCAATCCCCATATTTATTTTGATATTAAATATTAATTTATTTTATGTCATGTCTTTTTTTTAATTATAATGTAATTTTATTTTTATTTAAAAAATGTTTTAATTATTGATGCATAATTGTTAGAAATTAAAAAAAGGACTATTCCCCACGAGGGGAGCACCCGTTATGTTTGAGTGCAAGATGGGGAATGGTGAGAGAGTTGACATGACATACTGTGATTAGCTGTGGTAAAGAGTTGACCACTCATCATGAAGGAAAACCCCTTACACCCTTGTATACAAATGTGACTCCAATATATGTTTGTTATGCTTGAGTGCAAAACGGGGAGTGGTGAGAGAGTTGACATGACATACTGTAATTGGTTGTGGTTGGGGCTGGCAATTCTGACACGAACACGATAACACAACACGAACCTGCACGAAGTTATCATGTTTCGTGTTTAACCTTAACAGGTTTCGTGTCTAAAACAGGTCGAAACAATAAGACCTTAACAGGTTTCGTGTCTTAACAGGTTAAAACCCGTTAACCTGTTAAGACCCGTTAAGTACATGTTAATAATTAAAAAAATATTATATGTGGGTGTGGACATGGGGTCATCAGTTGTGTCACACCCTGGCTTTGCGGAAGCGTGGTTTATTTGGTGTGACTTCTTAATACCATCGCCTAATCACAACAATGCTATATGAAAGTAAAACCATTTCTCCTACGCAGCTTGATGACATCATTTCTCCTACGCAGCTTGATGACATAGCATACCTTGCCAGATCCCTAATTTCCTGAAATACATGTAATTTGAAAAATCAACAAAAAGTTAAGCGAGTTCATGTAAAAGTGAGTATGAGTAAACCTTTAAAGTATGTATAAAAGTCCCTGGTATGCAGCAATAAGGAAAAAGAGATCACCAATGGGTTGCAAAGCCACTGGTATGTGTGAGAAAGTGCAGGGAAACTCAAACCTAGCAAATTTGTACCGGGCTTCGGCTGTAAGACACAGTCACCTCTATGGGCCTCCCCGGCCTCACGGGTGTGGGCTCGCTACACCCAAATAGATCTATCATTCTTGTGTCCCTCGGTCCTAACAAAGAGGATTAATGGCCTCGAGTGTTGTACCCACCCCTCACATGATCTAGAAGTATAAACCCTCCCTACGCTAACCATACCATGTAACAAAAGTTTGTAATAGTTATCGCATGTATTTCACCCCCGAAGTATAAAACTGAAAACAGTAAAGAGAAAAGGGGGGACATGAACTCACTGAAGTGCGTCTCGTGAAATAGTCGATCCCAACTCAACCTGCTGCGTGACGACCTACACGTACTAATTTCTATTAGATGGATGGCCGTGCCTTGGCTTAAGGTTTAACGTTTTTGGGAAATAGTTAGACAACTATTTCGTATTTACACTTCTTAATTATTTCATAAGTGTACTCCTTCCCAAGGATGGGGGTAATAATACATGTATGCTTTGTAATTCCCGATAATATATTTTTAAGTCTCACTTGAAAAATATATTTTAATTACTTTGTCTAAAATGTTTTAATTTCCAAAATATATATTTTTTTCCCAAAAATATTATATTTTATTTCATAAGTTTTTCCAAAATAATATTTTCACAAAAATGTACAAATAGGAGTATTTTTCTGAAAAATACATAAGTTACATTTTTAAAGTTCGCGTTGTATTACGATACTTGTATAACTTAAATATTTATTTTGTGAGAGCGTTGGTATTATTTTGGGAGTCGTAATTTCATGATATTGCAAGTTATATTATTTTTACCCTAAAAATAATATATCTAGTTCACAAAATAATCACATAATCACATAAGCGTTTATTATAAAATATATATTTAACAAGTTTGTTTTTTTGCGAAAATCCACCTCCGGTACTTGGTATTTCGTAATAGAAATCATGACGAATTTATTTTTGAAAACAAATTAAAAATATATATTTGCAAATATTTGTTAGAAAATATTTCTAAGTGTTATATTTCTGGAAAAATTTCGCCAGAGTTTCCTCTGTAAATGGAGGTGTCCATGCTTTTAGCATATCATTTTCTTTTCAAAAACCAATTAATCAATCATCAATCAACAACATACAACCTTTAATCTTGACAAAATAAGACTAAATCATAAACTCATGAACTTGAAAGTTTTGTAAAAATACGTAGTAAATCACTCGCACATTTAGTAGGTCTTGTTATCTTTAAAAATAAGATTAGTTTCTTGAAAACTTTATTTTTAAAGAATTTGAAGTTTAACAACTTCTAGTCATGATTTACAAAAACATTTCCTTGTTAAATTTTCTTGTGACACAAGTGTTCATCTACTTGTTTATTTACCAAAAATGCTTCTAGTTCATAAAATATCCGGGTTTTCACAAAACTAGTATCTTTCACTTGGTTCTTCCGAAAACCACTTGTAGATCTTTAGATCTACAAGTTTATAACCTTATTTTTCAAGAAAAAATATGTTTATACAAGTTTCAAGTTCATGGGTGGATGGTTTCATCATCCTTTATGTTTCTAACTCTTACATCTTACTAGTTCATGTTCTTGAACATGAACTAGCATGTCTAGACGATGATCCATCCTACTTTTACTATCAAACAACATCAAATAATCATAACTACACAAGATCCACATGATTTACACACATAACTTCTCTTTATCCACCCTTTATTTCTTTATGTTCAAGATTAATGTAAGTTCTTTAGAGTTTCCTAAGTTTTAACCATTCAATCAACTATTAACCACCAAAAACAAGATCAAGATGAAGATTAGAAGCACTTACTACTAGCACAAGGTTAGGGAAGAAACAAGGCGTAAAAGTGGTGGATAAAAGAAAACTAGAGTGGTTCTTGAACTTCCGAGTGCACCGGGCTTGTTTGTAGGACTCCTTGCACCTTTGAGTGTATGAGAAACACTTGTATGGAGGTTGGATGGTGGTGATAGTGTGGTGAGAGGTGGCGGCCGTGAGTGGTGATGGAGGGAGGAGAAGAGCTTTGTTGTTGTGTGTGTTAATGAAAGAGAATGGTTGCCTAATGTGTTTATTTATAACCCAAAACCCTCATTAACCAACATGTATTATG
Source organism: Helianthus annuus (assembly GCF_002127325.2). Classification (NCBI taxonomy): domain Eukaryota; kingdom Viridiplantae; phylum Streptophyta; class Magnoliopsida; order Asterales; family Asteraceae; genus Helianthus; species Helianthus annuus. Next base: position 145,742,090 of record NC_035442.2, read on the forward strand.
TTTTCTAGATACCCCACAACAACAATTAAATAATCAATGAAAACAAGGGGGTGTACCACCCCTTGTGACCGTGAACATGGGGGGGGGGGTAGGGGGTTGGGTGGTGATGGAACTTGGTTACTTATTTAGTTAGGATGTAATGGGTTTAGTTAGGTTATTGGTGTGTTAACTAATATAAAGGGTGTTAGTGTGTTCGGGGACCCTAACTAGCTCAGAAAAGTAAAAACTATGTGTTTGGCAATATTTTTATGTTCCGGGTAAAGTCCGGTTGTTCGGTTGGATGTTGATCCGTTAAAGTGCTAAATAAAGCTTTTAAGTGACGTTTATATTGTTTTTAGTGCCACATTAAATTTCCAACACTTTGGAAAGTGTCTAGTATTATTTTGCCAAGTTTTTACACTTTACTAATATTGTTAAATGCTGAATTTTTGTATGTAGTGCAGAATTTTGTAATTAAAGTATGTTTTAGGCATTTCCGGTCACTATAACTATCACCTAGTGAGACAGTTCTATGATCCTCACCTCCCTACACTCCCTACTAGTGTAGTAATCTATTCCCGGCTCATACTGGCCTCAGAAACAATGTCTGTCTAGTGCTGGCAATGTCAGCATATTTACTGGGTTATCCGCTCACTGTGCTAACTGTGCTTTGTGCATCAAGTTTGTCACTATTGTTTGTGTATAATAAATGGAGTGACAGTAATAAAGTATGATGCATGAGTATGTATGTATCAGAAAACAGAAAGCAATTTATTCATAATTGTAATCAAGCACGGTAATTAAGCACCAATTAAATATTAATTAATTTGTACGGATACCTGGATTTGTGAGGGTTGTCACATTCTCCCCCCGTTAAGAAAATTTTGTCCCGAAATTTTAAGCTCTGCTTCTAGTTGCAGGGGTCTTAGGAAATAAGTGGGGGTATTTCTCCTTCATACGATCGTCACGTTCCCATGTGTATTCTGGACCATGTCTTGCATTCCAACGAACTTTGACGAGTTTGACACTACTCCTGCGCGTTTTGTTCACCTTCCAATCAGTAACCTCAACGGGTTCTTCGACAAAGTGGAGCGTATCGTCAATATGAATTTCGTCAGCCGGAATGACAAAAGTTTCTTGTGTTGGACTCTTTTTCAAGTTCGATACATGAAATGTATCGTGAACACCATTAAGCTCAGCAGGTAAGTCCAACTTGTATGCTACCAACCCAATTCTCTCCAGAATCTTGAATGGACCAATATAGCGTGGATTTTACTTCCCACGCTTTCCAAAGCGTGCCACACCCTTCCAGGGTGAAACCTTTAACAAAACCATGTCTCCTACCTCAAACTCCAGAGGTTTCCTTCTTCGGTCCGCATAACACTTTTGTCGATCGCGAGCCGCCTTGATGCGTTCTCGGATCTGTACGATCTTGTCGGTCGTTTCTTGGACCACTTCCGGACCAACTAACTGTCTATCACCTGCGTCAGACCAACAAATCGGTGATCGACATTTGCGTCCATAAAGAGCTTCGAACGGTGCGGCTTGAATACTTGCGTGATAACTGTTATTGTATGAAAATTCGACCAATGGTAGGTGAGTATCCCAACTCCCACCTAGATCCATTACGCAAGCTCGCAGCATATCTTCTAATGTATGGATCGTTCGTTCACTTTGTCCATCGGTTTGTGGGTGAAAAGCTGTACTCAGGTTCAACTGAGATCCGAATGCTTCCTGAAAGGACTGCCAAATCCTTGACACAAACCTTCCGTCTCCATCAGAGATGATTGAGAGAGGCACTCTGTGACGTGCAACGATCTCTCTCATGTATATCTCAGCTAATTTGCTCGTGTTATCTTTCTCTCTGATTGGCAAGAAATGCGCAGATTTCGTTAACCGGTCCACTATTACCCAAATAGTGTCATGAGCTTTTGGCATTCTTGGCAACTTTGTTATGAAATCCATTGAAATCTGTTCCCATTTCCATTTGGGTATCTCAGGTTGCTGCATAAGTCCTGAAGGCTTCTAGTATTTGGCTTTTACCTTGGCGCACGTTAAACACTTGCCAACATAAACTGCAACATCGCCTTTCATCCTAGGCCACCAATAGAAGTCCTTAAGATCTTGGTACATCTTATCCGCTCCTGGATGGATAGAGTACCGTGACTTGTGAGCTTCATCGAAAATAACCTTTCTCAAACCACCAAACAGAGGAACCCAAATCCGTTTCATGAAACATAAAGTTCCCTCCTCGTTTGGTACTAACTGCTCCTCCATTCCAAGGAGATATTCCTCTTCAATGTTCCTGCCTTTAAGAGCTTCTTTCTGCGCGGCACGAATGCGCAGTGAAAGATCTGTCTGGACAATCATCTCTAGAGCCCTAACCCTTATGGGCTTGATCCTTTCCTTCCGACTTAGGGCATCGGCGACCACGTTCTTCTTCCCTGGATGATACTTGATCTCGCAGTCGTAGTCGTTCAATAATTCGACCCAGCGTCCTTGTCTCATGTTTAGCTCCTTCTGGTCGAATATGTGTTGTAGACTCTTATGATCCGTGAAGATTGTACACTTCGTACCATATAAATAATGTCTCCAAATTTTCAACGCGAATACCACTACGCCTAGCTCCAAATCGTGTGTGGTATAATTCTTTTCGTGAACCTTCAACTGGCGTGACGCGTAAGCTATGACTTTCTGGCGCTGCATCAACACGCAACCCAAACCTTGATGCGAGGCATCACAATATACCACGAAATCATCTGTTCCTTCTGGTAGCGATAAGATCGGTGCATTACAAAGCTTGTCCTTCAACAACTGAAACGCTTCTTCTTGTTTGATTCCCCAATCAAACTTCTTGTCCTTCTGGGTGAGGGAAGTCAAAGGTTGAGCGATCTTTGAAAAATCTTCAATGAACCTGCGATAGTAACCAGCCAAACCTAAGAATTTCCGAATCTTGGTTGGCGTCTTTGGAGTCTCCCAATTCTTTATCGCTTCAATCTTGGTGGGATCCACATGGATTCCATCTCCATTAACCACATGTCCAAGAAATTGGACTTCATGTAACCAGAACTCGCACTTCGAGAACTTGGCATACAGCTTTTCCTTTTTAAGTAGCTCCAAAATGGCTCTTAAATGTTGTTCGTGCTCGTCCTTCGTCTTTGAGTAGATCAAGATATCGTCTATGAACACAATCACAAATTCGTCGAGGTACGGGTTACAAACTCTGTTCATCAAATCCATGAAAACAGCTGGTGCGTTTGTCAACCCAAACGGCATAACCAGGAACTCGTAATGTCCATATCGAGTTCTAAAAGCAGTCTTGGGAATACTTTCCTCTTGAATTCTCAGCTGATGATAACCTGATCGCCGATCGATCTTCGAGTAGTAACTTGAACCTTGATGCTGATCGAATAGGTCATCAATTCTTGGCAGAGGATATCTATTCTTGATTGTCAACTTGTTCAGTTCTCGGTAGTCGATACACATACGAAAACTACCATCCTTCTTCTTAACAAACAAAACTGGAGCTCCCCAAGGCGAGAAGCTTGGTCTGATGAATCCCTTGTCTAGCAACTCTTGAAGTTGTGTTGACAACTCCTGCATCTCTGAAGGGGCAAGTCGATAAGGTGCCTTAGCCACAGGCACGGCGCCTTAGCCACAGGCACGGCGCCTGGAACCAAGTCAATGTGGAACTCCACTTGCCTTTGGGGTGGCAATCCTGGCAAGTCTTCTGGAAAGACTTCAGGATATTCCTTTACTAAAGGGATGTCTTCGATCTTCGGCTCAGCAGCTTCTATATCCACGATGTGTGCCAAGAAGGCAACACATCCCTTCTGTAAACACTTTCGAGCTTTCAGACAGCTGATGATTTTCAGAGGCGTATCGCGCTTCTCTCCGTGAACCACGATCGTCTCTCCATCTTCTGTTAGGATGCGAATGATCTTTTCGTGACAAACAATCTCAGCCTTGTTGCTTGACAACCAATCCATCCCTACTACCACGTCGAAGCTTCCCAACTCAACTGGTAGTAGATCCAAAGTGAACTCGCGTTCTCCCATCTCAATTACACACCCTCTGACAACTTCATTTGCTTCGACTAGCTTTCCATTAGCCAGTTCAATTGAGTACGGAATATCTAATTTACTAGCAGCTAACCCAAGCATACTCTTAAATTCTAACGACACAAAGCTATAGTCGGCACCAGTATCAAACATAACAGATGCAAAGCGTTGATTTATAGGGAACGTACCAGTGACAACGTTGGGATCCTGGCGCGCTTCCCTCGCTCCTATGTTAAACACACTTCCACGAGCTTGATTCAGCTTTGGGCATTCCTTCTTAAAGTGTCCAATTTCTCCACAATTAAAACATCCGGGTCCTTGACCATTACCACCTCCGTTTCCAGCTTGAGTGTTGTTTTGGTTGCGATTTCCATTCCCAGGTTGATTCACAACGTTTCCACGGTTTCCATTTTCGCCATTTCCTCCCTGCTGGCGGTTTCCATTCCCATTCCTGTAACCTCGATTACCAGTACGCCCAGCACCAGTTCCGGCCCAACACGTATCCTTCGTATGGCTGTTCCTTCCACATGCTTCACACTTCCTCAATCTACATTGTTTATGATGATGGCGCTGGCACGTATTGCACTTGGGCAAAGTACCTATATAACCTTTCCCTTTATTTTCAACACAGGTTGCAGCTCTGGCCGGTGTGCTTGATTCACCTTTCTTGTTCACGTTGCTTGTACCCTGCTTGAAGTTTGAAAATTTCCTTTTATTTTCACCAGATGACTCCACGTGAGTCTCTTTCTTCTTGGGTTCAGAATTCGAGAACTTGTTCAACCGAATAGCTTCCTCAATAAGAGCCACACTGAGATCGATGGCTTCTGTGATTGTTGCAGGCTTGGATGTGGTAACCATACTCATGATCTGAGGTGCCAGTCCCCAGATAAAGCGCTCAATACGTTTGAACTCCGATGTGACCATGTATAGCACGACATGGGACAAATCGTGGAATCTCTGAACATACTCCGCAATCTTGGGTCCTTCCATTTTTAGGAGCCAGAATTCAGTCTCTAGCTTCTGAATTTCAGCACATGAGCAATACTTCCTTCTCATGAGCTCCTTCAGCTCATTCCATGACATCGCATAAGCAGCAGCTTCACCAAGAGTTTGTACTTGCAGGTTCCACCAAGATAGGGCTCCATCCAGAAATAGCCATGAGATGTAGGTCGCTTGTTGCTCGGGAGCACACTTGCTCATTCTAAGAATAGATTCTGTCTTCTCAGCCCATCTAACAAACGCAACAGCACCTCCTGTGCCGTCGAAATTCACGGGCTTGCAATCAAGAAATTGCTTGTAAGTGCACCCATTAGGTGGATTGTTATTGCCGTGGTTATGCGAGATATTTCCACTCGTTTCTGCATGAGAAGCAGCGTATTGCGCGATAGCTACAACAATGATTCCTTGAAGTTCTGCCTCATTAGTGGGCATGCGCGGATCACGTCTTGGTGGCATCTTCTAAAAGATGTTTCACATTGGTCGGGTCATAGTAAGTAAATGGTATACGTACGCAGCAACAATATCAAGCACATAACATCTCATGTTACAAATAAATCAAGCACATAACATTTCATGTTATAAAAATTAAAACAATAAATCTAACATCACATATAATGAGAATACTGCGATTGCGCTATCATAAATCAAGACCACAGTACAATGTTTACAAGTTTTGTGACTGTATCATACATCGAAAGTGACTAAGGGCCACATCGCCCTTGTCTGATCTCTCTAGTCAACTACAACAACAATCAAAAACTAAACATCAAAAGTCATGATATCAAAATGCGGTCTTCAAAAAGCTGTATAGTCTGCACAATCGCGGTCCTCTCACCAAAAGTCTACCTGCGTCGAATCAAAATGCCTATGCTGATGGCGGATGTGGAGGAGGAAAACGAGAGAAAAGTAAGCGACGCATATGTAACCAATCCTCTTCTAAAGCACGACTGACGCGCAGCAAATATGCTATCTGCTGCTCAGAAGTCATGAAGCGAACGTCTGAGTCGGTGAAAGTGGACGTGGTGTGTGCGGTGCTGAAAATGGGGTCTGACAATGACATGGTGGTCGCTGAGCTCTCTCCAACTCCTGTACACGACGGGTCAATGCCTCCTGCTGTATCATCAAATATGTGAGTATGTCCTCCGTAGAATACCCAACATGGTATGGGTGATACGGATCAGACAGTGGCATGATAGGGGGCGTGGTCCATAGAAATGGCTCGCTCGATGGAGTAAAGGATGGTGCAGTAGATGGTGCAACATGGGGAAACTGTGATGTGAATGGAAAAGGTGATGATAGCATGGGTGGAACAGGAACAGGCGGCTGCCTAGATGACCCCTCTCCAGGACGCGGTGGCGGTATGTCCTGAAGGAACGTAACAAGAAGGTCTGTGCGATGAGCATCTGTGACGTGTGGGGGAAACAATGGGGAATCAGTGGGTGCAGAAATGGGTGCTGAAACGGGGGCTACTGGTGGTGTAACAGGTCGCACAAAAGGTGGGTAATCGTCATCGTCATCAATCCACCCGTTACGGGTGTCGGCGTAACGTGAATCTATATGGGTAGCAAAAGGTGCACGGTCGAACAACACCGGCACAGGATCAGGAAATGGTGCAACAACAGGATCCTCTATCAAGAGCGGAACGTCAACAGGAGCGTCAACGACATGATCATCCACCAACGGTGGAGCAACAACAGGATGATCAGCTACGGGTATATCATCAACAAAGGGTGCAATGGCTGGTGCATCATCATGAACAGGGTCATGCTCTAATGCGAGATCAGGAGCAACGACAGGCTCAGGGGCCACGACAGGCTCCGGGTCAACAAAATCCATATCAAAATCAGCGGGATCATCAAACAAAGGATCGATAGGGGCTACAGGCTCCTCTAGGGGCTGATCCAGGTGAATGAACTTGATATCCTGGTCAGGATTAAAACCAGGGGGAAAGATAAGATCAAAATCATTGTCAACCTCATGATCAAACTCAAAGTCGTGTGCGGGAGCAGGTGCAGCTGATAGCGCCATGTCAGGGTCGGCGTCTGAAGAGTGATGCTGCACTCCCTAAGCGTGTAAGGACGCAGATGCCACAGACTCAAAGGAATCTGGGACAGGTGAATCAGCTGGAAGCTCCTCTGCAGGGGCCTCAGCAATGGGTAGGATAACATCAGCAGCAATAGGGGCCCCGCCCTCATGGTCAGCCTCAGGTGGGTCCTCCTCAAACAGATCGATGTCGTCGTCAGAAACAACATCGAATGGCATGTCTATGACGGGATAAGCAGCAAGCGGTATAGGAGCAGGGATCATCGCAAGTGGTAAATCCCCGGTGGGAAGGCCATCAGCAGGCTCAGCTCCAATGTCAGGCAGCGCAAAGGGCTGGAAATCATCGTCATCGGTACTGGTGGTGTCGGAAGTGTAGACCTCTCGCTCGGATGGAATCTCGTCATCTGATACGATCGCCATAGGATCCAGGGTGTCAGAAACTCTCGTGTATGAGGATGATGGCATGATGTCTGTAACACGACCACACATGTGCACAAATAATCAACATATAATCAAATAAACATGTTAGTCACCAATAAGCAAACAAGAAATTTTCCTAATCTTACTAGACTACCCTCCCAGCCTCTCAGACTGACTCCCTAGTCACTTCGACTAAACCTCCCCAATCTCTAAGATTGGCCCTTCAGTCTTCATGACTAAACCTTCCCAGCCTTTAAGGCTGTACCTCCCCAGCCTCTAGGGCTGAACTCCCTCAGTCGCCCAGACTGAACCATAAATTTTGAAAAAGTGCTCATACTTTTTGTTCGTAAAAATGTTTTGTATGCTGGGTCTGGACGTATAATGTATGCAATGTAAAAAAAAATGTTTTCGTGAGAGCCCTAGCGATCATAGTCTAGACTCGAGAAGGAATCCTAGTTCGCTATGATCTATGCTCTGATACCAAGCTGTCACACCTTGGCTTTTCGGAAGCGTGGGTTTATTTGGTGTGACTTCTTAATACCATAGCCTAATCACAACAATGCTATATGAAAGTAAAACCATGATGTTCATCCATTAATTCAAGTTTTAAAAATAAAACACGACAACATTGTTTTCAAAAGTCGACACATGCAACGGATTACAACATGACATAATAAAAATATTGTTCATACGACACAACCAAAAGACATGAATAAAACACAGTTTAAAACTTGTGACTCGTCCAGGCAAAAGTCACAATCCCTAAACTCGGATGACATCATTTCTCCTATGCAGCTTGATGACATCTACGCGAACGACGCGTTAAGGTAGCATAAGCTACCTAAACGGGTCGTAATGGGTCATAAGCACTTAGGTTAGGCTTCATTTTAGTATGTAGGCTTTGTTAAACCATATTACACGAGTCTCCATACTCGTTTGGTTTACGAACCCGCATACTATCCGATCCTCCAATTTAGGTCCGGTATATTAACATAGCTACCTATTAGGTGCCGTTTGATATTCCGTGATCTCTAGCATTATTTGGTTATTATACAAGAACTTCAAAGCAATCTCAGGTGAGTACATTGAACCCCTCTTTTACTGTTTTCCAAACTGTTTTGGGGTGAAACACATGTGCCTACTTGTTACTTTCATGCTTTCCTGTTTTCACATCATATACTTGCTATGTTCTTTAGTACACTGATTAGTACATGATTTACATTACATTATTCTGCTACATATGTTTACTTAGCATATTAAGCACATTATTTTACATTACCTTCTCTGCTATGTATGTTGACTGAGCATGCTAGCACATTGATTTACACTAAATTTTATGCTATGTATGCCCATTGTGTGCGTACTTAGTACAATTATTCATCACATGCCTACATTTTGGTATGACATTTGGTTTGTTTAAATTATACAATGTACATTCATTAACACCGATCATGCCGCCCGTTAGTAGGTAGTGGTACCACAGGAATTGACAACTCCCGTTCCGGACATCCTAGGTTGGTTTGGATGAAAGGAATGACCGAATTCGATACACATAACTTAGATAAACCTTTAATTTGTTTAAGGGTTTATCGCCACAGTCTCAAGGCTTGGATGTATGCATTTTCACAATACCGCATAAATGTTTGTATCAGTATAGCGTGCATTTGTTCCATAAAACATAACTTTGATTTAAACCATGTTTTACTTCAATACCTTGTTTTTGTGCATTTTACATATGGTTTAGTTGATATATTTCACTTACCATACATGATATATTTTGGGTACACATTACATGATCTACATTAAACATAAACATTTTGACATTTATATTGTAACACCCCAAAATTTTATAATAAATTATTTGAATGATTAAATATTTTGTATGATTAGATAAGTTAAAAATAAACAAGGGAAGTTTAAAAAGGATTAGAAAATGAACAAGAATGATAACTTAGATGAACTTAAGGGGCTGAATATGTAAATTCTTGAATAAATAACTAAATAAAAAAAATAGTGTGGAGTGTGGGTGTATGCGACACAGAGGAAGAACAGGAGAAGGGAAGAAACCCTTCTTCCCCAATTCATCAAAATCCAACAAATTGAAAGCATTTTTGGTCAAGATTCGAATGCATGTGAACAATTTATCGATCATCTAAGAGTTTCCAACCTAGGGTAAGTCAGATTATGTGAATTTATGCTAAGTTAATAAATAGGGTTTTGATCAATCCATGAAATAGTATGAAATTGAACTTGTGTATGAATTAGAATTATCATTAGGAGATGTTTTATGCTTGTATTTGTGTGTATTGAAGGTTTGAAGTAAAACCCACTTAATCTAGTAGTATGGTGATCTTGTAGTTCAATAAATTGAGTAATTGTGATGAATGAATGTATAAGTACTAGGATAATTGATGAAATATTATGTTGTAGAATGATTGAGTTATGTAAATTTGATTGATAAAAAGGAGTTGTGAAGACTACTAGAGAAATTATGCATAAAACACTTGTACATAGTGCTAAAATTGTTACACGCACACCAAGTGTTCGATTAAATGCTTGAATAGTTGGTTCATGTAATTTTGAGTGAATTAGGATGTCTTGCTTTGTGTGTAAAAATATGGAGATGATATTTGTAAAAAAAAAGTGTGTGGAATGCGGATTTTATATGAATGCGAAAGCTATGTAAATAAATGACATGATCTAAGTAAGAATAGAAATATGTGTAGGAATCAAAGAAGAAGGAGGAAGCTCCGGTTCGCAACAAAAATCTCAAGAACGAGGTAAGTTCTCTACTTACAAGTTATGTAATATTGTTAGTAGTTTGTTCCTTTAAATTATTAGTTGCTTAATGGAAGACATTGTATTAGAATGGGAACGCGGAAGTAAAGCTCCGTAACGGTCCGTGACGATCGGGTCGGTTCGGATTAGAATGAGAATTAAAAAGTTAAAGTTTCTTAATGTTCCGTGTTGAACGAATTATTGGAATAGAATGAAAATGAGTTTACTAATATCCGTCTTGAACGGATTGGACAATTAGAACAAAACATGGTAAAGTTGTTATGTTGAAAATCCGTGTAAACGGGTTGAGATAGAAAGAGTTATATGAGAAAGAATGATGTAACAAAGTCGGTCACAAAAACAAGAAAGTTGAACTCAAGAATGAATTAGTCAAGTATGGTACAAAGTTAAAGTGGTGATTATTAGTTCATCAAGTTCATCGATGCATTAGTTATGCTAATGGTGTTTCGTTGTATTGGTTTTAGGTAAAACTCAAGCTTAGGTGTTATTGCCTTGCTCGGACCGAACACACTTTGAACGCCTCTTATGCGCTTCCGCAACTTTTGAAGTATCATCAATGGGTCAAATACTTTGGTAAAATAGGTCATGTTTGGTAGTTAAAAACTCTAAACTTGATGTTTTAAATCTTTTGTCAAAATTCTAGTTGTAGGGATGTTTGAAAGGTCTTTAAAATGTTATGGTTTTCATTATGTCTTTTGAATGTTGTTAAAACAGGGAAATTGTTCATAATACGAACGGGTCATGCCCGAATTTTGTTAAATAATAGTATGATAGTATTACTTTTTCGGATTAAGAAATATGGGCGTTTCAAGTTGGTATCAGAGCCTAGGTTTGAGGGATTCGAACACAATGAAGTACTCGGACTCAAACCGAAAGCTCGTAAGAATGGGTGTGTTCGCTCCGAGACGCAATAAGAGGTAAACTTTCTAAGAAATTTTTTATGGTAATTATTGCTATGAGTTAATGACATAATAGAGAGATTAGAAAGAGTTTAAAACGTAGCTATAATTGTGAAAGGTGTATTAGGATCCTCAGGAATTGGCGGAACTAAAACCGTATTCGGAAAAGGTTTGGAACGGCTGCAATTATGAAAAACTTAGTCAATTTAGTTGGGCACTACCGTAGCTTACGGTAGCCACCGTAAGCTACGGTAGGCACTGGGCAAAAGGGGGCTACCGTAAGGCAGTAGCAAATCATCGTAACAATTCATTTAGCACCGTAAGCTACGGTAGTCACCGTAGCTTACGGTGACTCTGTCGCGGCTCGCGTAAGAACCAGCAAGTGCTGTCGCGGCCCGCCAGGGACCCTGATGCTGGTAAAATTTTTTTTAATGTTGTTGATTTGATTTTGGGACTTGTTTTAACTAGTTTTTAAGGCCTCATAATCAATGTTTAAGATAATGTTTATATTAAGAGTGATGAGGGAAAGTATATATGAAGGGCGAAAAGGTAAATCGTTGCAATCAAAGATTTTGATCTACACGATACGAGTTGATCGTCGATGACGATAATGCATGAAGTATGAAATGTAAAATTGATTGTAGTATGATAAAATGAGTTAAATATGATAAAGGAGAGTATGAAAAGAAATTTAATGAATGAAATGAATGTTTTAATGTAGATGGCGGACAATGTAAACGTGAATGATAATGAAACTATGAATATAAGTTGACTAACACGAAGGCAATTAATTAAAAAAAACGAAGGAATAAGAAGTAAGCGTAAGAATGAATGTATGGTTGAATTAACACGTCTAGGATGTTTGTAATGAAAAATGATCTACGAGAATGAATTGTTAAAAAAAACTAACAAAGTATAGAATGATGATGAGAATGAATGGAATGCTATCTAATACAAGTATGTAATTGTAGATGGCAAACGAAGGAGATTCAAATACCACGGATTTAAATGGGTATCGTTACGAGAAGGGTTGTACGGATTAAACTTATAAGAATGGAACATAATAATGGAAGGTTAAACCCGTAAGCAAATACGTATTGAACATATAAGAGTCATAAGTAAGAATGAAAAGACTTGAATCCATAAGTATCCATGAACCAAACACGTAAGAACAAAAGTTTGAATCCATAAACAGGTGGAAATGGGTAAAAGTGAGGGAGAGAATGTGCTTATTCATCCTACTAAGGTAGGTCTAAATCTTGTAAGTAAGTGATGCCGGTAGCCTTGTCGAGTCAAGTAGCTCATTTGACTAACATGATGCATATATACATATGATGCACTTACGAATAAGCGAGGGATATGTTGAGTTTAAAAAAAATGTATTGACGGTTCGACCTTGTTGGAGTCAAACGGGTTATATGGATAAGTATAAGACCAATGACAATATGATGGAAAGGGAGATGAAGCTAAATGTCACATAAACAAAATTCTGTAAGAAACATATTAAAAGTCAACTCATGTGAGTTGGGGTGGATGACAGGCTACGACCCGGAGAATGGCATAAGTATGGATGAGGAAGAAAAGTCGTCCGCAAACTGCTAACACGGGGAAATGATTTTTTGTTAGAATGTGTAAATAGGAAATAAGTACAACACATGATCCAATATAAGTATACAATAAGTAATAAGTGGCAGATTAACCTTGAAAAGTCAAACTGCAGAATTTAGCATATAATTGATAAACTGCAAGAGTAGTACGTAAGAAACGAAGTGTGTAATGTAGTATATCAAATAAGTGAGAAATTTGTGAAAGAAATATAGGTGAGTTAACACCGAATACAGTGAACACCTGAATGAAAATGATAGTATGTTAAAGAATGGTTATGTATTGACCTGTCATAAACGGGTCAAACGAATGAAAATGGTATGTTGAGGAACGGTCATGTATTGACCCGTTACGAATGGGTCAAACAAATTATGTTTTAAAAGAATCTAGTAAGGACTAGTATGTAAACAGGATGATTTGATAAATGCCATGCTTGAGGGAAACTGAATGAAATGTGCTAACCCTTGATTTGTAGATGAGAATGGACGAAATCTTGGCGTGATAAAACTAGTAAATTTAGTGAAAGGATGCACACGAGTGGAAGCTCGTCACATGAATGGACGAGGTGAATCTAGTTTTCGACACTCGCTCATGAAGGGGCGGGCTGAACTAGGATACGGATTGTTGTTTATGCAAATAATAACGTTAGTAAAGTATTTGAATTGTGAATGATAAATAGAAAGTTATAGACGGAATAATGTTTATATACGAATTAGAATGAAATGCTTAATATGGTCATACAGTTGATCCGGTACGAACTGGTCAAAGAATAAGAATGTTATGTTTAGAATGAATATGTAGACGAATCCGGTAGAAGCGGGTCAATGAGCTAGAATATAATGTTTGAAATAGTCATGTATTTATTCCGTTGTGAGCGGGTTAAATGTTTATTAATTTACTATTATTCAAACGGATTAAAGTGATGAAATCGAGTGGATGAGTAAGCCAAATATAATGTAATAGAAGGAATATAAACATGAGGTTTATGGGAATAATGCAAATGATGAAATGTCTAAGTGAAGTTAGGATGTGAGATTGTATGAAAGACTTGACATATATGATTGAAATATGATAATGATGTAGTTAGTTGTAAAATAACTTAAAGAATGTGTTATAGATCGAACTCGTACAAGAATTTGGGTAAAATATATGTTTTGAAAAGATTATGCTTTAAAGGCTTGTACATTGTGCTTGAATGGGTGATACTCGCCATGTTTTACATTAATTACTTAATTTGCGATCAAGAATTGAATGTGTGCTAAAGTAAAACATATAAACTTGCTAGCGAAGGATGATGTTATGATTATGTTAAATTTACTAATCTTGTATGTGCTTGTCAAATGTAAGATAATGATAAGCATCATATCAAGATGGCGCGAGCACGAAAGGCAAATGGGTTAAAAGGAGGCGAGGAAGTGATCATGAATATGGACGCTTAATGTAAGTGACTATCGATCTCACTTCTTATTTTATTTAGATAAAGTTATCTATATTTGGAACACTGAAATCAAGTAAAGATCTACAAATAATGGAATTGCTAGGATGAGAATTGTTGTAATGGCCGTTCGATGTCAACCCGGTGAAACCTCAACGTAGGGGCAAGCGAGTCAAAACTTTTAGTATAAAGATTTAACCGAAGAACATGTGGATTGGGTTGGGAAAGGTATGGAATGAATTGAGAACTTGAATAATGATTTATTTCAAGTATTAGAACCCTCGGGACACACGGTTAGTGAGTAGAAAGAACAAAACGCATAATCAGCGTCTGAGCTGCAGAGGAGGCGTCGGCGACGCCCTGCCCTGTTGCAGCCGACGCCTTATCTTGTTATCTACGCGGGCCCGGCATCGAAAAACCGTTTTTCGCGTTCTTTTTCACTTTTCCTTGCTTTCAAGGCACCGATAAGCTTCCCAAAGGTATCCCAAGCCTACTATAAAGTATTGTGAGGTACATGTAAGAACGAAAACTTAGGAGGGCAAGTATGAAGATGTGGTATGTATGTTTATATGTTTTCTTTATGGACATGGCTAAGTTTTTAATAAGGAAAAATTATTGAGACACTATAGATATGTGAAGTGACGTAACTAGTATATGGTAACATGCTTATAAATGGTGCGCCTATTATAGTAGGGTGTTCAAAGGAAATTAAGTGAATGTGTATGCATGAGATGTAGTTTATTATGTAAAAGTATCATCCGCATAGATGTTGTGATTAGCATTTGTTTAATAGATTTGTGAGCATGTAAATTATACGTATTAAATTTGAGTAGTAAGGCATGTATGATCGTGGTAGGACCATTTATACCCGAAAGAGTTGGACTACATAATGTGTATACATGTTATTAAACCGTACGTATTCAGGTTTCGAGGACGAAACCTTCTTTAAGGGGGTGGACTTGTAACACCCCAAAATTTTATAATAAATTATTTGAATGATTAAATATTTTGTATGATTAGATAAGTTAAAAATAAACAAGGGAAGTTTAAAAAGGATTAGAAAATGAACAAGAATGATAACTTAGATGAACTTAAGGGGCTGAATATGTAAATTCTTGAATAAATAACAAATAAAAAAATAGTGTGGAGTGTGGGTGTATGCGACGCAGAGGAAGAACAGGAGAAGGGAAGAAACCCTTCTTCCCCAATTCATCAAAATCCAACAAATTGAAAGCGTTTTTGGTCAAGATTCGAATGCATGTGATCAATTTATCGATCATCTAAGAGTTTCCAACCTAGGGTAAGTCAGATTATGTGAATTTATGCTAAGTTAATAAATAGGGTTTTGATCAATCCATGAAATAGTATGAAATTGAACTTGTGTATGAATTAGAATTATCATTAGGAGATGTTTTATGCTTGAATTTGTGTGTATTGAAGGTTTGAAGTAAAACCCACTTAATCTAGTAGTATGGTGATCTTGTAGTTCAATAAATTGAGTAATTGTGATGAATGAATGTATAAGTACTAGGATAATTGATGAAATATTATGTTGTAGAATGATTGAGTTATGTAAATTTGATTGATAAAAAGGAGTTGTGAAAACTACTAGAGAAATTATGCATAAAACACTTGTACATAGTGCTAAAATTGTTACACGCACACCAAGTGTTCGATTAAATGCTTGAATAGTTGGTTCATGTAATTTTGAGTGAATTAGGATGTCTTGCTTTGTGTGTAAAAATATGGAGATGATATTTGTAAAAAAAAAGTGTGTGGAATGCGGATTTTATATGAATGCGAAAGCTATGTAAATAAATGACATGATCTAAGTAAGAATAGAAATATGTGTAGGAATCAAAGAAGAAGGAGGAAGCTCCGGTTCACAACAAAAATCTCAAGAACGAGGTAAGTTCTCTACTTACAAGTTATGTAATATTGTTAGTAGTTTGTTCCTTTAAATTATTAGTTGCTTAATGGAAGACATTGTATTAGAATGGGAACGCGGAAGTAAAGCTCCGTAACGGTCCGTGACGATCGGGTCGGTTCGGATTAGAATGAGAATTAAAAAGTTAAAGTTTCTTAATGTTCTGTGTTGAACGAATTATTGGAATAGAATGAAAATGAGTTTACTAATATCCGTCTTGAACGGATTGGACAATTAGAACAAAACATGGTAAAGTTGTTATGTTGAAAATCCGTGTAAACGGGTTGAGATAGAAAGAGTTATATGAGAAAGAATGATGTAACAAAGTCGGTCACAAAAACAAGAAAGTTGAACTCAAGAATGAATTAGTCAAGTATGGTACAAAGTTAAAGTGGTGATTATTAGTTCATCAAGTTCATCGATGCATTAGTTATGCTAATGGTGTTTCGTTGTATTGGTTTTAGGTAAAACTCAAGCTTAGGTGTTATTGCCTTGCTCGGACCGAACACACTTTGAACGCCTCTTATGCGCTTCCGCAACTTTTGAAGTATCATCAATGGGTCAAATACTTTGGTAAAATAGGTCATGTTTGGTAGTTAAAACTCTAAACTTGATGTTTTAAATCTTTTGTCAAAATTCTAGTTGTAGGGATGTTTGAAAGGTCTTTAAAATGTTATGGTTTTCATTATGTCTTTTGAATGTTGTTAAAACAGGGAAATTGTTCATAATACGAACGGGTCATGCCCGAATTTTGTTAAATAATAGTATGATAGTATTACTTTTTCGGATTAAGAAATATGGGCGTTTCATATATACACATTTGGTGGTTTACATTGAACATAGACATTTCGATATGGTTTACACAATAACACCTGACAATTGACTTATACATGAACAATTTACATGGTGGTTGGTTTGGGTAAATGATTTGAGTAACGAAACGAGTGTAATACGATACAAACATGGTGGATACACCGCTGGTACTTCCTATATATAAGTGTTTGTAAAATATTACATATCGTAGGGTTATCTAAATCATTTCAGTTTAGACATATTACATTTTACACAAATAACATATTCTTCACAAGACATTATTTTTACCAACAACTTATCTTATTCAACTCATTTTACTTGGTTATTCGTTTAACCTTACATTTATCTATACATATCATCTGGTTTTATCGTTTTTCAAATGATTTACAAGACAAAACAATTTACAAGGTTCATGACTGACTGTTATTAAACGTTTTCTTTAAACTCAAGTCATGAATCCCATTTTCACAAAACCTATGTATCTCACGGGCATTTTTATGCTGACGTACCTACTTTCACATGTGTTTTCAGGAGTTGTCGCTTAGGATGATGATTGTGACACTAGGGCGGACCTGTGCCTTAGAGACATAAAACGAAGATAGACTAGTTTAATTATGTTATAAACACTTTATTTCCTGTTTTGAAACGATGTAACACTCGTGTTTAATAAATAAAATATAACTTTGTATGCCATAGTTGTGAAACAATTAATTCTGTCCCAACACTCCCCGGCGTTTCCGCCGCGGTTGCATGTTATACGCATCCGGGGTGTGACAGAAGAGTTGGTATCAGAGCCAATGGTTATAGGGAATTAGTTATTAGTAATGCTTTGACCTAGACTATTACTTTCTAGGACCCTAACACAAGTTATCTTGTGTTTAGATTTTAAAACATGCACATCACCTATCCTTAGGTGATAACCACAACGGGAACTTCGATTCCGAATCCGCTTGAAAATTAATCATCTGTTCAAGGATGATTGATTACTAGGTTTTGAACCCTCTGTTATAAGGTTTTGAACCCCTTTGGATCTTCAAAAATCTCGTCAAGGTTTTCGGGTTTCAATAGTGTGAACACGTGCGAACTAGAAGAGTGAATGCCTGTACCCCGGGTTTTCTGTCTAAGGCTAGAGTGTTCGTACAAATCCACATAATCGGACCAGTCACTCTTACCTGGGAACTCTTGGGGTGAGTGTTCACTTATAGGCGAACATGTCTTCGTGATACATTATTTATGACCCATTTACTTTGACCAGACGTTGCGTGTCGCTTGTTTGCTTTGCGATGCGTAACCACCATCTTTGCTTTTGTTGATTTTGTTTCATCTCATTCTCTTCATCCAATCATCTCACTCGCTTCCTTTCATGTTTTCCTCTTCTAGAATGCCTCCTCGACGCGACAATCAGGTAGCAAATGCCGAGCTGGCAGAAATTATTGTACAGTAAATGGCTGCTGCACTTCCAAACCTCTTTGCTCAATGGAATCAAGCCAACAACAACAACAATGCTCCATGCAATTTCAAGAATTTTAAATCGGCTAAACCACTCAAGTTTAGTGGTTCCGAAGGAGCAACTGGGCTTCTTCAATGGTTCGAGAGCATTGAGAATACTTTTCGCCACGTTCAGTGTCCGGATAATCGCAAGGTCGAGTTTTCTTCGAGCGTGTTTCAGAAGAGGGCTCTTACATGGTGGAATGGGGTAATGAGAGACCGTGGTGCAGAAGTTGCTCTAGCACAGACATGGGTTGAACTCAGAGCTCTTATGATGAGGGATTTTTGTCCTCGTCATGAGCAACAAGCGTTGGAGAAAGAGTTTGATGATTTGAAACAAGATAGTGGCGAGCACAGGGCATATACTGATAGGTTTGAGGAGTTGAGTCTGCTTTGCCCGACTATGGTTGCCCCACTCGACAAGGCTATCGAAAGGTACATTGACGGCCTGCCTGACTCGGTACAAGAGATCATTACTGGTAGTAACCCTACCACACTCCGTCAGGCGATCGAGTTATCAGCGACATTGACTGAGTCGCAAATTTGGAAGAATAAATTACACAGGAAGGGTGACAAGGGCAAGAAACAGTCGTCTGACAAGGAAGATAGCAAGAAAGGTCAAAACAAAAATGGAAAGGATTTTGGTTCATCGAAAAGAGCAAGGAAGCGTAAGGCTTCCCAAAACTATGCTGTCACTGCCCAAGCTAACCAGGCAGCTCCCAACCAACCCGCACAGCCTCCAGCCAAGAAGCCTTATCTTGGCAATGCACCTTTGTGCAACAGGTGTAACAGCCATCACCCACCACAGGTTCAGTGTCGTCAATGCACCAACTGTGGAAGAAATGGTCATCTTGCTGCCACCTGTCGCGTTCCTGCTAACCAGAACCAAGCTCAGCCTCTTGCTCAGCAACAAGGTCAAGCTGCACGACCTCATTTTCCTCCTGGTTCGTGCTACAATTGTTGGGATCTGACCCACTACAGAAACCGGTGCCCAAGGCTAGCCAACCAGAATGCAAACCAGAATCAGGCTCAGGCTCGAGGTCGAGTCTTCAACATGAACGCACAAGAGGCACAAGCAGATGATAATGTTGTGAACAGTACGTTCTTTATTAATAATCAGCCAGCATCTGTTCTTTTTTATTCGGGTGCCGATAAGAGTTTTGTTTCGTTATCTTTTGAACCATTGCTTCGAGTGTCTAGAACGAAACTAGGTAAACCATTGACAGTAGAAGTGGCGAGCGGTGAACCCATTGTTCTTGATTCTGTTCTCCGCAACTGCCAGTTGAACCTTAACAACCATCTTTTTCCTATTGACCTCACACCTATGCAACTTGGAAGCTTCGACGTTATTGTGGGTATGGATTGGTTAGCCAAGTATCGCGCAGAGATAGTTTGTTTTGAGAAGATCATACGCATGCCGCTTTCGTCAGGTGAGATCCTACAGGTTCGTGGTGAGAAACCTGCTGGTGGTCTCAAACTCATGTCTTGGTTTAAAGCTCGGAAGTATCTGCGGAAGAACTATGTGGCCTTTTTGGCACATGTTGTAGCAGATAAGGGCAAAGGTAAGTCTATTCAAGATATTCCTGTCGTTAGGGATTATTCAGAGGTTTTCCCTGAAGAGTTACCTGGTCTACCCCCAGCACGCCAAGTCGAGTTCCGTATTGATCTCGTACCTGGTGCAAATCCCATTGCCAGAGCTCCATATCGTCTTGCACCATCCGAGATGCAAGAGTTGTCTAAGCAGCTTCAGGAACTCTCTGACAAAGGTTTTATCCGTCCTAGCTTTTCACCTTGGGGTACTCCCGTTCTTTTTGTCAAAAAGAAGGATGGATCTTTTAGGATGTGTATCGATTATCGTGAGCTTAACAAGCTTACCATCAAGAATCGATATCCCCTACCCCGCATTGATGATCTCTTTGATCAATTGCAAGGCGCTTCTTATTTTTCAAAGATTGATCTGTGATCTGGATATCATCAACTCCGTGTGCATGAAGAAGATATTCCCAAGACAGCGTTCCGCACTCGCTATGGGCATTATGAGTTCACGGTCATGCCATTCGGTTTGACTAATGCTCCTGCTGTTTTCATGGACTTGATGAATAGGGTCTGCAAACCTTATTTGGATAAGTTCATCATCGTTTTCATTGATGACATTTTGATATATTCTAAGACGCGAGCTGATCATGAGCAACATCGTCTTACTTTGGAACTCCTAAAGAAAGAGCAACTTTTCGCCAAGTTCTCCAAGTGTGAATTTTGGCTTAAAGAAGTTCAATTCTTGGGACATATTGTCAACGAACAAGGTATTCATGTAGATCCCTCCAAGATCAGTGCGATTAAGGATTGGGATACGCCTACTACTCCTACTGAAGTTCGTTCTTTTCTTGGTCTAGCGGGTTATTACCGCCGCTTCATAGAAAATTTCTCGAAGATTGCAGTTCCTCTAACTGCTCTAACTCAGAAGAACAAGCCATTTGATTGGGGATTCAAACAAGAGGAAGTGTTTCTGACTTTGAAACAAAAACTTTGCGACGCGCCTGTCCTAACTTTGCCCGAGGGCAATGATGATTTCGTCGTTTATTGCGATGCATCTAAACTAGGCCTTGGCTGCGTCCTAATGCAAAGGAACAAAGTCATAGCATACGCATCGAGACAGTTGAAGATACATGATAAGAACTACACCACTCATGATCTTGAGTTGGGTGCAGTTGTCTTCGCTCTTAAGATTTGGAGACACTATTTGTACGGTACAAAATGTGTGGTTTTCACGGACCACAAAAGTCTTCAGCATATCTTCAATCAGAAGGAACTCAACATGAGGCAACGACGCTGGGTGGAGCTTCTAAACGACTATGACTGCGAGATTCGCTACCATCCTGGTAAGGCGAATGTCGTGGCCGATGCTTTGAGTCGCAAGGAATGTACTAAGCTTCATTGTGTTCATGTCCAATCTGTTATTCAAGCTCAAACCGATATCTAAGCCCGTATTTCTCAGGCTCAACAATCGTGTGTTTCACAAGGTTTGATGGATAAGGAATTTCCTTATCACATAACTCCTGCTCTAGAACTGAAGGACAATGGATCATATTACTTCATGGGCCGCTTGTGGGTCCCAAGCCAAGATAATCTTCGTACCCTGCTTATGGATGAAGCCCATAAGTCTCGTTATTCTATTCATCCTGGCTCAGATAAGATGTATAAGGATCTTCGTATTCAGTATTGGTGGCCGGGTATGAAGAAAGACATTGCCTTATACGTATCAAAATGCCTTACTTGTCTTAAGGTTAAGGCTGAACATCAGCGTCCTTCTGGTTTATTGGAGCAACCAGAGATCCCAGTTTGGAAATGGGAAAACATTACTATGGATCTCATTACTAAACTTCCACGCACAAAGAAAGGTCACGACGCCATCTGGGTAGTTGTTGATCGTCTTACTAAATCAGCACATTTCTTGCCAATCCGTGAGGATTTTTCGGCTGACAAACTTGCTCAAATCTACGTGGATGAAATTGTAGCTCGACATGGTGTTCCTTTGAACATCATTTCTGACAGAGATGCTCGTTTCACTTCTCATTTTTGGAGAACCATGCAATCTGCTATGGGGTCCCAACTTAATCTGAGCACAGCTTATCATCCGCAAACAGATGGTCAATCTGAAAGAACAATCCAGACTCTAGAGGATATTCTTAGAGCTTGTGTGATCGATTTTGGTGGTAGTTGGGATTCACATCTTTCGTTGATTGAATTCTCCTACAACAACAGTTATCACTCCAACATCAACATGGCTCCTTTCGAGGCTCTCTATGGTCGAAGATGTCGTTCACCAGTCTGCTGGAATGAGATCGGCGAGGCTCAGCTTACTGGACCTGCCCTCATTTTAGAGACAACAGATAAGGTTAAGAAAGTTCGTGATAACCTTCAGAGAGCTAGAAGCCGTCAAAAGAGTTACGCGGACCTAAAACGCAAGCCCTTGGATTTTCAAGTTGGTGATCGTGTATTACTTAAGGTCTCACCTTGGAAAGGTGTGATCAGATTTGGAAAGAAAGGAAAACTTGCACCTAGATACGTTGGACCATTCAAGATCGTCGAAAGAATCGGTAAGGTAGCCTACAGACTTGAGTTACCTCCTGAACTTGGAAATGTTCATCCAACCTTTCACGTGTCCAATCTCAACAGGTGTTTAGCTGATAAGAACCTCTACATACCGCTTGACGAAATTCGTGTTGATAAAACACTGAAATTTGTTGAGAAACCGGTAGAAATCATGGAACGTGAAGTCAAGTGGCTTAAACGCAAGCGCATTCCTTTGGTCAAGGTTCGCTGGGAATCTAAACGTGGACCCGAGTTTACTTGGGAACACGAAGATCAAATGAAGGCAAAATATCCGCATCTTTTTCCACGAGTTTCCTCTAAATAAATTTCGGGACGAAATTTCCACAAGTAGGGGAGACTGTAACATTTGTGCTCGAAATCATTATGAACAGTTCAATTATCAATAAAACAATTTTATTTGATCCCAATGTTTGTTTGGTTGTGTTTTACATTTTTCATGTTTTGACTTTAGTTCGATTTTAAACT
Organism: Helianthus annuus; assembly: GCF_002127325.2. Classification (NCBI taxonomy): domain Eukaryota; kingdom Viridiplantae; phylum Streptophyta; class Magnoliopsida; order Asterales; family Asteraceae; genus Helianthus; species Helianthus annuus. Next base: position 145,765,136 of record NC_035442.2, read on the forward strand.
CTACATCGCTTTCTAGAGAATTATGCGCAAATGGTGCGTAAACGTACTCAGTTTAATGCGACAAATACTCCAGAACATCAACATATACTCAACATACCTTAAATAACCTTTACATAACTTAGAAATAAGTTTTGAAGGCTTTGGTATGGCAAAAACAAGTTAATTCGCTTACAGGGACTAAACTTGACAACTGCGAAAGTATGCCAATTTGAACTGTAACAAACATTCCGGAACATGTCCATAAGTTAAACATACCATAAATATCCTTTACATAGCTTAGAAATAGGCTTTGAGGGGTTTGGTATGCTAAAACAAACTTTTGGATCATTCAGGGGCTAAAAGTGTCAAAAAGTGCACAAGTTTGCACTTTCGTGCATAACTTACGTCCTGATTACATCCGGACATCCAAAAATTTACGTAAGCATCCTTATATTATGCCTTATAACTTTCGCGCTTATGCGCATTCCGTCGTAATTAAGCAAACATCGCGATCGTACGGCCAAACGAACCAACATCCGGAATATTTTTGAGCATGTTTCATGTCCACAGTGTTTAGGCATCATTTTAAGGCCTTAAAGTTGGCTTTACGGGCCTTAGAAGTGTTGGAAATGGCTTAAATATGCAACAGGGACTAAAACTGTCATTTCTGAAAGTTGTGCAGATCAGACAAGACCAGGCGGCCCGCCTAAGTTTTGCCTGTACGCTGACGCGGGCCGCGTGAGCCCTGCAGATGCAGAAACTCGTTTTTTGGCTGAATTTGGCCTTTCAATCACTCCAAAGGGCAATGCCCTTTCACAATCTCTGGAGTTAGGGTCACCATATGATACCATAACATCTTGACAAGTGTACGCATGAGATCGTGGCACGATATTCAAGAAACGATCCTAACGGTCTTGCTTTTCCTATAAATACCCCCCCCCCCCATTTGTGTTAAAACCCACAAAACTGATCAAAGAGCTCTAAGTTGATGCCATTGCTTCATACCTGAGCTCCTGGATCAAGTTTAGCTTTCGGGGACCCTTCGTAAGTGTTCTTTCGTTCTTTTAATCGCTTTCTAGTGCTAAAGTCAAACTTTGTTTGACTTTCTGCGTTGACCAGCTTATGGTCAACACGAAGTTCGTTAGAACTTCATAACGTGAGCGTGATCACGATGGTTATAGTCCGTAGTGACTATACCTACTGATTACCACGTTATCTAGGCTCAGTGACGAGTCGTAGTTTCGGCCAAAATGCGCATTCTTGCGTATTTTGTAACCAAGCTACTCGTGAGTATCAAAACCGTTTGTTTTGATACCAAACCTGTTTTCTAAACTTAGTTAAGCATGTTCTAACATGCTTAGCTCGTCACTTTTAGTTTAGTGCTTATATAGGGTCGTAAGGTAAGCGATCTAAACCATCGCTTATACTTTCGAACCCGACCCATTTGGTCGATCATTAGGATCCGACCAAACACATTAGGTGACCAAAGCTGTAACCTTCCGAGGTTATACCTTATGGTCACGATGTGAGGCGTTCCAAACGCGTTCTACGGGAACGACGCGTTAAGGTAGCATAAGCTACCTAAACGGGTCGTAATGGGTCGTAAGCACTTAGGTTAGGCTTCATTTTAGTATGTAGGCTTTGTTAAACCATATTACACGAGTCTCCATACTCGTTTGGTTTACGAACCCGCATACTATCCGATCCTCCGATTTAGGTCCGGTATATTAACATAGCTACCTATAGGTGCCGTTTGATATTCCGTGATCTTTAGCATCATTTGGTTATTATACAAGAACTTCAAAGCAATCTCATGTGAGTACATTGAACCCCTCTTTTACTGTTTTCCAAACTGTTTTGGGGTGAAACACATGCGCCTACTTGTTACTTTCATGCTTTCCTGTTTTCACATCATATACTTGCTATGTTCTTTAGTACACTGATTAGTACATGATTTACATTACATTATTCTGCTACATATGTTTACTTAGCATATTAAGCACATTGTTTTACATTACCTTTTCTGCTATGTATGTTGACTGAGCATGCTAGCACATTGATTTACATGACTTTTATGCTATGTATGCCCATTGTGTGCGTACTTAGTACATCATTTTACACTAAATTTTATGCTATGTATGCCCATTGTGTGCGTACTTAGTACAATTATTCATCACATGCCTACATTTTGGTATGACATTTGGTTTGTTTAAATTATACAATGTACATTCATTAACACCGATCATGCCGCCCGTTAGTAGGTAGTGGTACCATAGGAATTGACAACTCCCGTTCCGGACATCCTAGGTTGGTTTGGATGAAAGAAATGACCGAATTCGATACACATAACTTAGATAAACCTTTAATTTGTTTAAGGGTTTATCGCCACGTTCTCAAGGCTTGGATGTATGCATTTTCACAATACCGCATAAATGTTTGTATCAGTATAGCGTGCATTTGTTCCACAAAACATAACTTTGATTTAAACCATGTTTTACTTCAATACCTTGTTTTTGTGCATTTTACATATGGTTTAGTTCATATATTTCACTTACCATACATGATATATTTTGGGTACACATTACATGATCTACATTAAACATAAACATTTTGACATTTATATACACATTTGCTGGTTTACATTGAACATAGACATTTCGATATGGTTTACACAATAACACCTGACAATTGACTTATACATGAACAATTTACATGGTGGTTGGTTTGGGTAAATGATTTGAGTAACGAAACGAGTGTAATACGATACAAACATGGTGGATACGCCGCTGGTACTTCCTATATATAAGTGTTTGTAAAATATTACATATCGTAGCGTTATCTAAATCATTTCAGTTTAGACATATTACATTTTACACAAATAACATATTCTTCACAAGACATTATTTTTACCAACAACTTATCTTATTCAACTCATTTTACTTGGTTATTCGTTTAACCTTACATTTATCTATACATATCATCTGGTTTTATCGTTTTTCAAATGATTTACAAGACAAAACAATTTACAAGGTTCATGACTGACTGTTATTAAACGTTTTCTTTAAACTCAAGTCATGAATCCCATTTTCACAAAACCTATGTATCTCACAGGCATTTTTATGCTGACGTACCTACTTTCACATGTGTTTTCAGGAGCTGTCGCTTAGGATGATGATTGTAACATTAGGGCGGACCTGTGCCTTAGAGACATAAAATGAAGATAGACTAGTTTAATTATGTTATAAACACTTTATTTCCTGTTTTGAAACGATATAACACTCGTGTTTAATAAATAAAATATAACTTTGTATGCCATAGTTGTGAAACAATTAATTCTGTCCCAACACTCCCCGGCGTTTCCGCCGCGGTTGCATGTTATACGCGGCAGGGGTGTGACAAGTAAACCTTTAAAGTATGTATAAAAGTCTCTGGTATGCAGCAATAAGGAAAAAGAGATCACCAATGTGCATATTGTGAGTCTGTGTATTAGTGAGTCTGTGTGTCTAATTAAGTGTGAGTCTGTGTATTAGTGATCCTGATAATATGGATAGTGTGAGTCTGTGCAGGTTGGTTCACAGTTTCATATAAGTTGATTAGTGACTTTGATGTTGTGCAGAAGTATAGTTTGTTACCCAATTAAGTGGATTTGCATGATTGCAGTCACATTGCAGGTTTGATTTTGCATAAGTGCAGTCACATTGCCCAATTAAGTACAGTATGTTGGCCAATTAGGTGGATTAGTGATAGTGATGAACTAGATGTAGGTTAGTTGACCAATTTAGTGCATATCATTAGGTGCAACTTTGCTGCAGTTGACCCACTAAAGTCAAAGCTTGAATACCATGCCCATGATGCCGGTTTAGTGCAATTTATCTAGGTAGATGGGTTTCAAATAATGTCAAAATGACGAAATAGGTTTCCATGTTTCAGTCCTTAGCGTATAAAGTCAAAACGAGTTAATGATGCTTCAATATTTTGACTTTATAAAGTCAAACCTGCACCTAATGTGAAAATGGAAGGAATTTTGAATATAATATAGAGCGAGGGGTAATATAGCCTTTTTACATCATCTAGTCAGGGCAAAAGGGTCTTTTTACAACATGTATTAACAGCCTTTAAAGTATCGGGGGTAATGAAATAACCATGTCAGGGTTTTGGAGGGCAAAAACTAGAAGAGAGGGAGGTAGACGAGAATCTAGACCAAATCTCAAGGAGGCAAATTATACTTTACTCATATTATCATGTTATAATGTTTTTTTTTCTAAATTTTAATATGTACACATGCCATTGAAATAAGTAGCGTTCCAATAATAAACTATCAATCCCCATATTTATTTTGATATTAAATATTAATTTATTTGATGTCATGTCTTTTTTTAATTAGAATGTAATTTTATTTTTATTTAAAAAATGTTTTAATTATTGATGCATAATTGTTAGAAATTAAAAAAAGGACTATTCCCCACGAGGGGAGCACCCATTATGTTTGAGTGCAAGACGGGGAATGGTGAGAGAGTTGACATGACATAATGTGATTAGCTGTGGTAAAGAGTTGATCACTCCTCATGAAGGAAAACCCCTTACACCCTTGTATACAAATGTGACTCCAATATATGTTTGTTATGCTTGAGTGCAAAACGGGGAGAGATGAGAGAGTTGACATGGCATACTGTAATTGGTTGTGGTTAGGGCTGGCAATTCTGACACGAACACGATAACACAACATGAACCTGCACGAAGTTATCATGTTTCGTGTTTGACCTTAACAGGTTTCTTGTCTAAAACAGGTCGACACGATAAGACCTTAACAGGTTTCGTGTCTAAACAGGTTAAAACCCGTTAACCTGTTAAGACCCGTTAAGTACATGTTAATAATTAAAAAAATATTATATGTGGGTGTGGACATGGGGTCATCAGTTGTGTCACACCCTGGCTTTGCGGAAGCGTGGGTTTATTTGGTGTGACTTCTTAATACCATAGCCTAATCACAACAATGCTATATGAAAGTAAAACCTTGATGTTCATCCATTAATTCAAGTTTTAAAAATAAAACACGACAACATTGTTTTCAAAAGTCGACACATGCAACGGATTACAACATGACATAATAAAAATATTATTCATACGACACAACCAAAAGACATGAATAAAACATAGTTTAAGACTTGTGACTCGTCCAGGCAAAAGTCACAATTCCTAAACTCGGATGACATCATTTCTCCTACGCAGCTTGATGACATAGCATACCTTGCCAGATCCCTAATTTCCTGAAATACATGTAATTTGAAAAATCAACAAAAAGTTGAGCGAGTTCATGTAAAAGTGAGTATGAGTAAACCTTTAAAGTATGTACAAAAGTCCCTGGTATGCAGCAATAAGGAAAAAGAGATCACCAATGGGTTGCAAAGCCACTGGTATGTGTGAGAAAGTGCAGGGAAACTCAAACCTAGCAAATTTGTACCGGGCTTCGGTTGTAAGAGACAGTCACCTCTATGGGCCTCCCCGGCCTCATGGGTGTGGGCTCGCTACACCCAAATAGATCTAACACTCTTGTGTCCCTCGGTCCTAACAAAGAGGATTAATGGCCTCGAGTGTTGTACCCACCCCTCACATGATCTAGAAGTATAAACCCTCCCTACGCTAACCATACCATGTAATAAAAGTTTGTAATTATTATCGCATGTATTTCACCCCCGAAGTATAAAACTGAAAACAGTAAAGAGAAAAGGGGGGACATGAACTCCCTGAAGTGCATCTCGTGAAATAGTCGATCCCAACTCAACCTGCTGCGTGGCGACCTACACGTACTATTAGACGGACGGTCGTGCCTTGGCTTAAGGTTTAACGTTTTTGGGAAATACTTAGACAACTATTTCGTATTTACACTTCTTAATTATTTCATAAGTGTATTCCTTCCCAAGGATGGGGGTAATAATACATGTATGCTTTGTAATTCCCAATAATATATTTTTAAGTCTTACTTGAAAAATATATTTTAATTACTTTGTCTAAAATGTTTTAATTTCCAAAATATTTATATTTTTCTCAAAATATTATATTTTATTTCATAAGTTTTTCCAAAATAATATTTTCACAAAAATGTACAAATAGGAGTATTTTTCTGAAAAATACATAAGTTACATTTTAAAGTTCGCGTTGTATTACGATACTTGTATAACTTAAATATTTATTTTGTGAGAGCGTTGGTATTATTTTGGGAGTCGTAATTTCATGATATTTCAAGTTATATTATTTTTACCCTAAAAATAATATATCTAGTTCACAAAATAATCACATAATCACATAAGCGTTTATTATAAAATATATATTTAACAAGTTTTATTTGCGAAAATCCACCTCCGGTACTTGGTATTTCGTAATAGAAATCATGGCGAAGTTTATTTTTGAAAACAAATTAAAAATATATATTTGTAAATATTTGTTAAAAAATATTTCTAAGTATTATATTTCTGAAAAATTTCGTCAGAGTTTCCTCTGTAAATGGAGGTGTCCATGCTTTTAGCATATCATTTTCTTTTCGAAAACCAATCAATCATTCATCAGTCAACAACATACAACCTTTAATCTTAACAAAATAAGACTAAATCATAAACTCATGAACTTGAAAGTTTTGTAAAAATATGTAGTAAATCACTAGCACATTTAGTAGGTCTTGTTATCTTTAAAAATAAGATTAGTTTCTTGAAAACTTTATTTTTAAAGAATTTGAAGTTTAACAACTTCTAGTCATGATTTACAAAAACATTTCCTTGTTAAATTTTCTTGTTACACAAGTGTTCATCTATTTATTTATTTGCCAAAAATGCTTCTAGTTCATAAAATATCCGGGTTTTAACAAAACTAGTATCTTTCACTTGGTTCTTCCGAAAAACCACTTGTAGATCTTTAGATCTACAAGTTTATAACCTTATTTTTCAAGAAAAATTATGTTTATACAAGTTTCAAGTTCATGGGTGGATGGTTTCATCATCCTTTATGTTTCTAACTCTTACATCTTACTAGTTCATGTTCTTGAACATGAACTAGCATGTCTAGATGATGATCCATCCTACTTTTACTATCAAACAACATCAAATAATCATAACTACACAAGATCCACATGATTTACACACATAACTTCTCTTTATCCACCCTTTATTTCTTTATGTTCAAGATTAATGTAAGTTCTTTAGAGTTTCTTAAGTTTTAACCATTCAATCAACTATTAACCACCAAAAACAAGATCAAGATGAAGATTAGAAACACTTACTACTAGCACAAGGCTAGGGAAGAACAAGGCGTAAAAGTGGTGGATAAAAGAAAACTAGAGTGGTTCTTGAACTTCCGAGTGCACCGTGCTTGTTTGTGGGACTCCTTGCACCTTTGAGTGTATGAGAAACACTTGTATGGAGGTTGGATGGTGGTGATAGTGTGGTGAGAGGTGGCGGTCGTGAGTGGTGATGGAGGGAGGAGAAGAGCTTTGTTGTTGTGTGTGTTAATGAAAGAGAATGGTTGCCTAATGTGTTTATTTATAACCCAAAACCCTCATTAACCAACATGTATTATGTCTTCTAGATACCCCACAACAACAATTAAATAATCAAAGAAAACAAGGGGGTGTACCACCCCTTGTGACCGTCAACATGGGGGGGGGGGGGTAGGGGGTTGGGTGGTGATGGAACTTGGTTACTTATTTAGTTAGGATGTAATGGGTTTAGTTAGGTTATTAGTGTGTTAACTAATATAAAGGGTGTTAGGGTGTTCGGGGACCGTAACTAGCTCAGAAAAGTAAAAACTATGTGTTTGGCAATATTTTTATGTTTCGGGTAAAGTCCGGTTGTTCGGTTGGATGTTGATCCGTTAAAGTGCTAAATAAAGCTTTTAAGTGTCGTTTATATTGTTTTTAGTGCCACATTAAATTTCCAGCACTTTGGAAAGTGTCTAGTATTATTTTGCCTAGTTTTTTCACTTTACTAATATTGTTAAATGCTGAATTTTTGTATGTAGTGCAGAATTTTGTAATTAAAGTATGTTTTAGGCACTTCCGGTCACTATAACTATCACCTAGTGACATAGTTCTATGATCCTCACCTCCCTACACTCCCTACTAGTGTAGTAATCTATTCCCGGCTCATACTGGCCTCAGAAACAATGTCTGTCTAGTGCTGGCAATGTCAGCATATTTACTGGGTTATCCGCTCACTGTGCTAACTGTGCTTTGTGCATCAAGTTTATCACTATTGTTTGTGTATAATAAATGGAGTGACAGTAATAAAGTATGATGCATGAGTATGTATGTATCAGAAAACAGAAAGCAGTTTATTCATAATTGTAATCAAGCATAGTAATTAAGCACCAATTAAATATTAATTAATTTGTACGGATACCTGGATTTGTGAGGGTTGTCACAAGTTGTGGGGCCTGGGATGAATTATACATAAACACATGCGATTCTTTTTCAACAATCCAAACCCTAATTTTTAAATCTCTCCCACAAACACCACCATTCCCAATTCGGTTCACAGCTTCCCCAATTCAGTCGTGTTCGTGTCTTAAACAGGTCGTGTTCGTGTATTAACAGGTCGTGTTCGTGTCTTAAACAGGTCGTATGATACGTTGGTAATTTTTTCATGTCTTAACAGGTTGTTTCGTGTAACCTGTATATTAACATGTTCGTGTTCGTGTTTCGAAAATCTGACACAATAAGATTTCGTGTCGTGTTCGTGTTTACGTGTTTCGGGTTCGTGTCTTATCGTGTTCGTGTCTTAACAGATCGGGTTGACCTGTTATGCCAACCCTAGCTGTGGTGGAGAGTTTACTACTCATAAGAAGAGCACCCCTTACACCTTTATATACAAATGTGATTCCAATATATGTTTCCTATACTTGCGTTTTTTCATCTTCCCCAAACTTATGATTTTTGTATGTTGTGAGACTAAAAATATGACATGTGATGAGGAATGGGCGAACACACTCTTTCTATAGTTTGAAGGATATAAGTTTAGGTCATCCGCGTTTAGACCATTGGGTGTGGTTTAGGTAGTCCTTTTGGGGACTATCCGCCACATAGGCACCACGTTAGGTTCGATAAAGGACCTGAAGAAGCATGGACCTGTGCGGGTCGGAACTTCTACGGTGATGGATACGGATATGGCCACGCCTCGTCTTCTTGCCCGAATCCTAGACCTGCAAAGAAGAAGAAAAGAACGTGGGGAAAGTAGGGACGGCCGGTAGGGGAAGAATCCCCTATTTCCAGCTACAAAAGTGTTGCCCCATAGTCGATGCCCTAATATGGAGGTGGAGACCTCCTTATATAGGAGATATGGGAAACCCTAACCTCAATGGGCCAAGCCCAGTTAGGGGTTGTCTCTACAAGCCCACAGCCTAGTGTAGTATACAAACTACAACGCGCTGGGCTTCGCGGGTTAGTTCGCAATAATAATAATAATATTTAACATAAAAGTGATAAATAGCAGGAAAGTCCGACCGCTCGGGTCGGGTCAAGTACCATACCTCGTCATGTCCCCCAGTCTAGTGTTGCTCCCGCGTGCAAGCGTGGGAGGGGCACTTAGACTTATTAGGAGCTCGGGAGTGAAGATCACTAATTTTAGGCTTACATCCTGTTCGGGTGCGAGAAAGTCGTCGGCCATGTTTGTTGTGGTTGTCTTTGGTTGTGAGTAGAGATAATGGAGCAGTAAATATCCCACGATTGTTCATCGTGGAAATTGGTTGGGCAAACCTAGCGCACGCTGATTGGTTGCAGTCAGTTGCCATTTGTACTGGCGCATTGCCATGAGCTCGTCAAGATTTCGCGTACGCGGTTAGGTCCCGCGTATGAGCCTTGAAACAGGCTGAGTTTTGGTAGTTCAATGTCTCGCCTTTGGATGATTTTTTCGGGTGTGGCCCTGCCTTAGTGGTGCACACACAGTCGTATGGGCTACAGTAGAATATCCACCCTGTGCTGTGACTTTTGTTGGTTAACATATAGTGCGCTAACGGCGTTCAACTCATTGAAAGAGTTGATGTTGATGTGACGACGGTCCCTACCACGCGTCCGTGTCATCGGGATCTCCGTTGTCGTAATGTGCAGCCATTGGTGGTCATAAATGCACATGCGGATGTTATGCCACCTTAGGCGAATGTAGAAATGCTTGTGGTTGTACCATTCGTTGTAATTGATGATCCGGTTATAGCAGTTATCGTTGCCGTCGGAAAGAATGATATACAATGCACCCCTGCAGAAGTGCATGCTATGCTCAGTGACCTTAGAAGGGTGCTTAGAGCTTTTTTATGTCCCCCACAATGTTTTTATAATTGTGGGACAAGTACTTGGTTTTTCATTAGTGGTTGTGCATCTATTACCAAGATACCCACTAGAGTAGTAGTGGTTGAATACATCTATTACCAAGATGCCCACTCTTAGCGCTGTATAATTTGATCATCTGACTTTGTTATTGTGAAAAATATTTCATGTCAGAGTTGTTTTTTACCGTGATATGCAGTTCAAATGCGGTGGTAATATTTTGTTTACAAATGTTTATATGAACACTTGTAGATATCAAAAAGTGCTTTATAACCCGCGCGACGTTAATGAACACTTGAACAACAAAGTGCTTTCTACGCGCTTGGCGTGAGTGAACACTCATTGAGATAATAAAATGCTTTTTACGCGTTAGGCGTGAATGAGCACTTTATGTAAGCTACTACGTGCTTTTCCTGGACGTGCACTTGGGTGTGAATGCTTATAGTTGGTGGCATGTCTGTTTACCTCGCCAACTGTGGCGTGATGGTTTTCTTTTATCCATGTCGCAGACTGGTTTGGAGAATACATATCCGAATAAGTATTTTTCCTGTCGCATAGCGTATGGAATACTTATTCGAATAATCAAGTATAATAGTTTTGTCGTGCGTTTGTCTTGACTTCCAAATTGCATATGCATGTCAAGTGGTATAGTTGTAGGCCAAATGATGTGAGAAGTATAAATATCGTCTGGCGTATTGAAACATCTGCGTTATATAAGAACCGATGCGGGTTAATGTGTAGTGGATATCACCTTAATGGGCAGCCTGAGGAAAACTGATCACTTTTAAGGCGTAATGGCGCTATACCCTGCTAGTCCCCCAGTTTAGTGCTGCTAAAGTATGTTAGTAGCTTTGAACTTAATAGGTAATAAAAAGAAATTGACAAGTAATTAAACATGAAGTATAATATGCTAAGAAGACTCTGACATGCTTATTAATCGATTTAAATGTATTGTATATAAGTGTGCGTAAAATAAAGGTAAGACCTTTATTGACACTTTTTGTTTAGTGGGCAACTCTGATAAGCGCTCTTTTAATATATGACTTATGGAGTATTCTGTCAAGCTATCGAGTTATGTGAGAGTACCATATTTAAGGATGAGATTAAGAACCCGTCACCCGTGAGTCTTGCGCGTTGTTGAACTATCGGGTATGATAGTTCAGCAATTGAGGCGGCGTGGTGAGAAACTACCTAGCTAAATCCCGCGTGCTTGATTAAGGATTATTCAATGTATAGTTTAGCATATGTAAATATTATGACCATGTCCGCCCATAGTCGTGTTGTTCCGAGCAGATTACCCAGTTCGATGATGCTAAGCATGTTAGGACATAAGTATTGAAAGTAATTATATAGCAACATATCAGATGGCCAATCGAGCGTGACCCTATGCATGTGTGGGCAATGAAATCTTCCATTCATGTATTTAGAATTTTGTAATTTTGAGGTAGCGTCGCCATGTCAGGTTATATACGGACCATTATATATATATATATATATATATATATATATATATATATATATATATATATATATATATATAGTCAAGTGGACCAAGGACGTGCAATGAGATGTTAAGCGCGTTTGAACAAATAAAAGTGTGACGCGCAACTAAATAAAGCAATAAAATAGGATTGTACCTGGAATTGCGTTCCGAAATATGTAGCTCAACTTAGTGAACTTCAGCTTAGGTCTATCCTTACCAAAGTATCGCTTGGTGAAGGAGTAAACGGCGACAAGAACCACCTTACCAGTAAGAAAGTTTGACAAGAAGTTGTCCAACCGAAATCTCGTTGTTGAAGAAGGGTTTTCAGGTGTGTAAATCGAATGTCCAAACCAAGGCCTTTGGTCTCGGTGACTACGCTCTGTGGTGTTTGTAGCGTTACACTGTCCCCATCCCTTATTTCAATTAGGAAATAATATTAGCAGGAGAATCATGTGCTCAATGTGTCATGTTGGAGACGGTGAGAACATTATCAAGAAGACTGTCTAGCTTGAGGATGTCAATTCCTACCAATGTGTCGCTCGATTTTATAAAGTGTCAGCTTTTAAGACTTGATTGTAGCTGGGGCATGATTGATTAGCCCAGTGTGCTAGTCTCCCAGTCTATTGCTACTTAAATAAACATTAGTAGCATTGAAATAACAAAGGAGAAAATTGCATAATTTGTATGTATGCATAAGGTTTGCCAAAACGCGTCCTACTTAGACAAGGACTATCTTGTGTACAAGTCGAAATGGTTGCGCTTGGTTGTTTTTTAACATATCTCGCCCATGGCGGTATTATACTGCGACATAAATATTTATGTAGTTTCAATCATTTTGAAGAAAATGATTCACGTATGCACTTTTTACTGGTATAGGTTATCTGTGCCACCAAATTTTAAGTATCGGCTCATGTTAGTTAAAAAGCATGTCCACGATGTGGAAGATGATGTGGATGCTGGGGCGGCTACATGACACCCCGTAGTCCTGGTCAAATGGATATATGCTCATATTTGTTTAAAAGTGGTGCAATAGCGGTTGTACGATCTCGTGCTATAAAGCATCGGCACATGTAAAATGTGGTGTAGTATAAAGAGGAAAGTATTGAACCATTATAATTGACTTGGTTCCGTTAAAAGCTCTGGTAACATGAATTAAAGCGACACGCCGGTGTATGTGCGACATACACGGGTGGAGCAGTGGCGATGTAGGCGCTACAGTGGTGGCGTGACTAAATGTGCCACAACCCGATTTATAATAATAGGCAAGAAGGTTGGAAGACATATCTCTCTGTATGACAGCTGAGAATTTCCAATAGGCACCCTCGTGTTTTGTTGTATAGTAAAGTAAATTTATAAGCGTGACCAAAGGCGTGACCTAGGACGGTGCTCACCGGAGATGGCATGAGCAAGGAAGGTGTCCGCCGGAGACGGTAGGAGAGAACGAAAAATTCCGCCGGAGTGGCGGGTAGAATGAAAGCTTCCGCCAGAGGCGTGGGTGGATAAAAATGTCCGTGTGAAATGTTCCGTGGTGAATAAAAGCTTCCGCCGATGGCGGCGGGTTGAACAAAATCTTCCGCCGATAGTGGCAAGTAGAATAAAAGCTTCCGCCGATAGTGGCAGGTTGGGACGACCTCGTAACCCAATCATTAAGGTGTCTAAGAGTGTCCTGATTTAACAACGAATCTCGCTTGAGAGTGCCATATAGTAAGGTGTTTCGAGTTTCAACCAATGCTTGAGAGGGGATTATTAGGCCAAAATGACGAAGGAAGTGCACGCTGGGAATGGCGCGGCAAAGGAAGTCATCGCCCGAGTTGGCGTAATCATAAAAACTGTCCGTTGCTGATTGGAGCGACCAGGAAAAGGTAAATGGCGTGAAGGCCGATCGGCGTAAGGCGAGTGGCGCAAAGGCCAGCCGAAGCAGGGGCGTCAAAGCAAGAGTGCCGGTGCGTGGACGCGAGCCGCATGAAGAAAAGTGTATCACCTCGCAACGACACCAGGATAGGCGAGTCACGGATGGCACGACAAACTGTGTGATAAATGAAGTTGTATCCGCCGTTTCGTAAGATTAAGGAAAATAGTTGTTTAAGCTCCTCCTGAGTCGCCCACCGGATCATGTGGCGGCACCATATTTTGCCCACCCGACCCGGGTGGCGACGTGTGCATTATGGCGCGGAGTGGTACGAGACAGAAAAAGTACCCGCTATATGTGGCGGGGTAATATAAGGCGTCCGCTATGAGCGACGCCGGCGAAAAGAGTGTTCCCGCGAGGAGGTTCGACCACTAAGATCTGTATGGCAGATTGAAGTGAAAAGGATTTTGATTCGGACCTCGAATTTCTAAGGGGGTTTAATGCAAATTTGTTTTACGGAGGGAGGTTGCCTAGGACCCCATGCCGCAGCAGTTGTGCATGTAATTTGTTTGCCTGAACGAACATTAGTTTCTCCTTTGGTATCCATTTTGCTACATCCAAATGTTATTAGATTGTGATGGGAATGCAGTGTTTATATTTGATTTTTCTTGATAACATTAAAAGATGTAAGGTAGTATGAGCTAGCGAAGTGCTATCATGTGGCATACAATTAGTGACTACATGTCCAAGCGCTAAGATCTTTTAAAGTTGGGCTACTAACATGTCTGAACACTAAGATGTAGGGTATCATGAGCTGGCCGAATGTAAATGTCGTAAAATGTTGTGCAAGTTTGAAAAGTATCCGTGTGAACTGCATGTGTACGACTTTCACCGAAGGACAGCGGCGCGGGCCGCACGGCGCGGGTGTTGGTGATGTGAATCAGGTGGTGCACAGTTGATCAGGAGTGTTTCATGATGGTTATCTGCCGCAGATGGCGGAATGAGATGGCTCACGGGCATGTCCGCGCGTATGGTGAAGTGTGATATCCCAGCAGGGTGTAGTTAGGTTCCGCACGATGGCTGGTTTCGTGTCTGCATACGCGTGAATGGTGACCTGTGTCCCGGTTACGCATGGTATGAGGGGTTTGTATCCGCGCGGGCGTGTTGACGGAGGAATTCGTCATTGTACGTGGTACCGGAGGTATGTTACGATTGCGCATGGAGTGGCATGATCATCTCTAGTGTCCGCCGGAGGTTGTGTGACCAATACGGTCACCGGCCGGGGACGGGCGGAAATTTTGGGTTCTATTCTCCTTCATGTGTGTATGCCACGTAGCCCGCGAGAACCGCTGACAAGTCCGCCACCCGCGCGGTGGAGCATGCTCGGTGAAGGCGGACCGGATCCAGTCGCGGACGCTACCCGCCATATGTGTGAGAGCTTCGTGGTGCACTGGTCGTAGTTCCAATTGGATAAAGTCAATGGCGTATGAAAGTCAACAATTGGGTACTGTACACAAATATAAGAAGTCAATTATATGTGTAACTCAACAATTGGGGTCTGACTAGTGAAGTCAAAATTCCTATTCAGCTAAAGGAGGATGATAGTCAACCAGTTTGTGCAACAGGATGTGATCGACTAGTGAAGGAACTTTGATTTTTTATTCGACACTCTGAGCATGTAAATAATGACAATGGAGTATTTTTGTCATACCTTGGTTTTGTCAAACCTTGTATCAATGGCAGAACCAGAACGTTAGCTTAGGGGTGTCCTAAAATTTTTTTTTCACCGTGCAATTATACAATATTAAAAAAACGACAATAAATAAATAAAGTTAAAAAATAACAAATAGATTTGTCATTTTCTTTTTTATAGCTTGAAATCATTTTTCTAAAATGGACGTTTTTCTAAAATTGGCGTACATAATAAATAAATTAATAAATATTATTGTAACTGAAAGTAATAAATAAAATAAAAATCTCCTAAAGAATAGTTGTCTCCATACATCAAGAGAGCTTGCTTTAAAATATATATATATATATATATATATATATATATATATATATATATATATATATATATATATAGGGAGAAGATCATGCGAGAACCACCTCTTATTGCGAGAACCGTGAGAACCAATGTAAACACAACCAAAAATGCCTAAAAATAGTTAAAAATCACACAAATTTTTTTTTTAATTTTTTATATAAAAATCGCTACTTTTCGAAGCCAAAAAAAAAATCTTTTTTTTTGCCACTATAAGTAGCGATTTGAGCATAAAAAATATTAAAAAAAAATTAGATTTTTTTTTATTTTTTTAGATTTTTTAGGTTTTTTGGGGGTTTAGTTTTTAGCATTTTAGCATGGGGGGGGGGGGGGTTTAGGTTTTTGGGAGGTGGGGGAGGGGGGTTTAGGTTTTTGGAGGGGGGGGGTTAGGTTTTTTTTAGGTTTTTTTGGGGTTTTAGTTTTTAGCATTTAGCTTCGGAGGGGGGGTTACGTTTTTTTTAGGTTTTTTTAAGGTTTTTTTAGCTATTTTAGGTTGTGTTCACATTGGTTCTCGCGGTTCACACAATAAGCGTGGTTCTCGCATGAGCCCCTCCCTATATATATATATATATATATATATATATATATATATATATATATATATATATATATATATATATATATATATATATAATGTAAGTATCTATAGAAAACCCACTTTAATTTAGAAAACCCGGGAAACTCAAAGCTCCCGATGTTTTTTTTTCTTGGAAAAATTTACACATGTTATATACATGTTTTTAAGGGTTTTGGGCAAAAAAAAATCAAAAAGGCGCCGAGTAGATATTTTAAAAAAAAAAATAAACAAGTTTTGGTGTAACACATGTTACAAATATGTCAGATGAATGTAACATGTGTTACACCAAAACTTGTTTATTTTTTTTTTTAAATATCTACTCGGCGCTTTTTTGATTTTTTTTTGCCCAAAACCCTTAAAAACATGTATATAACATGTGTAAATTTTTTCAAGAAAAAAAACATCGGGAGCTTTGAGTTTCCCGGGTTTTCTAAATTAAAGTGGGTTTTCTATACATCCTTCCCCTATATATATATATATATATATATACATATATATATATACATATATATATATATATATATATACATATGTATATATATATATATATATATATATATATATATATATAAAAGAATGAATAATAGTGAGCCACGTGGATTGGTTTCCAACTTTCAAGAAAGAAAAAACAAATCCAAGTAATAAATAATTGTTTTTTTTGGTTTAAGAAAAAGAGTTCATCTTCCTCAACCTTCCTTTCTGCAACAACCTGCAAAAATGGTGAATGTGTAATTTATCAAAAACCAAAATCATCTTCTTCTTCCTCACTACGGGTGGTCTTAGGGGTGTCTTTGTAGTTGTTTATGGGTATCATTTGTATCAAAATAAAAAAAATAAATAAATTTACACTACCGGTTCAAACTTGAGCCCAGTCCCGTGATCGGGCTGGTTGAATGCTAGGTCCACCCCTGCCTTGTATTAATGTAAAAAGGGTAAATGACTTACTTGATTCCATGGCATATAACCCAACAGAAGATAGATCTCAATATTTTCGCTTGTGAAAACCTTATAAAACTGAAGGTGTGCGCCTTATTTAACCCGAAACTGAGTATCCCCTTTGAACAAAGGTGGACCTGGGTAGGAAGGAAAAGCGAGGTGTGGTTTGTGTCGAGTCCCACGGATGGCGCCAATGAAGAAGCATGAACCTGTGCCAGTGGTGTTCATAAAGTGAGCCTTCAGGGTTTTTATATCTGCCTGGGCGTCTTTGAACCTGGCTTCCATGATATTTCTGATATTTTGAAGCTGAATTTCATGTTGCTGATCAGCATTTGCTCTTTGTTGGTGAAGCAGAGGTTGAAATAATGCCCAAAGGTCAGTGGGAGCAGGTGGTGCCTGCTGTTTTTGTAACAACTGTTGCAGTATGGTTTTGATTTCTGCAACAGATGTATCCAGTTTGTTAACCCTCTCCATCAATTTTCGGTACATTAAACCATCATCCAATTTAATGGGATCATCTGATTTCCCACCAGAGGTTGTTGTAACAGTGGTTGACTGAGGGAGACTTTCCCAAAAGTCATCCCATGTTGCCCCTTTTTCTTGGAACTGGGGACTTCTTTCCTCAGCAGAGGTTACCAATCTAAGCTCACCAGTGTATACAGGATACACACCAGTATTTAGAAAGGTTCCCATAGAAGAAATTGCCTTCAAGGAAGTCTGATTAATGAAACTACTGTCCAAGTGTAAACCAGTGGGTTCAACACTTGTAGTAGCTGCTTCACTTGAACTACTGACAGGAAGTACTTGTACATCCTGCAGTGTAACCTCCTCAGGTGTTGTTGGTGGGTTAGCAATGATAGGGAGCTCAGACTTAGTCACTTTCTGTGGCATGCTCTCAGTGATAGGTGGTTGAGAGGAACTGATTGCTATCTGAGTTATATCAACTGCATCCAACAAAAGTTTTGTTTGTGGTGGAATTGTAACAGTGAGTATGGGAGTGGAAAGAGGATTTGCCCCGGGCAGTGGGCTGGGGATGATGGATTCAACTGAGTCCAAAGCAACATAATTTGATGTCCCTATTCTTACAACCTGTTCTTTTTGAAAAGAAACAGGAAGAGCTTGAGGCTCAGGTTGAGATATTTCTACCATCTGCTGTGAGGAAGTAGCAGCAGTGGTTTCTGGTGACTTTTGTGTTTTCACCGGCAGTTGATCTGGGATCTCATCTTCCAGAGTTGCCTTTGTTTTAGGTTTGAGGGGCTTTTGTGTTTTCTTTTGTCTTGGTCTTTTGGTGGATTTAGGTGTCGGTTTCACAGCAGTTGTTTTGCTGCTGTGATCACCTTGAGCAGTGGGCTCAGCAGTAGGTGCCTGAGGAGCAGTGGTAGCTGCTAAAGTCTGCTCAGGAGCCTCTGCTTGTGT
The DNA here is from genome assembly GCF_002127325.2 of Helianthus annuus. Taxonomy (NCBI): domain Eukaryota; kingdom Viridiplantae; phylum Streptophyta; class Magnoliopsida; order Asterales; family Asteraceae; genus Helianthus; species Helianthus annuus. The sequence goes on from NC_035442.2 coordinate 145,783,723, forward strand.
TTTGGACACTTTTGATAGCTTTGTAAATGTTAACGGTGTAAGACCATTTATTTGAAAAGATTCACCCTGGATGAGTACATGAGCATCATCCTTTCCAAATTTCTTTTGAAAATAAAAGCTTAGGAACCTTGGAAATAGTAAAAATGATTTGCTATCAACATTTTTTACCAAGTCATTAAAGATCTCCTGTGAATAGTTAAAGTTTTCCCCATGCAAGATAGCATATGCCAGGTATTGGATCTTTAATGGAATTTCATTGAAAGTAGTGGTCTTATTAGAAACACACATTAAGAGGGTATGAAACAAAAACCTTGGGGCAGGGGGAAAACTGCCTTTTTTGCAAAGTGTCTTTTTACATTTGCTTTGCATACCCTCTTTCTAAAAAATCTGTTTGATACTCTATTTTAGGGAAAGAAGTCTTACCTTTAAGATCATTGAGTTCAAACACCTCAGAGATGGTTTGTGGTGTGATTTTAACATCAACACCCTTTATCGAGGAATTGATCGCTTTGGGTGTTTTATCTTGATATTCAGGTTTTGCATTTTTCCAAAATTCCCTCTGGGTTGCCAAGTAAATCGGAGCATCAGAAGTCAACAAAGTTTTGTACTTTGAAGATGAAAGGGCATCTATGACGGAATTGAACGTTTCAGTGTTACTTGGTTTTGTCAACAGACCCAAGTAGTTATGGGGAGCTTTGTATCGAATTTCTATGACCTTTTGACTGGATTTCCTTTTAACTGATGAAGACCTTGATTTTGCCATTTGAGGAAGAAGGACGATGAGGAATTTTGAGAGAAATGGAGGATAACTGCTTTGAAAAAGGAAAAATGAATTCGATTCGACAGTTAAAAAACTGTTTGGGGGTTTGATCAGGGTTTTATAGCAGAAAAAGTGAACGCTGACGTGGCAGCGGTTACAAAAGATCTGAAGGCTATGAATTGTCCACGAGCCAACCCCTGATGAGTAATGGAACACAGTTGTTTTATAAAGACACTGATGGAATAATAACAGTGGTTGCAATGATTACAATGAAAACAGTGGGAGACTTTAAGTTATCAGTGGATAGCCTGAAAACATTTTAATGCTTATAATTTGTTAGGATCTGAGTTTGGATTGATTGTGATTTGTGTTTGAATTTAGATGAACAGATGAAAGAGTAGTGCAGCGGAATTTAATGGAACCAAACTTTTCACAATCAAACAGAAGAAATGCTATCAATCATACATTTTCTAACCCTGAATCAAATGATTAAATTTATTTTTAAACTCTGATTACAATGTGTGTATGATATGCAAACTCCCCCTCAGCCTGAGCTCACTGTTTGTTCGTGCAGAAAGAAGATGGTGAATGAGCTGAACAGAACAGTACAGAGTACTGTTCTATTTATAGGCACTTGCAAACCACTGAGCACCAAAGCTGACGTCACCATGAAAGTGACCTCTAACCTCCTAACAAACTCTAACCTCTGATCTATACAAACACTGCTATGCTAACTATTGATATTACATTTCAATGCATAAACTAAACATAAACTGTTGCTGCATCCTTCCACTGTTGTGAACCCAGCAGTACTTGTCATGATCAGCAGAGCTTGAACCAAGGCAGTAGATTGAGCAGCAGAGCTTTAGTTCTTCTATCAGACTTTGTCTTGGTCAGCAGTTATAGGTCAACAGATTGCATGATCAGCAGATAGGAGGTCAGCAGATGTTGAAACCACTTTCAAGGGGAGAGACTTGCAACCAGACATCTGCTTATTTTGAATCTACTGCTGTGATCCAGTTTTGGCTTTCATTATCTGTTCCTTTGGTAGGGTTCAATCCCAACATAATTCATAAAAAATTTTCATTTTAACTATTTTTAAGATGAATGTTGAGATTTTTAAAATAAAGTATTACATATAATCAGTTAGCATGCTGGGGTGATGTGATAAATACCGTTATATATAAACAACCCAGTGATATGAAATTTAACAATCTAACAGAGTATAAAACACTGATGTGATAAATATGTTAACATAAACAAAGGTAGAATATCTGCTTTTAATTTGAACAACTTTTGTTATTGGGCGGTGGTTCGTATTTGAGTTTGTATAGCGTTTGTCTCGAGAGATAAAGAACCACTGCTACACTAAACACTGTTACATAAGAAACACTGATAAATAAATAATAAAGTTGAATCCGCTGTAATTGCTGAAACGCAGCTGCTACTGAGCAGTGGCTTTCCTTTCGTTGATTAGCCTTTAGGTACATAAGTGGTTGTCTTTAACAGGGCTTTGTCCTCAACAGTGGAACGCTCTCATCAGTCTTTAAGTACATCAGTCTTTATTGAACATCTGATTTACTTTTGGTCAACATCTGTTTGAATTTTTGGTCAACATCTTATCCTATTGTGCTTTTGTAAGATCTATAATATGGGTTCATGATCTAATTCGGTGATTTTAATACAATGTTGTTGAATAGAATAAGATGGTTGATGTAATGTGGTCGTATTAATAAAAAATAGTAATTAATCTAAATAACTTTTCCGAGCCCGGGAAGCAATCCCGAGTAAAAACCTAGTACCGTTATATATAAACATCTCAGTGATATGAAATCTAACAATCTAACATAGTATAAAACACTGATGTGATAAATACTGTTACATATAAATACTGTTAACATAAATAAAGGTAGAATATCTGCTTTTAATTTGAACCACTTTTGTTGTTGGGCAGTGGTTCGTCTTTGAGTTTGAATAGGGTTTGCCTCGAAAGATAAAATATAGCTAACCACTGCTACAGTAAACACTGTTACAAAAGAAACACTGGTACATAAATACGAAAGTTGAATCCACTGTAGATGATGAAGCACTGCTGCTACTGAGCAGTGGTTTTCCTTATACGGATTGATCAGGCTTTAGGTACATAAGTGCTTGTCTTTAACATGGCTTTGTCTTCAACTGTGGATAGGCCTCATCAGCCTTTAAGAACATCAGTCTTTATAAGGAGGAGTGGTTAATTATAACAGTCCTTAGCATGATCAGCTGTTATAACCACAACATAACCCTTTGAGAGGAAGCATTGACACTATTAAACCTCTGTTGTCTTACCAAACAGATGTTCAGACACAATTCAACATCAACATAATTTAAATCTTACTCAAACACTAAATAATAAATAAAAATAAAATACAACATAGATTCATAAAATTAAATTTATTCATTTATTCATGACCTTAAAACTAAAAGTCCAATAATTACATAACATACTGAACAATATTAAAGTTCAAATGAATAACAGCAAGAATTAAGAAACTTTAATTTCAACTCCATCGATTGTTGAACCTCTAGATGTATGTACTTCAGCATCGCCAAGAACTGCACGTCTCTATCACCGCACTCTATATTACTGACAACACAAATAACAAACAAACCTAAAATGCAAAGGTCTCTTCTCAACTGTTGTAGCACATCTAAGTTTTCAAGATATTGCACGAATCTATCCATACTTTCTATAAAAGAAGAAATCCCAATGACAAACCTGACGCAAGAAAACCTGACTTTCGATTTAACGAAAATCGAACAACGCAACTTTTCACGATGTTGCAACAATGATACTGCAACATCGATATTGAAAGGTTGATGTGTGATGGGAAGCTTCATTAAAACGACGATGTTGGAACAATGATACTGGAAAGATAACATGTTCAACAAACATTGGAACAAAGAAGTGTAATCGAAGATTAGCGCCTAAATCACGAGAAAGATGCATTCGAGAGAGAGAAAGAGATAAGCACACATATATGAGCGAGCGAGATTTGAATGTGATAGCAGATAATTATATCTTATTTATAGGATTAGAATATACGGTTTGAATTTTGAATTTTGAATGTGGGAACTGATAATTATTAAATTATCTTATTTATTGGGAACTGATGTTTATTTATATCCTCCTTTATTAAAATATTAAATATTAAATATTTGAATTGTTATGCAAAGTAGGAAAAAAAAGAGAGAGAAGGTCAATTGTCATGATGACTTTTCTGTAATTACTGATATTATCAGTAATTACTGATCTGATTTGAAAGCAACTGTCATGATGACTTTTCTGATTTTTAAAACATAATAACCGTCAGTTTGAAATTCACATTTTGCATATTTTAAATGTCCAAAGCTCAAGAAATTAGCATTAATTACTGATTTGATTTGCAACAAATAGTCATCAAGAATTTTTTTTTATTTTTTTAATATAATTTTAAATTTTATGATCAAAACAACGTTGGAGGAAATCTTACTTCATTCGTATTTAACGATGACGTAAAATGATAATTTCATTGTAATTCTAGTTTTTATTTAATAATTTCAATCTATCACTAATTAACACCATCAATAACAAAAAAATTGAGCAGTGGCTGTTTTTTTAGGAAAACCACTGATGGTCAATATCAATAGATGTCAACAATAAAAAAGTGAGCAGTGGCTATTTTTTCTATCAGATGATACCCAACAGTTTTTTAAACAATGATGTTTGGATAGTTAATGGTCAACAGATTTTGAAGAAACATATGTTTCGCCTTATATATTAGTTGTCTGGACTTAAACAGAAGTTTGACCTTAAACAGATGTTTGCCCACAAACAGAAGTTTGACCATAAACAGGTGTTTGCCCATAAAGAAATGTTTATCTGGTGGTTTAAAATCACTGTTGGGTTAAAATTGTTTTTGTGGAGGTTGAAGGGGATTGAAACGACTGTTGGGTTAAAATATTGTTTTTTGGGAGAAGGAACATGCATAAAATGGTGGTTTAAAACCATTGTTCGGTTAAAACTGTTCAACCTAACATGTGTTTCCATTAACTATTGACGAAATTGCAAACAGATGTTAAAACCACTGTTTGTTATTGTACTTCTTTACAAAAATACATAGAATTCAAGAAAATGAAACAATGACTTAAAGAACTATAATTTAACACATAATATAATCGGGCAAAGCAATCTATTATATGAGAATTCACTGATTCTTACAACATGAAACAAAACATCATCATCTGCAATAATCAGATGATCAAAATGCAGTACATGAAAACGCTTCTTCAGCTGTTGAAGAGTAGCCCTTTCCTCATATACTTAATCCTTAACTTTGTTCATAAAGAGCTCCTTTAAAATAAACTTTATGCTTCTTTTAATACAAAAAAGGCAGGAAACACCATTACTCTAGTAAGACAAAATCTTATCTTAAAATAATAGCAGATCCTTTTTTGCGTTTAGTAGGAACTACTGTGGGTTCTACATCATCATCTTCTGCACAAGTCAATTATAATCATCATTTAGTCATAAGAAAAAATTATTTTACCTATAAATTTAATAATCTTTCTTTGTGTTTAATTAAACTTTATGCTTCTTTGAATACAAACCTATAATAACCCGCAGCAGATTGTATGAATTTCAAACAACTGTGATTAGACTGAAATATAAACCGAGAATTAGAGTATATCACTTCAAAATTAAAAACTCAAATTTGAAAATCGGAGTAGCAAAAAACACATACGTTAAACGATGTTGGAACAATAATACTGGAAACAACCGTAGAACAATCATCATCATTATCATCTGCAATAGATCATTGACAATCATCATTTAGTCAGAACTCAGATAACAAAACTTTAATAAAAATCAAAAATAAAAACACATAGCATGATTATGGCAAACCAGATATCAACAAAAATCAATAGATGAAACCCTAATTTCAAAAAGAATAATCGGTGAACATATTCACAGATCAATAATCAACAGATGTTGTACTCATATCATAACCATTAAGAAAAATCAACACATATCTATAAACATACAAATCAAACCTGAAGATGAAACAATCTTGTAAGAGAAACACAGCAGAACCATTAGCCGGCGCCCCATCTCTTGATCTAACTCTCGAACGAAACCCTAGCAATGGTTACATGAAAAGACCCAAAACACAAAGGATTACTGTAAATAAGAGGAAATCATGAAAGTATTTCAATAAAAAAAAAGAAGAACAAACCTTTTGATGAAGTAATGGATGAACAAATGAAGGATGTACGCCAAAATCTGATTTACAGCGTTTGTAAAATTTGAATCGCCGTAATATAGAGAGAGAAGGAACCCTGGGCATTTGTAAAAACCTAGTTTGTAAAGAAAGAGAAGAAGTGAGAATAGAGATATATAAGGAAAGGGGCAGTGGTACTGTTGGGCGGGAAAAAAGAACTGAGGATGCCCTAATTAAATAACACGTGGCCCAAATAACTTTCATTTATTATATATAATAGATAATAGATTTCTCTTTTCTTTTTACCCAACATCTTAAACTTTTTTGATATTTCTATTAAACAAATAATATCTATATTTTTTTTAATTCTTTATTGATTTATATATTTTCGATCAATGCAATATTTTTTTTTATTTCTTTGATTTTTCCTATCAACTTTTTATACTTTTTAGCCATGGCTCTTTTTTTATATAAATAAACATATCAGATTTATTTTTTTTTCTATAGAATTAAATCATTATCTATTTCTTTTTTTTTTCCACATACATTTTGTTATTGATAACACAACAATCAGCAATAAATATGCATATTTATCTGATGGGTTACGCACCACTTGGTGAAACAACCAGAATCGAATCCTTTGGATTTGTATTTTTGAGTTCATTTTTATTCTTTAATTTCCAGGCCAAAAGATATAAAATATATTTTGAGCTGTAACTTATAAACAAAATTTTTAGCTGTAAATTGTTATAATCTCTCAAATGGTTTTTTTTGTTTTTGATTTTTTTTAATGTAGTTCGAGTAGAGCTATCTTTGTTTGTATCAACGTGTCGAAGTAAATTTTTAACATCGCTCTATTATAAAAAAATATTATAAATAAAAAATAGTGTCAAGGAATTGATATATTTTATTCTAATTTTCCTGATTATATATAAAAACTATATGATTTTTTTTAATATTAGTTTGACACGATTTGAATGAACATGAACTTTTAATCCTCTCATATATGTTAACTATTATGACCGACTTATACCAGTACGTGTTGTAAAAATCGCGACTAGTCGGCGATTAATTGCTAGTCGGTCAATAATTGAGTAATATTCGTTAATCAGTTCATTAATCACTAGTCGGTCCTGCTAAGACCTAGTCGGGTCCTAGTAGGACCTAGTCGCCCAGCCAAAAATTGGCGATTCCGGCCAGATTCTGGCAAAAAACCTGTATATTCCGGCCAAAACCTCTAAATTCCGGTCAGTTTCCAACAAACCATGTGAATTCCAACAATTAATCTTGTATACTTAAAAAAATGAGTTGAATAAGAGTTAAAACATAGCTGCTTAAAATATTTACCTATAAAAATATGTATATGTATACATAAAATTGAAAATTATATATAAAAAACCCGATTCGGTTAACCTCGAGTAATCCCGAGTAGTTGCTAGTTCTCACCTCACCGGTCAACTAACGACTAGCGAGTTCTCCAACCTTGCTTTATGTTGGAAATCAGGCCCTTGATCGAATAAACCAACACGCAATATGAACAAACTTGTTCGACTCTTTTATTAATTTATCAATGAGAGCACCCCAATAACAATAGACCTAACCATCTATTTATACTAAACATATTCTAGTCCTAACCCAACTCGAACTCTATAAATACAAATAAATAAACCAACTAGATAAACCTATCTAATAAACCTTGATGCCCAAGGAAACATCCTTAGACTAGAATTAGGAAACCTAAATAAAATAAACTAAAACTCTTAGCACCCTCCAACTTTTGAGTTATGATAAGATTAGTCCCAACAATCACCCCCCTAATCTTGTCAATAACTTTCTTCACTGCAATGTTTCCGTCAAAACATACCTTCGCCTTGAACCATCTCGACCCATCCTGGACACATAACCTTCACCTCAGTCACTTCCAAAGTCTTCTCGGTTCAACCCGAATCAACTTCACCACAATTGTAACATGTCACATGGCATCTCGTTGGAACTGTTCACTAACATCACGACTTATCACGGATCAACGACCTCTCCCCGGTCACATCCTAAGCCACCCGATTGAACTCCAACGCCATAATATTACACCGTGTTTTTTTTCTTTACCTTTTTCCGATCACCCTTGTTCAAGAGTGATGTGCGTGAAGTGTGTATATGTTTTAGGTATGTATTTTAAGCCCGTTTACACTTTTTAGCCAAGTTTTAAATTTATAAAACACGATATTTACTAACACTAAACACACATATGGGCAAGTGCACCCATCGTGGACGTAGTATAGTGTTGGTAAGATACCGAGGTCGTCCAAGGACACAAGAGCTTTTAGTACCGGTTTATCCTCAACGTCTAATCAAATCAAAATGTTAGAAAAAGGTTTTTAAATTAAGAAAATAAAACTAACTAAAATGCTGAAAGATAAAATAAAAATAAAAACAGATAGACAAGATGAATCACTTGGAGCCGACTCGTGTGTAGTGTAACCTTTGATTATTTTCGCACTTTTGCACTTGTTTAAGAGATTATCTTAGTTATTGTAGTAGGCCCCTCTTTTGAAGGTGACGTTACCCTCAACCCAGTAGTTTGAGTCAGTAAGGATACAATCCTAAAGGGTCGGATTATTGAAAGATAATTAATTAAGTTATTAATGCATAATGTGGTAGGCCCCTCTTTTGAAGACGACGTTACCCTCAGCTAAGTAGTCTGAGTCAGCAGGGATACAATCCTAAGTAGCTGGGTTAAAGTTTTAATAGTAGTTTAACTTATGAGGGGATCAAAGAGTTTGGACCCCCGCCATCCAATACCTTTGGGCATTGAAGGAGGTCCTACTAAATTTGACCCAGGTCCTTTGCAGGATCTATACACTGAACAATGGCAAGATTCTTACCAAACCGTTCCCTTAACCCCCGACCAGGTAGCCAACATACCTCTATAGACCGTGGAGACATGAATGGTGAAAATCTTTTATTTTATATAGACAGTAAAATAATGCCAAGACACCACGGACAAACGATAAGGAAGAATCACCTTCAACATAAGAAACTAGTAATTAAAGTCATTAATACAAAACCAATTAAAAAGTGCAAAAGATTAAAAATAAAAAGTATTACACTAAACACTTGTCTTCACCAAGTGATGTAAGAGACTTAGGCAAACATGGCCTTTGATTGTCAAGAACTCTTACGATCAATCTTGGATCCCGAGACGACTCACACACTCTACGATGAACAATGGATGATGGTGGTGGATGATGGTGTTATGGTGGTGGTGGGTGGTGGGTGAAGTGTGAGAGAGGTGGTGTGCCAAGGGATGAGTTGCAAGAGCTCCAAACACTCCTATTTATAGGCTGAACAGAAGCTCGGGCACGGCCCCGTGTCCGCTAAGCACGGCCCCGTGTCCATCTGACCCTCTCTCTTCATTAATTGCAATTCGCAATTACAATAAATGCGCCTGCAGGAAGTTGACCACGCCCCCGTGTCCGCTGGACACGGCCCCGTGGTGGGCAGTAGAAGCTTCCATGGGTTTGTCTTTTTTGCTGCTACTTGGGCACGGCCCCGTGATCACTGAGCACGGGGCGTGTTCAGTCTTCTGTCTTCTCTGTTTTGCTTGGGAAGATGCTGTCGGGAGGTCGGGCATGTCACTTTTGTTCCCTTTCTTGTATTTATGTTAGATTTTGCTGTCTTTTTGCTTCTTTTGTTATTTTGAGCTCATTTAATCCTGAAAATGCAAAAGGAAGACAAAAGCACACTTTTTTCAACATTAGTACTAAAAAAGGGTTAGTTTTATGCCACAATTGATGTAATTTATATGTTGCATTTTGTGCACATCAAAGAGGCTCTCCACCGACAAAGAAAACAAGCCACCCGCTTCTTCCGTTTTCTTCTTGCCAAACGAGACGAATCCAAAGCCACCTGCTTTGACAGATCCTTTATGCCCGCTTTTTACGCACATCCGCCGGTCTTCACTTATCACGAACCAAGTTAATCAAGGCACCATTCTCAACATCTACTGTTATCACTGGTTGTACACCAGCCGCGCAAACCCGCAACTAACAAACGAACAGCGTAGTATCTTCTTTTGATCACTATTAACAGCCACGGAACACAAGTGTTTATCACCGGTCACCCCCGTCGTCTTAACCGGTACGTCTACCATAACAACGACCTACCGAAACACTTTAACGCTTCCGTCTAACGATCTAATTTTATCAACCCAAATTAATTTCACTTGATTTGCATGTAGTTCACACCATGCGCTACAAACAAACCAATATAACCACCGACCTAAAAATGCATATCCGTTCTTTCTTCCTTTTTTTTTTTTTGATTGGTCAATGTGATTCTTTTTAACAATTGAACCACATGTGGTTCTACCTCTTCTAAATATTTAATTGCCAATATCACAACTAAGCTGCATCCCTCCATGGAATTACTGCTGATGTCTGTTTTTTCCTTTTTTCGTTTTCAAGCACCACCGGTTCACCACCGCTGCAACCCCGTGAGGGGCGGCTCCCCTTCTTGAAAACGACTCTCAAAACCGCCAACTAGCTCTGATACCAATTGTTGGAAATCAGGCTCTTGATCAAATAAACCAACACGCAATATGAACAAACTTGTTCGACTCTTTTATTAATTTATCAATAAGAGCACCCCAATAACAATAGATCTAACCATCTATTTATACTAAACATATTCTAGTCCTAACTCAACTAACGTAACAATAGATATGGTTCTTTTTGCTTTAGGCCTTCATTATTGTTGAGCCAGCCGTGGTGATACATGATATTGATCTTGTCCCAAACGATTTTATCATATACCATCACAAAGAAAATAGTTGATAGCCACAACCAAAATATATATTAACTGATTTTAGAACATATTTATGATCTATTTATTGTGTAAAGTAAACTTATCTATATATATTGGCCTTCAAAAGACGCATATTCAATTATATATTAAACTTAATACAATTTTATCACTGAATTTTAATACGCCAATTACAAACTTGAAGTGAAATTAACACGTACAAAACTTTGTCTTAGTGTCAATACTTCAGTTTCCACCACCACCACTACCCGACCCACTTCCACTACCTTTGCCGGCACCGGCACCCACTCCCACACCTATTCCGATCCCTATTCCGACCCCGAATCCTCCCCCCTTTCCACCACCACCACCAGCACCAACACCATGTCCTCCACCTAAACCACCACCAGCTCCTCCACCAGCCCCAAAGCCACCACCATGACCCGAACCACCTCCAATACCTCCACCACCACCACTACCACCACCTCCACCAGCGCCAACACCTCCCGCACCACCACCTACTCCTCCCCCAGCTCCAAAACCGCCACCATGACCCGAACCACCTCCAACACCACCACCTACACCTCCCCCAGCTCCAAAACCACTACCATGACCCGAACCTCCTCCAACACCGCCACCGCCTCCACCACCACCACCGCCTCCACCGGCACCAACACCTCCAGCACCACTACCTACTCCTCCTCCAGCTCCAAAACCGCCTCCATGACCCGAACCACCACCAACACCACCTCCACCGCCTCCACCACCACCTCCACCTCCACCACCACCAGCACCAACACCTCCAGCTCCACCACCTACTCCTCCACCAGCACCAAACCCACTACCATGACCAGACCCACCCCCAACACCTCCTCCACCTCCAGCTCCACCACCACCTCCAGCTCCACCACCACCCCCAAGCCCTCCACCACCTCCAACTCCACCACCAGCTCCTCCACCGGCTCCAAACCCACCACCACCACCTCTCCCACCTCCTAAACCACCACCATGTCCTACACCCCCACCATACCCACCTCCTCTACCATACCCTCTCCCACCACGTCGACCACCACCACAACCTCTCCTACCACCATACCGGCAACCATCATCACCCCACCGAGTTGTTTCACCAATGCCATCCCCAAGAGCCAATGCACTCAAATGGAACACAATAGCAAGCCCTAAAAGAATCACACACCCCCATTTATTAGAGAACCCCATTTAGTTTTCGATTCAACTCACACTTTTCTTGGATGTGTTCTTCTTCTCATGGATCAACAGTATTTATACACACATGTGAAGTAACCCGCAACTTGCAACTTTTACATTAGAAGTCACAGATACACGTAAATCCATTAATGCTGCATGAACATGCGAGACGTTGAAGGGTTGGTTGGGAAGTTATTTCAAATTTAATTGCTGCTGATTAAGTCAAATAGCAAAAGCTGGATATATGAAGTTCATTAGATATTGATTTTTTTTTCTCTGATATTTTTATTTTGAATTATTTAATTTAGAGTTATTTTCGACCATATTTGCATAATTATTCTTTTTGTAGTTATATAGCGCTTGCATGGGATAGGATGGTAGCTAGTTCGAATAATTTTAAGTTTTAGAGTATTCTTGCAATAATTATTAGATAAAAATTAACAGTGAAATTAACTTTTTTTGTTTAATCTTTTTTTTTTCTAATGTCCTAAATCAAACTTATTGTGGATATATGTATATAGTAACTTAATAAATAATAATCTATATAACTATTATCAAGTAAATTAGTGACTATCTCTATCTATCCATGCATGGTTTTTTGATTTGTTTTTATTTTTGACAATACAAATACACAATTCTGTTTTGTCATATTTTTATTATAGGCTTTTAGGTTTGTTTCTTTTTTGAAAAGTCTTTCTTAGTAAACTTTAATTCTATCAAATTAAAGAAAAAATAATTACTTATGAAAATATTTATGCGTCTAAATAATTAACCTTGCACTTTAAAGGTTTGTTATATGTCAGTGTTTTTATATAATTGATTGTGTATGCATGCATATATGTATATTATCCAATTGACCCATTAGGTGTTTGAATCATATTTGAGATTTCAGTGGATAGTTCTGATGTCCACTTCATATCATTAATCACTATGATTTCAACGGATAGTTGAGATATTTCTCTCTTATGTCCACTTCATTTCATTAATCACTATGTTTCTTATTTCCTTTGTTTCAAGATTAATGGCTAAAAGTTCATGTATGTATTTATTTTTATTTAATAGTTTTTATTTTAAATATGTGATAAGAGTGAGAGTGGTATGCATTTAACTTGGAGTAATTTGATTTTCTAGTAGTATGGCCGTGTATGGGTTAAGGATTTGGTCAACACCGACACAAGATCTTTTATAACACTTCAAAAAGTAGTTCGACCTTCATCAATGTTTGTACTCGATGTATTTATTATAATGATTTAATATGGACAAATTTCAAAAGATATAAATATATAATAACATAACAAGTTAAAACCTTAGCTTCTTAAATAACATTAGAAGCAAAATATAAGTTCAGTTTCTTAAATTGCTATAAATCTAATTGGATTATTTTTAGAAACATAAGGCCACCTTTAGCGGCGACAGGTATCGCCGGTATTGATGACTTTTGTCGCCGCTATTGACTTTTAGCGGCGACATGTCGTCGGTAAAGGGTCGCCGGTATTGATGGGACGCTGTTGGCCTGTTGTCGCCGCTAAAGGCCTTTGTCGCCGGTATTGATCTTTCACCTTTAGCGACGACAGTTGTCGTCGCTAAAAGTGTCGCCGGTATTAGTAATGGCCGGTAAAGGTTGTAGAGCAATAGCGGCGACAGGTGTCGCTGCTAAAAGTCTTTTTTTTTTTTTAATGCAGCAGCTGTATACACAGCTGCCCAGCCAGTTTTACGGCCGAAAAAACAGAACCTGCCTATTTCAAACAACGCAAACATCCATGAACATAATCAACATATACTAAAGGTAATATAGTTAAAAACTACGTTTAAGTCTTACATTATAATCCTACAACGTTTAATTAAATCATACATTAAAAACAACAAGTCACTCTTCGTCGGATTCATTATCGAATAAGTTATCAGAATCGTAGTCTTTTAACTTTCCTTTTCCTTTTCCTTGTGAAACAAGATAGTTGTTAAGTTGGTTCAAAAAGGACGGCGTTTGGAACAAGCTGTTAACAAAATCCTATAATAATAGATATCAAAACGTATATTAGCATATTAATTAACGCTACCAACATATATTTAACAAGGAAACATGCGTTCGTTTGTCATTTTATAAATTGCGTAGTTTACCTCGGAAAAGGGTTCTTGCGTCCGAGCTTGCGAAGACGACATGTTAGAGGACGTGTTGGAAGAATGTTTAGGCCTCATCCCGCGGTACCATCCTCGCCGCTCACCCAACGCTTCCTGATACGGGGCAATTGGAGGACCATCACCGCTCCATTCCTTTGTGGCCTGTTGTATGTTCCGCTGTATTTGACGAAGATGATTAAATATATATGTGTATATATATATATATATATATATATATATATATATATATTTGCTATAGAAAATAATACTTAAAAGAAATACTTACGTAATTTTATTCAGCAACCGGATCAACCCAATTCCCTTGATTGTCCGTGTGGGTTTTAGCATACGTAGGTACCCAATCCATCTCCTGTTTAACATTAAACTTAGATTAGACATTAAATAAACAAAAGCTTACACACACGCACACATACATAAAACATTACATATTTATAGGCGATGCTACCGTACGATGACGTCCCCCCGCGGTATGGGAATTGTTGTTTCTCGCGTACTAGTGTGTTGGCCTTGCTTCTTTTAATATATTTTGCGTCCCGGAAACCTTCGATGGTTCTCAACCAGTTATCACAGGGCATATCTGCGGGATGGTATTCCCTTGCCCTCGCAATATCATTGTAACCTCCCTCGCTCTTAAATAATTTTTTAGCTTCGTACTTGCGCTCAGAGTACCGCTTCATAAGCACAGCCCTAATACCACCCGTCAAGTTTTTCGCATCTAAATCACGTTCCACTTCATCAAAATTGAAATTTTCCTACAAATTAAATAAAAAAGTTAAAATATCATATATAAATTAGATTTGCATGTGCTTAAATATTTGATAAAATTTTATGCATATAACTTATTTACCCGTAAGCGGTTCATGAGGGCATCCTTGTAATGTTGTTCAACGTTATCCCATCCAATTTTATCGAACGGGATGGTCCACCACATATACAGGTCGGCCTCCCGTGAAAACATATCTCTTGATTTACCAACAGGGGTATACGTAACCTGTCTGTCAAACGTAAGCGATACAGCCCCCCCCCCCCCCCGCTTTTACCAGACGCCGTAATTTCTCGTTTTTGGCTTTCCCCCTAACCCTCTTAGGGGGAACCGCTGCAATTAAAACAAAAATAATTAGTAACAACATTTATAATATATAAAATATAAGGACTACAAAATAATTTAGTAAAATACTTACCGTCAGTCTCGTGCAAGCCACGAAATCCACCAGGAGGAGGCGGTGGATCAGCAACGCCGTCACCCCATGTCCCCGGGGAGCCACATCCGCCATCAGATAAGCGAATATAAGCAATACCGAAAACATAATCCCTATAAAGTTACAAATGTTACAACATGTGTATCTAATAGAAATCAAGGGAAAGTACTACAAGTTTAACTCAAATTCAAATAAATATTTCAAACAAGTGTTTAAGCTCGTAATGTTTTTCATAATGGTTTATATTTCGAGCGGGTATTTTCTTAGCTCCTTTTGTTTTAAATAATGATTTCAATTTTGACGGTTATTTTCTATGTTCGTTATGTTTTAAATGATGATTTTAATATAAAGAGGATATTTCCTAACTAATATATATTTGTCAAATTTAAATATAAATGTTTTAAAACCTAAACACAAATATACAAATTATCAAACTTTAACATTTTTTTCAAACCTACACATAAACAAACACACATTTTGATCAAAACCATAAAATTTATACACTTACACCTACATACATACATTCATTCATACACTTACATACCCACATACATGCTTACATACACCTACATACACAAATACATAGACTTTCATATACTCATTTTCTCCAAATACGCCTACATTATACATATGACATACAAACATTCATCCTTACATACACATTTGCATACTTTATACAAACATACATACTAACATACACATTTTTCACCAACATACTAACATACACCTACATACATACATTCATTCATACACTTACATACCCACATACATGCTTACATACACCTACATACACAAATACATAGACTTTCATATACTCATTTTCTCCAAATACACCTACATTATACATTTGACATACAAACATTCATCCTTACATACACATTTGCATACTTTATACAAACATACATACTAACATACACATTTTTCACCAACATACTAACATACACCTATACATACATTCATTCATACACTTACATACCCACATACATGCTTACATACACCTACATACACAAATACATAGACTTTCATATACTCATTTTCTTCAAATACACCTACATTATACATTTGACATACAAACATTCATCCTTACATACACATATTTACATACCTAAACCAAAAATTATACAATTTCTAAACTTTAAAAAAAATACATATAAAACTAACCGTTTTTTTCAGGTTTCAAGTAGACTAAGACCGCTGAGACGAGCTGGTGCCGGTGAAGTGAAGGTGGTGACCGGAGAAGAGATGGTGGTGATCCGAATTTTCTTCCATAAACACAAATATACACAAAAACGAGCAAAAATTAAAGCCTATAACATGTAAATAACAAGATAGAGAAGAGATTTAACAAAAAGAAAGTTAAACTAACCGATTTGGACAAAAAACGCGGTTCTACGGCGGTGGTTCGCAGAGATTTGGGGGGAAAATGAAGAAGGAGGGAAGAAAATGGCGCTGTGCAGGTCTTTTACGGAACAAGCAATACTGGCGACGGCTTGTCGCCGCTATTAGTTTATCTGTCACCGCTATTAGGCTAACCAGGGTTAACCAGGATAAGATATGTGTGGCTGGGGATTAAAGTGGGTCACCTACCTTTAGCGGAGAAAGGGTGTCGCCGCTATTGATCATAATCTGTCGCCGGTATTGCCTCTTTAATCCCCAACCATTAGATCAGAATAATGATCAACGGCTGGGGTTTGGGTTTGACGCGGATCGACCAATAGTGGCGACAGCTGGACTGTCGCCGCTAAAGGTGTCACCGCTAATAATGGTCTTTTCTTGTAGTGGTATTGTGACAAAAGAAAACCAACCTATATGACAAAATCTCAAACAAACATCATGTCAATATATTTTATATTTTATTTTGGAAGTACTGAGTCCCAATTAGGGGTGTTCAAAAAACTCGTGGCTTGCAACTTGCCATAAACACTACATGGGCTTCACCCTCTTCAAGGCAAACATTCCACGAGAGTTGGGGCTTTTGGAAGTTTGACCCACTTAATTCCTTGTCCCTTTACCCTTGTCCACCACACCATATAGTCTATGTGGAATAATCAACTGAAACACCTTAAGTAAAGGAACAAAACTTCCGCTTACTTCTCAATTGATGATTATGAATTGATTACATGAAATCAAATGAACTAGAAACCCGAATTACAAGAAATTGACATGAATTGAACGAATGAAGCTATGATCTAAAATAGGGATGAACCTTATATTGGTATCGGTAACGAAAATACTGGTACTGAAAATCACCAAAATGGGTACCGGTACCGAAAATGCGATGGGTACGTTACCGGTATTTGAAGGTAACATTCTTATACCGTTATCATACCGAACCAAAAGTACCGATACCAAAAACACCAAAAAATGAGTACCAGATCAGTATCGAAAATAATTCGATACGAGTACCCGATACCAAATACTAACCTCTTTCAATCTAAAATGCCCCAATTCATGTATATGTATTAATTTACAACACCACGAGAAATAGTGATTTTGTTAATTTGATCATTCCACACGTAATTTATATTTAAAGATAACTTCCTTAGATAGAGTATTAGGGGTGCTTTTGGAATTTTGTTAGGTTTTTAATTGCCATGGATTAGCTTGATACAAATATACAATTCTTGCTGCACTTGATGGGTATTATATTCAAGTGTGTGTGTTTTTTTTTTCCAAGCACACTCTTTATGTTAAAGTAAATATCAATTATGAACACGACTGAAAATTTCTATATAGTTTATTTTCAAATGCTAGATAAACATATTTTTTTATAACTAGTTGGTTTCCGAGCCGCGCGTTGCGGCGGAGATCCAACATGTGTAAAACGCGTAGCAATGATGATCGTTCACTGTGTAAACATAACATACAAGCATTCATCAAATAACACGTATAACATGCAGTAAAGGTCAGCGTATAAAAGTGTTTGTGTTGTGTTTCGATTGTGATTTGAAAAAGTAACGTATGTAACACCCAAAAGTGCGTAAAGCAAAAAGGGTTCGAGTATACTCACAGATCGTGTTAAATGAATAACACAGTCTCAGATTGGATTGAAGGGAGCGCTGGAAAGTTAGCCTGATTACAGAACGATAGCATAAGCGATGAATGGTGCATAAAACGGTGCGAGTGGGGCAAGTGACGGAGGGTCATTCGGTTGGATGGCAATCCGGACGAATGGTCATCCAGTCGGATGACCATTCGGTCGGATTGTCATTCGTCTGAGATGGATGTGTTTGTGTATGATGGCTTTGAAGTTTTCGTTGTAGCATTTTAAAATTAGAGAAGTATCTCTACCTTTCAGGTCGTCCGGTCGAACGGTAGTCCGGTCGGATGGCAGTTCGCTCGGATGGCGATCCGTTCCAAGTGAGACATTTCTCAAGAACAAGTTCACAGCAGGATGTTTATTCGATCGGATGGTAGTCCGATCGGATGGCCATTCATTTGGATATTGGCATTTATTGAAAACTTGAAAAATGTTTAAGTATTTGAAGTCACAAGTCATCCGATCGGATCGTCGTGCAATTGGATGGCAATCCGATCAGACGGCACTCCGTTCAGTGACTTGATCGTTTTGAAACTTGTAAAATTTGTTAAATTTCGTGGTTTGACCGAGTCAGTATGACGACGTGGTTTGACAGCTGTTCATGTTCAACCCGCTATGTCGGTTATCTCGTCGATAGGAATCAGTTCTCAGACTGACTCTTCACTAGAGAATGAGTGAAAGGCCTGAATGAGCTCCGATTCTATCGGTTTTGAGTTCATGAGTGTAAAAGAGTTGAAAGAAAGTTAAACCGGTTTGAAAATGTTTAGATTTAGGTGAAATCAGAGTTTAAACATGTTGAAATCTCTTAGATCTGAGTTGTTCTTTGTGGAATGAGGTCACACTTTGAAGTTCATGAGAACCCATGATGACATCAATCTAGAACAGCCCAAATCAGCTGATTTCATGGTGAAAAGTTAAGATTTGATGGTGAAGATGATGAGAAAGTGTGTGTAGATCAAGAAAGTACAAGATTTGAGGAAGAAACTTACAAGAATCGCGAGGAATCGAGAGAAAATAGGGCTGGAACGTGCTTGTCGGACGAGAGAGCTGTCACATCACTGTTCATGATGTGACATGTGGTATTTATAGGTGAATGAGAGGAGAAGGCGATGCACAGAGATGGATCGGAGGGCAGTTCGATCGGATGGTCGTCCGATCCGATGGTCATCCGGACGGATGACCATTCGATCGAATGGTCATTCGATCGAAGGGCTGCCGCGAGTTGGTTTTCGACTTTTCGTTTTGCACGTTGAGCGTTGCTTTACGTTGCGAGTAAGCGATGCGATAGTTACACAAATAACCTAACTAACACTCAACATAAAAGTAAGCCTTATGTTTCGAGTCCGCGATGAGATTGCGTTGCGTTAGAGTTGCGATTGCGTTTTTGATTAATCACCATAAAGAAATATAAACATGCACAAGTAACACATAAGTAGCACACACACGTAAAACAATATGCAGAACACATAATTCGAGTTGCGATGCGATAGCGATGGGATAGCGGTAAGTCGATTAGCGCTAAACTGTGATTATTAGCATTTACTCCACATAATACAACTAAAGTAACTTAAATTAGAGTATCGATTACAAAGTCAAAGAGTACAATCTATAATTAATTAAGGAGTGCAGATCGTATTTAGCAATCTTTTCATCCTTTGACTTGTACTTTGACTTCAAAAATGCGGGGTGTTACAGCCTCCCCTACTTTAGGGAATTTCGTCCCGAAATTAGGCCGCAGGCGTAACAAAGAGCTGTGGATACTTCGCCTTCATGTCACTTTCGAGTTCCCAGGTGAACTCTGCGCCGCGTTTGCTTTCCCAGCGAATCTTCACAATGGGGATGCGCGAGCGTCTGAGCTTCTTGGTTTCTCGATCCATGGTCTCGATAGGCTTTTCCACGAAGTGTAATGTTTCGTCCACTTGTAGATCCTCAAGTGGTACTTGTAAATTCTGCTCAACCAGGCACTTTCTGAGGTTCGATACATGGAAAGTCAGGTGGATGTTGCTAAGTTCCTCTGGTAGTTCAAGTCTGTAGGCCACTTTGCCAATTCTTTCTAGAATTTTAAAGGGCCCGACATATCGAGGTGCGAGCTTTCCTTTCTTGCCGAATCTGATCACCCCCTTCCAAGATGAAACCTTTAGGAGTACGTGATCACCAACGTCAAATTCAAGGGGCTTGCGGCGTCTATCGGTGTAACTTTTCTGACGACTCTGAGCTTTCAGCAGATTGTCCTGAATTTGGAGGATTTTGTCAGCCGTTTCTTGCAACAGCTCAGGACCGGTAATTTGCGCATCTCCGATCTCGTGCCATACAATAGGCGTTCGACATTTTCTTCCGTATAATGCCTCAAATGGTGCCATTTGAATGCTAGAATGATAACTGTTATTGTACGAGAATTCGACCAAAGGTAAGTGCGCGTCCCAATTACCACCAAAATCTATGACACACGAGCGAAGCATGTCTTTAAGGGTACGAATCGTTCTTTCAGTCTAACCGTCAGTTTGGGGTGGAAAGCGGTACTTAGGTTAAGAGTAGTACCGAGAGCAGATTGAAACGTTTCCAAGAGAAGCAAGGTAAACCGACCATCGCGGTCAGAGATGATATCACGAGGTGTCCCGTGTCAACAGATAATTTCGTCGGTGTAGATCCGGGCTAATCGTCCTACCTTGTAGTCCTCTTGTATCGGTAGAAAATGAGCAGATTTAGTCAAACGGTCAACGATAACCCATATGCTATCGTGACCTGAAGGTGTGCGGGGGAGTTTCGTTATAAAGTCCATGGCTATACTCTCCCACTTCCACATTGGGATCTCGGGTTGCACGAGTAAGGTAGAGGGTCTTTGTTGCTCGGCCTTGACTTTCGAACAAGTCAGGCACTTCGAAACATAGATTGCGATATCCTTCTTCATTCCAGGCCACCAATACCGTAGACGAAGGTCATGGTACATCTTGTCGGCACCAGAATGAATGGAATATCGAGATTTGTACGCTTTAGTCAACAATATATCTCGAAGGTTATTGCGACTTGGAATCCAGATGCGATCTAGATAGTAATAGATATCGTTCGATTTGGTGACAAAATGTGATTCAGCACCACACTTCTTCATTTCCTCTCGCAAGGTATTCTTAATGAAGCAGGCGTGCTGAGCGTCACGAATCAAGGCTTCGAGGTTGTGCTGGGCTTGAGTATTACGAACGCTGTGCAAATAGCTTCGTCGACTTAGAGCATCGGCAACGACATTTGCTTTGCCAGGGTGATAACGAATCTCACAGTCGTAAACGTTAAGAAGTTCAACCCATCGGCGTTGGTGCATATTCAGTTCCTTTTGGTTGAGGATGTGTTGTAGGCTCTTATGGTCGGTGAAGACCGTACACTTGGTACCGTAAAGGTAGTGTCACCATATCTTCAACGCAAAAACAACTGCACCAAGCTCGAGATCGTGGGTTGTGTAATTCATCTCGTGGATCTTGAGCTGACGAGACGCGTAAGCGATAACCTTGTCCCGTTGCATGAGAACACAACCGAGACCGAGGTTCGAGGCATCGCAACAGACTACGAAGTCATCGTTTTCGTCGGGTAAAGCGAGCACGGGAGCATTGCAGAGCATATGCTTCAAAGTCTGAAAGGCTTGCTCTTGTTCGGTTCCCCAAACAAAAGGCTTGTCTTTGTGTGTGAGAGAAGTAAGCGGAACGGCGATTTTTGAGAAGTCAGCGATGAATCGATGGTAATAGCCCGCCAATCCGAGGAATGAACGAACATTGGACGGTGATTTTGGAGTAACCCAACTCTTAACAACTTCGATTTTTGCTGGGTCGACGTGTATACCTTGACTATTGACGATGTGACCGAGGAATTGAATCTCCTCCAGCCAGAATTCACACTTGGAGAACTTGGCGTAGAGTCGATTCCCTTGGAGTAATTCGAGAACCAAACGTAGATGTTGCGCGTGTTTGGCTTTCGACTTCGAATAGATAAGGATGTCGTCGATGAATACGATGACGAAACGGTCAAGAAATGGTTTACACATGCGATTCATCAAATCCATGAAAACCGCGGGTGCGTTGGTTAAACCAAAGGGCATTACGACGAATTCATAATGGCCGTATCGGGTGCGGAAAGCAATTTTCGCTATATCTTCCTCCTTGACTCGTAACTGGTGATAGCCTGAGCGTAAATCGATCTACGAAAAACACGTAGCACCTTGCAATTGGTCAAACAAATCATCGATTCGGGGTAGGGGAGTTCTTGATTGTCAGCTTATTCAACTCCCTATAGTCGATGCACATCCGGAACGATCCATCCTTCTTTTTGACGAAAAGGACAGGTGTTAGGGCGAATAAAGCCTTTGTCAAGCAATTCCTGGAGCTGACTCGAGAGTTCGCGCATTTCAGATGGAGCGAGGCGATAGGGAGCTTTAGCAACAAGATTTGCTCCAGGAATGAGATCAATACCAAAGTTGATATCGCGAGATGGCGGTAAACCAGGTAAATCATCAGGAAATACACGAGGAAAATCACAAACCACAGGCACCTTATCTATTGCCTTCTCTTTCTCTTTCTTTTCATTCTCCACTACTACAATGTTAGCCAAGAAAGCTTTGTATTCCTTGCGGAGATACTTGCTCGCTTGGATACACGACATAAGCTTGAGACCTTTCGAAGGAGTTTCGCCATACACACAAAGTTGATCACCATCAGCGAGCGAGAAACGAATCATTTTATCAAAGCAAACGACTTCAGCGTGATTTTCGCGAAGAAAATCCATGCCTACTATGATATCAAAATACCAAGCTGCATCGGGATAAGGTCGATAGGGAAGACGTGATTGTTGAGTTCAAGCGTACAATCATGTAGAACAGAACGAACAGTACGGTTCTTCCAGTGGCAACTTCAATGTCGAACGTCGTAGGGAGATGGGCGCGTTTACGCTTCAGGAGCTTTTCGAATTCAAACGATACAAAACAGTTATCTGCTCCAGTATCAAACAAACATGAAGCATAAATACCATTCACAAGGAACGTACTATTAACCACATTGTTGTCTGCTTGGGCCTGGCGGGCATTGATGTTGAAAGCACGTCTGCGGGCTGCTGGTTGTTGCTGCTGTTGAGGCTGCTGCTGTTGATATTGTTGCGGTTGCTGTTGTGGCTCTTGCTTCACCACTCTGTTGGGGCACATATTTGCAAAGTGGTTGGGATCATCACATGTAAAGCAAGCTCTAGCGTGAGCAGCGGGTGCAGGAGCTGCTTGTTGGCCCTGGGGAGCAGGAAGAGGAGCTGGCAGTGCAGGAGCTTGAGCTTGGTGGGGACCAGTACGGCAGTTGGCAGTAAAGTGGCCGTACAGGTTGCAGTGAACACAAAACCGGCATGCGATCCCAACAGGATGATGATAAGTACAGGTAGGGCAGAGTGGGTGTGGACCAGTATATGCACGCTTGGCCGGCGGTGCATTGGTCACTGGGGCCGCTACTTGGCGGTTCTGAGGCTGCGGTTGAGCAGGGATAGCTTAGAGTGGAGCGGCAGCTGTGACAGCGCAATTCTTGCTACTTTTGTTGTTGTTCTTTCTCTTGCGGCAGGAGGACTTTGAAGCTTGCGGTGCGTCGGCGGTTTCAACGGTAACTTGGTGAAGACTCTTGGTGGCTTTATCGAAATAACCAGCCCGAACTCGCTTGTCATTAATCTCGGCAGCGAGCAGGAAGGTTTCCTTAATAGTTTTTATCTTCTCGGCTTGCACGAAATCAGCCACACAATCCGGTAATGCACGGATGTATTTCTTGATGGTTATCTCAGGGGTAGTAACTTGGCCCGGACAAATAATACTCAGCTGCTTGAAGCGGGCAGTTAGACCAGCGTTATCGCCACCCTCTTGCTTGATGTGCCAAAACTCGTCCTCCAGCTTCTGAAGCTCATGGGGAGGGCAGAATTCTTTCATCATAAGATCCTTCAACTCATCCCAAGTAAGCCCATAGGCTGCATCGTTCCCACGTTTGTTCCTTTCGGCAGTCCACCAATCCAGAGCCCTGGACTGGAAGACGCCAGTTGCGTTGATAGTACGTAGGTGATCGGGACATCCGCTCTGGCGTAGCGTAACTTCAATTGATTCAAACCATTGAAACATAGTGCTTGGTCCGTCTTCGCCCGTGAAGTCTTTTGGGCCACAGGCCTTAAACTACTTGAAGCTGAAAGTACCCTTAGGCGAGTCAGTCCTTGATTCCACAGAGGACTTGCTGGTGTTTTCATTAAGCTCACTAACAATTTGCGGAATGACCTTAGCCATTTGCTTGGTGACTAGAGTAGCAATGCGTTTGTCCTCGTGGTTGCGGCGAGCAGTGCGCGAAGTATGCGATCCAAATGACGACATTGTCTGCAATAGACATCGCCATAGGACTCAGACGCTGTATAATAGAATCTCACCTCACAACATACTTAATACTACTAAAGCTCAGGAACACATCCACACATTGTCACGTAAGCACATAATCCACATAAGCACATAGGCACAGAAGCACATAGTTCACGTAAGCACAGAAGCACGTAATCCACTCAAGCACATCTTCAACTATATTTTGCACGTATTCGCCTACATATATTGCACGTATTCACCTATCTTTCACAGTTGCGTAAAGCGATCGAGAGTTGCGAGTGCGAATAACGAGTAACATAGCGAGTAGTATAGCGTAGGTGAGCAACATAGCATGCGATTTGTTAACGTTTTGGGATAGATGTGCAGTGCGAGTTGTGCGTGTTGATCAAAGCGAAAAGTGAAAAGCGAGAAGTGTATAAATCACCAAAAATAGAAACACATAAACATATAAACCACATAAAAGACAAAAAAAAATCCACATAAAAGCGACAAATTACAGAGTTAGCGGCGGCGAAATCCACATTTTTGCCTAGTAGACAGTGCTCTATCTCCGACGTACGATGATTGGCACGCATCCTTTCGGTTATTTACGCAACTCGAGTCGTTGGAACCCATCGAGACTTTGGTGAGAGTTTTGTAAAACAAAAATAAGGAGCGGAACAAGTTATCAAGGTTCAGGTTTCACCCCTGACTTAACGACTTTATTCCTGTTTGTGTGATAGAATCACGAGAAAGAGAGGAAAATCTGCGTCGAAGTATGGATTTCCCTCCTGATTTAACGCAAATTCTCATATTTATAGTAAAAATGCGCGTTGAACAAGCGATCCAATCGAGAGTTTGCGGTTTTCACACCTAGTCTCGATCTAATCACTCGTTCATCTTCGAAAATAGTGTGTGATGTGCTAGCCTTAGGGAAGGCTAAGAGATAGTATTCCAGCCTTAGGAAAGACGGATAGAGCATAGTATGTTTGCGAGTGGATCGAATAACGGAAATATGCTCGCGCGGGACCCCTACCGGGTTTGCACAAGGCGGTTTGTTGGTACTTAGACTATAGTCAAGGTCGTTTCTAAGACATCGACCCGGACTAGGTCGAGTCTTGCCTAATTCCTTATATTTGTGGCTCTGATACCAATCTGTCACACCCCAACCGATGGTGGAATCATCGGGGCGCGACACTGAGCGAAACAGATTGTCCAGGAGAATCCATAACAACTATTAATTATAATATATTAAAGGTTCATGTCCCATACCACAAACATATAAAATAAAACAGTTTTTACAGACGTTGTTCACAAAGACAAATATCCATTCCGACAACTCAGATTTTATTTAGTTTGTTTCTAGACTCTCCTAGCTTGATTCCATAGCGGATAACAAGCGAAAGCATCCTAAACACCTGTCACATACGTTAAAATAAAAGTCAATACACATAGTGTAAAGGTGAGCATACAAGTTTAATAGTATAGTAGGTAGCGAAATCGTTTTACGCATAACCAGCATGTAACATGTAACAAGTGAAGCTAATAGGTTATCGACAATGAAATATGCACAGACGTGACTGCGAGTTGTAGAATGCGCAACACATATCACCACTGTGACACGTGAAGTAAAGCCCTTAACAACCCCTGCCCACGACAGGTGCTGAGTCCAAACTATAGTACTATCGTTGCTAAGGTGTCAGGAAACAATCACTGTGTAAACATAACATACAAGTATTCATCGAATAACACGTATAACATGCAGTAAAGGTCAGCGTATAAAAGTGTTTACGTTGTGTGTCGATTGTGATTTGAATAAGTAACGTATGTAACACCCAAAAGTGCGTAAAGCAAAAAGGGTTCGAGTATACTCACAGATCGTGTTAAATGAATAACACAGTCTTGGATTGGATTGAAGGGAGCGCTGGAAAGTTAGCCTGATTCCAGAACGATAGCATAAGCGATGAATGGTGCGTAAAACAGTGCAAGTGGGGCAAGTGATGGAGGGTCATTTAGTTGGATGGCAATCCGGACGGATGGTCATCCGGTCGGATGGCCATTCGGTCGGATTGTCATTCATCTGGGATGGATGTGTTTGTGTATGATGGCTTTGAAGTTTTCGTTGTAGCATTTTAAAATGAGAGATGTATCTCTACCTTTTAGGTCGTCCGGTCGGATGGTCGTTCGGTCGGATGGCGATCCGTTCAAAGTGAGACATTTCTCAAGAACAAGTTCACAACAGGATGGTCATTCGATTGGATGGTAGTCCGATTGGATGGCCATTCGTTTGGATATTGGCATTTATTGAAAACTTGAAAAATGTTTAAGTATTTGAAGTCACAAGTCATCCGATCGGACTGTCGTCCGATCAGATAGGATGGCCATTCGTTTGGACATTGGCATTTATTGAAAACTTTAAAAATGTTTAAGTATTTGTAGTCACAAGTCATCCGATCGGATCGTCGTTCGATCGGATTGCAATCCGATCGGACGACAGTCCGTTCAGTGACTTGATCGTTTTGAAACTTGTAAAATTTGTTAAATTTCACGGTTTGACCGAGACGGTATGACAACGTGTTTAAACAACGGAAACTCCATCAAGTCCAAGTCATCCGATCGGATGGGAATCACCCCGTTCGATCAATTGACTGTTCTTGACGGTTGTTCATGTTCAACCCGCTAAGTCGGTTATCTCGGCGATAGGAATCAGTTCTCAGACTAACTCTTCACTAGAGAATGAGTGAAAGGCCTGAGTGAGCTCCAATTCTATCGGTTTTGAGTTCATGAGTGTAAGAGAGTTGAAAGAAAGTTAAACTGGTTTGAAAATGTTTAGATTTAAGTGAAATCAGAGTTTAAACATGTTGAAATCTCTTAGATCTGAGTTGTTCTTGGTGGAATGAGGTCTCATTTTGATGTTCATGAGAACCCATGATGACATCACTCTAGAACATCCTGGATCAGCCGATTTCATGGTGAAAAGTTAAGATTTGATGGGGAAGATGATGAGAAAGTGTGTGTAGATCAAGAAAGTACAAGATTTGAGGAAGAAACTTACAAGAATCGCGAGGAATCGAGAGAAAATAGTGCTGGAACGTGCTGGTCGGACGAGAGAGCTGTCACATCACTGTTCATGATGTGACAGGTGGTATTTATAGGTGAATGAGAGGAGATGGCGGTGCACAGAGACGGATCAGAGGGCAGTCCGATTGGATGGCCGTCCGATCGGATGGACGGATGACCATTCGATGGAATGGTTTTTCGATCGAAGGGCTGCCGCGAGTTGGTTTTCGACTTTTCGTTTTGCTCGTTGAGCGTTGCGATGCGATACCGAGTAAGCGATGCGATAGTTACACAAATAACCTAACTAACACTCAACATAAAAGTAAGCCTTATGTTTCGAATTCACGATGAGATTCCGTTGCGTTAGAGTTACGATTGCGTTTTTGATTAATCACCATAAACAAATATAAACATGCACAAGTAACACATAAGTAGCACACACACATAAAACACTATCCAGAACACATAATTCGAGTTGCGATGCGATAGCGATGGGATAGCGGTAAGTCGATTAGCGTTAAACTGCGATTATTATCATTTTTTTAGGTAAAGGGTATACCCTGAGCATTTACTCCACATAATACAACAAAAGTAACTTAAATTAGAGTATCGGTTACAAAGTCAAAGAGTACAATCAATAATTAAGCAAGGAGTAATAGATCGCATTTAGCAATCTTTTCTTCCTTTGACTTTAACTTTGACTTGTACTTTGACTTAAAAAACGCGGGGTGTTACAGGGTGGTTGTTTTTGCAAAAATATTTTTTTTGTGGGTTTTAGAAATGAAAGGTTTTAAGGCTCAACAGGGTTTATCTAGAGGAATGTTTTTGGAAAAGAAAGAAAGAAAAATAAAGGTTTTAAACAAAAAACGGGTTTAGTCCTAATGCCTCTGTCATTTACTTACTTGGATTTGTGTCGGTAAGGACTTGGAACGTATTGCTTTGGCAAGTTCTAGATTTGTAAGAACGAAATGGGCTATTCACACAAGAAACGAAAATTTGAGCAATTAGTATATATGTGTATTTATAAGCTCGGTCAAGGCTCAAAAGTCACTTTTGTGGAAAAATGAGTTATGGTGTAGAATTGTATATGCAATCAAATTTTACAAGGAATTGTTATGCCCGTTTTTATAGTTTTCTTAATTGGTTCTTTTTATCACGACGCTAGCAGGTGTAGATTTGTAAAAACATAATTTTTAGAACTTATTTTACACAACTAAACCAAGATAAGTAAAAGAAAATAAAAAAATTGAAAAAGTTTGGGGTGATTAGCGTTTTTCCAAGGCGAGTTTTATGTAAGGCTTGGTTTTAGGACAAACGATTCAAGGTTTTAACATCCCCCATACTTAAATTACACATTGCCCTCAATGTGTCCCAAATAGGATTTATTTTGGTTGAATTTGTAAAAAGTGTGCAAAAATAACAAAAATTTACAGTTACTGGGCACTGGGCACGGGGGCGTGTCGGATGAACACGGCCCGTGGTCAAAGTGCCAGTGAACTGTGTTTTCAGAAAACTTACAGTGGAGTGAGCACGGGGTTCTGTCGGATGAACACGACCCGTGTCACTTTCTGGGGAGAATTTTTTTTGGCATCAGGTAGGTGGGCACGAGGGTGTGTCTTGTAAGCACGGCCCCGTGGCGTTTGTCTGTTTCTGTTTAAAATTCAGGTTTTGTCATTTGGCTTCTGTTTTCCGGGCTTGGGGACCACTATGCTTAGTGTGTCCAAGCCTCCCATGGTATCTGTGAGCTACAATACTACCACAATCCAACACAATACAACACAAATATAGTACAACCTAAATTACCATCGTTTGAAGTTGTTCACCACCACATCACAAAATAAAAACAAGTGCAGAAAAGTAAATAGTTCAAGAAAGTAAATTGTTCAACGGGACGCAACCCGGGAAATGCTAGATAGTTCAAAAGTCGGGGAAAGATAACCTGAGAGATAACCTCGTCGCCTGCTACCACCGCCGCCTAGTCTGAATCCATATCCTGCCCCTCCTCCTCTTCCTCTTCTTCGCCTCGCAGCACCATGTTGTCCCGAATGTATGTGATGTCGTTTTGCATGGAGATGATGTTGCGCTCCATGCTTCCAATCCGGGAATTTGAGCTTTGACTAAAGCTGTATGCGTTCTTTGAGACTTGGAGGGTTTCCTGCATGATATTATATAACTTAATGATATTTGGAAAATCACTCCCTCCTTGGGATGAGTAACCTGGAAATAATCCGGGGCGAGGACGGTTGAGGATATCTTCGATTGCTAGGATCTCATCTGGGTCATTCGGGTTCCAAACCTGGCCTGTTGCATCCTTAAAGTGCATAGACCCGTCATTGCAATCGATGATCAGACTCATACTTCGGCACACCGCAAGATCAACTTTTGTTATACTAACACCATTGTGAAACACCGTTGGAGTTCGCCTAATATAATTTTTGAACAGCTTGGCGATCCATCCTCCGTAAAAGACTGGTGTGCGGGTGTCTGCGGTGGCGTTGGCGGCCATGTTTCTTAACAGCATGTGGGCGACGTCGATGGTTTGGCGGGTCACGAGACAGTAAAGGCAAGTAAGCTCTCATAGGTTCACCACCCCACCGCTATCCTTCCTTTGGCACAAGGCACCGCTAAGGACCCGATGATGTAGCCACATTCATTTGCTTGCTTTTTTTTGCCACTCAAAAGTGGAAATAAATATCTAATCCCTACATCACAAATCATTTAATTCTAAGATTTATATTAACAATTAGGAAAAATTCTATAAATATAGTATATAAATTTTCTGTAATTTTGTTTTTCTTTTGTAATTTTAGGGTACGATCTTTTGTATTTTATTCATCAAAAGTTTTTCTTGCCACATGAAACCTAGACGTTTTTTATTTTACCAAATAGGAAATATAAATATTTCATAATTTTATACTCGAATACCTTTTTTTCTATGTATTAAATATGTTAAACAATTTGCGTGTTATATTTTTTGTATTATTTTTTACTTTTAGAATAATTACAGTTTAATCTATTAAAATTATGTATTAATTGTAATAAATTTAGATATGCCACGGTGTTACTCAAATTTGATTTAGGACGTAACCCTTGTGTGATTTGTGAGTAAACCGTCACATGTATATTTATCTACATTTCGCCATTAGCGTTTTGTATCTACAATTCCGTGCTTTTACTCAAATTTACATATGTTGTAACGTGCCGCCGCAACGCGTGGGATATTTTACTAGTTATCATTATTCTGTAAAATTGTCTAATACAATAATTGTACACTTATTTCATTAGATGTACAAGATAGAAATTGTTAGAGATAAATGACTAACCATCACACCTTTTAACGGACCATTGCAACGATGAATAAGTCAAGTCTTCAAGTATGGATTACTTATATTTTTACAAGAGAAAATAATAAAAAGTTCTATTGACCAAAACTACTTTCAGATTTGACCATCTCATGAGTTCATGGAGCGACGCATCATGCATAGGATGATTCTATGGCCACCTTATGCGTTTTGGCACCTCATGCGTCTTTCAGACGTCTCCGGCGATTTTCAAACGTCTCCGGTGAACCTCCATAGTTTCCGGAAATATTTCAAACTTAAACAACTAAAAAAACAATCTTTCTCAACAATCCCACATCATCTCCGGCGAAACTCCATAGTTTCCGGAATACTTAAACAACTCCAAAAAACTTAAATCTTTCTCAACAATCTCACATGGTCTCTAGTGAACCTCCACAGTTTCCGGCATCAACTTCAAAAAACCAAATCTTCCTCAACAATCCTTCGTCAACATCACACCTTCTGTTTTGAAAGTTTCCGGTTAACATCTATAGTTTCTAGTGTGCATTTTTTATTGGGTATCAGTGCAGAGATTTCCAAAAAAATCATCCCGTGCATGATGAGTCGCTCAAAGAACTCATAAGATGGCCAAATCTGAAAATAGTTGTGGTCAATGACCATACCCCCTTAAGCTAGACTTCAAGTACTCCAAATGTTTCTTTTACCCTCCAATATCTCCCACTCATAAGGGGAGGAGTGGTGGTCACTAGTGATAGATTTCTATCACTCCCACTATCCAATCAAATCATGCCATGTCATCACCCAATATTCTATCACTACTGATAGAAATGTAGGGGGGTGGTATCACTAGTGATGGAATTCTATCACTTCCAAATTTTTTTAATTTTCATTTTAAAATTAGAAATTAAATAATAAAACACTAAAATTAAAAATTTCATTAAATTTAAAAAATAAATTACATAGCAAAATAAAAAGAAAACTAAACATTGAAAAAAAAAAAACTAAACGGATGGCATCTCCCAACCTCACTTTGCGCAAATCTCGCGCTTTTGTTGAATGACAATTGACTTAAACAGTTCGTCGAGATGGTTGTGCTTTTCACACAAGATTTTTAAATCATTTTGTCTTTCAACCGTTTTCAAGTGTTCCTTGTACGCCTGCTCGCGTTCAACTTTTGCGGACATAAATATATCTTTTCTTTCTTCGGCCTTCTTGTATCGCGTGATTTTCTCCTCTTCGATTCTAAAGATCGACTCCGCCACTGCTTCCTTCCCTTTGCTTGACGATTCACCACCTCTCCTGCGGCGTGGCCTTGTAGGTGTATCATCTTCAACGGGGTCGTCAACGGGTTGATCGGGTTCGTCAAGGGGGTCGTCGTTTAAGTTCATTTTGGGGAAGTTATCCGACGCGGAAGTTCATTTCGGGCAAGTTTTCTGTTATTTAAAAAAAACTGTTTCTGTTTTTTTTTAAATATGTTTTTAAAAAAATAAACGCTGTTCAGTTTTTTTTAAACTGTTATGTTTTTTTTATTAAAAAACTCTTTCTGTTTTGTTTTTATAAACTGTTCTGTTTTTTTTAACTGTTCTGTTTTTTTTATACAACTGTTTCTGTTTTTTTAAACTATTTCTGTTTTTTTTTAAACTGTTTCTGTTTTTTTTTAATAAAAAACAGTTTTCAATGAAAAAAGATTTATACTTTAATAAAAAACATACCTTTTGAATGAAACAAGCGTTGAACTTACTAATTTTCCCGTTCAAATCCGTCCACTTCGACGTCATTTGGTCCATGTTTCGTATCTTTGCACCGGGAAGTTGCCTAAAATAATTAATGACCAGTCTCCAAAACGCATCTTTTCTTTGCTCGTTGGCATGTTTCCTGCTCTCCGAGATGTGCAAATACGCCTGCACCAAGGACACCTCCTCCTCGCTCGTCCATTGTTGTCGGACGGTTGGGACGATTTCTTGAACGTCATCATTTTCTTCTTCTTCCTCTTCCTCTTCTTGTTGTTGTTCTTGAACGTAATCATCATCTTCATCGTCGTCAAGACTTTGTTGTGGTTCACGATACGCGTTTGCAAAATGACGGATGACAGTGTTGGTTTCTAGTAGTGGGTCGAGTTGGTGGGGTTGGGTTTGATACGTTTGGGGTTGAAATTGGTGAGGTTGAAACGGTGGGACGGACGGTTGGTTTTGATAGGTTTGCGATTGAAAGGGTGGATATTGTTGGGTTTGAAAGGTTGGATATTGTTGGGTTTGAAAGGGTGGGACTTGGTCGGGTTCGTCTTGCAACCTAAAGTGCGTTGGCTCACCAAGATTCGCTCGAACCTTGGGTCTTACGGGATTTTTCTTCGTACCCGAACCTCTTTTTTTCGAACCCCGCCTGCTCTAATGCAATAGTGAAGGTGTATCCAACTTGATCACTTACTACATAAGTCCCCTTCAACGGCTTCAAGTTTAAGTAATCCCTTATAAGGTGATATTTGATTTGAATATGTTGGCGTAGAATACAAGTAGTGAATAGAATTGAAAGAACATTAAAATCAAAGTGCTATATGTTCAAAGAAATTGTGCAATGAAATTCTATTGGATTAATCAATAGTATTCAAATTAATCTTCGTGATCTACAAGTGCAAACGTAGATCCCTTAAATACATAAGTTTTTTACCGTTATTGTGGCGGTAAGATACTCCCGAATGGTGTCTTCCTATCGTTAACATAACTACCAAACAATGAACCGGTTTATTGATATAATCATGCTACAAATTATCTACCTAATGTTACACATAAACACATTAAATTCATATACATAAGATAAACATAATAAGTTTAATTTATAATCTAATAGAATACGCTTGCTTTTCCCGTGGTATACTGGATTTATAGTCACAGCGTGCAAATGTTTATAAACTTATTAACAAATTTATATTGTAACTATTCCATGAAACTTTTTGATATGAATACACACTTATCTATCTGTAAGTTCAAGAAAGAAACAGTTAGTGATGAATGCCTAACCATAACACCGTTCAACAAAACACTGCAACGATTAATAAGTCTAGTTTTGAAGTCTGCGTTAATTGTATTTTAACATTTGTCAGTTTTATGGCAAAGTATCATGTCGCTAAGTGTATCATTAAAGTTGTGTGATTCATATACACATGTACCGTTGGTTCTGTCTGCCGGTACTTAGCTTGCTCAAACATTTTGTGGCTAGTGTTAGTTTGTAATAATCTCCGTTGATTCCTTTCTCCAATATTGCTACAATATAAAGGATACACGGCTTCCTATATTTTTGGTAAACTCCTATAATAAAGCCTATCACAATATTTACAATAATCACAAAGATAACAGAATGATTACAGCATGATTACAGCTATACTTTCAATGTATACTAATACTCCCCCGCAGTCGAAACGGGCAGTTCCCGAACGTTGAGACCGGATCGAAAATCATCAAAGAGAACCTTGGGCAAGCCTTTTGTGAAATGTCTACGATCTGGTATCGGGAGGGAACGTGCATGACCCGAACCTGGCCTTTTGCTATTTTTTTCACGAACAAAGTGGATGTCCATTTCGATGTGCTTGGTCCGTTGATGTTGAACATGATTACAGTGCCAAGTAAATAGCGCTTACATTGTCGCATTTGACTAAAGTGGCATGTTGTGGAGCACGGTGTAACTCAAGGAGAAGATTACGGATCCAACAGACTTCGGAGACAACATTGGCAACACCACGATACTCCGCTTCGGCACTTGAGCGAGATAGAGTTTGCTGGCGCTTGGAAGACCAAGATAGGAGATTGTCGCCCATGTAAACACAATATCCCGAAGTCGAGCGATGCGTGTTGGGGCATCCACCCCAATCAGCGTCGGTATAGGCAACGAGAGAAGCCGCTGAGGATTTGTGAAGATGTAAGCCGAATGTTAAGGTCCCCTTAATGTATCGCAAAATTTGTTTTAAAGCATTCATGTGAGAGGTCATGGGAGAATGCATCTGTAAACAAATTTGCTGCACAGCATAGGATATATCGGGGTGTGTAAAGGTTAAGTATTGAAGTGCCCCGACTAAGCTCCTATATTCGGTGATGTTATCCCACGGTGTACCCGAGTTACGACTTAATTTTTGTTGGGTATCAACTGGCGTCGCGGCGGGATTGCAATCCGAAAGGCCCGCCTTTTCTAATATTTCCTGAGCATATTTTTCTTGGGATAGAAACATCGAGTTTCCGTGCCGTGTAACTGCTATGCCAAGAAAGTAAGTGAGAGGACCAAGGTCTTTCATGGCGAATTCTTTGGAGAGGAGAGCCATAAACCGGTTCCGTAGAGCATCTGAAGAAGTGATCAATAAAATATCATCAACATAGAGTAATATGAAGGCCATTTGTTCACCATCCTTGAAGATGAAGAGGGAGTGGTCACATTGGCTGTGATGAAAACCCAAAGTGTAAACATAGTGCGCGAAATGTTGGTACCAAGCCCGGGGTGCTTGTTTAAGTCCGTAAAGAGACTTTTTAAGAAGACACACGTGGTTGGGATATTGGGGGTCGCGAAAACCCATTGGTTGGTGCATGTAAACCGTTTCGTTTAAGTGACCATGAAGGAAGGCATTTTTGACGTCCAGTTGATGAATAGGCCAAGACCTGGAAAGAGCGATGGAAAGCACGGTCCGGATTGTGGTTGGCTTAACCACCGGACTAAAAGTCTCCCTGCAATCAACTCCAATTTGTTGAGAACGCCCGTCACAAACAAGACGAGCTTTGTATCTCTCAAGAGTTCCATCCGCCTTCTTTTTGTGACGGAAAATCCACATGCTACGGACAATGTTCATTGTTGGTTGTTTCGGTACTAATTCCCATGTCCGGTTATTAATAAATGCTCGATATTCATCGATCATGGCATTTTTCCAGTCCGGATTAGAAAGAGCGTCGGTAGGATTTCGAGGAATATAATTTTTCAATCCATCATTGCTACGCGTGATAAATAAAAATTAGTTTTAGTTAGTTTTAATTAGAAGGTGATTTAAAAAGAAAAGCTGCAGGTTGTTGTTTTTGTGGGTGAAGGGAAGAAGAAGAAGCTTTTTCATTTTAGTCCCTGCATTTTGATTATATTAAAATAAAGATTTAAAGTTCAAAAGTCTTTAAAAAAGGATTTTGCATTTCAGTCCCTAAAGTTTTAATTAGTTTTAATTAGATTTTGGAAATGTAATTTTTTTTTTTACTTTTGAATAGGTTTTTTTATTTCTAGTATTGTATTTTTTTAATTAAATAAAGTATTTTAAGTTTTTAATTAAAAAAAATAATTGTGTAATGATTGGAATGGGCGTTATTGGGTATTATTCCCACTACGACAATTTTGCAATAACGTCCAATAATGCACTCATGCTGACTGGGCTACCACATGGCAGAAAACGCCCCATGGTGGGGGCATTATTGAGCTAACCACTACGCATGGTCTAACCACAATTAACAAGTTTCTTTCTCCTTTGACACTTTAGCCCCTACAATTTAAAAGTATTAAACCTTTTATCTTTGTAAACTTGTCAAAGCGCAACGAAACTTCAACTTCTGCACTTTAATCATCAACAGCAGTTGACTATTGTTGATTAACCTTTATTGAGCAAACTTAAACATACTTTTGGTAATCTTAAGCTCAATGTATGATAACATTAATTTAGTAACTTCTCTTAAAAACTCTTTAACTTTCTTTAAAAAAAAATCTAAACTCATCACTATTCGAACTACTAACATGATTCAACGAATTTAAAATCTATAAAAACTTGAACTTTGATTATAATTTAGTACCTTCTATGTTTAAAACCAAAAATATTTATTTGTGAAATCTATAAAAACCCTAACGATAGTTGGAGCATATGCCGGAGTACTCCACCTCCTCCAAATACCACCTAATCATCCATCTTCACTTTAAAGTTTAAAACTACCCGAATGCATATGGGGTAGAAGCCGATCATCCATCTTCCTTCATACCCTCACACTTAACAATCGGTCTACTACAAATCGATTTGCCAAATCGAGGGTCTGACGACAGTGTTGCCGAGAATCCACTGAAACTTAAAGGCTCAAACCAAGGAGTTGAAACTTAAAGGCTCAAACCAAGGAGTTCTCGAGTACCCTTAGGAGATTTCTAAACATTTTATAAAACCATTTATAGTGGGTGTTTGGGATTCATTCTCAAAAGTGACTTATTAACTTATATAAATCAAAAGTGAGAAGTTAGAAATTCTAACTTTTCAAAAATAACTTCTCAACACACAAAATCCTTCAAAATAAGCTAACCCAAACACTCAAAAAATAACTTATTAACTTTTATAAGTAACTAACTCATAAGTTTCCAAAATAAGCTAACCCAAACACCCACAGTTATAACCATTGTTTTTATACTTCACCAAAGTTTTAACTATAGATTAAAGTAGCTACATTAAATATGTTCTTCTAACCAACCACTTGAGTTCCGGTGTATCCATAGTATACGAAATGAACTAACTATTGAGTCAAAATCAGACCTTTCTGGTTGACCAGACCGGACGCCGGAATCACCATGTCGTCGGCGACCAATCAGTTCACCGTTTTAACAATCTCTCAGTTTGACAGTCACAATATCATCCACCTATCATTCACAATCGCATTCGCCCAAATGATAATAATCATATTACTTCTATTCGAAACCCCATTCCGAAACCCTCTTGTTCTCCGATTAGATCAATTCAAAATAGGAAAACCTCAGTTGGCTGTAAAATCTTTTGGTGCCACTCTGTTCGTAGCCATGATGTACAACATTTACAGTGTATTCGAATTACGTCGTCGTTTTGTCGATGCCGTTGATTCCTCCAATCACATCCTTCTTGCTTACCATATGTTCGTAGCTTATTTAATGGGTAATTTTTTTTTCTAATTAAATGTTTTACCTTGATTTTTATTTGTGATTTGTTAGATTTAGTATGAGATTGGATGCAATTTGAACTCATCATATGTTTCTATATTTCGTTAGTGAGATTCTAGGGTTTGTTACCAAGTTGTTGCTGTTTAAATTGCTGAATTTTGCATTATATCATCCATATTATATACCATTTTAGATATAGATTTGACTCGAAGTGTTACAGAAGATGGAGATCATTTGTATGATTCAGGGTTACAAGAAAATCTTTGTGGAGAATTTTACAAATATAAATCAAATTAGTGCTGAGTCTGTTATTCCTCGTATGGTTATATTCGTTGATGACGCGTGCATTCTAGGGGCTTAGATGCTGCTCGCATGCACGTCATCGTCCCAATCCGTTCTTAAGATTCTTAACCTCAAGGGATCTTTTTTTTGAGCGGAAAATTATCTACATTGAGTCGTCGCACCTCCCTATTGAAGGCTCGGTCCCACGTAGGCCAGATAGTCGTTCATTACAACAGGGCCCACGCTGGCACAGAGAGTGACACGACGTTTTCAACTGGATAAAACCCCCCCAAAGACTACCAAGCCAGTTGAGTGCCCCCACCGAAAGTGCAATGGGTGGGATTCGAACCTGAGCTTCAGGGGTCAACCAGGATGCCTCAACTATGTTACCATGGCATCATAGGCTTAACCTCAAGGGATCTAAAGTGGATTTTGGAAAACGTCTTTAATGCTACCATTTGCTTACTGAACCGAAATGGAAATATATACCCGCACATGAGTTAGGAATGGGGAGAGGTTCTAAGTTGTAACTGATCTGGATATGCAGCTAATCCCAGGTTGTATATTTAGTTGATCAATAATGCATAGTATATTACAGCGTTTTCATTATTCTATAACCTCAACGCACTCCAATAGGTTGAGAGTGGAAATACGAGAATATCGTGTACGTAAAGGATCAGAACTGGTCCTACCTGCATTGATCACCTTTCAACTTTGGTATCAGCACTTCCAGGTTTTCATCTTGCACCCAACTTGGCATAAGCTGTTGTGTCGGGTCATTCGAAATAGTACTAGTAGCAAGCAACATATTGTCAATCCCGAAAATCCTCTCAGTTCTTTGATAGTCTTAGGAGTTGATCAGTCGTTCATCGACGACGAATACACATTTACTGAGGCTTGGAAGGATTCTAGTGTTTGTTACAAAGTTCTTGCTGATTAATTTTGCATTATAACATATCCATATTATATACCATTTTAGATACAGATTTGACCTTCCTAAAATTAATATCCACAATTGAGTTTAAATTATTATAGAAGATGGAGATCATTTGCATAATTCAGGATTACATGAAAATCTAACTGTTGTAACAATGTTTTATGAGTGCTGAACAGTTTGAGTTCTTATGTTCAATATCTTCAAGGAGAAGTAGATCCATTTGAATATATTAATTATAAGTATCTTTTCATGCAGGCTTCTCGCTTTTTCTCTTGGTTACGGTAAACAGTCTACACCGATACATCAAAGAGGTTGTCATGGTTACAGAGATCATACGCGCTACAAAGAAACAAAACCGAGCCTATGAAAACTGTATGAAAAAGAGGGCAGAGGAGGCGGAAACCATAAGAAAAGATATATCTAGGTTGAAAACAGATATTATAAATTTGGAATCTGAATGTAGTATGAAGGAACAAGCAGTACAGTTATTAAGGGCTGAGTCTAGTACACTTAAAGATAGATTAGAAGGTTGTTTAGTGGAATATGATCGCTTGCTAACGTACAACAAAGATCTTAGAGAACAACTTCAAGGTGTAAATGGAAGATCGTCTCACTCGGATGGTATAATATCGGCCTTTTTTAGTTGGGATCGATGGGGTTTGTGACGTTTGTGTAAAAAGTTACCGAGTGGATACTTGTATAAGGTATGTTTTTATGATCAATCGTTTGTTACTTTGTTAAGTTCGTAAGATTGTCTCGTATATGTTTTATGTAAATTATGGTATGACTAAAGCTTTGTATATGAGGGGCGGGTCATTCTTTTTTAGGATCTAAAGCAAACTTTAAAAGTGAGGCATTTTTAGTTAATAAAGAATTGATGTAATATATGACAGGTTCAATATGGAAATTTTAGATTTAAAAAAAATCAACTAGAACAGAAATTAAATTTAGAAGGGCATTGTCTTTATCCACTTTTGTAAAACATATAATATCAAATATGTAAGGTAAAAAGGGCAAATCGGACTCCCGGTGCGTGTACAACTGAAATATGACTGTTTCTGCTTCATTTTCGTTCATTCTCTTTGCCAGTTTCTAAACAATTTTTTATCTTTAAGTGACATTAGTGTAAAAGTAACAGCAGCGGCCTGCTGCATTAACCACTGAGATCCGACTGTTTCTGCTTCATTTTCGTTCATTCCCTTTTCCAGTTTTCTGAACAAATATTTATCTTTAAGCGACATTAATATCATAGGTTTTCGTTGACTATATTTTTAAGGTTATAGCCTATAGGTTTAGTTTTAAACTGAAGAAAACAGAAAACTAGTGTAAGAATCGAAGCATGTTTAACATATATATATGGGTTATGATTCTACTGTGGATTGTCGTTGTACTTGAACTGGAGATCAAGCTAATAAATGATTTTCATCATGTAGAGGTTTCTCTATATTGGGTCCGGTTTGATGAGTACCACCAGCTGCAATTCAGCCCATTAGACTGAGTAATGTGAGGGGGAGGGAGGAGAGAGAGTCAGGACTTGATGTTTGCGAGTGGGGCAAGTGCAACATGACTCGTTTTCGGGGAGGGGGTTAGTTTAATTATTGTGGATACTCTTATGGTTGAATCTTTCCCCCTCTATTTTATGAATGATAACCCCTCTTCCAAAGGCTCCTTTCTCGTTGCAACCTTCCTTCTCCCTCCCCCCCTCTCTCTCTCGCTCTCTCTACACACACACTCTTTGACCTCATACACATGACCACATTATTCAGACATATATGTGCTTATGCACTAGCTCTCTAGATAACCTGACTTAACACTAGAAGGGTGGTCCCGAGGCTACGCCTTCAAGGCCCTTGTAATGAGTTCCTATGACTTTTGCTCTTAACTCAAGCTCGGGAAGATGAGGAACGACTCAAGCGGATCATCAAGACCATCCCGGCTGTTTTGTGATAATGTCTCTGCCTAACCGAGATGTATAAATTTGGTTGGACACTCCGTGTGATACGTCTTTCCGCTTAACCGTAATCAAATGTCTAGCTCCAGCTCAAGGCTCCTTGTGTATGGTTCCACCTAACTAGACCTACTCGCCTAGCTCTGACTAGACGTTTAGCTCCAGTTGGATGATCTTTAGGATACTTGCTGTAGGGTCCTACTTCTAAGAACTGTGGTAAAAATGTGGATTTGCTAGAGATTTAAAACTAAATACGTAGAAATACAAAAGAAAAGGCAATATAAAGCCTTTTATATGGAAAAGTTGATGCTAAAATGTCAAGGTTAAAAGACTAAGAAGAGAAAAGACGAAGATATACTTTAGGACGATCCACCTCGATAGAA
The DNA here is from genome assembly GCF_002127325.2 of Helianthus annuus. Lineage (NCBI taxonomy): Eukaryota > Viridiplantae > Streptophyta > Magnoliopsida > Asterales > Asteraceae > Helianthus > Helianthus annuus. Next base: position 145,825,256 of record NC_035442.2, read on the forward strand.
TTTGTTACTTGACCCAAACACTAAACATTGACTGTTTAGTGTGAAAGTTTGTATACAAAGTTTATACTGAGGGTTGAGATTCAGCTTTGACAAGTTGAAATCTCAAGCTGAACATATAAGATTTAGGGAACTTACTTTTCTCCAGGGTTCATTCATGAAAAGCATATATGCTCATGTTGATTATACAAGTTGCGAGCAGGGGCGGACTTATTAGGAAAGATCGGGTTCCCAGGAACCCATTCGGTTTTTAATTTTTAGTGCAAATATTTATAACAAACTGAAAAGGAACCCATAAGTAAAATATATAGGGAACCCATAAACAAAAAAGCTTTGGTAGTCCACTGGTTAATCCGCATTCTTCTTCTTTTTACACCCGGGTTCGAATCCCGTATGTGACAATTATTAAATTTTTGTTCCATTTTTTTCATACTACAATATACTTCCATCATCACGTACACGTGAAGCTAATTCATGCTCATCACACCCTCTTTCACACTTTATTTTCATCAAGTTTCAACCTTTATAAATAATCTTGAATCTTTAACTAACAGAAGTTGTTAGAATCAATTATTCTCGAAGATATTGTGTTGGTTAATCAAGGGTTGAAGTGGGTATTCTTGAAAGGTTATTGTTGTTCTGCAATGTATGTGAAAGCTGCTAGTGGGTTAGTTGATAAAGTTGAAGTTTTTGTTGGGCTACATTGGCCTAGGGTCTGTTATGGGTGTGGGAGATTTTGTGGGTTGTTGTGTTTGTTGTTGGTTCAGTGGAAAGAGTTTGTGTTTAATTAGAGGGTTTAAGTCAGTTTTCGGATTGGGGACCGTCGCGCTGCTTATTGTTATTTGGAGCTGGTTTCTTAGTTTGACTTCGGTTTCTTGCTTGGTTTATACAGATTACTTTCTAATGACGATTTGCTTTTCATTATTGTATCGTAGTTTTGTTATGTGATTAACCTTACCGGAAATATGTGAACCCAGTGGAAAAAATTCTTGGATCCGCCACTGGTTGCGAGTTTCCTTTAACATATACGATCAAGACAAAGATTTGCTTGAGCTGAAACATTTAATCACTGAGAATCTAAATATTAATATCAGAATAGTAAAGCGGTTTGATATTTACACTTCACTCAGCATTGACAAATCCAAGTTTGATGAATTTCAACAATATCAAGTAATCTAAAGAAGACTATATAGTGACATCTTTTTCACATCGATCAGACCGGATCTTATGCTCGGTCACACTAATGAACTATGAGTACAGAGTGAAATGTCCCTAAACTAAACTACATTAACTAGGATTTTTGTTACATACCAAACAGGAGAACACAACCCAAAAGACTAGTCTGATGGGTGAGAGAGCCCATTTGGTATATAAACCCCACATCAGTTGCCCATACAACCGATGTGGGACAAGTCCCATACCTTGCAATGTTATTAATCCATAACAATTTTCTCTCTGCGAGAGATTTCTCACCGTAAATCTAAATTAATTATGAGGGTTTCATTTGTATATTTGCCACAAACAAATATTTTGTATGCTTCAAGTTCTTGTCAACAAGAATTTTGAATTATAAAATTTCTTCTTTCTTTAATTTGTTCCTCGTTTAGTTTGAGTTATTCATGTATTCGTTTCGTACTCCAATCTCTGCTCGCAAACATATTGCTCCTTCCTTGGTGTTTTCTTAGTTCAGTCGAAGAAAAGAAACTTGTTCGAAACTGGGATGGGGTCTCAATTTCGCTCATTATGGTTAAAGTCATTCCTCTCTTCCTGTTGGTAATCTCCCTTGTCTCTCACCAAGTTACTTCTCATGCATCAACAATTTTCTTCATTCCTATTACTCCATTCTCTTGTCATCATTGATGACTTCGATATCTTGTCTTCTACATCATGCTAAATGCTAATGTGCTTCCTTATTGTTGTTTCCTTTCCTGTTCATGGTTTCTTTCAGTCTTGCATTATTGGTGGTAAGTAACATAATTGTTGACTTCTTTTTTTACTATTATTATTATTATGACTCGCTCGTCATTAAGTTTTCTTAGTTAAGTTGCAGTAGATTTGTTGTCTTCATTTATTTGCATCCACCTCGTCGTGAAATCGTGGTTTCCCTCGATTCATTGTTTATCATGTATGGGTTTGTTTGTTTGAGTCAATATCAAATCGATATCGAACTATCTAATTCTAGTCAATTTTTTTTTTTTATTATAATTCAACTTGAATTCACTTTAAAAATCTTGAATTAATAAAACAATTCGAATAGCATAGTGACTCTTGGGGTGGGATAAAGTTTAGGTACTATTCCCATAAAGGGTTTTTTCCATATTTATTGGGTTTTAGTGATCGAAATTTGTCGTTCAAAAACAAATAAATAAATAAAACAATTCGAATAACACAATAAGCTAGAAACCTATGGGATAGACACTACTTTTTTTACATGAATTTAAAGATTCATGTTTCATTCTGTTTTCTAAACTTAAAAGTCTTTTCTATTCTTTTTACCTAATTTTAAAAAGGAGACAATGTTTCATTGTCTCCCTTCCAAATACCATTTTTTTTTCTAAAAAAAGTTACTCTAATAATTATTTAATATCAATGTATATATTTTATATCTTACGTTTTTTTTTTTAAAAGTTACTTTAATAATTATTTAATATCAATGTATATATTTTAATCTTACAAAATATAAATGCTCATTTTTGTACTTGTATAAAGTAAATGTAAAAAAGATAAAGAATTATTTTGTAGGTGTATTTAGTAAGGTGTGATTTGTTGATAAATTACTGAGGAAATGACGTTTATTCATAGAGTTAAATTAGTAAGGTATGATTTGTTGATAAATTATTGAGAAAATGACATTTATTCATAGAGTTAAATGCTAAAATCGTCCCTAAGGTTTGATCACTTTTGTCACCTTAATCAAAAAATGAAATCTTTTGTAAGTTTTGTTTTCATTTCCACCAAAATCACGAAAAAAGTTAAAATGTATTGTTAACTCATAGACGATTCTGGCAATTCCCAAACCATAGGGGTGATTTTGACAACTTACCCATTTATTCTTTTATTTTTAATTTCCCTTTTTATCAATAAATAAAACAAAACAAAAAAAATATATTAATATAATATATATACACACATGTTTGTATACACACACTTATTTCTTTAGTTTTCTTTTTTACATTTAAAATAAAAAATAATAAACGTACCATAATATATATACATATACACACACATTTATAATTTTATATACCATACACACATTGGCGAAGCCTTATTTTGTAGTGATAATTAAACAAAAAAAATTATGAATTTTTTTAGTGTAAAATATTGGATTTTTTAAGAGCCTGACCCCCACCGATTTGAATTTTAAGAGTCTGGCCCTTATTGAGTTTTCGTTCAAGCTCTGCCACTGTATACAAACACGATACACACTCTTTCTCTTCTATACTTCTCTCTTCTCTACCTCCACCTCCATCACAACCACGACCATTGTCGCCGCCACAACCTCCTCGTCCAACTCGACACTCGTATCTCATCTCCCCTCGTTTGATAATTAGAAAATAGAAGAATAAATGGGAAAGTGCCAGAATCATCCCTGAGGTTTGAGAATTGCCAAAATCATTCATGGGAGTTAACGATACATTTTTTCCAGAATAATTGATTTAGATAGAAATGACAACAAAAATGAAACCTCGGGGGTCTAGTTACAATAAAATTCACTTTTTGACTGACGTGACAAAAGTGACCAAACCTCAGAGACACTTGTGATGACGTTTGACGTACGTAAAATACAACATATAAATTGTATCAAATGCGGCGTAAAATCAACCCTTTTTCGGTACTAATGTTGGAAAAAAGCATGTTTCTTTGTTCCTTTTTAATTTATAGGGTCAAAAGAGCTTAAACGCATAAAAGGTGCAAAATAACAACAAAAACCAACATAAATACAAAGAAGGAGGATTGACACAACTCGCCAAGCCCTCATCCACACCCAAACCAATAAAATAACAAGATCAGAAGCTTTGGCACGGGGCCTTGCCCACCAGGCATGGGCCGTGCTCAGTGGGAATTCTCTGCAGAAGAAAAAGACAGCAACAAAAGACAAATCAGGAGCTCAACACGGGGCCATGCTAAGGTAACACAGGGCGTGGTCAACTCTAGGATTCGCAGAATCTGAGAAAGTACAACAAGTACATTGGCCACGGGCCGTGCCGTTGACACATGGGGCCGTGTTAGTACGAGATCTGAAACTGCATTTAATGAAGAAGAGAGAGAGATTGAAGGCGACGGGGCTGTACCAGGCAGGCACGGGCCATGTTGGATGTCTGATTTTCAGCTATAAATACGGGTGCTTGGTTTCATTCCAATCGATCCCTTGGCAAACCACTTCTCTCACACTTGCCACCACTCCACCACCACTACAACACCATCATCTATCTTCCATCATTTAGAGTGTGTAGTAGTCTCGGGATCCAAGATCGATCGTATGAGTTCTTGTCAAACAAAGGTCATGCTTGGCTAAACTCTTACATCACTTGGTGAAAACAAATCTTTTATGTATTTCCTTTTGATTTCCAATCTTTGGCTCCTTTTTATTTGGGTATGTGTTAATGACTTTAATAACTAGTTTTTTATATTGACAACGAATTTACCTACCATTCTTCATATGTTGTTGATTCACATATTCGTGTCTTTACGGTCTATATAAAGCGCATTAACTACTTGGAAGAGGGTTAGAATGGTGGTTGGGTAATTCTATGTCTCGTTCAGTGTATAGATCCTGCGAGAACTAGATTCAATCTTAGTATTACTTCTCGAGATTGGGCAGGAATGACTACCCCGGAAGTAAGTAAGAAAACGCTTGAACCCCTTATCTATAAACTACTATTAAAACTTTAAACCAACCCTGCGAGGACTGTATCCCTGTTGACTCAGACCAAAGGGTTGAGGGTAACGCTGCCTGGAAGGGGGCCTACCACTTTTCGCATTAATAACTTACTTAATTATCTTTCAATAATCCAACCTTGCAGGACTGTATCCCTGCTGACTCAGACCAATAGGTTGAGGGTAATGCTGCCTGGAAGGGAGCCTACTACTATAACTTAAAAATAATATCTTAAAATGCCCAAAGTGCAGAAATCATTAAAGGATACATAAAAGAGGAGTTGGAGCCAAGTGATTCCTTCGTGTCTATTTGTTTTTCCTTACATTTTATTTTTGCTTTTTAGTTTATCTTTTTACAGCTTTAAAACCTTTTCATCAAAATTTGGTTAGTTTAGACTTTAACGATAAGCTGGTATTAAAAGCTCTTGTGTCCTTGGACGACCTCGGTATCTTGCCATCACTATACTACGTCTGCGATGAGTGCACTTGCCCTAACGTGTGTGTTGAGGGATAGCATTATATCGTGTTTTATAAATGTAAAACTTGAATTGGCGAGTAAATAGAGCTAAAATATATCTAAAAAAATATACCTACAAATATACCTACACCCGCGTACGTAAAGTTTTTGGCGCCATTGCCGGGGACACAAGGATTTTGAGAAAGCTTAAAATTAGCGGCCTAATCAAATTATAACATTTTTCAAAACTGCGCGCCCATTTTCAAAACTTTTTTCTCTTTACAGTAGGTTTAACACAAGGCCGTGTTACTGGGACACGCCCCGTGCTGCAATTTTTCTTAAAAACTTTTTCAAACGCCCAGATACAGATCTGCCCACGGGGCCGTGCCAGTTCAGCACGGGGTCGTGGTCAACAATCTGTTAAATTTTAATCTTCTGTTTTCTGATCCCGAGGCTCGTTATTCTTCCGGGTATCTTCCAATACAATGGATTACTACTCAGAAGACTACACCTACTATATTGAGGATGATTATGAGGAACCTTATTGTACCATTTGCGATGAATCCCATTCGGTACAACATTGTGACCTTTTAAAACAATCAACCTCATACACCACGCCAAGTTCTTCGTACACCACTGATGAAGAACCAAGGTTTGAGCTCCCAAAGTTAAGCATTGACTGGGATGCCAATCCGTTTGAAACCTACGACACTCCACCAATAATTAATCCCGAAGCCGAAAGCCTAATACAAAGTCTCAAAAATCTAGAACTCTTAATTAAGAGATCTCGTGAAAAGGAAGAGGCAGTTTGTACTAAAGAGGTAATAGTCGAAGAGGTAAAAATAAAAGAGCAACAAAACGAAAAACTCACGCATAAACAAAACCAGGAAGAAGGTAAGTTTAAAACTAACGATTTTAAATTAGAATAAAATTTTCAAGAAATTCACGTTTTAGAACCTTCTTTTGAAAATCATTGTTTGGTATCTTTTCATGCCAAGTTTTTAAAAGAGTTAAACATTACTACTAAAATCGAAGAGTTAGTAAGCATCACGTTAACAAATGATCAAACTTCGCTAATAAAAGATGAATACCATGAACTAAACATAAAACCAGTACCATGTTTTTTTCAAAACATCTTTGTTAGTAACGTGCTAATTGATAAGGATCTTTGTGTCAACATAATGCCAAACTATATTTCCGAAAAAATCGGTACTAGTGATTTTTCTCCTATTAAAATTCCTATTTTGCTCACTAATCGAAAAACAATTAACGCCACGGGAATGCTTGAGGATGTCTTAATTCAAACAGGTCAAGCGGTAGTACCAACCGACTTTATCATCCTAGATGATACCCCCCCCCCCTCGTGTTGGGACAACCATTTATAAAATCCCATCAAACCTTGACCCAACGGAAGCAAAACAACCTACCACTTCAATTAGGGGCCGACAAAAGGTACGTCGATCTTGACCAATCAATGAAATACCCAATTTGCAATGACGACCCCCTAATTGAAGATGAAGCGGAGCCACCCGATACGAAAGAAATAGAAGAACAATTCATCAAAGAGGAAGACGCCATCGAACACACCTTTTCGGCCATTGATCTTAATGAAGAAGAAAATAAGCATTCTCTTGAAGACCCACCGCCACTTGAACTCAAGGAACTACCAAAAGGTCTAGAATACGCATTCTTGGACGAACATCGTAAGCCCCCCGTCATCATTTCTTCTAAACTAACACTTTTTGAAAAAGAAAAATTAATAAAACTTTTGAAAAAACATAAAAACACAATCGCAAGGAGGCTCATGGATATCAAAGGCATCAATCCTTCCATGTGCACTCATAAAAGTTTAATGGAAGATGACTACAAAACGGTAATAAAATCACAAAGTAGAGTAAATCCAAACGTGCAAGAAGTGGTTAAATATGAAGTCATCAAGCTACTAGACGCCAGGCATATCTATCCTATCTCTGATAGCCCATGGGTAAGCCCGTCCAAGTTGTACCAAAGAAAGGAGGTATGCCGGTAATAACTAATGATAAAAAATGAACTTATACCAATGAGAACCGTCACCGGATGGAGGGTTTGTATCGACTATCGCAAATTAAACGAAGCAACAAGGAAAGACCACTTTCCTTTACCATTCATCGACCAAATGTTAGAAAGACTATCTGGTTATAAATTCTATTGTTTTCTCGATAGTTTCTCCGGGTATTTTCAAATTCTCATAGCACCGAAGGATCAAGAAAAAACAACTTTTACATGTCCCTACGGAACTTTCGCTTATCGACGCATGCCTTTTGGTCTATGCAATGCCCCCGCTACGTTTCAACGTTGCATGGTGGCTATCTTCCATGACATGATAGAAAAAACCATGGAAGTTTTCATGGATGATTTTTCTATCTTTGGAGATACATTTGACCAATGCCTCCATAACCTGGAGCGAATGCTATCCCGATGTGAGTAAACTAACATCGCCCTTAATTGGGAAAAATGCCTTTTCATGGTAACTGAAAGAATAGTACTCGGTCGAAAAATCTTAAACGAAGAAATGGAAGTAGATCGGGCAAAAATAGACATTATTTCCCGATTACCTCCACCGTCCTCGATCCGTTCGAGCCATTCGAAGTTTCCTTGGACATGCCGGATTTTTTAGGCGATTTATCAAAGACTTTTCGAAAATCTCTAGACCTCTAACAAAATTACTTGAAAAAGATGCACCATTCATCTTCGACAAGGAATGCAATAAAACTTTTCTTACCCTAAAAGAAAAGCTAGTCAATGCACCAATCATGATAGCACCCGATTGCAAACTACCTTTTGAAATCATGTGCGACGCAAGCGACTTTGCAGTTGGAGCCGTCTTTGGATAACGAAAAGAAAAAGACTTTCACCCAATATACTATGCAAGTAGAACTCTTAACGATGCTCAATAAAATTATACGACAACCAAAAAAGAGTTACTAGCCGTAGTATTTGCTTTTGATAAATTTCGTTCCTATCTTGTTCTTTCTAAAACAATAGTCTACACGGATCATGTTGCCATTCGATACCTCTTCAAAAAACAAGATGCCAAACCACGTTTGATTCGGTGGATTCTTCTCCTCCAAGAATTTGACATTGAAAAAAAGATAAACGAGGAGCCAAAAACACTGCCGCCAATCATCTATCTCGCTTAGAAGATCTCGCTTTGGAGCTAACTCGGGAAGAACTCATCAATAAAAAGTTCCCCACCGAATCTGTGGAGATGGTAGAATATCAAGAAGAACCATGGTACGCCGACTATGCTAACTACCTCCCTGTAGCATTCTAGTCTAAGGTTGGTCACATCAACAAAGAAGAAAATTCTTTCCCTATGTAAAACCCTATTTTTGGGAAGACCCATATCTTTTTAAAATATGTGCCGATCAACTCATCCAAAGATGCGTCCATTGTCAAGAAGCAAGAAAAATTCTTCGCCATTGTCATGAAGGATCGTATGGAGGATATCATGGAGTCACAAGCACCGCCCAAAAGGTACTCGATTCAAGATTTTATTGGCCAACCATCCATAAGGATGCATACCATCTAATTAACATGTGATGCGTGCCAACGAACAGGTAATATCTCATCAAGAAACGAAGTGCCTCAAAATGGCATTCTTATTTGTGAAATTTGTGATGTTCGGTGTATGGATTTTATGGGACCTTTCCCACCGTCAAAAAGTAACAAATACATTCTTGTAGCGGTAGATTACGTGTCCAAATGGGCCGAGGCTGAAGCTCTTCCAACAAACGATGGGAGAGTTGTGGTAAAATTCTTAAAATGATTATTTTCTCGTTTCGGTACTCCAAAAGCACTCATTAGTGATAGAGGAACACATTTTTGCAATCAACAATTAAATAAAATTTTAACAAAATATGGGGTCTATCACCTTCTTTCAACCGCCTACCGTGCTCAAACCAACGGTTAAGCCGAAGTAACAAATCGAGGGCTAAAAAGAATCTTAGAAAAAACCGTATGTCAAAATAAAAAAGATTGAGCGGGAAAACTAGACGATGCTTTATGGGCCTTCCGAACCGCCTACAAAACACCAATAGGCACCACCCCATATAAGCTCGTCTATGGAAAAAATTGTCACCTCCCAGTAGAAATTGCTCACAAGGCCTACTGGGCGTTAAAAAACGTAAACCTAGACCAAGAAGCTGCCAGTAAAAATCGATTCTATCAGTTAAACGAATTAGATAATTGAGAAATCAAGCATACTCTAACTCCGAAATTTATAAGGAACACATGAAAAATATACATGATAAAATAAGCAAACCTAAAGAATTTCAGGAGGGGGATCAAGTGCTATTGTTTAATTCAAGGCTTCGATTATTTCTGGGAAAACTTAAGTCAAGGTGGACGGGACCTTTTTCCATCACCCAAATCTTTTCACATGAAGCAGTAGAAATTAAGCCTCCAAACGGAGAACCTTTCAAGGTAAACGGACAAAGTCTTAAGATTTACCGAGGCTTCATTGAGGATGAGGAAGTTGAAATGGATCTTCAAGAGGTAGATATGTGATCGGAAAACAATCAAATGTTAATTGTAAATATGCATATTTTTCTTTTTAATCATCTTATAGGAGCAATGGGGAAACTTCATCCTTGAAGGTTTGACGAGAAACAGGTAAGTACAAAAGGAACCATAGAAAAACGGTCACACACACGTGCACGAATAAAAAAAATAAGGCTACTGGCACTTTGAACACGGGGTCATGCCCACCTGACATGCCCCCGTGCCCAAACGCGCAGATACATAATTTTTAACAAAACACGGCACAGGGCCATGCTGCATCAGCATGGGGCCGTGGCCGACGTGCAAACAGACTATAAAAGGCACTGTCTTCACTTTTTCCACAGAAAACACGACCCGTTTCTCTGGAGACTCCGGTTCCTGACCATTTTCTGCCAGATTTCAACGATCGACCGACCATATCCGACTACAAGGTATGATTCTAACATCATAGTTAGTTAGTTTAACGACGTGCATGTAGTGTAGCACCAAAGATTTGGGTTTAATCTAGGTTTCTTGAACAAGACCCATGCCAGTCTCGAATTTTTGTTTAGATCTTGTCAGTAGTAGTTAGCACTAGTGTTTTGGGAAGTAAATAACGGAATGTTGTTGGGGAAATCTGATTGTTCAAACAGTTATGCTCAAACCCTTGTTCTTGACCGAAAAAACTTAAAATTGAAAGGGTAAACAAGTGTTTATGCAAAATTGATAGTTGGGGTTTGATTTTCGGGGTAAACCGCACCTAATGGACCAAAAAATTTGATTTTTTCGAAGCCGGCTCGAAAACCTTAATTTTTGAAGAAACGAACAATTTGACACGGGGATGTGGCCAATTAAGACCCCAGACACGGGGCCGTGTCCAGACCACCTGATTTCAAATTTTTGCATAATTTTCAATGTATCAACTGTTTTACTGGTACTTTCTTGCAGGGATGGCGCCGCACAAGTTACTGTAACACCCCGGAAATATAAAACTTTATATTAGAATTATAAAGTTTAAATAAACGAGAATTAATTAACTAGGAATTTATAACCTAGTTAACTACAAGTCTAAAAATAACTTACAATGGGGTTAAAACAACAAAACGTTATGTTAAATAAATTGAGGGCCAATATTGTCAAAAACTTGAACTTAAATTACTAAAATAGTAAAAACAAAACCAAACACCCCATACTTGAGGTGTCTGGTCGATCAACAAGCAGAGGGCGACAAGGGGTTCTCCACCCAAACCCTAGTTCACAAGAAAAACCACAAATTGAAGGCCTAAATCAACTAGAAATCGAAATCTGAGCATAGAATCGTGATCACCTCGTCAAAGGGATCATAAGGTATGTCAAATTAGGTTGTTTTGATTCAACCTAAATTTCTTGCATATGATTGAAATTGAATGTTGAGCTTAATTATGTGTTATAAACATGAAATTAGAAGTGATATGAGATTTAGGGACAAACCCTAGACGATTTCTTGTCAAAATCTTGCATGATACTAGTATGGATCAAAATCACTATAGAGGGTGGTTAATATGTTGGTAGAACTTGATAAACACTAGGATTAAGACTCTTGTCTAGTGTAAATTGGAATTTTGAGATAATCCCTAAAATTATTGATGTTAAAAATATGTGTATGTTGTCAAATTGAAGTTAATTTGGATGATAATTTCAAGTCATGAAATTGGTTTAGATCATGTAGAAATTTGACCCGCTAGGTGTTTGATGAAACGCCTAAATTAGGGTTAAAATGTTAAAGGTTGGGTAAAACGCAGATTAGAATATGTTAGGAAAATGATGCGTTAAAGCTTAAGAAAGAGTTCTAAACTTGTTATGAATTGAACTCTTTAGGCAAGGAATCCGGAACGTCGAGCGGACACGCCGGAGAGGATACACGTGGAAAAGGAGTGCTTTAAAGGTACGTAACTTTAGTCTCGTTGAATTGTGCATATTTGTTGAGTTTAATGTATAGATAGAATCGAAGCGTGAAGGATGCGTTTGATGCATTCTAAAGTGGCGTAGTTCACTCGAACATCAAACGGGTCAAAATAAAGACTTGGGATTGGGTTTGACTTGTTAATAAAGTGATGGTTTCACTAGATAGTCAAACGGGTTGAATAGGTGTTATAAGAGGAATCACGATAATAGTGACCATGATTGTACTTGAATAAATATAGTTAAATTGATAAAGAACCGTTTGGTAGGCATCACATTGGAGGATTTTCCATAAGATGTGCCAACGGGTCGAATAACAGTGTAAATTGTAGGATTGGTGTCCAATTACTTAGCAAAAATGACATCAAGTACAAAAGCATTAAGCCATGGAATTTGGTAAGGAAATGCGAGTGGTGCTAAGCCCCGGATGTTGGGTGAAAACGCCTCAAGGATTGCTATTATACGGTAGTAAAGTTGTGTAAATATAGTGGTCGAATATCTAAATAGAGCTTTTAGTGACTAAGACTGTAAACCAAATTTTCGGGGTAACAATTATGGTAGACACGTCGGTAATTTAAATACGGTCGTGTAGGAAAAAGAATCACTAAAAACGGACTTACGGATCTTAAGTTATGACGATTTTAAGTTGGGACTGATTATACTTGGAGCTGGGAATGTACATCAACAGCTGAGCAAACATTCTGTGAAAAACAGGGCTAGGCGTGACGCCAAGGCCCTTGGCGTCACGCGACGCCCCCTTAATCCGTGAAAATTTTATTTTTTGATTGTTTGATCCTTGGAACTTGTTTAAATCCATTGTAGCTTTATCAAAACTAACATTTGTGGTGGTTTTGATCTTAGGTGATGTTGGAACTAACCGGAAGATGATCGAGCTAGCTTTTGAAGAACCGAACACTAATTACAAGCTTCCGCAATGTTTTAAACTTTATTAGATTATGGTTATGGGTTGTAAACAAATTGTTAAACAAATTTTGGATGTTTTAATTTAGTCGTTAGTCGACTTAGGCTTTTGCTACAAATGAACCATGTTCATGGAATCCAAGTTAACTATTCATCTTTTATCTAAAATGGATTGAACTATTATTAAATTCAAGTAAATTAGACGGGTGTTACAAGTTGGTAATCAGAGCTTCAGGTTTTCAACAAAGTATTCAGTTCAAGCTCGATCGATCTTCCGGTAAGAATTAACTTATTATGTTAACAAATTACGTCTTATGTAAGAATGAGAAAGGAATTGAAGTGCATGGGAAGAGCGTGTTAACACACTCAAACCCGGAAAGTGCACCAAATGTGAACGGTTAAAGCAAGTTGAGAACTTGGCTAAACCGAAACAAAAGAAGCAATGTTATAAATGAAATGTTTAACGTTTAAATGTAAACATTTCAGTTTTAAAGATGACGGATATGGGAAATGACGAAGCGGTGCCAAGAGTCACTAAGCAAATGAGAGAAGTGATTGCCGAGGAAGTAGGAAAGGCAATCGAAAATAGCTTATCCGGTTTTATTGATAAGATTCAGAATACGGTACTATTAGTTGTTGATGGGAGAATCAAGAAATTGGAAGATGATGCTAATGTAGCCAAGGAAAAAGCTGTAGAACGCAAGGGCAGCTCGTACAAAGAGTTTATGGCATGTAAACGCCACTATATCACGGAGAGGTGGATCCGATAGTATGCCAGATATGGTTAAGTGATATTGAAGGGGTATTCGAGAGAACCCACTGTGATACAAGTGACTTCGTAGCCTATGGCACGGGTCAGCTGAGAGGTCAAGCAAAAGACTGGTGGGATAATAAGAAAAAGGAAATTGGAAGTGAAGCGGCAAAAGCAATGACATGGGAGGAGTTTAAGGTGCCATTCCTCAAACATCACAGTCCCAAAGCGGTTATCAATCGAATCAAAGAGGAGTTTATTCAGCTTAGACAGAAAGGCGAATCTATAGATAAGATCACGGGAACCTTTCTTGACAAACTGAGATTTTGCGATGAATTGGTGACCTCCGAAGAACAGAAGGTGTATTATTATTATAACATGCTAAGCACAGAGTATCGGGAGTTCATGACTCCCTCAAAATATGAGACCCTCACTGAAATTATCAATACCGCTCGAGAAAGAGAAATAGAGCTAAAGAAACAAATTGAAAGGGGTGAAAGAAGGGCGCAAGAGGTTAATCCAAGCCCTACGAAAAAGGCACGCACGATTGACTCATCGAAGAAGCAAGAAGGAAAGAGCAGTACGCCAAGTTGTAACGTATGCGGGAAAGGGCACAAGGGTGAGTGCCGGTTTTAGGACAAGCCGTGTCCTATTTGTGGGAAGACAGGGCACACGGCTGCGTTGTGCCCGGGAAAGTGTCGGTGTGCTACAAATGTTATCAGCCGGGTCACAAGAAGTCTGAGTGCCCGGAGTTGGTCGGAAAGAAGGATGACAAGAGCACACACACAGAGGCACCAAAAGCAAAAGCAAGATCCTTCCAGCTAACAGCAGTGGAGGCGAAAACGGAGCCCGATGTGGTCTCAGGTATATTTGCCATAAATTCAATTCCTACACATGTGTTATTTGATACGGGTGCGAATAAATCCTTTATTTCACATGGACTTATTCGACATCCTTCCTTTGTACTAACGAAATTACCTATGCCATTAGAGGTAGAAATAGGCGATAACAAAAATTCCTTGTGTGTGATATATGTCGAGATTGCAAGATAAGCATAAACAATGAGGAATATCCAATAGACTTGATTCCTATGTCAATGGGAGAATTCCAAGTAGTGGTCGGGATGGATTGGCTATCCCGACACCACGCAAAATTCGTATGTTCCCGCAAGGAGATAAAAAATAACATCTCCAAGTGGGAAATCGGTTACCATATATGGCGAGAAAGGGGGTAAACCCGTTATGTGCTCAATGCTAAAAGCTCACAAGCTCATGAGGCACGGTTGTAGGGCATTCATGATATACGCAAACGAACCAGACAAGGGATCACTAAGGATTGAAGACGTACCGGTGGTACGCGAATATGCCGACGTGTTTCCGGAAGACCTACCGGGAATACCGCCTGAACAGGAGGTAGAGTTCGGAATCGAATTGATTCCGGGCGCGAAACCCGTGGCCAAGGCGCCGTATCGGCTCGCACCCTCAGAATTGCAAGAATTAATGTCTCAAATTCAAGATCTCCTCGACAAAGGGTTTATTCGCCCAAGTGTGTCTCCGTGGGGCGCACCAGTGCTGTTTGTGAAGAAAAAGGATGGGAGTATGCGTATGTGTATCGATTACCGGGAGTTAAATAAACTCACGGTGAAAAATCGATATCCACTCCCAAGAATTGATGACTTACCAATTGCAAGGCGCAAGTTGGTTTTCCAAGATCGACCTTAGGTCGGGATATCATCAGTTGAGAGTCAGGGAGGAAGATATACCGAAGACGGCTTTCCGTACGCGGTACGGACACTACGAGTTCCTTGTGATGTCCTTTGGGTTAACAAATGCACCCGCAGCTTTCATGGATCTCAAGAACCGGGTTTGCAAGTCTATGCTAGATAAGTCGGTGATAGTATTTATTGACGACATTCTAATATACTCAAAGGATGAAGCGGAACATACAAGACATTTGCGTGAGGTATTGGGGACACTCAGAAAAGAAAAACTGCATGCAAAGTTTTCGAAATGTGCCTTTTGGTTACGAGAGGTACAATTTCTCAGGCACGTCATTAATGCAAACGGGGTGTTAGTAGACCCGTCGAAAATAGAAGCCGTGGCGAGATGGAACCCACCGAAGAATCCTTCGGAAATCAGAAGCTTTTTGGGGCTTGCGGGTTATTACCGGAGATTCATACAGGATTTCTCCAGAATCGCTATGCCATTAACCAAACTAACCCGCAAAGAAGAAAAGTTTATTTGGGGCGAGGATCAAGAAAGGGCGTTTCAAACGCTTAAGGAAAAACTGACTCAAGCACCGGTATTATCATTACCGGATGGAACGGACGATATGGTAGTTTACTCGGATGCCTCGCATTCGGGGCTTGGTTGTGTTTTGATGCAACGAGGCAAGGTTATAGCCTATGCCTCAAGGCAGCTGAAGACTCATGAAAAGAAATATCCTACACATGACCTCGAGTTAGCGGCAGTGGTGTTCGCCTTGAAAATATGGAGGCATTATTTGTATGGGGTAAAGTGCACTATCTTTACCGACCACAAAAGCTTGAAGTATTTCTTCGATCAGAAGGAATTAAATATGAGGTAGAGGCGGTGGTTAGAGACTGTCAAGGACTTCGATTGTGATATACATTACCACCCCGGGAAGGCTAATGTGGTGGCGGACGCGTTGAGTCGAAAGACGGACTATACGCCTATTCGAGTCCGATCGATGCAACTAATTGTGACATCGGGATTACTTGACCAAATCCGAAAATCTCAAATCGAAGCAATAAAGGAAGAGAATGTGAAAAAGGAAAGAATAGTAGGGCAGTTAAAAGATTTGGAGGACGGTAACCAAGGATTTAAAACTCGATTTGGGAGAATTTGGGTTCCAAATACATGTGGAACCAAGGCATTTTTACTGACGAGGCCCATAAATCTCGTTATTCGATACATCCGGGGGCGACCAAGATGTATAATGATTTAAAGCAAAATTATTGGTGGCCCGGAATGAAGAAAGATATTGTAAAATATGTGGAGAAGTGTTTGACCTGTTTGCAAGTCAAGGCAGAGCACCAGCAACCATATGGTAAGCTGCAACCATTGGACATCCCGGTTTGGAAATGGGAGCAAATTAAAATGGACTTGTTGACCAAACTACCCAAAACCAGCCGTGGTTTTGATGCTATATGGGTGGTTGTGGATAGATTAACTAAAAGTGCACATTTCATTCTGATTCGTGAAACTTATACATCAGAAAAGATGTCAGAAGTGTATACAAATGAGACTGTGGCACGTCACGAGGTACCGATATCCATTGTGTCCGACAGAGATACTCGGTTTACTTCGCAATTTTGGCGTGGCTTCCAAGAGCAAATGGGAACTAAGCAGTTGATTAGCACTGCTTACCATCCCCAAACGGATGGGCAAAGTGAAAGAACAATACAAACGTTGGAAGATATATTACGTGCTTGCATTATCGACTTTGGGGGCAGTTGGGATGTCCATCTACCCTTGGTCGAATTCTCATATAACAATAACTATCACGCGAGTATTAAAATGGCCCCATACGAGATGTTATATGGTAGAAAGTGCCGAACCCCAGTTTGTTGGGGAGAAGTTGGTCCGGGAGGACTAGCTCAGACTGATATAATCCGAGCTACGAATCAGAAAATCGACTTGGTCCGCACTCATTTAAAAGCAGCTCAGGATCGACAAAAATCGTATGCGGATAAACGAAGAAGGCCAATAGAATTTCAAGTGGGCGATAAGGTAATGTTGAAAGTATCTTCGTGGAAGGGGATAATTCGGTTTAGAAAAAGGGGAAAATTGAGCCAAAGATTTATTGGGCCATTCGAAATCGTTGAACGGGTTGGTAAGGTAGCATACCGTCTCGAGCTGGCTGAGGAGTTGAGTGGAATACATAGTACATTCCACGTGTCACATCTCTGAAAATGTTTAGCAGACGAAACTACTCGTATCCACTACGATGATATCGAGGTGGATAACAGTCTTAACTATGCGGTGAAGCCAATTGCAATTTTAGATCGTAAAGTGAAGAGTTTGAGAAACAAAAAGATTAACCAAGTGAAGGTTAAGTGGGAACACAGAAAGGGTGCGGATACCACATGGGAATCCGAATAAGAAATGCAACGGCTCTACCCTACATTATTTGGTACGTAATCCGGTTTCGGGGACGAAACCCTTTTAAGGGGGGTGGACTTGTAACACCCCGGAAATATAAAACTTTATATTAGAATTATAAAGTTTAAATAAACGAGAATTAATTAACTAGGAATTTATAACCTAGTTAACTACAAATCTAAAAATAACTTACAATGGGGTTAAAACAACAAAACGTTATGTTAAATAAATTGAGGGGCCAATATTGTCAAAAACTTGAACTTAAATTACTAAAATAGTAAAAACAAAACCAAACACCCCATACTTGAGGTGTCTGGTCGATCAACAAGCAGAGGGCGACAAGGGGTTCTCCACCCAAACCCTAGTTCACAAGAAAAACCACAAATTGAAGGCCTTGATGTCTGTCGTTAGTGACATGCAAAAACCTATTTAAACTATTAGTATAGAATAAGCAGGGTATCGAACCAAGGGAGGACTGTGGAAAGTGTCATAATGAAAAGAATTGATTAACTATTACTGAATGAGAAAATCGGTTTGTTTGATTTGAGAAATAGTTAAATTAACGAATAAAAATTGTGTTTTAAATCAATGAGGAGAAAGATGGTTCCTCCAGATTTCAGGTTTTGCAGCTAGATTCAGTTATGTGTTTAATCGAAACACTTACATAGACATAAGTGTTGAATCTAATTAACCAGTTGTGATAACCAACGACTAAGTACTCCGGTCAATACATAACGGTAGGTTATCAAATGATTATCAATTACAATTACAAACCCTAACCCCATGTCAAATATATCCCACTTACTAGAACTCTCGGGAACTGAATGCTTAGAAATTAAGGTTTAAATAAATGCAATTGTTTACAACCAACGAATCAAATCAAAGGTGAAAAGCATCGAATGCTTAGATCACCGAGTTATACGATTGTCACAAACACATAAAATTATCCAACTTACAAAACCCTCCATCCGGAGGAAACCACGAAAAGTTTAGCCGCTCATCTCACACGAAGAATCTTCAAAAACTTGGGTACTAATTAAATCTACCATCTTCATAATATAATATATATGAAAAGATAATAGAATTAATAAAACCCTCCCTCGATCTCGTCTCCCAATCTTGTATATATGGCCGATCGATGTGATGATGATGTTTTTTTTCTTTTTTTTTCAAAGTCTTGCCGCCAAACTGATGATGATGTACTATGATGTTGTCAACTAAAGATGATGATTATGCTTTTTCTCCAAGTGGCGGCTGCCAAGAGATATCCTCCACCCCCAAAAGAAAACCCATATAAATTGATGATGATGAGAGAGTGGACTTCGTGTGATCGGATCCCTCCAAAAGTCGACCCAATAAATCCTTCACGTGATTACTGTCTCTCTCGACTAAGAAGTCAGCCCACAACATTTAATTCTCTCCTCTTGTTCACGTGTGATGTTGGCCCAATCAAGTTTGCGAGCCAAATTCCTTTGTCCAAGATGTGCCGCCAAAAGAGTCCCTAGATGTGCCGTGTATTAATGTTCACCTCCAATATGGCGGCCCACTATGAAAGTGTTGATGATGTTTATTTGACCAAACCCTCTAGTGCACGTAATTTCCACCAAAAGTGATTGATGTTGTTGACCCATGAATAAAAACCTTAAAAGCCTCACAAGTCTGCGCCTTGAAGTGTGTGTATTGTTGATTTGATTTCTAAACCAAAGTCACGTGAATGAGTTATGCCAATATTGTAATGATGATATTTTTGTGGAAGAGTCCAAAGGTCCCACATAATATTCCCATCAGCTTCTCATTTGATATAAGGTTTTCAAAGTATTTCAATATATCTCCCACTATATGCATCCAAGTGTAATAGGTCCTCCTTTCAATCCTTCGAAGAATCACGTATGCACTTTGTTCCTTTCTAAACCGTAGCCTACGGTTTTAAGACCGTAGGTCACGGTCACAACTTACTGTTTCTTTGTTTCATTTACCCATGTAAACCGTAAGTTACATTTGATGTCTGTAAGCTACCTTCACATGGCTGCTAACACCTTTTATCCAACATCGATCAACCGTAGGCTACTGTTGAACAGCCGCAGCCTACGTCGCACATATTCAGCCATATTCTTCACACACATACACTTCCATCAATTGACAATTAGCCCCCTAGACTTCATCCACTTCCGTATCTTGTGCTTCGAAGTTGTTTTATCACCCGCAACAAGTCCCAGTCAATGTAATTCACTCGGCTATTATCCCCGGCCGTTCCGCTTCATCATCAAACATCATAACTTCACCGAATTACACGATTAATCTGTAAAACCACAAACTCTCGTAGTTAACACATTCGAGGTGAATAATCACGTAAAATGCATTAAAACATGTAATATAATACACATTAACACTCGGGTTTCACACTCTCCATCACATCCCCACACTTATCGTTGATTGTCCTCAAGCAACTGTTACAAACATTATTCACCTTATTAACAAATCACCATTAAATCCCTTACCGAATTAACAATTTAAGATCTCAAGTCATACCCTCCCATAGACTGACACAATCGAGATTGACAATCTGACAGATATATGATACTCACTTAAAACAGCTTAAGACTTTCCTAACTAAAACTAGCATGCTTATATTACTACACACATGTCACATGCCCCTCACAATGATCACTCCTCTCGGTTTAATCAAGACTAGCGTGTAATGTGCTAGTATATAATTCGCTCAAAACCAAATATGCTACTTTGCAATCATAAGCTTGTATAGCAATCACACCTCCACCGTATCAAATAACGTAACACATATCAAAAGGACTTTCGGGTTTTGGGTTATGGGTAAAGGTAAGGTAATATTTTTGGATTTTTTTTATAGCGAACACAAAAGAATACCAAACCATGACAACTTATTCACAATGATACCAACACTTTGGGTTAATTTCAACCCATTTATTTAACACGAACATAATAATGATTTTTTTTTCTTTTTCTTTCTTTTTTTTCTCTTTTTTTTCTTTTTTTTCATTTTTATTATTTTTTCTTTTTCAATAAATATATAAAATATAATTGTCTTTCATGGTTGGTAGTCAAACGGGTCAAACGAGGTGTAACAAACGAAGGGCAAAAGGCTCAACATGGTTAACTAAGGTGGGTGGAATCAACATATAACACAATGAATGAATCCTAATGCCTTTATCATGTATATGCATACGCTAAACCACAGTCTCAGCATGTATCAAACCACACAAGTTCTAACACAAAGCAACATATGGCCTACACTCAACAATTGAACATTTAGTGCAAATTCAACTAACAATAAGTAGGCTCAAATATCTCACCGAACAAAAGGAAATTGGGTTGCCGACACGTAGCATGTGTAATTCCTAAAGCATGTTACCCCTAGTTAGGCATCTCTTATCAACTATTCTCTAAAAATTGTCAGAAACACTCTCATGAAACTTAAAGGGACAACCATGACTAGGGATCTAAGTTAGTTTAATATCAGTAGGAACCCTTTAGCGATTGAAAATGTTGGTTTTCATGTAGTTCAAGCATACTTGAGACAAAAATTTTTAAAATTTTTCAATTTTTTCCAATTCCAACCAATTCAAGCATTTAAGATCAACAATCTTACCAACCCTTTCTCGAGTTACCACATCCCCACACTTGGGATACATTCTCCTCAATGTATGGTGCAATTTATAATCTAAACTCGAGAAATACCACCAGCGAACTATGAACGGCTAATAACCAACTCGACTCAACACACGAAAACCACTCCCAACACAAAAATTTCACTCCACCAAGTACACAAAAACAAATAAAACACATGATAGATAAACACATGCACCTGATCAGAAAACAAGTGAGTGTTTGTAGTGGTGTAGCTGCTGCGATCTAACCGGAACATACGCCCTTCATAGATTCTTTGAGATCTTATCGGAGATGTTGCCAAACATCCCCACACTTTATTCCTTGAATCCGTGAAGATGGAACATAGAAACCTGTCAAAACACAAACACACCAAAACGAAACCAAACCAAAATACAATACAATACAATACTCTACATCCTCGGGCTGCCTCCCGAGAGCGCTAAGTTTTAGGTCTTCAGCCAGACCGTACCTGATATGCGTTATGGTGGTTGAATCGAACACTTTCCTACCGAGTTCCCAATGTAGACTCGATAGTTAACAAACCACATCAAGCTTTGTTTAACGATGTGCGGCATGCTCTATAAGAATGATATGCTATTGTGAGCCCATTGCTTGATAAATTGCCCGATGTCTTGCAAACCCACCTTTCGACTCCTAAACCTTGAGCGATCATCCCTAGCTTTGTTGGTTGTCGTAACCAATATGGAAGGAGGATCAAGATATACTTCGATAACCTCAGTTTGTGGTCCTGTGCGAAGCGCTAAGTCTTTATTTAGGTTAAAGCATTCAACTTCATGTGTCAAAGCACTTATAACTTCTTCTTTCACTTTATTCTCAGAAACAAAATTTTTCATGTGTGGTTCTTCATCAACTGAGGAAATCATTGTGGTATTAGTCTCCACAACCTCCTCACCATCTTGAAAACGGTTTTTGATATCATCGGGTAATAGTGAGATGGACTCTTCTACTCGTATCTTCGTAGATAATACATCACACTTCATGCTCAAATAGTCAATTCGTTGTTGCTTTGAAAGGCTGGATGCTGATAATAATTCATCGATCTTGGATAACATCGATTCCGCCTGAGCAAGTTGTTCATTCTCCTTCATCTCTATACGTGCATCCCCACACTTATTTCGTGGAATGTCTTCTTTCACCTCATCACTTTCAACAATTTTCTCCACATCTGACCGTTCAACAATTGAGAGAATCACCAGTGTGGTATTAACCTCCACAACCTCATCCCTTACTTGATAATGAGACATCTGTAGAGACACCCATCTATCCCTGGCTTGGCGTTTTTCCCTTTGAGTCATTCTTGGCCCATCATCCTTCACTTCAGCCATCAAAAGATCATACTTCGTAATCCACATCTCCAACTGGTCCTCTCTTGACAAGTCAGGTTTCGCCAATTCCTTTTAATGTATGCCAGCTCTCTTTGTCTCATATATTCCATAAGACTTCTAAATTGGGGTGATTGATAATAACTATGTGACTGGGGTGCACATTCAGACTCACCCTGATCAACTGGATACTGGTATGATAGGCATCCTGATAGTGTACAGGATGGTCTTCATAAGAAAATTGAGAGTATTCACCATAACAATCGTCATACTCCTCTTGGAAACTCACGCTTTGTACCATCCCTGGATCATAGCTACTCTCATACCATGTCTGCTCATCATAACAATAATTCGTATCCGATTGGTAATCATATGCAACTCGCTGCGAATCAGAGTAAGAATAGTATGGGTGGACATGATCATCAGAATAAAAATCCAACTCATTTGCTCTCCTCTGTTCTTCTTCACACAATTTCCGGAACACAGGACAATCATCACGCGTGTGACACGGACTATCACAACCTCGGCATGACCAGTAAGCACTTTCCATAATAAGATCTGCAATGAATCTGCACAGACAAAACTAGTATACACAAGGTAAAAGCAAACAGTGGAATATGTGACGAATAAAACACTAATTTTTTTTTATTTTTTTTTATCTATTTTACTAAAAACATAACACTAAACACTTTGCGCACGCCTCCCCGGCTACAGCACCATTATGATGTCTGTCGTTAGTGACATGCAAAAACCTATTCAAACTATTAGTATAGAATAAGCATGGTATCGAACCAAGGGAGGACTGTGGAAAGTGTCGTAATGAAAAGAATTGATTAACTATTACTGAATGAGAAAATCGGTTTGTTTGATTTTGAGAAATAGCTAAATTAACGAATAAAAATTGTGTTTTAAATCAATGAGGAGAAAGATGGTTCCTCCAGATTTCAGGTTTTGCAGCTAGATTCAGTTATATGTTTAATCGAAACACTTACATAGACATAAGTGTTGAATCTAATTAACCAGTTGTGATAACCAATGACTAAGTACTCCGGTCAATACATAATGGGAGGTTATCGAATGATTATCAATTACAATTACAAACCCTAACCCCATGTCAAATATATCCCAATTACTAGAACTCTCGGGAACTGAATGCTTAGAAATTAAGGTTTAAATAAATGCAATTGTTTACAACCAACGAATCAAATCAAAGGTGAAAAGCATCGAATGCTTAGATCACCGAGTTATACGATTGTCACAAACACATAAAATTATCCAACTTACAAAACCCTCTATCCGGAGGAAACCACGAAAAGTTTAGCCGCTCATCTCACACAAAGAATCTTCAAAAACTTGGGTACTAATTAAATCTACCATCTTCATAATATAATATATATGAAAAGATAATAGAATTAATAAAACCCTCCCTCGATCTCGTCTCCCAATCTTGTATATATGGCCGATCGATGTGATGATGATGATGTTTTTTTTTCTTTTTTTTTCAAAGTCTTGCCGCCAAACTGATGATGATGTACTATGATGTTGTTGACTAAAGATGATATTATGCTTTTTCTCTAAGTGGCGGCTGCCAAGAGATATCCTCCACCCCCCAAAAGAAAACCCATATAAATTGATGATGATGAGAGAGTGGACTTCGTGTGATCGGATCCCTCCAAAAGTCGACCCAATAAATCCTTCACGTGATTACTGTCTCTCTCGACTAAGAAGTCAGCCCACAACATTTAATTCTCTCCTCTTGTTCACGTGTGATGTTGGCCCAATCAAGTTTGCGAGCCCAATTCCTTTGTCCAAGAGGTTCCGCCAAAAGAGTCCCTAGATGTGTCGTGTATTAATGTTCACCTCCAATATGGCGGCCCACTATGAAAGTGTTGATGATGTTTATTTGACCAAACCCTCTAGTGCACGTAATTTCCACCAAAAGTGATTGATGTTGTTGACCCATGAATAAAAACCTTAAAAGCCTCACAAGTCTGCGCCTTGAAGTGTGTGTATTGTTGATTTGATTTCTAAACCAAAGTCATGTGAATGAGTTATGCCAATATTGTGAGATTATATTTTTGTGGAAGAGTCCAAAGGTCCCACATAATATTCCCATCAGCTTCTCATTTGATATAAGGTTTTCAAAGTATTTCAATATATCTCCTACTATATGCATCCAAGTGTAATAGGTCCTCCTTTTAATCCTTCGAAGAATCACGTATGCGCTTTGTTCCTTTCTAAACCGTAGCCTACGGTTTTAAGACCGTAGGTTACGGTCACAACTTACTGTTTCTTTGTTTTATTTACCCATGTAAACCGTAAGTTACATTTGATGTCCGTAAGCTACCTTCACATGGCTGCTAACACCTTTTATCCAACATCGATCAACCGTAGGCTACTGTTGAATAGCCGCAGCCTACGTCGCACATATTCAGCCATATTCTTCACACGCATACACTTCCATCAATTGACAATTAGCCCCCTAGACTTCATCCACTTCCGTATCTTGTGCTTCGAAGTTGTTTTATCACCCGCAACAAGTCCCGGTCAATGTAATTCACTCGGCTATTATCCCTGGCCGTTCCGCTTCATCATCAAACATCATAACTTCACCGAATTACATGATTAATCTGTAAAACCACAAACTCTCATAGTTAACACATTCGAGGTGAATAATCACGTAAAACGCATTAAAACATGTAATATAATACACATTAATACTCGGGTTTCACACTCTCCATCAGGCCTAAATCAACTAGAAATCGAAATCTGAGCATAGAATCGTGATCACCTCGTCAAAGGGATCATAAGGTATGTCAAATTAGGTTGTTTTGATTCAACCTAAATTTCTTGCATATGATTGAAATTGAATGTTGAGCTTAATTATGTGTTATAAACATGAAATTAGAAGTGATATGAGATTTAGGGATAAACCCTAGACGATTTCTTGTCAAAATCTTGCATGATACTAGTATGGATCAAAATCACTATAGAGGGTGGTTAATATGTTGGTAGAACTTGATAAACACTAGGATTAAGACTCTTGTCTAGTGTAAATTGGAATTTTGAGATAATCCCTAAAATTATTGATGTTAAAAATATGTGTATGTTGTCAAATTGAAGTTAATTTGGATGATAATTTCAAGTCATGAAATTGGTTTAGATCATGTAGAAATTTGACCCGCTAGGTGTTTGATGAAACGCCTAAATTAGGGTTAAAATGTTAAAGGTTGGGAAAAACGCAGATTTAAATATGTTAAGAAAATGATGCGTTAAAGCTTAAGAAAGAGTTCTAAACTTGTTATGAATTGAACTCTTTAGGCAAGGAATCCGGAACGTCGAGCGGACACGCCGGAGGGGATACACATGGAAAAGGAGTGCTTTAAAGGTACGTGACTTTAGTCTCGTTGAATTGTGCATATTTGTTGAGTTTAATGTATAGATAGAATCGAAGCGTGAAGGATGCATTTGATGCATTCTAAAGTGGCGTAGTTCACTCGAACATCAAACGGGTCAAAATAAAGACTTGGGATTGGGTTTGACTTGTTAATAAAGTGATGGTTTCACTAGATAGTCAAACGGGTTGAATAGGTCTTATAAGAGGAATCACGATAATAGTGACCATGATTGTACTTGAATAAATATAGTTAAATTGATAAAGAACCGTTTGGTAGGCATCACATTGGAGGATTTTCCATAAGATGAGCCAACGGGTCGAATAACGGTGTAAATTGTAGCATTGGTGTCCAATTACTTAGCAAAAATGACATCAAGTACAAAAGCATTAAGCCATGGAATTTGGTAAGGAAATGCGAGTGGTGCTAAGCCCCGTATGTTGGGTGAAAACACCTCAAGGATTGCTATTATACGGTAGTAAAGTTGTGTAAATATAGGGGTCGAATATCTAAATATAGCTTTTAGTGACTAAGTCCGTAAACCAAATTTTCGGGGTAACAATTATGGTAGACACGTCGGTAATTTAAATACGGTCGTGTAGGAAAAAGAATCACTAAAACGGACTTACAGATCTTAAGTTATGACGATTTTAAGTTGGGACTGATTATACTTGGAGCTGGGAATGTACAGCAACAGCTGAGCAACCATTCTGTGAAAAACAGGGCTAGGCGTGACGCCAAGGCCCTTGGCGTCACGCGACGCCCCCTTAATCCGTGAAAATTTTATTTTTTGATTGTTTGATCCTTGGAACTTGTTTAAATCCATTGTAGCTTTATCAAAACTAACATTTGTGGTGGTTTTGATCTTAGGTGATGTTGGAACTAACCGGAAGATGATTGAGCTAGCTTTTGAAGAACCGAACACTAATTACAAGCTTCCGCAATGTTTTAAACTTTATTAGATTATGGTTATGGGTTGTAAACAAATTGTTAAACAACTTTTGGATGTTTTAATTTAGTCGTTAGTCGACTTAGGCTTTTGCTACAAATGAACCATGTTCATGGAATCCAAGTTAACTATTCATCTTTTATCTAAAATGGATTGAACTATTATTAAATTCAAGTAAATTAGACGGTTGTTACAGTTACTCAGGTTCAAAACCTCTGAGCTTGTGTATCAAAATCGGTATGAAATTCTGCAAGTAAGGCATGAAGAGCCTCTGAGACAAGTCGGCTACAAAACACTTGAAACAGTAGGGTAACGAGAAAGATATGATGCTCTTGTTATTGGTCCTCTTCGCATCTTCTTAGAGACTCAGCTCCGATCAATCCATGAGTATAACATGGAGTTTTTTAATACACTAACCTTCAAAAATACTGAGTCGGACCTCTTTGATTCTGATGCCGTGCAATTCAGGTGTGGGGGTGAATGGTACTGCATATATGTCGTCCAATTCGGTATTAATGTTGGGCTTTATACCGAGGAGGATGCTGCTGAACCGGAATTCACTGAAGCTGTCCGAGAACTACCAAACAACTTGAGAAAAGATGCATGGGCAGCAATCGGAGATGACCACTACAACCCGAGCTCCACAAAAAGCACCAAAATCAGGGACCCGCTTATATGCTACATCCATCGGGTCCTTAGCGATGCCTTGTGCCAAAGGAAGGATAACGGTGGGGTGGTGAACCGATGAGAGCTTACTTGCCTTTACTGTCTCGTGACCCGCCAAACCATCGACGTCGCCCACATGCTGCTAAGAAACATGGCCGCCAACGCCACCGCAGACACCGCACACCAATCTTTTACGGAGGATGGATCGCCAAGCTGTTCCAAAATTATATTAGGCGAACTCCGACGGTGTTTCACAATGGTGTTAGTATAATAAAAGCTGATCTTGCGGTGTGCCAAAGTATGAGTCTGATCATCGATTGCAACGACGGGTCTATGCGCTTTAAGGATGCAAGAGGCCAGGTTTGGAACCCGAATGACCCAGATGAGATCCTAGCAATCGAAGATATCCTCAACCGTCCTCGCCCCGGATGTAACAACTCTCACTAAAATCAATACTTAGTATGTTAATTATCTATTAAGAAAACCCTAATTGAGAAACCCAAGTAATTCTACATAAACCCTAAAATTTTCAGAAAAATCGAAATCAGGATCAGGGCCCCTAAAACTCAGGGGGGTAAAACCTAGTTGACGATTATCCTTCGAATTCGTTGTCTAAATAGAATTTATCGAAACTGTCGACTCAGCAAGGCTAGGCAGGTGACTAACCTACCCTACCCTACTTTGTCACCCCAGGCGATACGCGGCACATGCCACGTATTCTTCCGCGACACGCGGGAGGTGCAAAAATCCAGTATAAATAGGGGGGTTTGGGACTTGAAATTTGGCGTTAATTCAACGAGAAAATTCACTTCGTAGACGAAGTTATACATCGTTTACTACAAATCACACACCGCACGAATCGCTGCCACAATCAGGGTAATAACTCGATCGCTATTACGATTCAACGTCCGATCGATTGAAACTATCCAACGATTGTTTGAGTGCTGCTCAAATTGAGTTTATACTTTATTATTCATCGTGATTTCAACTTGAATGTTTGAGTGCTGTTCGAACTCGGACTATACTCTGTCATTCGTTGTGAATCCGCTGAATTGTTAAGTATTGCACTTTGTTAATCGTTGTGAGGGTTTAATCTCGTGAATTGACGTAACTGCTGAATTAGTTACTAACCCCGTTTGTATGTGCATTGTTAATTAAATTAGGTTAATCAAGGCTAATCAGTAGGCTTATACTCTGCTCGTTAAATCTGCAATGTGAGTCCATTCTCTTTTCTCACAGTTTGTGAGTCATTCTCTTTTTATCAACTGTTTTACAATACTCCAAATTATTTTCAAAAGTTATAATTACAGGGACTAAGTCGTGGATATCTTGAATCACTGGCTAGTGGGGTATTGTGCACATTACTAATTTTCTCCCAGTTAGGTTCATTGACCTACTAGGGATAATCGTCACTATTTGGGTTCATTGACCTAATAGTGGTATGACCATCGTCACCATTGTGACATGTCACCATTGTGACATGGCGCCAGATAAATATAAGATATAAACCATTGTAATCGCTCTTATACTGTAATTTTATAACTAAGGGTCATTTTATCAAAACCTGAATGAACTCACTCAGTATTTCCTCGCTGACAAAACCTTTTTCAAACATGTTTCAGGTGATCTGTTGTGAACTAAGAAAAGTGCCGTGGAGCACTACCAGCTTAGAGAAGTGGCTCAATGTAAATAAATAAAGAAACATGTTTTGAAAAATAAAGATTTCTCAGTGAAATCACCTTATTGTAAATTACAGGGTTTTATCCCAAAATTATGTAACGTGCAGTTTTAAATATTGAAAGATCCTGTTTTAAAAGACTTCCGCTGTCGCCTAAATTAAATACCACGAGATTTCTGTCCCGCGGCTCCTGAAACGGGTCAAACCGGGTCGGGGGCCGTGACAGAAAAAGGTGGTATCAGAGCCACTGATCGAGCCACTGATTTAAGCCAATTAAGTATTTAGGAAATACTTAATTTTTATTAATTGCTATTCTGTGATTATGTGTTTTATTATTATCTGACTAATTGTGAACAGTATGGGCAGATCTTTATATGCTAGCTAATATAGCAATTAATGCAAATTTTTAAATAATTTGACCCAAGTTTTAGTACCTTTATTATCTACAGTCTAGAAGCCTTATTCAGTAAATAAATAAAACCTAGTGTGTTTTAAATTTCTGTTGTTCTGGTAGTTACCCAGTATGAAATAATATTTAAAAGTTTTTTATAAAATTTTGTTATAAATTTTAACTTAGTAATTGTGTGTATTTTGCTAAATAGCATTAATGACTTGTCTGACGCCCTTCAGGATTTAAATCTCTATCCGGTAAGAATAGAGGTCTCCAGAGATTTCAATAGGTATATACCAGACATAGAAGAACCTATAGAATTCAACGCTTTGCCTTTCAAGAAACCCAAGCCTAAGAAAATGGAAATTGGGGAAAGTTCTAGGCAAATTGAAAGGTTACCATCTCAGGAAGAGCTAGATTTTATATTGGCAAGCCATAATACTATTAAGCCTATTAATGAAAATGTTTTTATTCACTCTCTTGAAACACAACTACCAATGAACTTAGAACCAGCTATTCCAAATCCTTCAATCCACTCGCAACCTTTCAGAATAGACGAATGGTTGACTAATGAAATACAGTTACAAAACAATCCCTATCAGCTTTTTCCTCAGTTCAATCTAGAACCTTTACCAAATCCACCAATGAGTAACGAGAATATGGCTGAACTCCGCCACCTTGGCAAAGAACTAATGGATACTGGGGATAGAATCCAAGAGATTGGGGGACAGATCTCCTGGAAATACGATGAGAGGGAACGCCATTACTAGAATATCATCTAACAAAGGATAGGGGATTTATGGAACTGTGGTTGTGTAATAGTAATTGTCAAAATCAGTCTGTAAAATAACTACAAATAAAACTTTGTAAGATAAAAATATGTATTGATGCCTATTATAAAATATAAAAGTAAGAATCGAGAAATCGATAGTTTTGGCTATATGTATATTGTGAAATTTGTATGATGATTTTGTGTATAATTGTTATTTATTTGATACTAATAAAATTATATATATATATATATATATATATATATATATATATATATATATATACATTAATTATCAGATGGAGAACGCAAATAATGAACCAGTTAATGAGGTTACTCAATCTGAGCAACAACCGGGGGATCAATATATGACTAGGCAGGATATAGAAAATATCGTTGCTCAAGGGATAGCCAACACTATTCCAGCAATAACTGCCCAAGGGATAGCAAACGCTATTCCAGCAATCGTTGCTGCTGTTAAAAATCCAATAGAACCTCAACAAATCGTTCCTAGCAAACGTATTTCTGAAGATAACTTCAGTAATAGCGTAAACGGAGGCAATGATCATGTTAATCATGATAATGAACCAAGACAAGCTCCGCTCCCTAAGAAAATGAAAGCTGCAACGCCTGGTTGCACTTACAAAGAATTTCTTGCTTGTAAACCATCTGAGTTTGCAGGCAAAGAAGGAGCAACTGCGGCACTGCGTTGGTTAGAGAAAACCGAGGCAGTAATTGCCATAAGTAAATGTGCTCAGGATGATCAGGTCATGTACGCGTCAAACCTTTTCAAGAAGGGGCGCTAGAATGGTAGAATACGGTGTTACAAGCAAAAGGAAGAAGGATGGCGTATGCTATGAACTGGGAAGAATTTAAGAGCTTTGTAGAAAGAAAATTCTGTCCCGAATATGAAAAGGAACAAATGACAAATAAGTTTTTAACCCACCGGATGGTGGATGTAGATTGTCGAATGTATACTTCAACATTCTTCGAGTATGCTCGAGTAGTACCAACCCTGGCTTCGCCAGAGCCGGTACTTATTTCTCGTTATATTTGGGGATTGCTTTCTGAAATCCGTAATATCGTCAAGGTTGCGAAACCTCGCACGATTGATGATGCGGTGGATTTAGCCAATACTCTGACTGACGAACTAGTACGGACAAGGGAAGAAAATAGAAGGAAGGAAGTAGCCCAAAAGATTACCCAAGGATTCCGTCCGGGTAACCATAACAATTTCAAGAAAGAAGGGAATGGGCAATCTTCCACTAGCCCATTTTGCGATTCTTGCAAAAGAAAGCATTTTGGAAGATGCAAAGGATATTGCAATTTTTGCAAAATTCCGGGGCATCAAGAAGAAGACTGCAGGAGGAAGAGATTTTCAGTCTGCTACAACTGTGGAGAAGTTGGACATCTTAGGCCAGATTGTCCAAAACTGAACAAACTATCTAACAATAAAGCTAAACCTGCAGAAGAAGCAAAAAGGAATGTAAGAGCCTTCCAACTGACTGCTCAGGAAGCAGAGCTCATTCCAGATGTGATAGCCGGTACGTTCTTAGTTCACAACGTTTACACAAAAGTATTATTTGACTCTGGTGCAAACCAAAGTTTTATAAATATTTCATTCTGCCAAACTCTTAACTTACTTTTAACCAGCATTAGGCAAAATTCTACAGTAGAAACGGCAGATGGGAATTCAGTTAAAATAAATAAGGTTCTGCAAAACGTAGAAATAGAACTTTTAAGTCATAAATTTTTTGCAACCCCATTATCTATGAAATTAGTTGAATTTGATGCTATGTTAGGAATGGATTGGTTAGTAGCCAACCATGCTCGAATTATCTGTGATAAGAATTTTATAGAAATTCAGACACCCGCTGGAAAAATAATAATGATTACAGGAGATAAGCCATGTAAACCCATAAAGTTCATATCAGTAATGAAAGTTGCTAATTATGAACAAAAGCAAGGAATAGTTTCAGTAATCATTGATATTAAAGATAAAGAACTTAAGGAAATTTCTGTAGTTTCAGAATACTCAGATGTATTCCCAGAAGAATTACCAGGATTACCACCAAATAGGAAGGTAGAATTTAGGATTCATCTAATTCCAGAAACTATACCGATAGCCAAAGCACCTTATCGGTTAGCACCCACAGAAATATTAAAACTGAAGAATCAATTAGATGAATTATTAAGTAAAGGTTTCATACAACCTAGTTTATCCCCATGAGAAGGGGCACCAGTGTTGTTTATTAAGAAAAAGGATGGTCCGATAAGAATGTGTATTGATTATAGAGAATTGAATAAGGTTACAATTAGGAATCAATACCCATTACCTAGGATTGATGATCTTTTCGATCAACTTCAAGGAACTAGATATTTTTCTAAGATATACCTACGTTCCGGATATCATCAATTAAAAGTACAAGAGAAAGACATACCTAAAACTGCTTTCAGAACTAGATATGGTCATTACAAGTTTACAGTCATGTCCTTCGGATTAATGAATGCACCTGCAGCATTCATGGACAAAATGAATAGGATCTGTAAACCATATTTGGATAAATTTGTAATTATCTTCATCGACGATATACTTATTTATGCCAAAAGTCAGGAAAAACATTATCAGCACTTGCATGCAGTATTAACTTTGTTAAGAAAAGAGAAGCTTTTCGCCAAATTTTTCGAAGTGTGAATTTTGGCTGCCAGAAGTACAATTTCTAGGTCATATGGTGAATCATGAAGGTATTCACATAGATCCTGATAAGATAGCAGCAATTACCAAATGGCAGGTTCCGCAATCCGCAATGGAAATTAGGAGTTTTGTAGGTTTAGCCAGATACTATAAATGGTTTATTAAGGATTTTTCCAAGGTAGTTATATCATTAAATAAGCTAACCTGTAAAAACAGTTAAGATTGAATAAGGACCTAAACAAAAGAAGCCTTTAGGATCTTAAAGTATAAATTAACAAATGTCCCAATCCTAGCCTTACTAGAAGGAACAGAAGATTTTAAAGTATATGGTGATGTTTCAAAGTTAGGATTTAGATGTGTGTTAATGCAACACAAAAAGGTAATTGCGTATGCATCATGACAATTGAAAAAAAAAAACACGAAGAAAACTATACCACTCAGGACTTAGAATTAGGAACCATAATTTTGCCCTTAAGATTTGGAGACATTATCTGTATGGAAGTAAGTTTACCGTCTATACGGGTCATAAGAATTTAAGATATATATTTGAGCAAAATGACTTAAACATAAGGCAAAGGAGATGGATGAAAATCCTAAGTGACTACGACTGTGATATCCAGTATCACGAAGAAAAGGCTGAAGACAGCTAGAGATCGCCAGAAGAGTTATACAGATAATAGACGAAAGTCGTTGGAGTTCAAGTTGGAGACAAAAATGCTATTGAAAGTATCTCCTTGAAAAAGAGTTGTTAGATTCGGTAAGAAAGGAAAGCTAAGTCCAAGGTACTTAGGACCATTTCCAGTCATCAAACGTATAGGACCAGTTGCTTATCGTTTACAACTACCAGAAGAGTTAGCTGGAGTACATGATGTATTTCATGTATCCAATCTCAAGAAATATTTATCAGACGAATCCTGATGTGCGTGAATTATATATATTTTTAATTAAGTTTTTCTTCGCACAAATTTAGTTTTAAAAATGGGTTTTCACCTAAAAACTAACTACACACACAAAAGGGCAAGTGTACCCGTCGGGTGGTAATATAGCTAATCGGTAAGAACCGGATATCAATCTGTGGATGTGGTGTCTCGATACTAAACTTTTGCTACTTTAAAGCCTTTTCAAATGTTTGGGTTGATTTTTTTTCTAACTTAGCATGCAAATAAATAAACTACTAAAAATTCTAACAAGAACAATATCTAAGAAAAGGTTGCCTAAACTAAGTTTCCACTAACAAACATATGACAACAAGGTGGAAGATTTGTGATGATGCAAGTTCTAGATTTAACTAAGTCCCCAATCAAGGCATCCTAATCTATAATTCTTAGGAAAACTAAAAATGAATTAACATTCTAATCACCTAAAAATTATTCTTTTAAGCTCACTTGCTAAGTTGATGTTAATCTTTAATCATGAGTTATTTGTTTGTCAAAACTCCTAACTCTACAAATTAGGGAAAACTAATATGAGAAACACACTAATCACCTTAACTTGGTTTCAAGTAGTTGGCACTATCATCATGTTCTTGATATGAACCACAAGCATGGTCATGCTAGCTAACAACTTTGGCCTAAATCATCAACAAAACATGAACACAAACTATAGAATTCATATAAACATACTTTTGA
This sequence comes from Helianthus annuus, assembly GCF_002127325.2. Taxonomy (NCBI): domain Eukaryota; kingdom Viridiplantae; phylum Streptophyta; class Magnoliopsida; order Asterales; family Asteraceae; genus Helianthus; species Helianthus annuus. The sequence goes on from NC_035442.2 coordinate 145,860,005, forward strand.
TCTTCCAAATCTAGATGGAAGAATTCACACACAAGCTCAAATCATTGTTCATATCACATTAGCACTCACCATTCCTAGTTTCATGCTATGAATCATACTAACAAGTTAACAAGATTCAATAATCATAATCTCTACATGGGCTTTCGAACACAATATGTAAATACTTATGAGCAAACATTCAAGAACAAGAGCTTTAAGCATGCATATGAATTCCAAGAACAAGACTAAGTGACAACATGAAGATTAACAAGAACAATCATCACATCTACTTCCATATTATCATATGTTCATAAGCTTCAACATAGTTTAGACAACACAAGTGTTTAGCCCATAAGGCTCATGACTACCAAATCAAGCACAAATAAACATAAATTGTTCATAATGTAGTAAGCTAACCAAGTTAAAGACAAGAATTAAATGGTGTTTGAGTAGATCTTCAAGTGATTTAATCCTCTTCAAGGCTCCCTCTTGGCTCCAACAAGCTTCCAAGACCAGATTCTTGAGAGAAAAAAGTCACCAAAATGCTCCCCCTCTTTGCAAATGAGCTAGAAACTCGTATTTAAACTGCTGGGCGTTTGGCACTACCATGCCACCTTTTGGCACGGTCGTGCTTGGCAAGTGTCAGAGTCACTTTTCGTCTGTCAATCTTGTTTGCTACCATTTCTGGAAAAATCCCGCTCAAATGTTCCCGAGGTCGCACGACCGTGCTCGGAGACGCTCTGGTCGTGCAAGCCGGTAGTGCTCGATAACGAATGAACCGATCTCGGAAACGAGCTGATCAGGGGATGATTTTGGTCTGGCACGGTCGTGCCGGTGGTTGGCACGGTCGTGCGTCTCCTGATTTCGATGTTTGGCCGATAGATGCAAGTGCTGGCTGAGAGTGCCGACGTCGGAAAGCTTGGCACGGTCGTGCCACTGTTTGGAACGGTAGTGCCATATCTGGCAGTTTGCTGGAATGCTTCATTATTGCTCCATTTTGCTCCAAAAGCCTCCGTTTCATCACCGGGCCGAAGCCCGGACCTGTATTTTCACAAACAACTCAAATGAGTACCAAAATCAATGAAAATACAAAGAGTTTTCGCATAAACGGGGCGTATTTGACGTTTAAAAGATGTATAAATTCTTATACATCAAACATCCCCACACTTGAACTTTGCTTGTCCTCAAGCAAACTAAAATCAACGAAACTCTCTAAATGGCAATCATCTCAACTAGCATTTCATAAGCACAAACAAATAACTCAGGCCAAAACAATCAAGGAGTGCTCAATATAAAGAAACAACCGAAAAGAGATATGTAAAATAAGTTTATGAGCAATGATCCATCTTAGAAATCCCTACCAATTCACCAAGCATCCTCACAATGTTCACACACACTCGGCTTAATATAGGTGCACATACAATTCATGGAGTATGTTTAGAACACTCGATGCCAAGACGATAACTATGCGATATCATAAGCTTGTGGAAGGATCAAATCTAATCACTCGGCAAAAATATAGCATAAATCATGAGGTCTTGGTTGGGTTGTAACTTGGCTTGGGTTAAGGGTGTGGAAGTGGATTTTGAAAAGTGGCTAAAACGGTTGTAACCCGACGGTTTGACTAACCTAAAGCATAAGAAAAATAGAACTATACAACTAAATAGTAACTAACCGAGAGCTAACCAACAAGTATTTCTTTTCGCTCCCAAAATCGCTCTAGCAAAGCCATTTGATAAGGCTTTTTCAACTATATTTCTTTCGTTTTTTTTTTTTACAAGAACTAACCCATGCTTTGGAGAGAACTAAGTACGTCTACCTAGCTAAAAACTCTTGAACATGAGGGATATAACAACTAAGAAGAACTATACAAAAGCTACAAGTTAATCATTAACCGAACCGGGCTTCCAACCAAAAATGGGCTAAAAATATAAAAGGCTAATTTGGCTAAGTGGCTAATGTTTTGGGGTTTTCAAGAAACGAACGGGAAAGGCTCAAATTGGTTTAACTAGGGGAATAATTCGGGTAGGGAGGTGAATGAAAATGGCTAAAATGAAAAAGTTTCCTAATGCCTCAATCACTTCTATGCTTGTATTCTCGCTTTGTGGCCTCGAAATGCATACCTAACACAAGTTCTAAATCGAAAAAGTTATCCGGCTCACTCAATCTTTGCCCGCAAAAACATGAGCAAAAATAATCTAAAGCTATAAGGCTCAAAATAACTCACGGAAACGGGCGTATTGGGTAAATATGCAAGGCAAACAAGTAGGTCAATCGCTTGATTTCTCATGCTCAATTTTATATTAAAAAAAAAACAAGTTACTTAACGGTTTTTTTTCTTACACGAGTGAACCCCCTTTTTGTGTCAACCCAATTTTATTTATCAAAAATTTTGGTGCTTATTTAGATACTTATGTTGATTTGATTTATATGCCATAAAAAATTGTTAAAAGAGAGCTTTGTATTATTATTATTATTTTATTTTATTTATTATTATTATTATTATTATTATTATTATTATTATTATTATTATTATTTCTTTATATATATAGGGGATGGTTCAAATGAAAACCACTTTTATTGTGAAAACTCGAAAACTAACTAAAAAAGCCTAAAAAAAAACACCTAAAAAACATACAAAAAATTTTTTTTTTTTTACAACTTTTTTTAGAAAAATCGCTACTTTTTATATATGGAAAAAAATTTCAAAAAAAAATAAAAATAAAAAAAATTTTGGTTGTACTGCACATGTGCACTAATACGGAAAGCCTAAACCACTTAACCCACCCCCCACCGACACCCCCCAAAAACCTAAACCCCCCAACCCCCCCCCCCCAAAAAAAAAAAAAAACCTAAATTCACCCTCCCATCAAAAGCCTAACCCCCCCCCCCCCCCCAAAAAAAAAAAAAAAACCTAAACCCCCCACCCCCCACCCTCCCGAAAACCTAAAACTAAACCCTAAACATAAACCCGAAAAAAACCTAACCCCCCACCCCCACCCCCCCAAAAACCTAAACCCCCCTCCCCCCCCACACCCAAAAACCTAATCCTAATCCTAAACCTCCAAAAAAACTAACCCTAAAAGCTAAACTAGAATCAAAAAGCTAATTTTAAGCATGTAATGCACATTGTAGTACATGTTATATTGCACATGTGCACTACTATAATAATAGTATTGAAAACAAGACGACACCATAAATCTTTTTTTATGTCATAAAAAATATGCTCGAATATACTTGAATGAAAGATAAGAAAATTTGTGATCTTATGGTGCCATTTTTGTTTTAAAATGATAACGTATGGAGAAATGAGAAATGTTTGAAAAGTTATATATTTTTTGTTCCAATTTTACCCCTCCTTCATTAAAAGTCTTCCCTCCTTTTTAGTGGGTTTTAGTTAGTTTTCTAGTTTTCACAATAACTAGTGGTTTTCATTTGAACCTTCCCCTATATATATATATATATATATATATATATATATATATATATATATATATATATATATATATATGACAACGACAAAGCTCAAGCGATAGACCACCTCCCCACACTTGAATTGTACATCGCCCTCGATGTACAACAAAAAATTGAATAAGCAAAAGAATTGCGAATTCAATACAACTAAAGGAAGGCGGGAACACAAAAACTCCCCTGAAACATGAAGCTAGAAGCGGAACAAGATGAAGCAACTAGGAGCATCCACAACGAACTACCAACACTTCCACCAAGCCAACACTGCACATGTAGCAAACAAAATCAAACACATAAGAAGATTACCCAACCCATTTCTTCCCTTGCCTTTGTTTATTAATTTAACCCACTAATAAAGCGATAAAAACTAACACCTAAAACGGAGGGATGTACGTACGATGGAAAATGGCACATCCCTCAAACACGAAATAGTAATACAAATACGAGATGAGGGCGGGACTAAAACCTCCCACCGGATCCTGAAGGACCGGCGTCGTCCCTGCGATCAAACCTGGATCTACGCGCAAAATACGGCGGCGGCTGTGTGTATGGATGGTTGATTGAGTTCGCGATATGCTGCTGCGAACCGAACAACCAATCAATGCTTCGTCTGGTCTGCTCGTGCAATTCCTCCAAATAATTGCCCTGCCGGTGTCGCTCTGCGCGTATGAGACCCACATCTCGCCTCACTTCTTCTTGGTCCAATGCCAGCCCGTCCATGCGCCTCCAGAGGTCTATCGATGACGGCTCGTAAGGACCGTAAGTGCCATAACCACCCTGCTCAAAACCTCCACCACCAAAGCCACCATACACGTTTTCCCAGTTCGGGCAATCAAACCCGTGAACCACCTGTCCAATTTGCATGTGGGGGTCCGCTCCTCCAGCGCTCCCAGCCTGCCCCTGAAACGGGATATCGTGCATGTGCACGTCATCATCGCCACCATCACCATCATCACCATCATCACCCTCCTCAACTACAGGTAGCGGGTCCCAAATTCTTCCCATTCGGTCAACAAGCTTCGGAATCCCGTTCACTTTCCTGGTCAGATGCATCGAGTTCAACTGTTGCAAATCGAGAAGGCCGTAGTCGAAGGCTTCGGTCAGGTGGTCTAACCGAACCCGATAGAATTTGGCAAGTCTAGTCGCAAAGGCTCCTCCACAAATCCGTGACGTGGGTGTCGAACCAACGCCTCGAAATATCGATTCTGCAACGCTGACCGCTAGGTTGCAGTTTGAACCAGAGATGATGCAATATAGGTGAAAGAGGTCATGGGTGGTGATGTTTCCTGTGCTATCACCCCGACCTCCGATCACGTGGAAAATGGCGCGCTCGATGACTCTATGGAGCGGGTCAAGTATCCATGTAGCCTTGGCTCTACGAGGGTCCCAAACCCGACCCGGCACAGTGATCTCCTCCCAAAAAGCTGTCTTGTTTGCATCCAGATCCCAATCTTGCAAGCTCCCATGAAACAGTTCCGAGTCTATCTCATCGTCTTCGTACAACCCCAACAGAGTCCCGAATCGACTCATTGATTGGTGATGCCATTTCCTCCCCAACCGGAATTTAACACCAACCTTTTTGTCGTAGACATCCGGACATGGGAAAGTGAATCGGAATGATGCGAAAAACTCGATAACTAGCTCCACGTATTGCGGTTCCGCGATCTCAAAAAGACGAGACCACGGGGGAGTCATCAGATCATCGAACCTCTCGGACTGTCCGAGCAGATCCAAATCCACCAACTGCAGCTTCCTCATGGGCTCGATAAGGTGTCGTCGGGCCCACAATCGCTCCACTTTCGGGATACAATACCCTTCCCTGGCATTGTTTGAGAACTGCAAGTAGGGGTGATTCATCTGCAAGATTGAGACAAGATTATTCAGCAACCAAAACAAACAAGCAAAAATTTCGGGACTGGACAACATGGCACGGTCGTGCCACCATGTGGCACTACCGTGCGAGACCTGCAAATCAGTGAGTTTATGAAGATTTGTGGGAAAAATTATGAAGTCTGGGTTTTTATTCCCAAGGAGCACGACCGTGCCATCCCACGGCACCATCGTGCTCGGCCGTAAACGGCTCCGATTTGAACCAACATTTTGGTGAAGCACTGTTGTGCCACCATATGGCACCCTTGTGCCTGACCGAAAACCGGGAACGATTTGGGCGATTTTGACGAGAAGCACGACCGTGCCATACTTTGGCACCCTCGTGTCGGTCGTAGTTTCTGGGCAGATTATGAAGGTCCGACGAGATTTATGAAGAGCACGATCGTGCCGTTTGGAAGCACCCTCGTGCCATCTTGAATTTCTGGAAAATTTATGAAGTTTTTATGAAGTTTTGAAGATCACGAGCGTGCCATAGCAGGTCACGACCGTGCTTGTCGGAACCCAGCTTCGAAAAACCGCCCAAATCACCCCCGAAACCCCGATTTTTTCAACTTTTTGCTTAGGGGTTTTGTAAATCGGTCCATTGTGTTCAAATCAACACAAAAAACACTAAAAACGGGCTTGAATCGGGTGATTTAGACCAAGCCCTAAAAACCTAAAGAAACTAACTATGAAGAACATGAAGAACACAAAGAACATAACATCAAAACACATGAATCTAACTAGAAAACGGAAGGATTCGTACCTGGAATGATGTTGGAATGAAAGAATTTCTTGGAGGAAGCTAGGAGATGCAGAGGATTCGTGAGTGATTTGAATGGGTTCAAGTGAGGAAGATGAAGTTATGAAGAATTGGTGGTGGTTGGTTGATTTTATTCAAAGTGTTCTATTATTGGCCTGCAAAAGGGGCTGACACTTTCTGGTAGTGCCAGAATTTTAATGGTGGTGCTAATTTTCGGATTTTTAAATTTTTATTATTATTATTATTATTATTTTTTTTTTGGTGTAGAAAATGGACATCTTTATAGACAAACTCCTTGAACCCGGGGCACTCACGAAGTATCTCCTACCAAGAAAAAGAACCGAACTAACATACCTGAGAGCCGGCAACAAGCTCTACCATCCCTCACGACCAGAACGAACCGCAACCTGAAAATAAATAGACAACCACACACAAAAATAACAACAAAAATAATAAACACACAAACATGCTAAGTGTATTTACGAGTCTTCAGCTAGACTCACCACCCCGAATTCATTTGTTCTTGGGGTAGAGGGTAACAACCTCCTCACTCGGATCAACGGGCCCTCCAACATAAGCCTTTAACCTATGCCCATTGACTTTAAACAACCGGCCATCCTCATGGCCTATCTCCACGGTCCCGTAAGGAAACACTGACCGTACAGTGTAGGGACCCGACCATCGAGATTTAAGCTTGCCAGGAAACAACTTGAGACGTGAGTTATACAACAACACACGATCACCCACTCGGAATTCTTTCTTTTCCTTCAAGCGGGCATCATGGAGCGTCATAGTACGTTCCTTGTACAGCTTGGAGCTTTCATACGCATCGTGCCTAAGCTCCTCAATCTCGTGAATCTGCACAAACCTGTTCTCACCCGCAGCAGCCATGTCAAGATTAATTGTCTTCAAAGCCCAGTATGCTTTGTGCTCGAGTTCAACAGGCAAATGACAAGACTTCCCATAGACCAATTTAAACGGTGTGGTGCCTATAGGAGTCTTGTAGGCTGTCCGAAAAGCCCACAGTGCATCCTCCAATTTCTCGGACCAATCCTTACGGCTAGAATTAACCGTTTTCTCCAAAATCCGCTTGATACCCCGATTAGTAACCTCGACCTGTCTGTTCGTCTGCGGATGATACGGTGTAGAGAATCGATGTTGCACACCATATCGGGACAATGCTTTCTCAAGCGGAGCATTACAGAAATGCGTCCCACGGTCACTAATCAATGCCTTCGGGGCACCAAAGCGAGCGAACAACTTTTTCAAAAATCTCACCACTACCCTCGCATCATTAGTGGGCAAAGCCTGTGCTTCCGCCCACCTTGAAACATAATCAACAGCGACTAGGATGTAGCGGTTGCCAAAAGAGGTCGGAAAGGGGCCCATGAAGTCTAGCCCCCATACGTCAAAAACCTCACAAACTTGGACGCCGTTGTGGCATCTCATGGCGTGCAGAAATGCTGCTCGCCCTCTGGCAAGCATCACAGGACCTCACCCACTCGTGGGCATCACGGAAAATAGTCGGCCAAAAGAATCCGGCGTCAAACACTTTCCTCGCCGTGTTGTTTGTTCCGTGGTGGCCTCCCGTGGGTCCTTCGTGACAGTGGCGTAAAATATCCCTCGCCTCGTCACCATACACGCATCGCCGGATCATCCGATCCGCTCCTACCCTAAATAAGTAAGGGTCATCTCAGAAGTAATGCTTGACATCCGCAAAGAACTTTCGCTTCTGCTGATGGGTCATCCCCTTGATCAGGATGCCACTAGCTAAGTAGTTTGCAAAGTCAGCAAACCATGGGGAATCATCACTAGTCTCGATCCTCATGAGGAACTCGTGGGGGAAATTGTCATTGATGTTAGGCACACGAGTTTCCTTTTCCTCGGAATGCTCAAGTCGAGACAGATGATCAGCTGCCAAATTCTCAGCCCCTTTTTTATCACGGATTTCGATATCAAACTCTTGCAGCAACAAAATCCAACGTATCAGTCTCGGTTTAGCATCTTGCTTGCTAAAAAGATACCGAAGTGCTGCATGATCCGTGTACACAATGGTCTTGGAAAGGACAAGATATGACCGAAACTTATCGAAGGCAAAGACCACAGCTAGGAGCTCTTTATCGGTCGTGGTGTAGTGCTCCTGAGCGTCATTCAAGGTCTTGCTCGAATAGTAAATTGGGTGAAAGTGTTTATCTTTCCTTTGACCCAAGACAACCCCGACTGCGAAGTCACTCGCATCACACATCAACTCAAATGGCAGCTCCCAGTCGGGAGCAACCATGATCGGGGCATTCACCAACTTCTCCTTCAACAACTCAAATGCCCGAAGGCAGTCATCGGAGAAAACAAACTGGGCATCCTTCTCGAGGAGCTGAGTCATGGGACGGGCGATTTTGGAAAAGTCCTTTATGAATCGTCGGTAAAAACCTGCATGACCCAGAAAACTCCTAATAGATTTCACGGATGTGGGAGGCGGGAGCTTTGAAATAGTCTCGACTTTGGCTCGGTCAACCTCGAGCCCTGCCTGTGAAATCTTGTGCCCAAGCACAATGCCCTCCTTCACCATGAAGTGGCACTTCTCCCAGTTTAACACAAGGTTGGCTTCTTCACATCTAGCCAACATCTTTTTCAGATTCCCAAGACACTGATCAAAAGAACTTCCAAACACAGAAAAATCATCCATGAAAACCTCCACGGAGTCCTCGATCATGTCGTGGAGTCCTCCATGGAGTCCTGAAATGTGGCCGGGGCATTGCACAGTCCAAAGGGCATCCGCCGGTAGGCGAATGTGCCATAGGGACATGTGAATGTCGTCTTCTCCTGATCCTCAGGAGAGATGGGAATCTGAAAATATCCTGAAAAACCATCGAGGAAGCAGTAGTACATCCTTCCCGACAACCTCTCCAACATCTGATCAATGAAAGGGAGTGGGAAATGATCCTTCCTCGTGGCATCATTGAGTTTGTGGTAGTCAATGCAAACTCTCCATCCGGTGACAGTACGAGTAAGAATCAACTCGTTTTTCTCATTGGTCACCACTGTCATGCCTCCTTTCTTCGGGACTACCTGCACAGGGCTAACCCACGGTGAATCAGAGATCGGGTATATCAAACCAGCATCAAGTAGTTTGATAACCTCTTTCTTCACAACCTCCTGCATATTGGGGTTCAAACGCCTCTGATGCTGTACTACAGGTCTAAAGTCCTCCTCCATCAAGATCTTATGGGTACAAAAGGATGGATTGATCCCTTTTATATCCATAATCTTCCAAGCAATCTCCTTCTTGTGCTGCTTCAGGACTTCCAGCAATCGATCCTTCTCTTCCTTCGACAATTTGGCAGAAATGATAACGGGCAGATGAGTCTCACCCTCCAAGAAAGCATACTCCAAATGATCTGGGAGCTCCTTAAGCTCAGCCGAAGGTGGATCCTCAATAGAAGGACGTGCTTTAGGCTCAGTCACGCGATCCACAACCTCAAAAACCTCGGGACACGGGGGAGACGCGTGACCTATCAGACAGGTTACCTCCTCAACCATTCGGTCCACACTAGGTGAACCAAAAGTCTCCCCTCCAAGCAGCTGTGTGTCCATAACATCCTCCTCAAATGTGGCATGAAGATGATCACTCACATAAGTATCGATAGTCTCAATGAAGTAGAGTGTATCATCCTGATTCTGTGAGTGTTGCATGGATTTCCCTATATCAAAGGTAACCTCCTCATCATCAACCCTAAGAGTAAGTCTACCGGTGCAGACATCAATCAAGGCTCTCGCAGTGGCTAGGAATGGGCGACCCAAGATAAGTGGAACGTTTTTATCCTCATCCATGTCCAGAATCACGAAATCGACAGGAAAGACAAACTTGTCGATTTTCACCAGCATATTCTCAACTATGCCTCGAGGGTACTTCACTGAACGGTCGGCTAGCTGAATGCTCATACGAGTCGGCTTGGGCTCTCCCAAGTCTAGCTTAGCAAAAACCGCATATGGCATGAGGTTTATGCTAGCTCCAAGATCAGCCAACGCATTGCTGACCGACAAACTACCGATCAAACACGGGATAGTGAAACTACCAGGATCATTCATCTTCTTCGGTAGTTTGTTCTGAATAACCGCTGAACACTCCTTGTTCAAGGTCACCTGCGAAAGCTCCTCGAGTTTCTTTTTGTTGGACAGGATATCTTTCAGAAACTTGGCATACTTAGGCATTTGAGCAAGTGCCTCGACAAATGGTAAATTTATATGAAGTTGCTTAAAAAGCTCGAGGAATTTACCATAGCGTTCTTCCATTTTCTGCTTCTTCAACCTCCCCAGATATGGAATGGGAGGGACATACTCTCTCACTGGCTCCTTGGGTCGTGCGGTACTTGCTGGGACTCGCCTCTGTTGCACCTCACCCGGAGGCTCAACCTCAATCTCCTCATCAACCTCCTCGTCATCGACTGGCTTTTCTGAAACAGCCGGAGGGATGGCTTGAGCGGTCTTGCCGCTTCTCAACGTGATGGCCTTTGCTATAGCATTTGGATTTGGCTCTGTGTTGCTCGGAAGGCCCCCCTGTTGTCTCTCAGACAACATCTTGGCAATCTGGCCAACTTGGTTCTCAATGGCCTGCATGGAAGCCTTTTGGCTTCTCAACTCATCTCGTGCCTCGTGAAACGACCGTCATACTCCCTAAAACGCTTCTCATTCTCCGCTTTTTGAGTGTTTTGACCAGCTAAGATTTGACTAAGCATATCATGCACACTAGGATCACTAGAAGGAGGCGTCTGCTGAGGACGAGGTGGACCATATGCTCCATGGGTCGGAGCTGTGGGACGTGGAGCAAATCCGGGTGGATGCTGGTTAGAAGCATCGGGCTTCCAACTAAAGTTTGGATGATTCTTCCACCCCGGATTATAAGTATTGCTGTAGGGATTGTTTTGAGGACGGTATTGGTTTCTTATGAAATCAACATGCTCGTGTGACATCTCTCCCGTCGGAAAATCACCTACCTGATATGCTCCCCCACTCGAAGAACCTCTCGAGTGCATTTCCATCACTCGATCAAATTTCGAAGATAGGGCATCCATACGTGCTGTCATGGCTGTGTAGTCGTCCACATGATGAACTCCCTGCCGAGAACTCTTTCCCCTCAGGGGCTGTTACGTCCGGTTTTTCGCGGCACACTTCTCAAGAATCTCAAATGCCTCGGTGGCATTTTTCGTGCCGATATCACCGCCCGAGTAGGTATCAACCATCATCTGTCCCTGACTGTCCAAACCATGGTAGAAGATCTGACACTGTTGCCACTTGGGCAACCCGTGATGTGGGACCTTTCTCATGAGCTCTTTAAACTGCTCTCATGCCTCGTAAAGGGACTCGTCCTCGTCCTGACGAAAGTTCAGAATCTTGGTTCTCAACCGAACAGTTTTCTCTGGAGGGAAATATTTCTGAAGGAACTTCTCAGCTAATTGATTCCATGTAGTGATAGGTCCAGCTGGAAGTGAAAGAAGCCACTCCTTGGCTCCATCCCGTAAGGAAAACGGAAAGAGCCGAAGGCGGATAGCATCCTGTGATGCATCACGAATCCTAAATGTGGCACAAACCTCTAGAAACCCCACGATGTGAACACTAGGATCCTCGTGATCCTTGCCATAAAACTGCACCGCATTCTGCAACATCGATATGGTGCCAGCCTTGATCTTGAAATTATTATTGTCGATTGTCGGTGCATTGATGCTCGCAGGCAAACCATCGAGTGACGGTTTTCCAATTTCATTCAAGATCCTATTCTCTTCCGCGTCCGCCATGTCTACCCGAACCTCGTAGAAGGTGTCGTCATCTGCTGTGTCTGTCTCAATCGTCTCGGCTACCACGCGAAACCGCTCCCGCAGTCTCCGATGAAGATCGCGCTCCGGCTCCGATGAAGGCTCAACGATATCAGCAGCAGGGGTTGAGGACATGCACGACCTGTAGGGAATAAGGAGCACAATGCACAAAATATATACAAAAACAAAACAACTAGCAAATAATCATATTTTTTTTTCAAATAATCAAGCAAAGGCAAACAAGACAAGTAGACACAAACTTTTTACACTTTTCACAATGGCTAAATAAGTAACTCGAATCGTTTTCAAGAAGACCGCATCCCCGGCAACGGCGCCAAAAACTTGATGTGCGTGAATTATATATATTTTTAATTAAGTTTTTCTTCACACAAATTTAGTTTTAAAAATGGGTTTTCACCTAAAAACTAACTACACACACAAAAGGGCAAGTGTACCCGTCGGGTGGTAATATAGCTAATCGGTAAGAACCGGATATCAATCCGTGGATGCGGTGTCTCGATACTAAACTTTTGCTACTTTAAAGCCTTTTCAAATGTTTGGGTTGATTTTTTTTCTAACTTAGCATGCAAATAAATAAACTACTAAAAATTCTAACAAGAACAATATCTAAGAAAAGGTTCCCTAAACTAAGTTTCCACTAACAAACATATGACAACAAGGTGGAAGATTTGTGATGATGCAAGTTCTAGATTTAACTAAGTCCCCAATCAAGGCTTCCTAATCTATAATTCTTAGGAAAACTAAAAATGAATTAACATTCTAATCACCTAAAAATTATTCTTTTAAGCTCACTTGCTAAGTTGATGTTAATCTTTAATCATGAGTTATTTGTTTGTCAAAACTCCTAACTCTACAAATTAGGGAAAACTAATATGAGAAACACACTAATCACCCTAACTTGGTTTCAAGTAGTTGGCACTATCATCATGTTCTTGATATGAACCACAAGCATGGTCATGCTAGCTAACAACTTTGGCCTAAATCATCAACAAAACATGAACACAAACTATAGAATTCATATAAACATACTTTTGATCTTTCCAAATCTAGATGCAAGAATTCACACACAAGCTCAAATCATTGTTCATATCACATTAGCACTCACCATTCCTAGTTTCATGCTATGAATCATACTAACAAGTTAACAAGATTCAATAATCATAATCTCTACATGGGCTTTCCAACACAACATGTAAATACTTATGAGCAAACATTCAAGAACAAGAACTTTAAGCATGCATATGAATTCCAAGAACAAGACTAAGTGACAACATGAAGATTAACAAGAACAATCATCACATCTACTTCCATATTATCATATGTTCATAAGCTTCAACATAGTTTAGACAACACAAGTGTTTAGCCCATAAGGCTCATGACTACCAAATCAAGCACAAATAAACATAAATTGTTCATAATGTAGTAAGCTAACCAAGTTAAAGACAAGAATTAAATGGTGTTTGAGTAGATCTTCAAGTGATTTAATCCTCTTCAAGGCTCCCTCTTGGCTCCAACAAGCTTCCAAGACCAGATTCTTGAGAGAAAAAAGTCACCAAAATGCTCCCCCTCTTTGCAAATGAGCTAGAAACTCGTATTTAAACTGCTGGGCGTTTAGCACTACCATGCCACCTTTTGGCACGGTCGTGCTTGGCAAGTGTCAGAGTCACTTTTCGTCTGTCAATCTTGTTTGCTACCATTTTTGGAAAAATCCCGCTCAAATATTCCCGAGGTCGCACGACCGTGCTCGGAGACGCTCTGGTCGTGCGAGCCGGTAGTGCTCGATAACGAATGAACCGATCTCGGAAACGAGCTGATCAGGAGATGATTTTGGTCTGGCACGGTCGTGCAGGTGGTTGGCACGGTCGTGCGTCTCCTGATTTCGATGGTTTGGCCGATAGATGCAAGTGCTGGCTGAGAGTGCCGACGTCGGAAAGCTTGGCACGGTCGTGCCACTGTTTGGCACGGTAGTGCCATATCTGACAGTTTGCTGGAATGCTTCATTTTTGCTCCATTTTGCTCCAAAAGCCTCCGTTTCATCACCGGGCCGAAGCCCGGACCTGTATTTTCACAAACAACTCAAATGAGTACCAAAATCAATGAAAATACAAAGAGTTTTCGCATAAACGGGGCGTATTTGACGTTTAAAAGATGTATAAATTCTTATACATCAAACATCCCCACACTTTAACTTTGCTTGTCCTCAAGCAAACTAAAATCAACGAAACTCTCTAAATGGCAATCATCTCAACTAGCATTTCATAAGCACAAACAAATAACTTGGGGGGTAAAACCTAGTTGACGATTATCCTTCGAATTCGTTGTCTAAATAGAATTTATCGAAACTGTCAACTCAGCAAGGCTAGGCAGGTGACTAACCTACCCTACCCTACTTTATCACCCTAGGCGATACGCGGCACAGGCCACGTATTCTTCCGTGACACGCGGGAGGTGCAAAAATCCAGTATAAATAGGGGGGTTTGGGACTTGAAATTTGGCGTTAATTCGACGAGAAAATTCACTTCGTAGACGAAGTTATACATCGTTTACTACAAATCACACACCGCATGAATCGCTAGGGTAATAACTCGATCGCTATTACGATTCAACGTCCGATCGATTGAAACTATCCAACGATTGTTTGAGTACTGCTCAAATTGAGTTTATACTTTTTTATTCATCGTGATTTCAACTTGAATGTTTGAGTGCTGTTCGAACTCGGACTATACTCTGTCATTCGTTGTGAATCCACTGAATTGTTAAGTATTGCACTTTGTTAATCGTTGTGAGGGTTTAATCTCGTGAATTGACGTAACTGCTGAATTAGTTACTAACCCTGTTTTTATGTACATTGTTAATTAAATTAGGTTAATCAAGGCTAATCAGTAGGCTTATACTCTGCTCGTTAAATCTGCAATGTGAGTCCATTCTCTTTTCTCACAGTTTGTGAGTCATTCTCTTTTTATCAACTGTTTTACAATACTCCAAATTATTTTCAAAAGTTATAATTACAGGGACTAAGTCGTGGATATCTTGAATCACTGGCTAGTGGGGTATTGTGCACATTACTAATTTTCTCCCAGTTAGGTTCATTGACCTACTAGGGATAATCGTCACTATTTGGGTTCATTGACCTAATAGTGGTATGACCATCGTCACCATTGTGACATGTCACCATTGTGACATGGCGCCAGATAAATATAAGATATAAACCATTGTAATCGCTCTTATGCTGTAATTTTATAACCAAGGGTCATTTTATAAAATCTGAATGAACTCACTCAGTATTTCCTCGCTGGCAAAACCTTTTTCAAACATGTTTCAGGTGATCTGTTGTGAACTAAAAAAAGTGCCGTGGAGCACTACCAGCTTAGAGAAGTGGCTCAATGTAAATAAATAAAGAAACATGTTTTGAAAAATAAAGTTTTCCCAGTGAAATCACCTTATTGTAAATTACAGGGTTTTATCCCTAAATTATGTAACGTGCAGTTTTAAATATTGAAAGATCCTGTTTTAAAAGACTTCCGCTGTCGCCTAAATTAAATACCACGAGATTTCTGTCCCGCGGCTCCTGAAACGGGTCAAACCGGGTCAAGGGCCGTGACAGAAAAAAGAGGAGGAGCGGCAGGATATGGATTCAGACTAGGCGGCGGTGGTAGCAGGCGACGAGGTTATCTCTCAGGTTATCTTTCCCCGACTTTTGAACTATCTAGCATTTCCCGGGCTGTGTCCCGTTGAAGAATTTTCTTTCTTGGACTATTTACTTTTCTACACTAGTTTTTATTTTGTGATGTGGTGGTGAACAACTTTAAACGATGGTAATTTAGGTTGTACTATATTTTTGTTGTATTGTGTTGGATTGTGGTAGTATTGTAGCTCACAGATACCATGGGAGGCTTGGACACACTAAGCATAGTGGTCCCCAAGCCCGGAAAACAGAAGCCAAACGACAAAACCTGAATTTTTAACAGAAATAGACAAACGCCACGGGCCCGTGCTTACGAGACACACCCTCGTGCCCACCTACCTGATGCCAAAAAAAATTCTCCACAGAAAGTGACACGAGTCGTGTTCATCCGACACAACCCCGTGCTCACTCCACTATAAGTTTTCTAAAAACACAGTTCACTGGCACTTTGACCACGGGTAGTGTTCATCCGACACGCCCCCGTGCCCAGTGCCCAGTAACTGTAAATTTTTGTTATTTTTACACACTTTTTACAAATTTAACCTAAATAAATCCTATTTGGGATACATTGAGGGAAATGTGTAATTTAAGTATAGGGGGATGTTAAAACCTTGAATCGTTTGTCCTAAAACCAAGCCTTACACAAAACTCGCCTTGGAAAAACGCTAATCACCCCAAACTTTTTCAATTTATTTATTTTCTTTTACTTATCTTGGTTTAGTTGGGTAAAATCAGTTCTAAAAATTATGTTTTTACAAATCTACACCTGCTAGCGTCGTGATAAAAAGAACCAATTAAGAAAACTATAAAAACGGGCATAACAATTCCTTGTAAAATTTGATTGCATATACAATTCTACACCATAACCCATTTTCCACAAAAGTGAGTTTTGAGCCTTGACCGAGCATATAAATACACATCTATACTAATTGCTCAAATTTTCGTTTCTTGTCAGAATAGCCCATTTCGTTCTTACAAATCTAGAACTTGCCAAAGCAATACGTTCCAAGTCCTTACCGACACAAATCCAAGTAAGTAAATGACAGAGGCATTAGGATTAAACCCGTTTTTTGTTTAAAACTTTTATTTGTCTTTCTTTCTTTTCCAAAAACATTCCTCTAGATAAACCCTGTTGAGCCTTAAAACCTTTCATTTCTAAAACCCACAAAAAAAATATTTTTGCAAAAACAACCACCCTGTAACACCCCGCGTTTTTGAAGTCAAAGTTAAAGTCAAAGGAAGAAAAGATTGCTAAATGCGATCTATCACTCCTTGCTTAATTATTGATTGTACTCTTTGACTTTGTAATCGATACTCTAATTTAAGTTACTTTTGTTGTATTATGTGGAGTAAATGCTCAGGGTATACCCTTTACCCAAAAAAATGATAATAATCGCAATTTAACGCTAATCGACTTACCGCTATCCCATCGCTATCGCATCGCAACTCGAATTATGTGTTAAGGATATTGTTTTATGTGTGTGTGCTACTTATGTGTTACTTGTGCATGTTTATATTTGTTTATGGTGATTAATCAAAAACGCAATCGCAACTCTAACGCAACGCAATCTCATCGCGAATTCGAAACATATGGCTTACTTTTATGTTGAGTGTTAGTTAGGTTATTTGTGTAACTATCGCATCGCTTACTCGGCAATGCATCGCAATGCTCAACGAGCAAAATGAAAAGTCGAAAACCAACTCGCGACAGCCCTTCGATCGAATAACCATTCGATCGAATGGTCATCCGTCCGGATGACCATCCGATCGGACGACCATCCGATCGGACTGCCCTCTGATCCGTCTCTGTGCACCGCCTTCTCCTCTCATTCACCTATAAATACCACCTGTCACATCATGAACAGTGATGTGACAGCTCTCTCGTCCGAACAGCACGTTCAAGCACTATTTTCTCTCGATTCCTCGCGATTCTTGTTAGTTTCTTCCTCAAATCTTGTACTTTCTTGATCTACACACACTTTCTCATCATCTTCACTATCAAAACTTAACTTTTCACCATGAAATCGGCTGATCTAGGCTGTTCTAGAGTGATGTCATCATGGGTTCTCATGAACTTCAAAGTGTGACCTCATTCCACCAAGAACAACTCAGATCTAAGAAATTACAACATGTTTAAACTCTGATTTCACCTAAATCTAAACATTTTCAAACCATTTTAACTTTCTTTCAACTCTTTTACACTCATTAACTCAAAACTGATAGAATCGGAGCTCATTCAGGCCTTTCACTCATTCTCTAGTGAAGAGTTAGTCTGAGAACTGATTCCTATCGACGAGATAACCGACTTAGCGGGTTGAACATGAACAGCCGTCAAGAATAGTCAACTAATCGAACGGGGTGATTCCCATCCGATCGGTTGACTTGGACTTGATGGAGTTTCCGTTGTTTAAACACGTTGTCATACTGTCTCGGTCAAACCACGAAATTTAACAAATTTTACAAGTTTCAAAACGAAGTCACTGAACGGACTGTCGTCCGATCGGATTGCCATCCGATCGAACGACGATCCGATCGGATGACTTGTGACTTCAAATACTTAAACATCCATCCCAGACGAATGACAATCAGACTGAATGGCCATCCGACTGGATCACCATCCGTCCGGATTGCCATCCGACCGAATGACCCTCCATCACTTGCCCTACATGCACTGTTTTACGCACCATTCATCGCTTATGTTATCGTTCTGTAATCAGGCTAACTTTCAAGCGCTCCCTTCAATCCAATCCAAGACTGTGTTATTCATTTAACACGATCTGTGAGTATACACGAACCCTTTTTGCTTTACGTACTTTTGGGTGTTACATACGTTACTGATTCAAATCACAATCGACACACAATGCAAACACTTTTATATGCTGACCTTTACTGCATGTTATACGTGTTATTCGATGAATGCTTGTATGTTATGTTTACACAATGATTGTTTCCTGACACCTTAGCAACGATAGTACTACAGTTTGGACTCAGCACCTGTCGTGGACAGGGGTTGTTAAGGGCTTTACTTCACGTGTCCACAGTGGTGATATGTGTTGCGCATTCTACAACTCGCAGTCACGCCTGTGCATATTTCATTGTCGATAACCTATTAGCTTCACTTGTTACATGTTACATGCTGGTTATGCGTAAAACGATTTCGCTACCTACTATACTATTAAACTTGTATGCTCATCTTTACACTATGTGTATTGACTTTTATTTTAACGTACGTGACAGGTGTTTAGGATGCTTTCGCTTGTTAGCCGCTATGGAATCAAGCTAGGAGAGTCTAGAAACAAACTAAATAAAATCTGAGTTGTCGGAATGTATATTTGTCTTTGATAACAACGTCTGTAATAACAGTTTTATTTTATATGTTTGTGGTATGGGACATAAACCTTTAATATATTATAATTAATAGTTGTTATGGATTCTCCTGGACAATCTGTTTCGCTCAGTGTCGTGCCCCGATGATTCCACCATCAGTTGGGGTGTGACAGATTGGTATCAGAGCCATAACTATAAGGAATTAGGCAAGACTCGACCTAGTCCGGGTCGATGCCTTATAAACGACCTTGACTATAGTTGAAGTAGCAACAAACCGCCTTGTGCGAACCCGGTAGGGGTCCCGCGCGAGCATATTTCTGTTATTCGATCCACTCGCAAACATACTATACTCTATCCGTCTTTCCTAAGGCTGGAATACTATCACTTAGCCTTTCCTAAGGCTAGCACATTGCACACTATTTTCGAAGATGAACGAGTGATTAGATCGGGACTAGGTGCGAAAACCGCAAACTCTCAATTGGATCGCTTGTTCGACGCGCATTTTTACTCTAAACACGAGAATTTGCGTTAAATCAGGTGTGAAATCCATACTTCGACGCAGATTTTTCTCTCTTTCTCATGATTCTATCACACAAACAGGAATAAAGTCGTTAAGTCAGGGGTGAAACCCGAACCTTGATAACTTGTTCCGCTCCTTATTTTTGTTTTACAAAACTCTCACCAAAGTCTCGACGGATTCCAACGACTCTAGTTGCGTAAATAACCGAAAGGATGCGTGCCAATCACCGTACGTCGGAGATAGAGCACTGTCTACTAGGCTAAAATGTGGATTTTGCTGCCGCTAACTCTGTAATTTGTCGCTTTTATGTGGAATTTTTTTTGTCTTTTATGTGGTTTATATGTTTATGTGTTTGGATTTTTGGTGATTTATACACTTCTCGCTTTTCGCTTTGATCAACACGCACAACTCGCACTGCACATCTATCCCAAAACGTTAACAAATCGTATACTACTCGCTATTCGCACTCGCAACTCTCGATCGCTTTACGCAACTGTGAAAGATAGGTGAATACGTGCAATATATGTAGCCGAATACGTGCAAAATATAGTTAAAGATGTGCTTGAGTGGATTACGTGCTTCTGTGCTTACGTGGACTATGTGCTTCTGTACCTATGTGCTTATGTGGATTATTTGCTTACGTGACAATGTGTGGATGTGTTCCTGAGCTTTAGTAGTATTAAGTATGTTGTGAGGTGAGATTCGATTATACAGCGTCTAAGTCCTATGGCGATGTCTATTGCAGACAATGTCGTCATTTGGATCGCATACTTCGCGCACTGCTCGCCGCAACCACGAGGACAAACGCATTGCTACTCTAGTCACCAAGCAAATGGCTAAGGTCATTCCGCAAATTGTTAGTGAGCTTAATGAAAACACCAGCAAGTCCTCTGTGGAATCAAGGACTAACTCGCCTAAGGGTACTTTCAGCTTCAAGCAGTTTAAGGCCTGTGGCCTAAAAGACTTCACGGGCAAAGACGGACCAAGCGCTATGTTTCAATGGTTTGACTCAATTGAAGTCACGCTACGCCAGAGCGGATGTCCCGATCACCTACGTACTGTCAACACAACTGGTGTGTTCCAGTCCAGGGCTCTGGATTGGTGGACTGCCGAAAGGAACAAACGTGGGAATGATGCAGCCTATGGGCTTACTTGGGATGAGTTGAAGGATCTTATGATGAAAGAATTATGCCCTCCCCATGAGCTTCAGAAGTTGGAGGACGAGTTTTGGCACATCAAGCAAGAGGGTGGCGATAACGCTGGTCTAACTGCCCGTTTCAAGCAACTGAGTATTATTTGTCCGGGCCAACTTACTACCCTTGAGATAACCATCAAGAAATACATCCGTGCATTACCGGATTGTGTGGCAGATTTCGTGCAAGCCGAGAAGACAACAACTATTAAGGAAACCTTCCTGCTCGCTGCCGAGATTAATGACAAGCGATTTCGGGCTGCTTATTTCGATAAAGCCACCAAGAGTCTTCACCAAGTTACCGCTGAAACCGCCGCCGCACCGCAAGCTTCAAAGTCCTCCCGCCGCAAGAGAAAGAACAACAACAACAGTAGCAAGAATTGCGCTGTCACAGCTGCCGCTCCACTCCAAGCTATCCCTGCTCAACCGCAGCCTCAGAACCGCCAAGTAGCGGCCCCAGTGACCAATGCACCGCCAGCCAAGCGTGCATATACTGGTCCACACCCACTCTGCCCTACCTGTACTTATCATCATCCTGTTGGGATCGCATGCCGGTTTTGTGTTCACTGCAACCTGTACGGCCACTTTACTGCCAACTGCCGTACTGGTCCCCGCCAAGCTCAAGCTCAAGGTCAAGCTCCTGCACTGCCAGCTCCTCTTCCTGCTCCCAGGGCCAACAAGCAGCTCCTGTACCCGCTGCTCACGCTAGAGCTTGCTTTACATGTGATGATCCCAACCAATTTGCAAATATGTGCCCCAACAGAGTGGTGAAGCAAGAGCCACAGCAGCAGCCACAACAATATCAACAGCAGCAGCCTCAGCAGCAGCAACAACCAGCAGCCCGCAAACGTGCTTTCAACATCAACACCCGCCAGGCCCAAGCAGACAACAATGTGGTTAATAGTACGTTCCTTGTGAATGGTATTTATGCTTCATGTTTGTTTGATACTGGAGCAGATAACTGTTTTGTATCGTTTGAATTCGAAAAGTTCCTGAAGCGTAAACGCGCCCTTCTCCCTACGACGTTCGACGTTGAAGTTGCCACTGGAAGAACCGTTACTGTTCGTTCTGTTCTACGTAATGCCCTTTGGTTTAACCAACACACCCGCGGTTTTCATGGATTTGATGAATCGCATGTGTAAACCATTTCTTGACCGTTTCGTCATCGTATTCATCGACGACATCCTTATCTATTCGAAGTCGAAAGCCGAACACGCGCAACATCTACGTTTGGTTCTCGAATTACTCCAAGGGAATCGACTCTACGCCAAGTTCTCCAAGTGTGAATTCTGGCTGGAGGAGGTTCAATTCCTCGGTCACATCGTCAATAGTCAAGGTATACACGTCGACCCAGCAAAAATCGAAGCTGTTAAGAGTTGGGTTACTCCAAAATTACCGTCCGATGTTCGTTCATTCCTCGGATTGGCGGGCTATTACCGTCAATAGATCGTTGACTTCTCAAAAATCGCCATTCCGCTTACTTCTCTCACACACAAAGGCAAACCTTTTGTTTGGGGAACCGAACATGAGCAAGCCTTTTAGACTTTGAAGCATATGCTCTGCAATGCTCCCGTGCTCGCTTTACCCGACGGAAACGATGAATTCGTAGTCTGTTGCGATGCCTTGAACCTCGGTCTCGATTGTGTTCTCATGCAACAGGACAAGGTCATCGCCTACGCATCTCGTCAGCTCAAGATCCACGAGAAGAATTACATAACCCACGATCTCGAGCTTGGTGCAGTTGTTTTTGCGTTGAAGATATGGTGACACTACCTTTACGGTACCAAGTGTACGGTCTTCACCAACCATAAGAGCCTACAACACATCCTCAACCAAAAGGAACTGAATATGCGCCAACGCCGATGGGTTGAACTTCTTAACGATTACGACTATGAGATTCGTTATCACCCTGGCAAAGCAAATGTCGTTGCCGATGCTCTAAGTCGACGAAGCTATTTGCACAGCGTTCGTAATACTCAAGCCCAGCATAACCTCGAAGCCTTGATTCGTGACGCTTAGCACGCCTGCTTCATTAAGAATACCGTGCGAGAGGAAATGAAGAAGTGTGGTGCTGAATCACATTTTATCACCAAATCAAACAGTATCTATTACTATCTAGATCGCATCTAGATTCCAAGTCGCAATAACCTTCGAGAGATATTGTTGACTGAAGCGTACAAATCTCGATATTCCATTCATCCTGGTGCCGAGAAGATGTACCATGACCTTCATCTACGGTATTGGTGGCCTGGAATGAAGAAGGATATTGCAATCTATGTTTTGAAGTGCCTGACTTGTTCGAAAGTCAAGGCCGAGCAACAAAGACCCTCTGGCTTACTCGTGCAACCCGAGATCCCAATGTGGAAGTGGGAGAGTATAGCCATGGACATTATAACGAAACTCCCCCGCACACCTTCAGGTCACGATAGCATCTGGGTTATCGTTGACCGTTTCACTAAATCTGCTCATTTTCTACCGATACAAGAGGACTACAAGGTAGGACGATTAGCCCGGATCTACACCGACGAAATTATCTGTCGACACGGGACACCTCGTGATATCATCTTTGACCGCGATGGTCGGTTTACCTCGCTTCTTTGGGAAATGTTTCAATCTGCTCTGGGTACTACTCTTAACCTAAGTACCGCTTTCCACCCCAAACCGACTGTTAGACTGAAAGAACGATTCGTACCCTTGAAGACATGCTTCGCTCGTGTGTCATAGATTTCGGTGGTAATCGGGACGCGCACTTACCTTTGGTCGAATTCTCGTACAATAACAGTTATCATTCTAGCATTCAAATGGCACCATTTGAGGCATTATACGGAAGAAAATATCGATCGCCTATTGTATGGCACGAGGTTGGAGATGCGCAAGTTACCGGTGCTGAGCTGTTGCAAGAAACGACTGACAAAATCCTCCAAATTCAGGACAATCTGCTGAAAGCTCGAAGTCGTCAGAAAAGTTACGCCAATAGACGCCGCAAGACCCTTGAATTTGACATTGGCAATCACGTACTCTTAAAGGTTTCACCTTGGAAGGGGGTGATCAGATTTGGCAAGAAAGGAAAGCTCGCACCTTGATATGTCGAACCCTTTGAAATTCTGGAAAGAATTGGCAAAGTGGCCTACAGACTCGAACTACCAGAGTAACTTAGTGTAACACCCCGTGTTTCCGAATGTCAAAGTCAAAGTCAAAGTCCAAGTCAACTTTGACTTCCTTTGACTGTAAATAATCGATTTTATCTTTTAGTTGTATTATGTGGAGTAAGTGTTGTAATCAGCAAGAATCGAAGTAATCGAATGTTTTAACGCGAACCGATCTACGACTGTGAATGATAGGAAGTAACAATGCGATAAAGTTAATTAATCAGAAATCAAACAGATCTAACAATCATCGAACTCGAGACTCGAATTATGCGAATTTTAGTATTGTTATACGTGTGTGTGTGCCTTATGTGTTACTTGTGCGTGTTTACTTTATGTTTGGTGTGGTATTCAAGCAAATCAATCGAAAATCGAATCGAAAATCGAATCGAAACTCGAAAAGCAATCGAACTCAATCGAACCCGACATCGAAACGTGAAATGTAGATGCTTGTATGTAGATATAGTAGTTGGGACTGAAAGAAATTTGACTAGGAACTCTATCGTATTCATATCATCGTCCATCGAAATCGAAACGTCAAAAATCGTCGCAAAATACTCAAAGTGTGTCGCGGATCGAACAGGAAGCATCCTGATCGAACAGGCCAGCCGATCGGCTAGCATCTTGCCAGCCGATCGAGCAGCCCACTCGATCGGAGCTCCTGGCCGATCGGCTGCCACTTTCCTCTTTTGGAAGCCTATAAATAGGGTTGTCCTTGTCTTCATTTCCACTTTTGGAAAGTTCTGACCGACCAACTCCTATTCTTCATCTTTTCTCAGATTTCTCTCAATCCCGGTAAGTTTTCGCTCTAATTCTTGTACGTTTTTTATCATTACTTGATTCTACACCTTTCTATCTTTCAAAACTTGGATTCTAACCGTGAAATCACCAAGATCTAAGTGTTCTTGGGTGATGTCATCATGGTGTTCTTGAAGAACATCAAACTTTGGCCTCATCCAACCATGAATAGCTTAGATCTAACCGATTTCCACATAAACAAGTTAAGATCTATCAAGGATCTAAACATCCACAAGTTGTGAAGGATTGAAAGAAGGAATCCCAACTTTCTTTCAACTCTTTTACACTCAATGCCTTCAAACCGCTAGAAACGAAGCTTGAACCGACTAACTAATCATTCTAACAAGTTAAAGGTTAAGATTCGGATTCTATATACAAGGTTCACCGATTTTGGGTTAGACTCTAAACCAACGTTCCGAACCGTTCACCGGCCGGACTTGGGTGATTCCTGTCCGAGCCGGAGAGACGGGTAAGAACGAAGGTATCATAGTTCAACTCGTCATCAAACTACCTCGATATAATGACAAGTAACCAGACGACCAAGTGTTAGACGAAAGGCCGACCATGTCAGACTTGCTGGCCGAACGGCTAGGCTGATCGAACAGCCCAGCCGATCGGACACACCAGCCGATCGACCGGGCCAGCCGATCGGCTAGCACATGGCGTCTCACTTTTCCAAACTTTTGAGGTATAGTATTGACGAAGTAGTGTTCGATCGAATATGGCACTCGATTGGTGAACATTAATGTTCGGATCATGAGATATTATGCTTCAACACTTAATCGTTTTCACAACTCGTTCGTAGTAGGAATGCCAGCCGATCGAACAGACTGTTCGATCGAGTGACATTCAGTTGAGGACTAATTCTGAAGTTCCTAGCCGATCGAGTGAGCTAGCCGATCGAGTGAGCTAGCCGATCGAATGAACCGTTCGATCGACCGACTTGAAAGGTAAAAACACTTCAGTGTTCTCATATACTACAACGAAAACTTCAAAAGTTCAAATCCTCAAACGCAAACACACCAGAGGAAGAAACAATCCACTCGAATGGCCAAGCCGATCGAGCCTACCGGCCGATCGAACAGGACTGTCCAACCGGACAGACCAGCCGACCGAACAACCCGTTCGATCGAACCTGCCGTTCGATCGACCAGCCCATACGATCCATTCACACTTGTCTTATTTTCCCCGTTACTTACCGTTATGCTATCGAACTATTCAGGCTAATCTTACTCTCAGCGCTCCCTTCAATCCATAATCAATTACTTTGAGTATACTTGATCCCTTTTTGCTTTTAGCACTTTTGGGTGTTACATGCGTTACCTATCAAATCACAAACAAACACAAACTATTTGAACGCTAACCAAATTGCATGTGCTACTTGACTAAATGAATGTTGTTTATTATGTTTACACGTGGAGTGCTATCTACCTGCCTTAGCAACATAGTACTATAGTTTGGACTCAGCACCCGTTCACACGGGGGTTGTTAAGGACAATTACTTGCATGGATTACGGTGGTAATCATGTATTACGAACCATCTCGGATGGTCAACCCACGGTCGTTGGTATCGATGGTTCCAAGTCGATAATTAACATGCATCGTTTTCCTCTGTGTACGTGCCAGGTTATGCGTAAACTATTCGAACTCTATATGCTATTACCAAACTTGTGTGCTCACCTTTACATTATATGTATTGACATTATTTTAACGTATGTGACAGGTGCTTAAGTTGCTAGGATGCTTAGGCGCATAGTGATGAAATCGAGGCTAGGGAGTCTAGAAACAATAAACAATTGTCTGTAATAGTAATTGAATCTGAGTTGTCGGAACGGAATTATTTGCCTAGTTGCTTTCTATGATAACTTGTTTATTTATTTGGGACACGGTATGGGACGTGTCATTTAAACTGAATTTATATAATAGTTGTTGTGGAAACTTCTGGACAATCTGTTTCGCTCAGTGCCGCGCCCCGATGATTCCGCCATCGGTTGGGGTGTGACAGATTGGTATCAGAGCCATAACTATAGGGAATTAGGTTAGACACGACCTAGTCCGGGTCGCTGTCTTAGAGACCTAGACTATAGTTAAGAACCATCAGACCAAGTTTATGTGCTTATTCTGCAATTCTTCATTATCACTGCACTCGAATTTTCAATCAAAGTCAGGCGATTCAGTTGGGAATACGTGTGAAAGCCGCAAACTCCCGACCAAACTGCCTGACCTATGCCGATTTTATTCGTTTATTCATGACTGTCTCGATAATTTCGCCAATAAACGAGGGGAATTATACCAAATCAGGTGTGAAACCCCCATTTTGATGAAAATTCTTCTCGATTTTACTAAAAACAAGGAAGAAATTGCTAAGCCAAGGGGTGAAACCCTAACCTTAGCAGTTTGTTCTTGACTTTACTTATCTCACCAAGGCCTCGATGGACTCCAACGACCTGAACTCACAAGTATGACCTAGGGAACGCGTGTGGAATACCCGAGAATCGAGGCAGAAACACAACCGCTAGAGTCAAAAGTGATGACAAGTCTACTGTGAATAGTCGAGTTGCCTTGGGTAGTCAATGTCTAGAAGCCGTAGACAATCTATCTCTCGATTTTATGTGTTTCGATTCTGAGAACCGCAACCGCGTACTTTGATGACTCGTTGGTTTTTATGTGTTTATGTGTGACTTCTCTGTTTTGTGTTTACATTATGGGATGTTATTCGATTCTGCTATCATATTGATCGACACACACGACTTGTACTGTTATTCTATCCCTAATCGATCCCCAGTTGCTGCAATCTAGACGATGTTACGATATGATATCCTATACGACTAAGCTAGAATATACTATACTGTGCTACTCAATATGCCATATGCGATCGCTATACGAACGACACACGAGCTTTGAAGGATAGGTTTCTGTTTTTTGACCGCTTCTGTGATTAAATGATTTTGTGCTTCTGTGTTTTGTGCTCTACATGCTTATGTGCTTCTGTGACCTACGTGTTCTATGTGCTTCTGTGCTCCATGGTTAGGTATATCTGTGAATCTGTGTGCTTACGTGATACGTGATTCGACGTGATTCTAAGCTTTAGACAGTATTAGACGTGTGAGGTGAGATTCGATTTCGTTGTGTTGAGACTCGTGACGATGTCTAATGCAGACCATGTCGTCGTCTGGATCCCGACACCGAACCCCACTTACCCGCCAGGAAAAGAGGGACAGACGTCTCGCTGCTATCATCTCCAAAACCGTAGCGAAAGCTGTGAGTGAGGTGTATGAAAACGCTAGCAAGTCGTCAGAAGAATCCCGAGCTAAAAACCCTAAGGATTCAAGCAAGGCTGCTTTCAGCTTCAAGCAGTTCAAAGCATGCGGACCAAAAGAGTTCACTGGCGAAGATGGTCCAACAGCCATGTTTCACTGGTCTGACTCAGTTGAAGTCACTCTGCGCTAGAGCGGATGTCCCAAGCATCTCCGCACTCTCAATGCTACAGGCGTCTTCCAGTCCCGTGCTCTAGATTGGTGGACGGCCGAACGAAACAAGCGCGGAAATGATGCAGCTTACGGGCTAGCATGGAAGGAGTTGAAGGCAATCATGATCGAAGAATTCTGCCCTCCTCATGAACGCCAAAAGCTGGAGGACGAGTTCTGGGGAATCAAGCAGAAGGATGGAGACAACGCTGCTCTCACTGCCCGCTTTAAGCAGCTTAGCATCATCTGTCCTGATCAAGTCAAGACCTCAGATCAAGCCATCAAGAAGTACATTCGAGCCCTGCCCGATTGTGTAGCCGACTTTGTTCACGCCGCCAAGCCAGCAACGATCGAAGAAACCTACCTACTCGCCGCTGAGATCAATGATAAGCGAGGAAAGTCTGGTT
Organism: Helianthus annuus; assembly: GCF_002127325.2. Classification (NCBI taxonomy): domain Eukaryota; kingdom Viridiplantae; phylum Streptophyta; class Magnoliopsida; order Asterales; family Asteraceae; genus Helianthus; species Helianthus annuus. The sequence continues at coordinate 145,888,457 of NC_035442.2, forward strand.
ACTGGGATAAGCAAACCAAGTCTCTGCACCAAGCCACTGCAACACCCACCGACTCATCTGCTCAACCCTCCAAGTCATCGAGAAGGAAGAAGAAGAACAACAACAACAGCTCCAGCAACAAGAGCTGTGCTGCCGCAACAAACGCCACTCCTCTGCAAACTGTACCAGTTCAACAGCAGCAACACCAGCGCCCAGCTCCAGTGATCAATGCACCACCGGCGAAGCGTGCATACACAGGCCCTCACCCACTTTGCCCGACATGTTCGTATCATCATCCAGTGGGTCTAGCTTGTCGTTTTTGCGCTCACTGCAACCTGTACGGTCATTTCACTGCGAACTATCGCTATGGTCCTCGTCAAGTCCTAGTTCAAGCCACTGTCAATCAAGCTCTACTCCCTGCTCCTCAAGGTCAACAAGCAGCTCAAGCACCTACAGCTAATGCTCGAGTCTGCTTTGCATGTGGTGACCCTAACCACTTTGCCAACAGATGCCCGAACAGGGTGGTTAAGCAAGAGCCCCAACAGCAGCAAGCAGCCCATGCCCGAACCTTCAACATCAATACCCGCCAGGCTCAGGCGGATAACAACGTGGTTAATGGTACGTTCCTTGTGAATAGTATTTATGCATCATGTTTGTTTGATACTGGAGCCGATAACTGCTTTGTGTCCTTTGAATTCGAGAAGCTCCTTAGTCATAAGCGCTCATATCTATCCTCTTCATTCGAAGTCGAAGTTGCTACAGGAAGAACTATTGCCGTTAACTCAGTACTCCGTGATTGTACTCTCGAACTCAACAATCACATCTTCCCAATCGACCTTATTCCGATGCAACTCGGAAGCTTTGATATCATAATAGGCATGGACTTTCTTCGCGAGAACCATGCTGAAGTGGTGTGCTTCGAAAAGATGATTCGATTCGATTCTCGCTCGCGAATGGTGATATATTGTGTGTGTACGGTGAAACAACGTCGAAAGGTCTCAAGCTTATGTCGTGTATTCAAGCCAGCAAGTATCTCCGCAAGGAATACCGAGCCTTCTTGGCCAACATTGTAGTAGCGGAGAAGGGAAAGAAAAAGAAAGTTGAAGTCAAAGATGTTCCAGTGGTTCGTGAATTTCCTCAGGTGTTCCCTAACGATCTTCCCGGACTACCACCAAGTCGTGATATCGACTTTCGTATCGACCTCATTCCTGGAGCTAACCCCGTTGCCAAAGCCCCTTACCGACTCGCACCATTCGAAATGAGGGAACTCTCGAACCAACTCCAGGAATTACTCGAAAAAGGCTTTATTCGCCCAAGCACCTCTCCTTGGGGCGCGCCAGTCCTTTTCGTCAAAAAGAAGGACGGGTCGTTCTGGATGTGCATCGACTATCGGGAATTGAATAAGCTAGCCATCAAGAATCGATACCCCTTGCCCCGAATCGACGATTTGTTTGATCAGCTACAAGGTGCCGCATGTTTCTCTAAGATCGATATGCGTTCAGGATATCATCAGCTACGGATTCAAGAGGAAGACATTCCTAAAACCGCTTTTCGAACCCGTTACGGCCATTACGAATTTGTAGTTATGCCCTTTGGTCTAACCAATGCACCCGCGGTTTTCATGGATCTGATGAATCGCGTGTGTAAGCCTTATCTTGACTGTTTCATCATCGTGTTCATCGACGATGTCTTGATTTATTCCAATTCGAAATCCGAACACGCGCAACATCTACGTTTGGTTCTCGAGTTACTCCAAGGGAACCAACTCTACGCCAAGTTCTCCAAGTGCGAATTCTGGTTGGAGAAGGTTCAGTTTCTGGGTCACATCGTGAATAGTCAGGGTATCCATGTCGATCCTGCGAAGATTGAAGCTGTCAAAAGCTGGATTACGCCTAAGAACCCGTCAGAAGTTCGTTCTTTTCTCGGACTGGCGGGCTATTATCGACGATTCATTGAAGGATTCTCCAAGATCGTTGTGCCGCTAACCGCTCTTACTCATAAGGACAAGCCTTTTGTGTGGGGAAACGCGCAAGAGACTGCCTTTCAAACCCTCAAGCATATGCTGTGCAACGCACCGATTCTTACGCTGCCCGACGGAAGTGACAACTTCATTGTCTACTGTGATGCTTCTAACCTTGGTCTCGGCTGTGTTCTCATGCAGGGAGACAAGGTTATAGCCTACGCATCTCGTCAGCTCAAGATCCACGAGAAGAACTATACAACCCATGACCTCGAGCTAGGCGCGGTTGTCTTTGCATTGAAGATTTGGCGACACTACCTGTATGGCACTAAGTGTACGATCTACACAGATCACAAGAGTTTACAACACATCTTTAATCAGAGAGAGCTTAATATGCGTCAACGCCGATAGGTAGAACTTCTCAACGATTACGACTGTGAGATTCGCTATCACCCAGTCAAGGCGAATGTGGTCGCTGACGCGCTCAACAGAAAGAGTTACGTGCTCAGTACCCGAAACACCCAAGCCCAGCACAACCTCGAAACCCTTATTCGTGAAGCTCAACATGCTTGCTTTAACGAGCGTACATTGAAGAAAGAGAGGATCTATCACGATGGAGCTCAGTTAGTAAGCAAATCCGATGGGATATTCTATTATCAGGATCGAATTTGGATCCCTAAGCGGACCGATTTGCGAAAGATTATCATGAATGAAGCCCACAAGTCCCGATATTCTATTCATCCCGGTGCAGACAAGATGTACCAGGACCTGCGTTATAAGTACTGGTGGCCGGGTATGAAACGGGATATCGCCCTTTACGTTGGAAGCCGTTTAACTTGCGCACGAGTCAAGGCTGAACATCAAAGACCTTCTGGCTTACTCGAACAACCGCCGATACCTATATGGAAGTGGGAGAGTATAGCTTTGGATTTCATAACAAAACTCCCGCCCACGCCATCAGGTCACGACAGTATTTGGGTTATAGTTGATCGTCTAACGAAATCAGCCCACTTTTTGCCAATACGAGAAGACTACAAGGTGGAACGACTAGCCCAAATCTACACCGACGAGATCATTCGTAATCATGGTACGCCTCATGACATCATTTCAGACCGTGACACTCGGTTCACTTCGCGATTGTGGGAAACGTTTCAAGCAGCCCTTGGTACGTCGCTTAATCTGAGTACTGCATTCCATCCTCAAACCGACAGACAGACTGAAAGAACGATCCGTACTCTTGAAGACATGCTCCGAGCGTGTGTCATAGATTTTGGTGGTAGTTGGAACAAACACCTGCCATTGGTCGAATTCTCGTATAATAATAGCTATCATGCCAGCATCCAAATGGCACCTTTCGAGGCTTTGTATGGTAGAAGATGTCGATCGCCTATTGTGTGGCACGAGATCGGTCACTCGCAACTAACCGGTCCCGAGATTCTACAAGAAACGACTGACAAAATCCACCAGATTAGAGACAACTTGGTGAAAGCTCGGAACGGCAGAAAAGTTATGCCGATAAAAGACGCAAGCCCCTTGAATTTGAAGTTGGTGACTACGTACTCCTAAAGGTATCACCTTGGAAGGGTGTAGTCCGATTCGGCAAGAAAGGGAAACTAGCGCCTCGATATGTTGGACCTTTTAGGATTCTGGAAAGAATCGGAAAAGTCGCCTACAGACTCGAACTACCGGAGGAACTCAGTAATGTCCACCCGACCTTCCACGTCTCTAACCTCCGAAAATGCCTTGCTGATCATGATCTAATCGTACCGCTCGACGATCTTCAGGTCAACGAAACTTTACACTTCGTGGAAAAGCCTGTCGAAATCATGGATCGCCAAACCAAGCAACTCAGGCGCTCTCGCATCCCGATCGTGAAGGTCCGAAGGGAAGGCAAACGAGGCGCGGAGTTCACTTGGGAACTCGAAAGCGACATGAAGGCCAAGTACCCGCAGTTGTTTAAATAAATAGATCTGAAGCATCAAATTGGTAAATTACGGCGTTGTGTAGCCTTCGAGCCTAATTTCGGGACGAAATTCCCTAAACAAGGGGAGGCTGTAACACCCCGTGTTTCCGAATGTCAAAGTCAAAGTCCAAGTCAACTTTGACTTCCTTTGACTGTAAATAGTCGATTTTATGTTTTAGTTGTATTATGTGGAGTAAGTGTTGTAATCAGCAAGAATCGAAATAATCGAATGTTTTAACGCGAACCGATCTACGATTGTGAATGATAGGAAGTAACAATGCGAAAAAGTTAACTAATCAGAAATCAAACCGATCTAACAATCATCGAACTCAAGACTCGAATTATGCGAATTTTAGTATTGTTATATGTGTGTGTGTGCCTTATGTGTTACTTGTGCGTGTTTATTTATGTTTGGCGTGGTATTCAAGCAAATCAATCAAAAATCGAATTGAAACTCGAAAAGCAATCAAACTCAATCGAACCCGACATCGAAACGTGAAATGTAGATGCTTGTATGTAGATATAGTAGTTGGGACTGAAAGTAATTTGACTAGGAACTCTACCGTATTCGTATCATCGTCCATCGAAATCGAAACGTCAAAAATCGTCGCAAAATACTCAAAGTGTGTCGCGGATCGAACAGGAAGCATCCTGATCGAACAGGCCAGCCGATCGAGCAGCCCACTCGATCGGAGCTGCTGGCCGATCGGCTGCCACTTTCCTCTTTTGGAAGCCTATAAATAGGGATGTCCTTGTCTTCATTTCCACTTTTGGAAAGTTCTGACCGGCCAGCTCCTATTCTTCATCTTTTCTCAAATTTCTCTCAATCCCGGTAAGTTTTCACTCTAATTCTTGTACGTTTTTTATCATTACTTGATTCTACACCTTTCTGTCTTTCAAAACTTGGATTCTAACCGTGAAATCACCAAGATCTAAGTGTTCTTGGGTGATGTCATCATGGTGTTCTTGAAGAACATCAAACTTTGGCCTCATCCAACCATGAATAGCTTAGATCTAACCGATTTCCACATAAACAAGTTAAGATCTATCAAGGATCTAAACATCCACAAGTTGTGAAGGATTGAAAGAAGGAATCCCAACTTTCTTTCAACTCTTTTACACTCAATGCCTTCAAACCGCTAGAAACGGAGCTTGAACCGGCTAACTAATCATTCTAACAAGTTAAAAGGTTCAAGATTCGGATTCTATATACAAGGTTCACCGATTTTGGGTTAGACTCTAAACCAACGTTCCGAACCGTTCACCGGCCGGACTTGGGTGATTCCTGTTCGAGCCGGAGAGACGGGTAAGAACGAAGGTATCATAGTTCAACTCGTCATCAAACTACCTCGATATAATGACAAGTAACCAGACGACCAAGTGTTAGACGAAAGGCCGACCAGGTCAGACTTGCTGGCCGAACGGCTAGGCTGATCGAACCGCCCAGCCGATCGGACACACCAGCCGATCGACCGGGCCAGCCGATCGGCTAGCACATGGCATCTCACTTTTCCAAACTTTTGAGGTATAGTATTGACGAAGTAGTGTTCGATCGAATATGGCACTCGATTGGTGAACATTGCTGTTCGGATCATGAGATACTATGCTTCAACACTTAATCGTTTTCACAACTCGTTCGTAGTAGGAATGCCAGCCGATATTCAGTTGAGGACTAATTCTAAAGTTCCTAGCCGATCGAGTGAGCTAGCCGATCGAGTGAGCTAGCCTATCAAACGAACCGTTCGATCGACCGACTTGAAAGGTAAGAACACTTCAGTGTTCTCATATACTACAACGAAAACTTCAAAAGTTCAAATCCTCAAACGCAAACACACCAGAGGAAGAAACAATCAACTCGAATGGCCTAGCCGATCGAGCCTACCGGCCGATCGAACAGGACTGTCCAACCGGACTGACCAGCCGACCGAACAGCCCGTTCGATCGAACCTGCCGTTCGATCGACCAGCCCATACGATCCATTCACACTTGTCTTATTTTCCCCGTTACTCACCGTTATGCTATCGAACTATTCAGGCTAATCTTACTCTCAGCGCTCCCTTCAATCCATAATCAATCACTGTGAGTATACTCGATCCCTTTTTGCTTTTAGCACTTTTGGGTGTTACATAAGTTACCTATCAAATCACAAACAAACACAAACTATTTGAACGCTAACCAAATTGCATGTGCTACTTGACTAAATGAATGTTGTTTATTATGTTTACACGTGGAGTGCTATCTACCTGCCTTAGCAACATAGTACTATAGTTTGGACTCAGCACCCGTTCACACAGGGGTTGTTAAGGACAATTACTTACATGGATTACGATGGTAATCATGTATTGCGAACCGTCTCGGACGGTCAACCCGCAGTCGTTGGTATCGATGGTTCCATGTCGATAATTAACATGCATCGTTTCCTCTGTGTACGTGCCTGGTTATGCGTAAACTATTCGAACTCTATATGCTATTATCAAACTTGTGTGCTCACCTTTACATTATATGTATTGACTTTATTTTAACGTATGTGATAGGTGCTTAAGTTGCTAGGATGCTTAGGCGCATGGTGATGAAATCGAGGCTAGGGAGTCTAGAAACAATAAACAATTGTCTGTAATAATAATTGAATCTGAGTTGTCGGAACGGAATTATTTGCCTAGTTGCTTTCTATGATAACTTGTTTATTTATTTGGGACACGGTATGGGATGTGTCATTTAAACTGAATTTATATAATAGTTGTTGTGGAAACTTCTGGACAATCTGTTTCGCTCAGTGTCGCGCCCCGATGATTCCGCCATCGGTTGGGGTGTGACACTTAGCAACATCCACCCGACTTTCCATGTATCAAACCTTAGAAAGTGCCTAGCCGAGCAGAATTTACAAGTACCACTTGAGGATCTACAAGTGGACGAAACATTACACTTCGTGGAAAAGCCTGTCGAGATCATGGATCGAGAAACCAAGAAGCTCAGACGCTCGCGCATCCCCATTGTGAAGATTCGCTGGGAAAGCAAATGCGGCGTAGAGTTCACCTGGGAACTCGAAAGTGACATGAAGGAGAAGTATCCACATCTCTTTGTTACGCATGCGACCTAATTTCGGGACGAAATTCCCTAAAGTAGGGGAGGCTGTAACACCCCGCATTTTTGAAGTCAAAGTCAAAGTCAAAGGAAGAAAAGATTGCTAAATACGATCTGTCACTCCTCGCTTAATTATTGATTGTACTCTTTGACTTTGTAATCGATACTCTAATTTAAGTTACTTTAGTTGTATTATATGGAGTAAATGCTAATAATCGCAGTTTAACGCTAATCGACTTACCGCTATCCCATCGCTATCGCATCTTAACTCGAATTATGTGTTCTGGATATTGTTTTACGTGTGTGTGCTACTTATGTGTTACTTGTGCATGTTTATATTTGTTTATGGTGATTAATCAAAAACGCAATCGCAACTCTAACGCAACGCAATCTCATCGCGGACTCGAAACAAAAGGCTTACTTTTATGTTGAGTGTTAGTTAGGTTATTTGTGTAACTATCGCATCGTTTACTCGCAACGCAAAGCAACGCTCAACGCGCAAAACGAAAAGTCAAAAACCAACTCGCGGCAGCCCTTCAATCGAATGGTCATCCGTCCGGATGACCATCTGATCGGACGGCCATCCGATCGGACTGCCCTCCGATCCATCTCTGTGCACCGCCTTCTCCTCTCATTCACCTATAAATACCACCTGTCACATCATGAACAGTGATGTGACAACTCTCTCGTCCGACAAGCACGTTCGAGCCCTATTTTCTCTCGATTCCTCTCGATTCTTGTAAGTTTCTTCCTCAAATCTTGTACTTTCTTGATCTGCACACACTTTCTCATCATCTTCACCATCAGATCTTAACTTTTCACCATGAAATCAGCTGATTTGGGTTGTTCTAGAGTGATGTCATCATGAGTTCTCATGAACTTCAAAGTGTGACCTCATTCCACCAAGAACAACTCAGATCTAAGAGATTTCAACATGTTTAAACTCTGATTTCACCTAAATCTAAAGCTTTTTCAAACCGGTTTAACTTTCTTTCAACTCTTTTACACTCATGAACTCAAAACCGATAGAATCGGAGCTCATTCAGACCTCTCACTCATTCTCTAGTGAAGAGTCGGTTTGAGAACTGATTCCTATCGACGAGATAGCCGACTTAGCGGGTTGAACATGAACAGCCCTCAAACCATGTTGTCATACCGTCTCGGTCAAACCACGAAATTTATCAAATTTTACAAGTTTCAAAACGATCAAGTCACTGAACGGACTGCCGTCTGATCGGATTGCCATCCAATCGAACGACGCTCCGATCGGATGACTTGTGACTTCAAATACTTAAACATTTTTCAAGTTTTCAATAAATGCCAATATCCAAATGAATGGCCATCCGATCGGACTACCATCCGATCGAATAAACATCCTGCTGTGAACTTGTTCTTGAGAAATGTCTCACTTGGAACGGATCGCCATCCGAGCGAACTGCCATCCGACCGGACGACCGTTCGACCGGACGACCTGAAAGGTAGAGATACTTCTCTCATTTTAAAATGCTACAACGAAAACTTCAAATCCATCATACACAAACATATCCATCTCAGACGAATGACAATCCGACCGAATGGTCATCCGACTGGATGACCATTCGTCCGGATTGCCATCCGACCGAATGACCCTCCGTCACTTGCCCCACTCGCTCCGTTTTATGCACCATTCATCGCTTATGCTATTGTTCTGTAATCAGGCTAACTTTCCAGCGCTCCCTTCAATCCAATCTGAGACTGTGTTATTCATTTAACACGATCTGTGAGTATACTCGAACCCTTTTTGCTTTACGCACTTTTGGGTGTTACATACGTTACTTATTCAAATCACAATCGAAACACAACGCAAACACTTTTATACGCTGACCTTTACTGCATGTTATACGTGTTATTTGATGAATGCTTGTATGTTATGTTTACGCAGTGATTGTTGCCTGACACCTTAGCAACGATAGTACTATAGTTTGGACTCAGCACCTGTTATGGACAGTGGTTGTTAAGGGCTTTACTTCACGTGTCACAGTGGTGATATGTGTTGTGCATTCTACAACTCGTAGTCACGTCTGTGCATATTTCATTGTCGACAACCTATTAGCTTCACTTTGTTACATGTTACATGCTGGTTATGCGTAAAACGATTTCGCTACCTACTATACTATTAAACTTGTATGCTCACCTTTACACTATGTGTATTGGCTTTTATTTTAACGTATGCGGCATGTGTTTAGGATGCTTTCGCTTGTTAGCCGCTAAGGAATCAAGCTAGGAGAGTCTAGAAACAAACTAAATAAAATCTGAGTTATCGGAATGGATATTTGTCTTTAAGAACAACGTCTGTAATAACTGTTTTATTTTATATGTTTGTGATATGGGACATGAACCTTTAATATATTATAATTAATAGTTGTTATGGATTCTGCTGGACAATCTGTTTCGCTCAGTGTCGCGCCCTGATGATTCCGCCATCGGTTGGGGTGTGACACACCCATCACCCCAAAACCAATCCTTTTTATTTTCCTACCCCTTATTTTCAGTAAATGCGACACTCTTGAAAATTATAAAAGAAGTGACTTATCAAAAAAAAATCTTGCTACTTGAAATAAATAAGCAGAAATTATTGCTTATAAGTTTGTAGCTTTTAACTAAGCCACAAGCAAATAAAATTTCAAAAGAAAAAAGCCGACATTTTACAATTTAAGCCACTTTCAATAAAACACACCTACCCGAGCCACAGCATACCCTTTTAAAAGTCTTCTCGATACTTACAAGGATTAAAACGTCAAAAAGGAAGAGCTTTGATTGCTTGTCAAGCCTATAGGAGGAGTAACTTCCAAACCAGGTACGAGTGTCTTCACTTAAACATCTTCGACCGAGTGTTGAGTGATTACTTGTGAGGTGTGTAAAAGTTGTATATAATTAAAGAGAATTTTATTACGGCATGCTATGCCCAAAAACAAATAAGTTTTCTTAAATTGTTGTAAATAAATCACGACGAATAAGAATGTAAATAAAATAAAAACAAAATAAATTAGAACTTGGATTCCCTAAACTCTAAGGATAAGCCTAAAACCTTCTCTTCTACCAATTTCGTTTGGGTGTGTAAGCCACGCTATAGAATTTTGCTTGAGGACAAGCAAAGATTCAAGTGTGGGGATATTTGATGTACGTAAAATACAACATATAAATTGTATCAAATACGGTAATCAACCATTTTTCGGTACTAATCTTGGAAAAAGCATGTTTCTTTATTCCTTTTTAATTTATAGGGTAAAAAGAGCTTAAACGCACAAAAGGAGCAAAATAACAGTAAAAAACAACATAAATACGAAGAAGGAGGATTAACAAAACTCACCAAGCCCCCGTCCACGTCCAAGCCAATAAAATAACAAGATCAGAAGCTTTGGCACAGGGTCGTGCCCACTAGGCAAGGGCCGTGCTCAGTGGGGATTCTCTTCAAAAGAAAAAGACAACAACAAAAGACAAATCAGGAGCTCAACAAGGGGCAGTGCTAAGGCAACACGGGGCAGTGCTAAGGCACACGGGGCGTGGTCAACTCTAGGATTCGCAGAATATGAGAAAGTACAACAAGTACATTGGCCACGGGCCGTGCCGTTGACACCGGGGCCGTGTTAGTAAGAGGCCTAACACTGCAATTAATGAAGAGGAGATAGATTGAAGGCCACAGGGTCGTGCCAGGCGGGCAAGGGCCGTGTTGGATGTCTGATTTTCAGCTATAAATAGGGGTGCTTGGTTTCATTCCAATCGATCCCTTGGCAAACCACTTCTCTCATACTTGCCACCACTCCACCACCACTACAACACCATCATCCACCACCATCATCCATCTTCCATCATTTAGAATGTGTAGTAGTCTCGGGATCCAAGATCGATCGTAAGAGTTCTTGTCAAACAAAGGCCATGCTTGGCTAAACTCTTACACCACTTGGTGAAGACAAATCTTTTATGTATTTCGTTTTGATTTCCAATCTTTGGCTCCTTTTAATTTGGGTATATATTAATGACTTTAATAACTAGTTTTTATATTGAAGGGGAATTTATCAAACCATTCTTCATATGTTGTTGAGTCACATATCTGTGTCTTTACGGTATATATAAAGCGCGTTAACTACTTGGAATGGGGGTTAAAAGGGTGGTTGGGTAATTCCATGTCTCGTTCAGTGTATAGATCCTGCGAGAACCTGGTTCAAGCTTAGTATTACTTCTCGAGATTGGGCAGGAATGACTACCCCGAAAGTCAGTAAGAAACCACTTGAACCCCCTATCTATAAACTACTATTAAAACTTTAAACCAACCCTACGAGGACTGTATCCCTGCTGACTCAGACCAAAGGGTTGAGGGTAACGCTGCTTGGAATGGGGCCTACCACTTTTCGAATTAATAACTTACTTAATTAGCTTTCAATAATCCAACCTTGCGGGACTGTATCCCTGCTGACTCAGACCAATAGGTTGAGGGTAACGCTGCCTGGAAGGGGGCCTACTACTATAACTTAAAGATAATCTCTTAAAATGCGCAAAGTGCGAAAATCATTAAAGGATACATTAAAGAGGAGTTGGAACCAAGTGATTCCTTCTTGTCTATTTGTTTTTCCTTACATTTTATTTTGCTTTTTAGTTTATCTTTTTATAGGTTTAAAACCTTTTCATCAAAATCTGGTTAGATTAGACGTTAACGATAAGCCGGTATTAAAAGCTCTTGTGTCCTTGGACGACCTGGGTATCTTGCCATCACTATACTACGCCCGCGATGGGTGCACGTGCCCTAACGTGTGTGTAGAGTGATAGTATTATATCATGTTTTATAAATGAAAAACTTGAATTGGCATGTAGATAGAGCTAAAATATATCTAAAAGATATACCTACACCCGCGCACGTCAACGTTATTAATTTTATATCCATCATTGATGTTTTACATAAGTAATTTAAAGTATAAATCTATGAAATGGCATTAAACAATTGTATGTACTACTTTAACTTCTATAGAAAAGATGATTATATAACCCTGCAAACCACGTAATACATTTGTGTGCATAACGTGTATTAGGGGTGTGCATGTGTCGGTTTTGACCTAAAACCATAACCATAATCGAGATGTCGGTTAATGGTTAAACATAACCATAATTGATCGGTTATGGCAGTTTCGGTTAATTGATTTTGATGGTTATAGCGAGTCAATTATGGTCAATTAATCGTGAATTTGAGCCTAGCTAAAACAATACAATTATGCAATTATTTGGGTCTAAAAATTTGGGCTTAAACTTTTTTATAATACAATAAGTTGTTATTACATACTTCTGTATATTAGTATATTACATAGCAGTGTGAGATTCAATGAGGAATACCAAAAAGTGAGGAACTGGGAACCTCCTTTTACACCCTTGGATAAAAAAAATCGATGGATGAGACTACTTTATGAGTTCTGAGATGAAAAAACGGGGGAGGGGTACTTTTGTCCACTAAATATCCATCTTATTTTCCCCCATCTTCAGATCTTTTTTTCATCATCGTCCAACTCCTATAGAATCCTAACAATTCTCCACCCTAACCTACTCTGTCTTTGACACCCGTGAATTTTGTCGTACCGAACCCTTACCCTGTCGGAAACCACCGTGCTCTGAACGCTTGAGTGTTTTCTTCTATGCTATGCCATTCTCTTGATAACCATAACTAACGAGGCATTCACCCTCATCCAATTTGAAGAGGATCTCAAGGACGGGCATGTCCATGATTCATCTTCCATCACCTATTGAGACGAATTGGATTTAGGTCTAACGCCATAGCGCACCATCAATTCTCAGATCTTCCTCGTGATTGTATTCCCTTGTGATGTATCATCTGAAACTACTTTCTTATCTAAGATCTAAATGTTTAGATTCGGATTCACTTGAATATCTGTTTATTTGATCTTATATTAGGTGGACCAATAAATTTATTTCCATTTCTTCTAGTCGATGTATACTAATAAAATTTTGTTTGATGAATGTTTAATAACATGCTGAATGTGTTCCGAAACCGAAATCTTTATGTCTGGTAACTACGGTTTAGGTTAGATGATATGAGCAAAAATGCACATTTTTTATATCAAATTTCCCAACTTAAGTCAAGTGTGAGGAAGGAGGGGAAGAACAACTAGAAAAAGGCTGAGTGAGGGTCGTTCTTGCGAGTAGGAAATATTGGTGCCATTTGCGTTTAGACTTTGCTTTCTCCCCTTTTTACCCGGTCCAATATTAGTTCTCCTTGACATGACACTTACTTATTCCCACTCAAGCTAGCACGTAACGATTACGATTCCTATTCGGGTAATTACCCATTTTTTATATGTTTTGTTAATGAAATGTTCAAAATAGGATTAAATTGGTTTATATTGAATTTTTTGGACAAAAATAACCCATGTTAACAAAGGAAGAAAAACCGGGCTAACAACGGAGAAAAATAGAAGAAATTGTCCAGACACGCCCAATGCCTCGGATCCGGGTACCACCAGACACCTCTAGAAGCTCACCATGCGGAGATCAGCCAAAGAAAGCTAGGCACAGTCCGTGCCTTGGCAGTACAAGACAAAGAAGAGCTTCTGAAAGATTTGAAAGTTTTGTAGGGCCTACAAAGTTGACCACGCCCCGTGTTGACGAGGCACAACCCATGTCTTGGGAACCGGACTAACCAATCACCTGGCCAGGCACGACTCATGTGATCCAGGCACGCATCATGCCTGCCCCAGACTACCTATAGATGGAAGCCCCATTCCATATTCCACCATTTTCACTTGCTCATTCTTTCCCCCTTCTCCATTACACACTTCTCTTCTACCCACACTCTCTAATCATGGTAATCATTAGAAAAAACTAAAGAATCATTAATGTAGTCAAGCTGTTTATGATTTATATAATCTTTACAAGTTTGATCATTTATTCTTCCATGATTATTCTTGGCTAGGTTCTTGAGGGTGTTTGAGAGAAACTTACCCCCTTGATGTCAAGCTAACTAAGTAAGATCATGGGTAAGCAAGGTGTGTGTGTGTGTGTGTGTTAATGACTTTAATTAATTAAATAGTTTACTGAAAGTGAGTGAAATAATAGTGTCTCCATTAACTTGGGTCATTAGAGTTTCCTTCTAATCCTTAAAATCTACCAACAATCTTGCGACACCATTAACTTGGGTTGTTCATGTTTTCTATGTCTATGTAGAGTCAAAACATGTTGATGCTCTTAAAGGAGATTAACCATAACAGACCCGCTACATTCGGTTTTCAGGAAAACAATTAATCGACCCATATGTTTTTACTTTGGTTCGATTTTGTTGACTAATCCGTTATTGGTCAGTTAATTTGATTTCTTGCACACCCTAAACGTGTACCAAACATTATGTGATGGTTGTAGTTTATGTAAAATTAGTTTTGTGTTAAGTTTATCCTTGAGGTTAATAAAAAACTTTATAAACTATACTATATAATAAAAGAAATCATTTTGGGGATACTTTCATCATATTAGGCCATGTATCTTTTGATTCTCTACCAATCTCGTATAGTCTTATTGATAATTATTATTTATAGATAACCCTCCTACTAAATATTATTTAGTTTAATCTTTTATGGATAATTATTATTTAGTTTAATCTCTTCTAATTAATTTTAAATAACTCCCCTACTAAATATTATTTAGCTTAATCTCTTCTACTTAGTTATAGATAATTATTATTTAGTTTATATTTAATGTATACTTCTCATTTATAATATTATTTATTTGATTTTCTATATCATATTGTCTTCAATGTTTATATTACCACACATGTCATAACAGCTACAATTTTTAATTTTGTTTTACCTAAATTATTACTTCTTTTTGACAGACACCTACTTTTTATTTGTAATATACAAATTTACTCTTATTCTGTTCGATGTGTAACTATCTCTAATAAACTTTAAACTTTTACCATAGTATATATATTGCTAGACATAAACTGAAAAACATTTTGGATGGCATCAATAACTTAAGACACAATATAATTGTATGTATAATATACACTTTTTAATAAAATAATACCAAACAAAATTACAAATATAAAATTACTGATTTTACTAATAATAACAATATCTTATTTTAAAAAAAAATAATTGAAAAAATATCTAACTAAAAACATGTGACATTATAATAAAGTTAACCGATTTATTGTCATACAACCTCCCAACTTCAATCATTTTTTTTCTATCTTATATTAAGTAAATAAATAAAAATTAATATTAAATCTTATCCTACTTTAAATGTTGAATCAAATACTTCTATTTTTCTAATAAAATACTATACTTTAGATTGTTAATTTAAGATATTTTTAAGAGTAAACTGCCATTTTGGTCCGTGAGGTTTGGTCACTTTTGTCATTTTAGTCCAAAACTCAAACCTTTTAAATCTGAGTCCCTGTGGTTTCACTTTTATTGTCATTTTGATCCAAAAATCAAATCACCTGTTATTTGGCTATTAAATATGGTTATTTTGTCTTTTTCTTCAGGGACAAAGGTCCATCTCTATTTATTATAACATATTAATAATTAAATTAATTATATTAAATCCATACCCTCATAAATGGTCTGATATCTCTTCCCCCCATAAGTTCATCTTCCCCAAACCCCTTTTCTGGATGCCATGGGAGGATCCAATCGATCCCTCTTCTTCTTCTTCCAATTCTGCAGACAATTACACACATTAATCAAAAGTAGCCCTAGCGATGCATTCAAGAAAAAGATTGCCGAAATAAATAGGGATCGACGAAGGAGGAACCCTAAAAGGAACCGGTTGTTTGTAGAGACTTCAGAATCGTTATCATGTACCGCCAGTATACATATGTTTGCTACTGTTGCAGGCATCGCACTTTTTGCTAAACTTCTCATGATGGTAATTTCACCAATTTATTTGTTAATCGCATTGTTTAATTCATACAGCTAGCTACAATATATGGATGATTGTATTTGCAAATCGTTAGACTAGTGAGTAGTGAATTTGATTGAAGTATATTGATGGTTTTATTTTTTAAAGAGAGAGGTATTAATGTATAATTGAAAGGATAATTACATTACACAAGTTTTCCTTAGTTAGATGATCATAGCTATAGCACATTTCAAAATCAGCAAACAAGTTTATACCGGTGTCTAGAAAGAAACCATAATATATAGTTTGAAGAGATATTTATTATTAAACAGAGGAATTTTCAGGTGATGGCGGTGCCGAAACCTTAAACACTCCGACGTCTAAACCAACATCGAAAGTCACCGGCGGCGGTGAACCGAATCCGCCGGAAAACTCCGTAATCGATACCAAACCACCAGCTAATGACGAACACGGAGAGACACGAAAGCGTACGAGGCTTGTGGAGGCTAGTGATGGCGGGGGGGGGGGGGTTGTGGTGGCTGATGGTGGCGGGGGGAGGGGGCTAAACAATATAGATCTGCAACAGTATCGCTGGAATCAGCCTAATCGACTGAATCTGTAGTTGATGGTGGTGGGGTCGGTGGCAGTGTGGGTAGTGAGAAAGAGAGAGTCTGGAGATGCAGGAGAACTAGAGTTCGGGTATTTGCTAATGATTTATTTGGGGAAGATGAAGACAATTCTCTGCTTTTATACGGTCAAACATCCTATTTTTTATTATTTTATTTAATAATGAGTTATAATAAAATTATAAAGACCAATTTACCCCTGAGGAAAAGGACAAAACATCATGATTTAATTTAAGGAATATTGTCTAATTTCACTTTTGGACCAAAATGGCAACAAAACTGAAACCACAGGGACCCAGATACAAAAGGTTTGTGATTTGGAATAAAGTAGTAAAAGTGACCAAACATCAGAGTCCAAAATGGCAGTTTACTCTATTTTTAAATAACCAAATTATTTATCACCAAAACCAAACTTTGAATTAATATATTATTTATTTTTATTTTCATTATTAAAAAAATTATTATATCAACTTTATTACATAATTTTTAAACGAATTGTATATAACTTTCAATATTACTTTATATATAAAATTAGATTTATTACGGGTTTTTTAAAATATAATTTATATTTTATCACTCAAATGGCTGTTTAGTTGTTTCTTGAATAACATGTTTGGCCACTGTATCTTCTTTTCAATAATAATCTCTGCAATCACCATATCTATTGTCTACAAGTATATCCATTAGCTTTTCTAAGTATAAGTTTCTTATTATTTAGTATATAAAATCATTTTTATTCAACCCGTGTAATATACGAGGGTTTTTAAAGATATAGTTCTTTTTTATTTGGTTAACAATATTATATTTATTCAACCTGTGTAATACACATGGTTTTAATGATATAATTTTTTTCTATTATTTGTTATATAAAATTACATTTGTTCAATCCATACAATACATATGGTTCTTATAGATATAATTTTTTATTATTTAATATATAAAATTACATTTATTTAATCCGTACGGTTTTTAAAGATATATTGTTTTATTATTTAGTATATAAAATTCATTTATTTAACCCGTGTAACATGAGGTTATAACCTAGTATTATATTAAACTCTTTTAGATCTTTAAAAATTATATTATTTAGGAGACCTAACTATTGATATAAAGCCTTCCAAATTAAGTACCCAGCCCGTGATTTAACAAAAATATATATTTTTATAAGGACACGAAATTAATAAATCAAAAGTGCATCCCTAATGCAATTTCATGCCCATCGTTTCTTATGCCCACTAAATAATATATGATGCTAGTATGATTTTTCATAGATTCCACTTTAACGTTTTCATGCTAAAAAAGTATAAGAGACGAGGCATGTTTTTCAAAGTTGACATCAATAAGGCTTACGATTCGGTGAATTGGGCATTTCTTGACTCGATGATGATGCAAATGAATTTCCCAAGTCGGTGGCGATCCTGGATTATGGCTACATTACGGTCCGCCAAAGCTTCCGTTCTAGTGAATGGCTCCCCAACTAGGGAGTTCGAATGCTCTCGTGGGCTCCGTCAGGGTGATCCATTATCACCGTTTTTATTCGTCATAGCCATGGAGGCGCTAACTGGTATTATGAAAGAGGCTGAATCCACAGGCCTTTTCAAGGGTATAAAAGTCACAAATAATGGTCCGTACATGTCCCACTTAATTTACGCGGATGATGTGATGTTTGTCGGTGAGTGGTCTTCATCGAATATTAATAATCTTCGAAGAATGTTAAGGTGTTTCTATTTAGTCTCCGGATTAAAAGTGAACTTAGCTAAGTGTAGTATTTTTGGTGTCGGGATAAGTGAGCTTGAAGTTCAAGATATGGCGAATCGGATAAGGTGTAAACAAGGTACGTTCCCATTTAAACACCTCGGTCTATTAGTCGGGGCAAATATGAATTTAGTTCGTAACTGGAAATCGATAATAGATATATTCAAAAGTAGACTTTCGATCTGGAAGGCCAAAACTCTTTCGTATGGAGGTAGAATAACCCTTATCAAATCGGTGTTGAATTCACTCCCTACCTATTATTTCTCTCTTTTTAGAGCTCCGATTAAAGTTCTTGAATCGTTGGATAGAATAAGAAGAATATTCTTTTGGGGTGGATCGGAGGAAAAAGCTAGGATGAATTGGGTTGCATGGGAAAAAACGATTGCTCCTATTGAAGTTGGGGGGTTGGGGTTCGGGTCTCTCAGGGACGCCAACCTGGCTATGTTGGCTAAATGGTGGTGGAGGTTCAAAACGGAAAAAAATGGACTGTGGAGGAGGGTTATTTGGGCCATTCATCACAACCCAAGAGTGTGGAACGATACTCCGGTTAAAAAATCAGTAGCTGGCCCGTGGAAGAATATATGTAGTATTCGACATTATCTACTGAACTCAGATATCGACCTGAAATCAGCCACTTCAGCGGTGTTGGCGGACGGGAGAAACATATCTTTTTGGCTTGATAGTTGGGCGGATCAGGTCCCGTTTTACATCAGGTTCCCAGTTTTATTCAAAGCGGAGTCAAATAAAACCTGCTTGGTTGCTGATCGTTTGGGCTTTGGTGAAGATGGGCCTGTTTTTAATTGGGCTTGGCTGCAACCGGAGTTAGATGGGGCTGCACATGTTCAGCTTCAACAATTGCTGGGTATCATTGATGGGCTGGGCTGTACATTGGGTAGGGACGCATGGGTCTGGAAACATGATAAAGATGGGGTGTTTAATGTGGCTAGTATCAAAAGTATTCTCGGGCTACATAACCGGACTCGACCTGACCGTGTTTTTGAATGGAACAACTGGGTCCCGAAGAAAGTTGGAATCGTGGCATGGAGGGCGGACATGAATCGGTTACCGACCAGAGGTGCATTGTTGGAGCGAAACATCCCGGTGCAGAATTCGATGTGTATGTTGTGTGGAGATGGTGTAGAGACTTGCGAACATGTGTTTGTCTCGTGTCACTTCACGCAATCGATCTGGCAAAATGTCGCGTGTTGGTGCAATTTGTCCCCTATCTTCGCTTTTGGTGTAAATGACTTGTTGTCACTACATGAGTTCGAGATCAGTGCAAGAATGCGGAACAAAAGGAAAGCACTTCATGCAGTGATTCTTGTGTCATTCTGGAGCATTTGGAAGCATAGGAACGAGGTGTTGTTCAGGCAAGCAGTTCCGAACTGTACGAAGGTTTTAGATGAGATAAAGTTTATGGCGTACCTTTGGGTAAAAAACAGGTCAAAAATGGCTTCTTTAATTTGGGAGGATTGGTGTCGGTTCAATATAGTTGGTTAGATGCTTGTAACTTGTATTTTGTAAATGTGGTGAAAAAACTGGTTGTATGTTTGGTGGTGTAGCGCCTTGCTACAATGAATAAATGGTTTTTTGTCGGCCGTTCAAAAAAATAATAACATGTTGTGATGAACACTTAAATTAAATTATTATGGTTTCAATCTTTTGTAACTAACTCTATAAAATTAAATCTATAAATTATAAGATATATTATTTGGGTCTGGTCATCAGTGCAGGATCGGGCGTTAACCCGTTTGTGGTATATTTGGTGATAATTAGGAATAGCTACTCAGGTTCTCGGTTTTAATGGGTATCTGTTAAAATAAAAATAAACCATTAGAAGAGGCATAAGACCAAAGCCTAATTAAGGATCATCATATCCTTCATCGCTAAGTCAGCAATATCATCATGTAAATCAACATAAACATGACTATAGGCATGTGTGTGTAGGTGTGAGAGAGTGATGTTAGTATGAGAGGAAAAAATAATCAGTATTTTTTTAACGGTAAATTTGAATCACTGATAAACAATGAGTATCTAGGGAGAAGGGAGAGTGCTTTTTGTAGGCTTAAGTCTCGTATGGTAAGAAGAGTATTTGGGTGAATTAATTACATGAATCGTTCTTGCAGTTTAATAAAAATAAAATATTTACGGTCTAACTTTATAAAGTAACAAATCTACGTCTTGCGACTAAATATAAACGTCTAATTTTTTTTTCTCAACCTTTTGTCAACGAATACTAAGTTAAGTTTTATTTTTCTTCTACTTTTTCAACGAATACTAAGATAAGTTTTATTTTTCTTCTACTTTTTTTTTCATATTATGACCAAATATAACTGGTTCAGTCGTAAATAACAGAAAAAAATAAAATTATTATCCAATTGCAAAAATGTGAGAAAATATAAATTTGATATCAGTCTCAAAAAGATCAGATATATTGAAAAATATGACAAAATTAATTTGCTATTAAAAGTTAAGTTTAGGTAGTATTGTAAAAATTGTTATGTGTTAGTTGGTTGGTTGGGTACCAACGAACAATTAATTAGTATTAATCTGATTGAGATTCTATATGTAATTTTCAGTTTTACATGTATATACACACAATTTTATAATTTTTTTTTGTAAACATGTTTTAACACCTTATTCGATCCATATTTTCAAGTAGATATGATTAATTTGCAAGATTAAATATAATTGTTATGTTATATTTAATTGTGAAGCCATTATAATCATTTATATTATTTGGATCAAAATATATTAAACCTATTATATAATTAGTTGGTAATTGTTGATGGACCATATTACCCTTATTAACTAATTGGGTTCACTCTTAGGTGTATATATAAGGAGTAACTAGAGAGGCTAAGGGTTAGATAATTATTATAACATCATTATCATCAAAATCGTTCCCCATCTCTCTATCTCCATATTCACGAACTCAAACCCTAGAGTTCGGTATCACCATCATTAACTTACACTCTAAGGAGGAACCAAATCATCCTGACAAGTTTGTCGAACTCCATGGCTGCATCTCTGACTGGATTCTCGCTGGCATGTATGCTGTTACAGGTATTTCTTTATGTTTTCCATTATATTTATACAGAACTGATCAACATGTGGTATCAGAGCATATGTTGATAAATCATTTCGGTTTTTTGTATCCATAAATTTGGAATAAGAATCTGGAAAACAAAATTTTAAAAACCTAATAAAATTCGAACTATTGTGCCAAAATCACATAACTTTTGAATTAAAATTAGGGTCTTATGTTTAATGGGTAAACCACTTTTACGAAATCATCACTGTTCTGAAACTATTTACAGAACTAAATCTTTCAGTTTTTGGATTCCAGAACTTGGTTTTTATTATTTAGGGCCCATCATAATGTTCATAGAAAATTCTAAAAAATACCTTATTTTGGAATGAATTTAGGATCTTAGGGTGTTTTGCTGTTTTGATCTAGTTTATCAACTAAAATGTTTTCGAAATCTGTTATAATCATAAATGGATATTATTTTCAAAATAATTAGATAAACATAATTAGCATTAAAACAGGAAACTCAATCTCATGATCTCTTAAAATTCAGATTTTCAACCTTATCATAATTAACTGCCAAAATTAAAAGATTTCGAATCTTGGAGAACACATTTCGGATAAATCCGAAATCAAATTTGAACTCCTCAATTTCGGGCAGATCCGAAATCTCATTCGAACTCATCAATTTCGGATGAATCCGAAATATTATTCGAAGGCATACATTTCGGAGGTTTCCGAAATCTAACTTATTCGAAATCACAAATGTTCTTGAAATGTCAAGATTTATCCGAAATTCCATTACTTTATTAGCTTGTTAATGTGAACTAAAATTTTGTTATTAAATTATTGGTTTTGTAAATACTTGATTAATCAGAATCTGATAATTTTTCACAAAACCAAATAGCTTAACTTGAATGAGCTTCTGATGTATCACTTCTGCCCAAAGGTGATTTGATACATCTATTTATTGTTCAAGTATTATAAAAACTATGTTAATTATGCATTACAAACATGAATGTCTTATTTCTGGCCAAAGCTGATTTAATTCATTCATGTCTAGCATATTTAACAAGTGCATAACTAAGGTGATTGTCTCATTTCTGGCCAAAGTTGATTTGTCACAATTACTTTACACACATGCTTAGATGATTACACTTCTGCCCAAAGATGATTTGTCTTCATTTAAGTAGATTTTTTTTTTTTAACTTAGGCTATTATTTTGATGTTAGTAATAGACAATATCACAGCTTCATAACTAAAATGGTCATTATCTATGCTTGCTTTAGTGTAACATGCCCTTAGATCACATTAAGACTTCTTTCTTAGTATCATAATTCGCTCATATATTTTCCACTCTCAACACAATTGCGGGATTCCATCATTGACTGGTGATAACTTTGCTGCATGGAAAGACTCTCATATGCTTACTCTTGCGTTGCTGGATTTCGATTATGCTTTAAGAGAGATAAGCCTGCAGACCTTACTCCTTAAAGTACTGCTGTTGAGCAGATGCTATGGAGAAATGGACTACGTGTAACCGCATGTCTCTCATGTTTATGAAGCAATCCATAAGCAATGCGATTCGAGGAGCTATTCCTGATTCTGATGATGCTAAAACCCACTTGGCTTCTGTGGAGGAACAATTCAAGGGAATGTCTAAAGCACACGCTAGTACTTTAATCCTCAAGCTGGTGACTACTAAGTATGATGGGAGGAGCGGCATTCGCGAACACATCATGATGATGAACGACATTGCCCATAAGCTCAAGGGATTAGACATGGAGATCAGTGATGGTTTTCTTGTTCACTTCACCATAATTTCGCTTCCTTCATCCTATGAAGCATTTAAGATCAATTACAACACTCAGAATGACAAATGGACAATGAGTGAGCTAATCTCCATGTGCGTGCATGAGGAAGAGCGTATGAAGATGGATCGCATTACTGATGTTGCAAACTTCACCACCTCCAACTCTAAGAAGAGGAAGAACAATTATCCAAGAAAGGATGCTTCTAAGGTCCAAAATCCTAATCTTAATACAAGTGCAAACTCTCAGTACTCCAGTAGTTAAGGGAGATGTTTTCGGTTCATTCTAATGTCCGACAACAGAGGTTGAGAAGGAGCAAATGAGCCAAGTACCTTACGCGTCAGTAGTCGGGAGCCTGATGTATGCTCAAGTCTGTACTTGCCCAGATATCATTTATATTGCTGGAATGCAAGGCCGTTATCAGACTAATCCTGACCTAGATCACTGGAAAGCAGCTAAGAAAGTACTTCGATATCTGCAAGGGACAAAAGGCTATAAACTGACTTATCGAAAAAGTGATCATTTTGAAGTGTAGGCTATTCTGATTCTGACTTTTCAAAATGCAAAGATGACAAGAAATCCACTTTGGGCTAAATTTTTATGTTAGTGGGTGGACCCATCTCATGGAAGAGTCATAAACAACAGTTAACCACAACTTCCACAATGATGGCGGAATACATTGCTGTTTATAACGAAATCTGTCATGGAATGTTGCTTAGGAATCTAATCACTGGACTCAAAATCCTTAATTCCATTTCTAGACCATTGAAGCTTTACTGTGATAACTCAGCTGTCGTTAGTTTCTTGAACAGTAACAGTTCGATCGGAGCTGGTTTGATACAAAGTATTTGTTCATACGTGAATGAATTGAGGAAAATAATCTTTGTATTGAGTATATTAGTACTAAAAATATGCTTGCGGATCCAATGACTAAAGGTCTCCCATCTAAAGTTTTCGAAGAACATGTTTCGAATATGGGATTTACTAAAGACCTTATTTAATAGCATATTGTACTTACTTATGTTTTAGTTAATGAAATTTCCTCAGTTTGATTTTCTATGTCTCTAACATATGTTCTGTCGGTGTAATGACATATATACAAATATAAATACAAATCGAACGCTAAAGGGCTTATTTGCGTATTTTGATCATAACTGTTAGGTTTTAAATTGAGGTTGAAGTATGTCTAATAGGGGTCCTAAGTCGAATGATGATTCAACGATTGTATTTCTCTGCTACGGTTCTTGGTTTAAAGCTAAAATGAGTATTAACTTCTGATCAGACTAATCTAACACTCATGATAAATGATTACTTGGCTAAGTCGAAGAATGTAAGATTAAATATAATTATTATGTTATATTTAATTGTGTAGCCATTATAATTATTTATATTATTTGGATCAAAATATATTAAACCTATTATATAATTAGTTGGTAATTGTTGATGGACCATATTACTCTGTTAACTAATTGGGCTTCCTCTTGGGTGTATATATAAGGAGATAACTAGAGAGGTTAAGGGTTAGACAATTATCATAACATCATCATCATCATCAAAATCGTTCCCCATCTCTCTCTCTCTCTCTCTCTCTCTCTCTCTCCATATTCACGCACTCAAACCCTAGAGTTCGGTATCACCATCATTAACCTACACCCTAAGGAAGAACCAGATCATCCTAACAACTATGTCGAACTCCATGGCTGCATCTCTGACTGGATTCTCTGCTGGCGTGTCTGCTGTTACAGGTATTTCTTTATGTTTTCCATTATGTTTATACAAAACTTATCAACATAATTACCAAAATTTACAAGTTTTGGTCAAGAATCAAGTCATAATCACTAGATTGCTACCGATTTTTGGCCAATTTAGGACTAAATTTGACAATTGTTGACGGCCTACCGATTATATATATATATATATATATATATATATATATATATATATATATATATATATATATATATATATATATATAGGGAGCCGCTAAAATGAAAACCACCTCCAGTTGTAAGAACCATGAGAACCACTCTCCACCAATCACAATCAGCCAACGAAAAGGGTAGTTTGGTCATTTACCCTAAATGTCTAATCTCACCCCTCTCTCTTCATTTAATTCACACCCTCTCTCCTCTCTCCTCTCTCCTCTCTCTTTCTTTGAAATTTATATCACGCAGACAATTTCATCTCTCCATTAATCTCTCTCTCTCTTTCTTTTCAATACAGACTCTCTCTCTTTTCCTTTTATAAAACTCCATTGATGATACCATTAATTTTAAAATATCTGCATATTCTCTCTCTTCAAATCCACCATCTTGATGAGAGAAAGATCGGAGAAGGAGATCGCCCCTGTTTCCGGCGACAACCCCGCAGCCAAACACCCTCTCCCCTCCGTCTATACCGTAATCGCCCCCTTCGAAATGTTCTGCACAGTAATCGCCGCCGGCTGGAACTCATACACCCCCCCTAATCTTCTCCGGTGAGCCGCAACCCTTCATCTCCCTCGCTTCATCATATAGATTCAACCACGATTTGTCACCACCGGAAATCTGGTGGTGGTGGTAGGCAGAGATCGGTGATGGTGGTGGTGTGGGGTAGAGGTGGGCGACGGTGTTGGCGGTAGTGGCGTTAGGGTTGGTGGCGGTGGGGGGTTTTTTGGTGGTGTGTGGCAGAGGTGGGTGACCGGTGGTTTTGTGGGGAGAAGGTGGTGGGGCAGGTGGTGTGTTTGGAAGCCGGTGGTGGGGCAGGTTCCCTCCGTTGCTGTCTCCGGTTCCCTCCTTCTCCTTCGCCATCTCCGGTGGTGCCAAGACGTGGTGGATGGTGGGTGACCGGGACGATCGTGGTGGATGGTGGGTGAGCGTCTTGGTGGTTGGGTGCTTACCTGAACCCTAGGTGTTTGCTTTTGTTTCCCCCAGATGGTGTTTACTTGTTTTGGGATTTTGGTCTGGTACCAAGCCGACCGGTCAACCTTTCGTGAGTCCCAAAGGTTCAATTTGTTTCTGTTGTGTTACAATTACACAAAATTGGTTGTTATTGTTGTTGGGTTTTACTTTGATTTGATATTGGGTTTTTACTTTGATTTGATCTTGGGTATATGCTGGGTTTTACTTCGATTTGATCTTGGGTATATGCTGGGTTTTACTTTTGATTTGATCTTGGGTATATGCTGGATTTGATCTTGTGTGATGTTTGTCTGCTACTTTTGATGTTTACGACGGATTTTTTATGATGCTGGTTATTTTGATTTGATCTTGTGTGATGTTTTGGATCTTTTGGGCGATGATGATGCAAAAAAAAACCCGTATACTTTGATGACGAGGGCGCAGCAAGGATGGTGGAGGGTAGGTTTTTGAACCTGCAACCCCTTCTTGCAGCCTCTGATTATCGGAAAAATCTGAGCCAAAACATCGTATTTTTTAAAGATTCCACTCGTTTTTTTTTATTTTTGTTTGTTGGTTTTTTTTTTTTTTTTTGAGGTGTCGATGATGATAACAATATATCTGAGACACCTCTCGAGTTTTCGATTTCTGGGTGCGTATGTAAAATGTAAATCGTAAAAAGTTTTACGTACAACGTAAAAAGTTTTAACGTAAAATGCAAAACATAAAAAGTACAAAGTTCTACATAAAACGTTAAACGTAAAAAGTAAAAAGTTTTAACGTAAAACGTAAAAAGCTTTAACGTAAAACGTAAAAAGTTTTACATAAAACGTAAAAAATTTTTAGTAAAACGTAAAAAGTTTTACGTAAAACGTAAAAAACCGGCGCGTAAAACGTAAAAAAACGTTAACGTAAAAAACTGGCGCGTAAAACGTAAAAAACCGGCGCGTAAAACGTAAAAAACCGGTGCGTAAAACGTAAAAACGTAAATCATAAAAAGTTTTACGTAAAACGTAAATCGTAAAAGTTTTACGTAAAACGTAAAACGTAAAAAGTTTTAACGTAAAATGCAAAACGTAAAAAGTACAAAGTTCTACGTAAAACGTTAAACGTAAAAAGTAAAAAGTTTTAACGTAAAACGTAAAAAGCTTTACTTAAAACGTAAAAATTTTTACGTAAAACGTAAAATGTTTTTAGTAAAACGTAAAAAACCGGTGCGTAAAACGTAAAAAAACGTTAACGTAAAAAACCGGCGCGTAAAACGTAAAAAACCGGCGCGTAAAACGTAAAAACGTAAAAAACGTTAACGTAAAACTTTTTTACGTTCCGTAAAAAAAACGCTCGTAAAAAAACGGGCCGTAAAATACGGAACATAAAAAACAACGCAAAAAAAACGGGGCGTAAAAAAAGTTGGGCAAAACGAGGCGTAAAAAAAATTGGGCATAAAAACGGCGCGCAAAAAAACGTGTAAAAAACGGCGCGTTAAAACGACGTGTAAAAACATGTAAAAAACGACGTTAAAAAAACGGCGCATAAAAAAACGGCGTTTTAAAAAAACGGCGTAAAAAAACGGCGTTAAAAAAACGGCGTTGAAAAAAACGGCGCGTAAAAAACGGCGTGTTAAAAAACGGCGTTAAAAACGACGCGTCAAAAAAATGTAAAACGTAAAAAGTTTAACGTAAAACTTAAATAGTAAAAAGTATAAAAATTTTATAAAAAAATCTGAATTTAAACGGGGCGTAAAAAAAACGGCGCGTAAAACGGGCCGTATGAACGGCACGTAAAAACGGGACGCTAAAACGGCGTGTTTAAAAAAACGGCGTTAAAAAACGGCGCGGAAAAAATGGCGTTAAAAAAACGGCGCGTAAAAAAATGGCGTTAAAAAAAAGGATCGTAAAAACGGCGTTAAAAAACGGCGCGTAAAACGGGACGCTAAAACGACGTGTTAAAACAGGACGCTAAAAAAACGGAGCGTAAAAACCGCGTTAAAAAACGGCGCGTAAAACGGGACGCTAAGAAACGGCGTGTTAAAAAAAACCGCGTTAAAAAACGGCGCGTAAAAAATGGCGTTAAAAAAACGGTGCGTAAAAAATGGCGTTAAAAAAACGGCGCGTAAAAAATGGCGTTAAAAAAACGGCGCGTAAAATCGGCGTTAAAAAACGGCGCGTAAAACGGGACGCTAAAACGGCGTGTTAAAACGGGACGCTAAAACGGGACGCTAAAAAAACAGCGCGTAAAAACGGGGCGTAAAAAAACGGCGCGTAAAACGGGACGCTAAAACGGCATGTTAAAAAAACGGCGTTAAAAAACGGCGCGTAAAAAATGGCGTTAAAAAAACGGCGCGTAAAAAACGGCGTTAAAAAACGACGCGTTAAAAAAACGTCGCATTAAAAAACGGTGCGTAAAAACGACGGTTGAAAAAACCCGGCGTGCAAAAACCGGCCCGCAAAAAAAAATTGTCTTTGTTAAAAAAATTTGAATTTAAAAATGTTTTTACTAAAAAAATCTTTTAAAATAATAAAAAGTAATATAATAAAACTAAAAGGTAATATAATAAAAAAAAAAGTAATAAAAAAATAATAAAGGCAAAAAGACAAAAAAGAGTTATTTTACTTAAATACCCTTTTAGATTAAAATAATAATGACATAATAAGACAAAATCTATTTAATATTAATTTTTGTTACTTTTAATCTCATCCATTCATCTTGTTGATACAAAGGCTAGAAAGTGGTTCCCATGGTTTTTACAACTAGAGGTGGTTTTCATTTTAACGGTCCCCTATATATATATATATATATATATATATATATATATATATATAGGGGACCGCTAAAATGAAAACCACCTCCAGTTGTAAGAACTGCGCGAACCACTTTCTAGCCATTAGATCAAGATGATGGATGGATGAGATTAAAAGTATTTAAAAATAATATTAAGTCTTTTTTGTCTTATTATGTCTTTAATATTTTAATTGAAAAGGGTATTTAAGTAAAATTACTTTTTTTGTCTTTTTATATATATTATATTTAATTACCTTTTTGTCCTATTCATTAATTACTTTTATTTTTTAAACATAATTTCTTTATTAAAAACATTTTTAAATTCTGATTTTTTTAAAAGATTTTTATACTTTTTACAATTTAAGTTTTATGTTAAACTTTTTACGTTTTACGTTTTTTTGACGCGCCGTTTTTTATCGCGCCTAATTTTTTACGCGCCGGTTTTCAAGCGTCGTTTTTTACGCGCCATTTTTTTAACGCGCCGTTTTTTTAACGCCGTTTTTTAAAGCCGTTTTTTACGTGCCGTTTTTTTAACTCCGTTTTTTAACGCGCCGCTTTTTAACGCCGCTTTTTCGCCCGGCTTTTCCACGCGCCGTTTTTACGCCTGCCTTTTTCACGCGTCGTTTTCAACGTGTCATTTTTACGTTAACGATTTTTACGTTTTACGCGCCGGTTTTTTACGTTAACGTTTTTTTAGGTTTTACGCACCGGTTTTTTACGTTTTACGCCAGTTTTTACGTTAACGTTTTTTTACATTTTACGCGGCCGGTTTTTTACGTTAACATTTTTTACGTTTTTACGTTTTACGCGACGGTTTTTTTACGTTTTACGTAAAACTTTTTACGTTTTACCTAAAACTTTTTACGTTTTACTAAAAACTTTTTACGTTCTACGTAAAACTTTTTACGTTTTTACGTTTTATGTTAAAAAGTTTATGGTTTAAGTTTTTTTAACAAAAACGTTTTATGTTAAACTTTTTACGTCTTACGTTTTACGTTTTTACGTTTTACGTTAAACTATTTACATTTTACGTTTTTACAAAAAACGGACAGAGCTTCCTCTGTTTTTGGAATAAGCCGACTACTCAAGTTGTCATTATCTTTTCAAAACTCAACAATATAAACATAATACATAAAATTTCTATCAAAATGCCAAACGTAACAAGTCACTAAAGTATCGGTTCGAGCTCGGTGCGCGTTAACTAAATAAAATCTAAACTAACGTAATAATAACTCGCTACCGAACCGCAAGACCCAAACCGAGACTGAGCCGAAGCTTGACCCGAACAACTCTGAATCTGACCCGGTTTGACTGAGCCGTCGACCTGAAGCTTCCGAACCGGGTTGAACCAAACCCGCACCCACTGACCCGAAACTCGACCCACGGCTGACCCGAACAAAAACTCGAACCATACTTGAGTCTGGCCCGAAATAATCACATTCCACCACCAGATTTCAGTCAACGACAATAAATCCATCAAGATGAAAACATTAAATGTTAATAAAAACATTAGAGTTAATCAAGAAAAAAAAAACCATCATCATCCAAACAAAATTCAACATTAGAGTGAACCATGAAACATAACTACTGTCACAGAAAACAAAAGTCAACAGCATTTGAATTTAAAAAAAAAAAGTAGAACTAACAGATCTACCGATCTGTAATAGAAATAAGTGAGGGTGATTACCGGACTGAAACTTGTTGTCGTCGCTGACCGGATCGGAGCTCCGACGTATCCCCACCTTTACCGTCATCGTCCAAACACCACCACCTTCTCTGTCATCGTTGACCGGATCGGAGCTCCGCCGTCTTTCTTTCTCTCTCCGATCTCCTTCTCCGGTTCCCCTTCTCTCTCATCGAAGGGATGGTGGCCATGGCGGTTCGTTTTCAGGCGATGGTAGTCGGACACCACCACGGCTGTCGAAAGACTCCCACCAACCACCGCCTACCGCCTCTGCCCAACTCCCACCAACCACCTCCCACACCACCGTCATCCGACCGACCACCTCGCACACCCGACTTCCTCCACC
This sequence comes from Helianthus annuus, assembly GCF_002127325.2. Lineage (NCBI taxonomy): Eukaryota > Viridiplantae > Streptophyta > Magnoliopsida > Asterales > Asteraceae > Helianthus > Helianthus annuus. The sequence goes on from NC_035442.2 coordinate 145,919,227, forward strand.
GACCAACCACCTGATTTGTGGTTTCTTGAAGATGATACTTTAAAGATGAAGCTGGTGAAGAATTTGAATATAGAGAGAGATGAAAGATGTGGGGATTCAAAAGAGGGAGAGAGATGAGTGATTAATGAGCTGGTGATGTTGATCGAATATCAAGAGAGAGAGAGAGAGAGTTGTGATCTTTTAAAACAAATAGACAATGAAAGATGACAGAGACATATATGGCAGATGATGGAAATGACTATAATACCCTTTAGATTTTAAAATAGTCATGCATATGTGTTATTGTCTGATTGGTTGAGAGTGGTTCTCGTAGTTCTTACAACTGGAGGTGGTTTTCATTTTAGCGCTCCCCTATATATATATATAAATATATATAGGGGGCTGCTAGAATGAGAACCACCTCGAGTTGTAAGAACCGCGAGAACTACTTGATCTGGGTCGAGGTGGACCAATTTTTTTTTTTAAAAAAACGTAGATGCATGTATTGTAAACACATTCGTAAAAAAAAATTAAAAAAATGCCGTGCGTGTAGTTTTTTACACCACAAGTTTGTGGTTTACGAGTTCCGTAACTTTTTAAAATTTTTTTTTTTACGAATGTGTTTATAATACATGCATCTACGTTTTTGAAAAAAAAAATTGGTCCACCTCGCCCCGTAAGGTGTGGTTCTCGCGGTTCTTACAACTCGAGGTGGTTCTCATTCTAGCGGTCCCCTATATATATATGTATGTATATGTAGGGTCAGGATTTAGAGAAAACGGTGAAAAGTATGAGAACGGTTATGGATTGTCAGATCAAAACAATCTATGGACTAGATGAAGCGGTGGCGTTTACGTAAATAACATCACTTTTATTAGTGTGGCGCGCTTCATTAAGGGTAAAAAAGTCTTTTGACTTCTCTACACAAAACGCCATCTCATGAATAAAACGCCATTAAATTACCGCCTTTACCAACATAGCACACACCATCCTAATCTAGAACGCCATTAGATATAAAACTCCAAACTTGTTTTAAACGATAAAGCTGAACAAACAGTGACTGAAACGACGGGACTTAATTACTAGCATTTATTATAATAAAATCTCGCCTAAAGCAACCGCCAAAAAACATCCTATATATATACAACATCTCAGATCTTCCATTAAAACACACAAAACCCCAAACGCCATATTTAGTATATACCATTCGTCTTAGAAACGCCAAAAAACCCAAACATCAAATATCCTCTAAAACAAAACGTTTCTTTGAAATTCAGTTTTATTGTCGGTAAGGTTTCGCTTAATGTAATGCACAAAATCCTTAAGTGAGGATATTGTCCATTTCATTGAGTAAAATCTTATTGACTTTATCCTCAACTTCCATCCAATTTATAACGCCAAAACATACAAAAACATTATTGAGTTTTGTTCTCAATAAAGTTTAGCTGTATGAGGTGGACAACATTGTTAGACATCTTTCTTAACTGAGGTTTAACAATGTTGTCCATCTCATACAGCAAAACATTATTGAGTTTAGCATGATCAAGTTTAGAGGTTTAAGGTACTTTTATTTACTGGCGTTCTTTTTCTCGGTAAAACGCCAAAAAGTTAAAAAATCAAACATCGTTCCTTGGATATTCAATATTGTTCTACGCGAAGTTTCGCCGAATGGATTGTTAGCTGAAAGGTGTAACTCAATAACATTTTGCTGCATGAGATGGACAAATCTTCAAGAAAAAGAGGCTGATGTCAGACTTTGTGCTTCCACACGCCGACAAAAAAGCTACTTCAAAAACATAAAAAACAAAATGAATCTTACGAAAGTCGAAACTGCCAGTGAAGATGTTTCAAAAGAAGAAAGAGATTGGTGACATTGAAGATTTGGAAGATTAATTGTTTATATTTTTTTTAATTTTCTTTTCCAGTTGATTGTTATATAATAACAATGCCATATATAATAAAAACGCCACACAGACAAATGCTTGTGAAAACGCCATCATGCCATAAAACGCATCAAAACTCCCAAACTATAATAAAATTACTTTGGACAAGTATTATAAAAAACCCAAAAAAAAGTATAAAACCAATGTACAAGATAAAATAGAACAAAGTGACATCTTTATATAAAACCTCATCAAAAATAAAAAAGCCAAAATCTCGAAAAGGTAACTAGAAACAGTAACTGCAAAACAGTTAAACTAAAGCGACGGAAACTTTATTATCAAAAACATATATTATATTAAAATCTAAAACGCCAAACTTGAAAGATGGGACGTGTTACAGACTTCAGAGATAAGGCTTATCAAAAACAGTAATTACAAACAGTAACTGAAATGACGAATACTTTATTATAATAATACACCGCCTAACCTACGCGCCAAAGACATCCTATAAAATGATACCTCTCAGCAACTTCCATTTGATCACACCAAAAAAAACAAACGCCAATATTCCTAAATACCACTCACTGTAAAACACCAAAAAATTAAAAAAATCAAAGATGGCTAACATGCTTTCTTGGATATTCAGTATTGTTCTTCGTGAAGTTTCACTGAAGGGATTGTTAGGTGAGGGGAGTAACTCAGTAAGATTTTGCTGCATGAGATGGACAAATCCTCAAGAAAAAGATACTGATGACAGCCATATGTCATTTTGTGTTCTTTGTTCTTGAAGAAGACTTGGATGAGGAGAAGAGATCAAAGACACTGAAGAGTGGGATGATTATAAAGATGAAGATCAAGTTGGAGAGCAAAGCGAAAAACCCACCCACACGTCATCGATCTATGTCCCCAAACATCCACAAAAGCCACTTCAAACAAACGAAGAAGCAAAATAATCAGACCGATGGGTTTGTTAAGTTTTACATAAAACGCCATATATTTGATGACAGTTCTTGTAGTATTAAAGAAGAGAGAGACTGATGACAATGAAGATTGTGAAGAGAGATCCGATTAGGATTTTTAATTTATTTTTTTCGCTTCTATTTTTTCCCCTATGGTTGTAATATAATTTTCCGATTGTAAAACACCAAGATACCACAAACGCCAAAATGTATAAAAAAAAATAATAGAACAATGGGCCATCTTGTCTAAAATGCCTTTGAATCTAAGAACAAACAATGGGGCATCATCCTAAAAAGTCCTGGCCATACTTAGTATGGATGAAGCCATTCAGAGAGATATTCTGACCATTGGGGTTCCAATGGCCTACGATTTGGAAACGCCATAAACGCCAAAATATTAATACAATGAAACCATTAAAACGGCATGTAATTATTGAATTTGGTTAACACCAAAAAATCTTAAACGCCAAAAATGAAGCAATATTGTGAAAAGCGGAATTGGAAAAGCGGAAGATAAAATGACAAAAAAGCCCATACGCCCTAATTAGATCGTGCGCCACGTGTTGGGCCAGGATGCGTTCTCACCGTTCTCACACTTTTGGGCGTTTTCTCCTGATCCCGTACCTGTATATATATTAAAAACTTTACATATGAGAAAAATGCTTGAAATGCATTGTTTATTCATCACTCCTATAATTCAATATATATATATATACACACACATATATATACATATATATAGGGGTTGGTTAACGTCCAATGTTCCTTAACATACGATGTGTACGCTAGGAACTTACGCACGTTATAAAACTCAAAAACCCTAATCACGCATGTTGAAAACCATAATCACACATGTTGAAACCCATAATCACGCATGTTGAAACCCATAATCACGCATAAACATAATCACGTATGTACAAAATCAGAAATCATGCATGGGGTAAAAACCCTAATCACGCATGTTATAAAACTAATCACGCATGTTATAAAACTAATCACGCATGTTATATTTCCCCAGCGTACGTTAACCCAGATTGTACAATACACACACTCTCTCTCTCTCTCTCTCTCTCTATATATATATATATATATATATGAACAAATTTCATTTATTTATGGAATTAAGCTACACATGTGTAGGTAAATCTTTAAAAATATAAATGAATAAATTAGTTTACTAGTTTTTATGTACAAAAAATCTGTATTTGTATAATAATTATATATCTTAGAAATATGAACCGCTTATAACGAAATTAAGGGTCTGTTTGGTATGGGGTAATGGAGTGGACGAGGAAATGAAATAGACGAGGTAATGGAATAGACAAAGAAATGAAATAATTCATTTCATTCCATGGTCTTGTTTGGTTACCATGTAAGAACGGAATGAATCATTATCTTGTATTGTTTGGTAGGTAGGAAAAGAAAATGAATAAAATCGGCAATGGGTGGCGGTTATGGGTTGTGGCGATAGTCGATGGCGGTGGTGGGTGGTGGCGATGCTGGTCGGTAACGGTGGTGGTAGTAGAGGTGGCGACGGTAACATTGATGTCCGGTGGCGGCGGTAACGCCAATGTTCGGTGGCGATGATCGGTAATGGCGTCGATATTCGGTGACAGGGAGCGGTGGTGGGTGGTGGCAGCGGGTGGTAGAGGTGGTCAGTGGTGGTGGAACGAATTTGAGGGAATGGAATGTCCTATGTAATGGGTGATTCAATTACCTTGACCAACCAAACACATTTTTTTCATTCCCTTGTAATAGTCCATTGCATTCCGCCTCGCATTCCTACATACCGAACACTACCTAAATGATTTAAATTTTTCTTTTGTCCCGGAACAATTTAGTGTACTTACAACTACATAAAGAACCGGTTTAGATAATTAATCAATAGCAATAACAATTTATTCAACAAGCGTTTAATACTATGCATCTATTGTGTCACTTGGTAGAGGCGCATGCCTCTTAAAGGGGTTGTCTCATTTTTAAACCTGAGCAATGAAAGTATCTTAGTGTAATTGGTTTAAAGTAGAGTAGGTTATCATTCTCCATTTAAAAAAATATATTTTTTCATCATGTGTTTAATACTACGCATCTATTGTGTGATTTCTGTTTACGAATAGAATCTATTTCATGTAAGATAAGCACTACTACAAATAAAGCCAACTGCCACCAAAATTTTCTACGGAAAAAAACTGTAGCAAAATAAGAAACATTGTGGTGGCAACATATGAAGTCTTAAATTGCCCTAGATCATCACACGCACACATCGCATATTTACGCCTCATCTCTCATCTCCGATCACACGCACATACTCATCGCATGTATATGAATCCTGCACCAAGTCGCAATCAAATCCTGCAATTAGATCGCATCTAACTATGATTACACGCACACATTCATAATCGTTCCTCGATTCATCATGTCCTGTTTAGCTTAAACCTTAGATTCATCGATTCATCCATCAATCTAAACCTAGATTCATCAATACATCTGTTAATCAAGTCCTGATAATGATTCTGCTTCTGGCGACCTCAATCTAGGGCTTGTATCAGGAACAAATCTAAACGATTCCGGTATGTTCTTCTAATTACTGTTTTTGTTGTGTTTTTTGTATCGTTTTTGATGATTTTGAAACAAATCGAGCTGCAATTTCCTGTAGATTTAGAAATCTAGGGTTTTTTTCATACTCGAGGAAGACGATGATACACAAAGTACGATTTTCGATAAGTATTTGTAACAGTTACATATTAACTGAGTGTTGTAATATCAATAGATCTTCCTGAAATCTACTAAAGTTGATCTTTACTATTTTATAAAAATTCTCATGAACATATTAATGAATGCATATTTACTCGTGTGTTATAGCTTTATTATGCTCTCTAGATTCACGAGAAACAAGTTCAGTCTCGAGTCTAAATCCATCATTGGCGTTGAATTCGCCACTTGCAGCATCAGTGTTGATGATAAAGTTGTTAAGGCTCAGATTTGGGATATCATTATCCAATAAAGGTACATATTAACCCTAATTTATCATCGATTTCACAATTAGATTTAGTAGTAAAGGTTTATGTAGGATTTAGGAATCTTTTATATTAGTATGCTATTATTATAACACTAAAATTTAGTGAAATTTTCTTAACTTATGCAAGTGACTCAAACATTTTTATTTATCTTTGATGTAGTCAGCACCATGGTGCAGTCAATGGAATTCTAGTTTATGGTGTGATCCAGATGAACGGGATCGCTATTGAGGTGGAGTGTTATCTTGTCGCTTGATCGCTATTGAGGTGGAGTGTTATCTTGACACCATAGAGAAATGTTTTCGTTGTTTTAAATCTTTGTAAGCTAGTTTTATTAGGACACATACTAGTGCTTGCTTATCATATAAAAGGTTATTAGGAGGTAGCAAGTGCTTTTTGATGTTGATAAAAGGGACCAAAAGTGTATATATATATATATATATATATATATATATATATATATATATATATATATATTCATCAACTCTTGAGTTGACAACTAAAGAAGCCCTTATTGATTGGTGGTACAAACATGTCACTTGCTCTTGATCAGCTTATTTTTTTTCAACATGTTTTAACAATACACCTAGTCATTTAGGTTTTTAGTACTTGTTATACTAATGCTAAAAGGTGACCTCTTGGACAGTAATAGCAAGGGATATTGTAGTGATTTTCTGAAGAATAATTGATTGTTTTAGTTAGCCTCTTTTTGTATTTCTTTGTAGCTTTATTTTGCATTAATCAGTACTTCTTGATATGATTGGTAGGGGTCATTTTGAGGCAGGAATTTCATATTTTTTCAACTAAGGGAGAGATTTTCTCTAGAAATTTATTTGTTTTAAAGCTAAATGAATTATGGATTATGACAAGTTATTGATGGTATATATATATATATATATATATATATATATATATATATATATATATATATATATTTCATCACATTCAATTGTAGCTCATGGAACCTCTATTCTCTAGAGCTGATCCTACAATTTTGCTCAACATTGCAATTGATGGCTTAGATGATCTTTAGGTATGCTGAAGATATTTGGATTACATGTTTTACCGGTCTATTCAAATTAGCATCTTACATAGAGATGCTATTCAACAGATCTAATTCTAATTTATTTTCTACACGTTTATCCTTCAGTTGTTTTAGATCTTTACTTGGAAGGTCCATTGAACAATTGCTAAAAGTTATAGAAAAAGTAGTCTCGAAACTTCTGCTCCCATGTGTTAAAACGGTTGGGAACTTGGCTAGAACGTTTCACGCCGGCCACTGAGTGTTAAATGATCCAACCATTGGTTCAACTTCTTGATGAACGCTAGGCTGAGATCACCAGAGCAGCCACCATAGCACTGACCAAGTTCGAGTGCTCGAAAACTATCTCCACCTTGATCATTCAAAAGTTGTTATCAATGCTGGTGGTGCAAAACATTTGATTTAGTTGGTTTACTTTGGTGAACAAATGGTTTAACAAATTTTTCTGACATCGTCCGGTATAATATTTCTTTCTTTATAATTTAACAATTTGGTGGTTATGGTTTTTTCGGTTGATAACTAATTATTGTGGTCCAGATTTATAATCAGCTTGGTGATATAATGGAGTGCCTCAACTAGCAAAAACAATGAACCAGATATTTTGCAATCCGGTCAAGCACTTTTGAAGTTATCTCTATTGTCACTCATGATCAAGATGGCAATCTTAAGATAAAGTTACATATTTACTTGTTTCTTATTGCTTGCAGATTCTAGTACAACATATCAAAGCAGTGCTACCGGGGTTGAAATCACGCATTAGTGCACAATTAGTTGTTGTGGCAAAGGAGTATGCTAGCTATGGAGAAAGCATAGAGTCAAAGGTACCCATGAAACTGTTTTGTGATTTTTTTCTTTTAATGGTCTTGAGTTGTTGAATGATTTTGTACAGTAATTTTCATGACTGATTACATTGATACACATACATCTGCCTGGCAAATCCGACCCGAGTATCTAGTTTTGGGTCGATTTGGGTCTTCAATGAACACCTATTGGGTTATTATGGACATGAGAAAAACTTCTGGGCATACCTAAACCAAAACTAAACTGTGAACGGGCCAGGATGGGTCTTTACTTGGAGTTGAGCGGGATAGAACGGGTTGCCTAGTTATGAGTGAGAACGTCAGAAAAGGGTTAGAATGGGTGATGCGTCAACTCGTTAAACATCACATAACTGCCAGAATCGTGTTGGAGTAGAGTGGCGGAAGAAAACATCACTAAAACACGATTAGGGTTCACACCCAACCATAATCTTAGGGTTTTGGAAGTTTTTCTTAGAGATTGAGTTGTGTTTTTTGTATACGGTTGTAAGTTAGTTGATGTAATTAGAGTGCTAGCTGTAATCGCATAAGTTTACATTGTTCATAAGAAAGTCACAAAATTTAGTTGTGTTCTTTACTATGGCTATTGAATTTAGCACCTCTACTTATAAATAATGAATTGTTTTTATAGGTAAGTGGTGCCAGGGATGAAAACGGGTATGGGGGGTGTGGATAAAACGTAATATAGCTTTACGTATACAAATATAAATAACAGGGTATACAAAGGAGTATAGTAACATTATGGTGATTGGGCCCAACATCCACACTACCCCTGTCGAAATAAAGGAAAAACTTGCACACTATGCACCACATAGAGGAAGCTGTTGCACGATGCACCTGTAACTGCATGGAGATTTATGTTGTTGCTTTGTCCCAACAAAGAGTAGTCAAAGAAGTCACCCAATGGATGTCTAAGGTACCTACCATTCATCATATTTAGTTATCGCATATATTGTAATAATTTAACCAACTAGTTTTACTTTCACAAACTAGCAGGATTAGCGGGATCCTGGTTTCCAAGATTTATGATCACTGTTTTCTGCTATACAATACGGACACCACACGCCACATCTTTCACGTCTCAGCTGGACTTGAATCGTCAGGATAACTTCGGTTCAAAATAGCTATAAACAATTCTAGTTTGAATTTGGATGTTTAACTTTGTGTATTTGATTTGGATGTTTTAATTTGTGTATTTTGATTTTATTGATTTGGATGTTTATTCTATGATGAACATTGGATGTTTGTTATGTTTTTGAAATTTAACCATTTTATGTTATGCTAGTAGGTATAAAAGGATAGTAGTAAAGCAAAACTGTAGCAAAAATGTACAAAAAGGATAGAAAAACAGTAGCAAAATGGTGACAAAAAGCGATAGCAAAATGGTGACAAAAAGTAAGGGGTAGCAAAATGTTAACAAAAAGTGTTAGCAGAACGGTGGTAAAAACAGTAGCAAAAAATAAAACGGTAGCAAATAGGTGGTAATAGGGCAATTGCTACGTGTGTATTTCCTACCGAGTTTTTGGTGGCAAAAGGGCAAATGCCACCGTTTTTGCGAACGAAATTGCAGTAGCAAAAACCCTATTTTCTAGTAGCGAAGGTATGATAATGTCCGAGAAAATGAGGAATTTGGATTCTAATATAGCAAAAAGTAACCAAGATTCGAATGTTGTGTCTATGTACAAACGCAATTTAATGCAATCCAGCATATATATATAACGCTGAACACCATACATCCCAACAACCCGCACTCGTTTATATCTCACCCCACTCACATACATGATACCTACATAAAATCATGCATACATATCAACTTGGTGAAATGAGAAGGTCTTCATCACGTGTTATCTAGACAAACACTAAACAAAAGTACACAAAGAATGTTCTAACATTCAAAGCATCTAGATGCTCTAGCTCCACTCACTCCACTTAATATTGTCTGAAAATCAATTTTTTTTTTTTTTTTTTTAGAAGTCATTTAAATAGCTAAGTTCCCAATTTTATCCTCTTTTACAAATTCAAACCACTTCATGTTTGATAAAGTTACTAACGCTTGGTAAGCTTATTATAACGTGTTCAAAAATCAATGTGAAGAAGTTCAAAGATAAGATTCTAGAGAAAAAATGATTTCGAATACAAAATTGAAATCAAAATGATTGCAATTTGGTGATCTTCATTAGAGATATCTTTCATCGATAAAGTTATTAACAGATGCATGCCCTTTTACTTACACCTAAAATGTCTGGACGACTCCAACAAGGTGACAAATACCCCCTATTAGCGACGACACTAATAGCGTCGAGAAGGGCCAATAGCGGCGACACATAATAATAGCAGCGACCCTTTACCGTCGACATGTCACGGCTAAAACCTTTAGCGGCGAGAATCATGGTTTTTAGCGGTTTCTCTTGTTTCTCTTGTTTCTTGTAGTGACCCTTAGCCTATACATAAGGTGTTTCTAAAGGTCACCCACAGAAGGTTTGTCAGTTTTTTAAGTTTATATCAAATATGCCATATTCATTATGTGATCATTATATATGATTTACGATATTACAAACTTGAATAATTATTACTCTTTTATAGTGTTAAGATCAAATAAAAAGTTTATTTTGCCTAAGTAGGATAAGAAGAAATCTTAACTATTCATTTTTCAAATCAATGGTTAAAATGAAAGTGTAGGAAAAAAAAGGAGTGCAAAGGTATCTTGAGAAAATCATATTTATGTAGTTTCTTCATCCACATGCAACACATATACATATTCCACCCCCATTTTTTAAACGTTCATAACTTTTTTATACCATAAAAATTTCACCGTAAAATCGAGCATCTTTTTATCTTTAATTTGAGTACCATATTGCTATATAAAATATGAAGACTAAAAAACCCACTAAAATGTGTTGTATTTCTATGTTGTATAACATTTTTTTGTGCTGGATTTTTGTACTATATTTTTGTGCTGCATTTTTGTATTATATTTTTATGCTAAATTTTTTGTGTTGAATTTTTGTTCTCAATTTTTTGTGCTGGATTTTTTTGTACTACATTTTTTTACTGAATTTTTTCGTGCTATATTTTTTGTACTAGATTTTTTTTGTACTACATTTTTTATGCTATATTTTTTTGTAGTAGATTTTTTGTGCTAGATTTTTTTGTACTAGATTTTTTTGTTGTATTTTTAAAAAACAAAAGGGGTGTCACATGTAAGGACCAAAATACCCTTTATTCCTACTTATTAGGAGTGTCATATGTCATAATCACAATCCTTCTTAGGTTACTTAGGAAAAATCTACTTTTTAGTGGATCCTTCCTCCTGTTTTATAAAAAGTAAAATTCGGTTACTTCTTTATTTTATTCTCATGTGTGATTTGATATTATTCCATTTTAAGTCATTTAAAACAGTTTTAACTTTGTTAATAACAAATGTTGATTGATAAGTATATGTATAAATAAAACTAATAATTAAGTGTAATATATTTTAATTATTTGAAGTATTTAATACCAAATGAAAATGATAATTTGCTCTTTTTATCTTTGATGACAAAACAATACTCTTTTCTCATATTTTAGATGATAATTTACACTTTAACCATGTCATTCTTATCTTTAGACATTGGCTTATATGTTCTCATGTGGTGGAAGGACGACGAATCACAACCTTGGTTTTAGACTTTAAGATGTACTGATGGAGCAAATAAATATTACAGAATCTCCATTTTATTAAAACAAATCCCCAAGTGAGTTACGTAGGAATCTTAAAACCCTATTTTTATTTAATTTACCTTTTTAGCCCACTTACTTTTAATCAATGTTGCAGAAATCGGCGCCTAGGCGCTAGGCGGCCACTTACTGCCTAATTTTGAGCTAGTCGGTCAATTAATCGGCCATGGTCAAAGTCGGTCCTAGGCGGTACTAGGCGGTCAAAAATCGGATTAATCGGACTATATTAATCGGTCAAAATCGGTCCTAGGCGGTCAAAATTGGTCAAAATCAGTCAAAATCGAACCATACTATCTGAAACTTGAAGTATTTATGTGAATTTTGAAGTATTATTTTTATATTATTGGGTATATATATATAATTTTGAAAAAATACATATAAAAATCCCATTCCGATTAATCCCGATTAGTCCCGATTAATCCCTAGGCGGTACCTCACCGCCCGACTAGCGCCTAGCGCCTTCTACAACATTGCTTTTAATAAATGTTTTTGATCACCTAAATGTTTAATAAAATGCATTACAAAAAATGAAACACTTGAAAGTGTGTTGCGTTAATAACATTTGTAACGGCGAATCCACGACACCCACGAACACCAGGTGATAGGCAATAGAAAGTGATGGTACGAATATCGCGTTGTATGGATATGCTTGTAGTTGAAGGACGAGTAGTGCTATCACAAGTTTTAGTATAAAACTAATCATATTCTTATAACTTGACATGTAATTCACTACAAGAAATCCAAGTATTAGCGGCGACATCTAAAAAGTCGCCGCTAAAGGTCTTGATCCGGGAGACGGGCTTTACAAAAGATCTGGACCGTTATTTGCTTATTTGATCCAATGACTAGGATTTATCCCTGAATAAAGCATGTCTAAAAAGCTCACAATCCATTTTAGCAGCAATGTTCCCTCCAAAATTCTTTGTAGTGATTACCATTGACGTTAGTATCGGATCGACCAAGCCAGTCAATCGGACTAAAAACCAATTACGTAACCAGTCTGGTTGAGTTCATTTGAGTTATCTTTAATTGAATCGGTTGGTTATAAGCATGGTTGTAAAACAAGGTCTCCAAGGCCGAGTACTCCCCGAGTAGTCGCTACAAGGTAGGCTGCCGAGGCGACTTTCTTCAACTCCGACTAATTACTCGGAATCGATCAAATGCGGTCAACATCGGTCAACATCGGTCAAAATTGGATCTAATAGGTCAACTTGAGCCGATTTTGACTTAAAATAAAATAAAACATAATTTCAATTCATATCGTATTAAAGAATGAATATCAATTTCACGTATTTTGTTATAGGGTGAGAGTTGGCTACAAAGTCCAATTTTTCTACAAAGTTATAAATATTAGTAAATTTATGTTATTTGAAACATATTTAATTTCCGAAAACTAATTTCTTTATAATTTGGCATGTCCGAGTACTCCCCGTGTACTCTCCGCCTAGGCCGAGTACTCTCAACTCCCCGGTCGACCGACTAGGGAGCGCCTAGCGACTTTTGCAACCATGGTTATAAGCAGTGGCGGAACTAGAAGAAAAATTCAGAGGTATCCTAATTTTTTTCAGCATACATTCATACAATATAAATGAAGAAAAAACGATAATAAACCAATGTTTCCTTCAACATCCGATAGACGAGAAGGCCACATATTTAATTCGGTTTTGCAAATGTATCATCTTTTCCGGTAGTTAAAAAAGAACTATTAAATGGGGGGGGGGGGGCGATAAATAGAACTGAGTTGTTTTACATCCTCTCGTAAGTTATTCGATTGTTTTACGTAGTGCCGGGCCACCGACAATTTCATCATTTAATAATTCAATTTCATATAACTTCTTTTATTGTTATTTTCATTGAAGGATTTGATGAAGTCTCCACACTTAATTTAAGATTCTCAAAATAGTTTTTGAAAAAAGGGTTCTATCACATAACACAAAATTTGACAAACATTTATATAAAATTATCTAAATACATAATCAGATATCTTACATATATAAGTTATTTATAATATAAAATCAGATAAGTGTTGCCTACATCTTACCAATTCTTAATTGTTTATCAAAATAACAATTAAAATTAAAAAAAAAGAAAAAAAGAGAGAAAAGAAGTAGTAAAATTTAAAAAAAAAGAGAGAATACTTCATAAATTACGTGGTGAAAGATGACAAATGATGATGTGTGTGGCTTAGTAACTTTTGAGCTGGCTATAGAAAACTTAGAAAATAAAAACAACAATAAACTATCAGGTTTGACTTTTATAACTTATAGTTGTGCCAACTCTTTACAAGCCCATAAAAAACTTTTAATTAACCTAACCTCTGATACATCATCTTCTTCACAGCTCGCCGACCTCTGATACGTGCCGGAAAACTTTAAAACCTCTTTATTTTCTTTCTTCTTTCAAGTCTAGTGAGGCTTAGGGGTATCCTAATATTTGCTCAGGGATATCTCATACATAAAATGGGGAAAGACAAGAAAAATTTTACCCTTCGTCAAAAATGTTGAGGGGTATCCCAGACAACCCCTGCCTCCCTTGTAGATCCGCCCCTGGTTATAAGTCCGACCTATTGAACCAGCGAAGCTGACCGCATGGATGAGCCGTATCTCAAAGGTTTAAATTTTATGAATGTTTTTTTAATCTGATCATCTACTAATGTATTTACCAACATGTTTATTTAATGAGTTACATTTTGCTAGCATTGTAAATACACAGCAAAATATGACATAGTTCCATATTTTGTTTAAATTAGTTCCATATAATTTTAGTTAAATTTTAAATTGTTTATAACATTATTCGATTGTGTACCCATATGGTGACCACTAACTCATTTACCGATCCAATTACAAATGCAATGCATAAAGAAATAGAGAAGCGTAAAATAGGGGTTGAAAAGAAAAGAATATTTGTGTTCCTATAAAATGAAGGACAACCACTTGCAAAAGGAATGACTTTTAGCTCGCTACGTATCAAAGTTCAAAAAAAAAAAAGCCTTTTTCAATGGGCCTGAGATAATGGGAAGCAAGAAAACCACACAGAAAACATCATGACTCAAGACAATCTATTCGAGAAAGAAAGTACACCAACTTGATCACTTATAGGACATATAGGACAAGGGTCGGGTGGATGCCAACTCCTCGTTTTTGATATATTCGGCTTTACAATGATTTTGATCAACCAAGTCTTCACACTTTACTTCTGAATGTTTAGTTTTCTATAGTCATTTATCTACATGGATGGCTCGTAAATATTGTGTTTTTGAGTTTTTCTTTATAATGCTAAGATACATATGGCTTGCGAGGAGCTACAACATGCTTGAGATACATATGACTAGCGAGGAGCTACAACATGCTTGAGTTAATTGGTTGACCTAGTTACACATAGTTTATGCTCTAGCGTAATTTATGCTCAACAATGATGGCCAAATATGTTTAAGTGTACAATGCAACTTGTCTTGTTGTTAAGAAATATGATAAGCAGACTCAAATTGTTAACTCTGTATCACGACCATAAAAGTTATAGTGTTATAACTTAGTTGTCATTGGTTTCTCGAACAATAACAATACGAGTGGAGTTGTGTTATATCTTATTACAAATTTCTTCTTCATACATGAACAAGTAGAGGAAAATAACCTTTGTATCAAATACATTATCACTAAAGATATGCTATAGGATCCATGACTAAAGGTCTATGTAACACCTCGTAAAATCACGACCAATATAATAAAGACACGTGTCATGGGTTTAAACGTGTAAGGGATTATTTCCGAGGGACTAAAATTGTCAAACAATGTAAATATGTTAGTAAAAGGGATCCAAAGTGTCAACATGCCATTCTTGTGCCTCTGATTGACCTCACACGACGTTCGTATTCTTTAACGAATAATTTATCGAACTTAGAAAGTCGTTTGTGCTCAAAATAAGGATCTTATGAAACATAAGGGTTAAAAGTGTCAACATGTTGAAAGTAACCTCTGAGTGACCTTTTAACGATCCCAAGAACATTGTAATAATTGTATATTTTGATCTCAAGAATGTCGGATATTAATTTTGTGGAGTTTCGAAGAAAACAAGACTTTTCGGGTGATCGTACAACTAACCGGGAGCTTAACGGAGTTAGTTTATGACCCAAGGCCTTAAAAGTTAACTATGGGGGTCCAAAATGCAATAAATGGAACTTAAATAAAGGTTAAATGGACCAGGGACTGAAATTGCAAAGTTGCAAAAGTGTTTACCGGAGATAGCCCTTTACGCGGGCCGCGTAGACCCAAGGCCAACTCTTACGCGGGCCGCGTAAGAGTGCCAGATGTAGAAAATGTGGACAGCTGCATGTACAGCCAGTTGCACCGCCTTTGCATGCTTGTTTTCGATTCCAGGGACTGAGCCAACAGTATTTCATGCATAGGGGACACCTGGAATCATCAGAAATCATTGTAGGGTCATGTGGAATGATCTTGTGAAGTTTAAAATCCTATATAAGGCACTTGTTGTTGCTCTTGTTCATTTGCATTCTCAAAAATCACTTCATATTGCTTTCTCTGAAGCTTCCTGAAGTTCAAGCAAGTTTTCTTTAGTCCCAAATTCGTGCTAAGGACCATTGTAAGTGTTCTTAGCTCCCTAAGTTCAAATTTTATTAGTTTAATGACCAAAAGTCAAAGCCATCGTAATTAAACTTTGACTTAGTGATTAATCACTAATAGTCCAACCATTATACAAATTTAAAGTGGCTATGAGTTGGTAATTATGTGGGTAATAAACCCTTAAAAGGGCACCCACTGATTATCACTCTAACTTGGTCAATTGTCGGGTCAAACTTAATATTAAAAAAGTCAACAGAAGCTATGTTTGCAAATAAATTCATAACTAGCAATGCAGAGGTTATGGAACATATTTTAAAATTAAAATAACTTGGTAAATGATATAAGAACATGTCTAGGCATGTTCAACCCGACAATTATGAGTTTAGGCTCGGTTCGGAACCGAAAGTCGCAAAAGTAGACTTTTGCTTTTGACTTTCAGTTCTGACCCGACTTAGCTTGTTTTAGATATGCCTTAGGATTCCATTAGGATGATATTACATGTTAGTATAACCCTCTGAGGTTATACAACTTGGTTCCTTAGAAATCCTAGTTCATTGCATGTTTCCGTTAATTGCTTAAAAGTTGACCATTATGCCCTTTTGATATAAAAACGAGATTTTTGAAAATGTGAGAGGACAAAAACCTTTATTACTGATTTATAAACATGTCCTAAAAATTTGACATCAGTTTGAGGTCTAAATTAGGAGTTATGCTTAATATCGTAATTTGAAAGCTTTTTATTAATTAAACAACATTTTTAGCATAAAGCCTATTTAAACCCAAATTTCGACACCAAAATTTTTACCCACTGATGTTATATAATATTTTAGGATTTTTGAAGATTTTTATTAATTTTTAAACTGATCATAACATGGGGTTCTTTCTTTGATTCGGTAATTGACGGTTATACTCTTTTTGCTAATAAAATGAGTTTTACATAACATTTTGATACCAAACCTTTTGCTACTGATTTTATATGATAAATAAAATATTTTGAACTTTATAAACTGATCAAAAACTCAGATTTCCTTGTATAACCTGAAAATCGCCTAAAATCGACTTTTTACGCTTTTTAAGCACATAGTATGGGTTAAAACTATGTTTAACGTTTAAGACCCATTACCTACTGATATTATAAGTAATTTTTGATACTTTGACAGTAAGTAAAAGTTTTAAACTCAGATTTCCAGAATTGACCCTTAAAGCTTATGTGAAATGACCAAAATGCTCCTACGGTGCATAATTTGGTCATAAATGATAAATTTCACATATATACAATATCTTACTGTTATGACCTGCAAAAATAAATATTTTTACTGATCATTTTAGACCAGAACCTGATATTGATATTTAACCTCTTTTATAATCTTTAAAAATGACCAAAATACCCCTACGGGGCTTAAATTGATTTTAAATCCGTTTTGGGCATAATGGAAGGTATCCTACTGATATCACAACATATTTAAGGCATATTAACTTGTGAAACCTGTACATGACTCATTGGTTACCCGTTATGCATTTTTCGCGTTCGGTACGGTTTATGTGACTAGTTTGCATAAATTGACCGAAACGGGTCAAACCTTATCATTTTTGCTTCAAAATCCAGAATGTGTTTAGTTTACCTTATACAAGTCTTCATACTTGTCGGGTCTAAATCACATTCTAATCTGGTCTTCGCTTAATCTTGCGTTTTGAACCGTAAACCTTTCTTTAAAACTAACCGGTCTAAGTTTAAACTTAAGTAAGACCCGTTAGGAATCTAATAGGTTACATAAACATTCGTTCCAGATTTAGGAGCCCAGTAAAAGATATTTGCACTTGCTGATTGTTATATGGCTGAGATAAAATTGTATTTTTGCTCAGGTAAATACTTTTAACTTATTTTCCGTTATACGGGCTTGGGATACGGTATTATAATAATACTGTAACACCTCGTAAAATCACGTCCAATGATGTATTGACACGTGTAATAAACCCTAATAAAGTCAAACATTGAATTTATGGGACTAATTTTTCGAAAAATCGAAAACTTTGATTATGAAAGGACTGGAAGTGTTAACATACCTAAAATAAGTTTCTAAATAACCTCGTACGGTATTTATATTCACAAATGAGCCACTTGTTGATAGAGTGTAGCCGTTTGCGTAATTAATTGAAAGTTTGCGCAATGAAGGGTTAAAAGCGTCAACATGTTAATTCTTACCTCTGAGTGACCTTTTAACAAACCGGGAACTTCATGATATTTGATTATACTCTCGGGAATGCCAAATAATGGCCGTCTAAGGTTTTTATGCCTATAAGTAAAGTTAAGCACAACTTTGCAAGTTAGAGGGACTAGAAGTGTCAATATGTTTAACTATACCTCTGAATGACCTTTTAGCGAACCCGAAGCATCGTGATCTTTAATAACACTTTCAAGAATGCCTAATATGGATTAGATGAGGCTTCAATGCTATTAAATGATGAGATGCGCAAGTTTGCGTAATAGAGGGACCTAAAGCGTCAACTTTTGAATCTACGCCTTTCGGTGACCATTTAAGCGAACAAGAGTGTAGTAATATTTAAGTATATGCTTGGGAATTCCCATTATGGGACATAGAAGGCTTGGATATCATTAAACAACGTTTCGCGCTACTTTGCGCAATTAAAGGACTAATTGCGTCAAACTGTAAAAGTATGTCGATTCGTAGGGTATCGGACCTTCCGGAATATGACCATGAGTTAAACATGCCCTAATTATCCCCTACCTAGCTTAGAAATAGGCTTAGAGGTGTTTCGTGCGCAAAAATAAACTTTTATGTCATGTAGGGACTAAAAGTGTCAAAAAGTGCACAAGTTTGCACTTTCGCGCATATCTCACATTCTGAATATACCCGGACACCCAAAAATTTATGTAAGCACTAAAATATTTTGTTTTAGTGTTTTGCTTGATAAAATTCCATTCGTCGCGTAATTTGGATAATTTTTCGCGTCTGTTCGTGTTTTGTCGTAATTAGACGAACAACGTGACCGTACGACCAAACGAACCGACATCCGACATGTTTTTGAGCATGTTTCATGTCCTGTATGCTTAGGCATTATTGTAGAGCCTTGAAAATAGCTTAACGGGCCTTAAACGTGCCAAACGTGACCTTAAAAGCTAAACAGGGACCAAATCTGCCATTTCTGAAACTTGGTTTGCTGATCAGACATTCAGGCGGGGCGCGTAAGCCCTCTTAAACTCTTACGCGGGCCGCGTGAGTTCATCAGAGTTGCAAAACTGGTTTTTCAAACCAGCAGCTGGGTTTCCTTGAGTTGCAAATGGTTTTTAGGTATACTATGGGCTATTTTTGATGCCCATGGTTTACCAAAACAATGGGTAAGAGGTGTACGGTCCAGATCAAAGCTCGTTTATCGATGAACGATCTTAACGGTTCTGAAAAACCTATAAATACCCCACCTCATTTCCTTCAAACCCACACTTGATTTCTGAATTCTCTAAGTTGGAGACCTTGCTCTTCATACCTGAGAATTTAGGAATCAAAACCTCCTTGCTTGGACCCTTTGTAAGTGTTCCTTCGTGCTTAGTTTAATCGTTTAGCGTTTATAGCCGAAAAGTCAAGCGTTTTTGTAGGACCGTTTTGAGACCTGACGAGTCGTTCAGAAGAGCGCTTAGACAGAATCAGAGGCGGAATTCATTGATTCGCTCTTCGTAAAGCTTGATTTCACTACTTAACGTCTCCTTTATTGATTATATAACAAATATACAAGATTCTGGAGACAAACGAGCAGAGCTTCGCCGTTTCACACACACAAACTGTTACCACTAGATCCGCTCGAATGGCCTATTTATAGACTCCTCTGGTTCACTTTTATGACCTGCCTGGTTCGCTTATATGGACATGTCCATATAAGCGAACCTACATGTGTAAGTATAAGCGAACTTCCATGTTGTCACATAAGCGAACCCACTCTTTAACACATAAGCGAACCTATCACTAAAACATGATTTCTCGATTCCCGTTCACTCTATAAACAGCCCTAACCTAAGACTCGAACTAAGATGTAGTCGACAGACAACTGCACCAACAGACTCCCCCTTGAATGTTGACGGAATCTTCAGTGAGAGTCTTCAACATGACATTATCGTTTTTGCTCGGTCTTTTTCAGGAATTCTGCCTGGATCTTTCTCTGGCTATAACTTTCATCAGACTTCCCCTATCACCATGCTAGGATCGCTGTCTGGGATTTGTTACCACCATTGAAATCATCTCCTGGCTTTATCTCTTCAAACTTCTTCTCAGGTTCTGATGTATCTCCTGGCTTTCCGTAGCAACAGGATCAGAAACCTGCACAACTCAAACAATCTATCACAAACAAACACAATTGTGAGTCAACTTAATGAATCAACTAATCATTTAAGAATATTCAAGAATTCTTCACATTTAACAATTTATTAAACTTCCACAATCTGATTAACCATTTCAAATCACTTTAACCAAACCAACTATTCATCTTATTTAGCCTTTGAGATTTTGAATTTCAGCTCTCCAACATCAGTTGTCGAAAATCTTTTTGGATTTTTCAAATATGAAACATAAATGCAACAACATCAATTAAAATGCAGAAATGAAATATATACAAACATATTTTGTGAGTTCGTGCAAGAGGATCATATCAGCTGTTTGACTAAACACTAGCACCGTTAAGCTGTTATTTCATTTTAAGCTTTTAAACAGTTCGCGTTGATTGTCGATATATTGATCCACTTAAATTCTCACAAAATGTTCAACCTGTTCGAGATACAGATTTAGTGTTTTAGAACTTAAACATCTACATGTGTCCCACCTCAGTATATACTCCCGTATCCAGACCCCAATATTCAGTCTTACAGGTGAGTATACCACAGTTGATATTTGTTAAGGGGTTATGTGCGAGGGCCGTGAGAGCTCAGGTCGATACTTCCGTATACGCAGAGAGATGACGGCTTCGACTTCAAGGTGGGTCCCCTTTAGAGGATCTTTTATTACAACAGCAAAGATTATCAATTTTATTGTTTAATCAGATTGCTGAGGGCGAGCTTGTATTTCAAAGCTTTTTGCAGAAAGTATTATCCGGGGACTAGGTCAGTACTTCCATACAGCAGAAGTCCCGGGATAATACCCCAGATATCACTGAGCATAAAGACCTAGTATCTCAGAATACGGGACCCTTCAAACAGGATTTCAGGGGTTACCTATATATCCTGGAGGTGTTCCCCACGTAGACGCAAGTGAAATTTATGTTTATATCCCAAACTGATCTACTAATTCTGTGAAAACCTATCGACGCATCTTTAGCGAGACTGCTTAATTGCATTTATACATTACAAATCTTTAGCGTACTGTGCCAGTCTAGCTGATGTACTATCATTTCACTATTCGCACCAAAACTCATTTTTAATTTTTCGATGTTTTTGACATTTTCAAATTTTCTAATTTTTTTAAAATTTTACTCCCCCTAAAATCAAAATATGTTTCAATTTTGATTTTCTGGGAAAATTTGAAAACGAACTGTACAAAATTTGACAACTTGATGAGAATCACTTCAATTCTCCATCCACCAGGCGTAAACAATCAGAACTCCCCCCTCTCAACAAACTATTTTCCCATTATGATTTCAAAACACTTAAGTTTGTTTTAATCAAAATGGTTTTTCCAGAAAATATAAGTTTGTTTACCAAACATTTTAGGTATAGGGTTACGGTTCATCATCTTGTCTTTCAACCATAAGTAGGAAAATCCAAGTACAAGTTAATGTCCTTGATTTACCATTATCAATTCAGAAACCTCTGTACCACTTGTAAAAACATAGAATTTTCTAATACCACTTGTAGGAAAAACACATACAAACCTTTTTACTGTTTATATGATTGACATTACCGAATAGAATTAGAGAAAGATGCCGATTCATGATCCACGATACCATCTTGGGATCTCCGGCAAGTCAGGGTTTTTCATTTGAAAAGATTCACCCAAGCCTGACCAGCCTTGGGAGTTTTTGACAATTTTACCTCAACCAATGGCTCCTCTGGCTTTGACGAACCAGAATCATTGCCTGAATGTGGCTTGTCTGACTTTGACGAGCCAGATTCATCGCCAACATGTGGCTCCTTTGTTTCCAAAGAAACAGATTCATCGCCAGGAAGTGAAAACTTCACTTTCTTCTTCTTCTTCTCCTCTTTTGTCCTCAGATTTGTATCTGATGAATTCATCTTGCTTGACTTTGCAGCCGAGGGAATTAATTCATCAGAACTTTTATTCTTTCTGTCCGGTGAACCCGAGGACAATATCTTCTCGAGATATTCTCTCGCTTTCTTCCTCTTCTTCCTCAGTCGGTCTTTCTGCCCTTGAGAAAGCTTTACTTTCGTTTCCTGAACTTTAGGTTCTTGAACCTTCTGTTCTTTGGGCTTGACCTTAACTGGTGTCTTCTGTTCTGTTCTTGGACAATCTCTGGCAATGTGACCTTTGATTTGACAATGATAGCACCTCCTCGTCTCATAATTCCAGCTTTGGCAGTTAACAGCAATGTGTCCCTGATAACCGCATCTGTAACACATCCTGTTATCGTACCAGTTACCACCTTTGTCACACCAAATGCTCAGATTATAACATTGTTTGGCTTGGTGGTATTCTTTCCTCAAGTTTGCTGGTTTTGACGTTTGAGCACTGTGGTCTGACCTGCACCACTTATTACCAACAATTTTCGACTTTTCATTTTTTACTTTTTGTAATTTTTCATTACGATTGGATGATCGATCTGATGAACTTTTATTATGTTTTTGAAAATTTTTCTCATTTTTAATTTTTTTGTTTCTGTTCCTCTTTCTTCTTCAAAGGTTTTTGCTTAGAGCATTCTCCCTTTTCAGTCGATTGCAGAACAGTTTTCTGAAATTTTTCTTTCAAATTTAAAAACAATTTTTGTTTTTCTAATTTTTCATTTACATCATCAGATTTTTTATCGCAATCTTCAACTTTGACTTTGTCAAAGTTTGTGACATTGTCACTTATTGGAACAGAATTGATTGGTTTTGGACAGGGAAACTTCAAACTGTCTGATGCAGTCACAAAACCTATCAATTTCTTTTCAAGTTCATCAATCTTGATTCTTGAATTCTCAGCTTCTTTTTCAAGCTGAGAAATTCGTTCAAGATGAGACTTGATAGATTTTTCATTCTCATTCTTCATGTTTTCAAGACCAGATTTTTCATTTTCCAAAACTTTTATCTGTTCTTGAAATTTTATCTCATTTGCTTTCAAATTCTTGTTTTCCAGCTTTATCCAGAAATCGTCATTTTCTGATGATTTCTGTTTGTTTTCAAAAACCTTAACATTTTCTTTCAAACCTTTGTTTTCAAATGTCAAACTGTTCAACCCATCCAACAGTTTGTCATTTTCAGCTTTCAGTTTCTCACAATTTTCCTTCAAAGCTAGAATCTGTTTTTCCTCAGTTTGCTTCTCGTCTTCCAACTTCTTGACTTTTGATGTCAAACTTTCCGCATCCTTCAAGAGTTTGTCATTGTTAGTCTTAAAGTCGTCACATTTAGAGCACACTGATGCAGAACTTGAAGATTCATTCTTCACAGATTCTTCAACTTTTCTTATCACACTACGTTTGATTTGCTTTTCTTTTGTTGCTGCTTTTACTTCTTTCTCAGCTCTGATCTTTTCTTTCAATTTTTCAATTTTATCGACATAATATAAATTTGAACAACGTTGATCAGGTTGAAGATGTTGTCGAAGATATTCAAGTCTCTGGATTTCTTTTTCATAATGGTCACTTTCCTCATCAGATGAGTGATTAAAAACCGGAACTTTTTCAACTACTTCTTTTGCTGAGACTATTACTTCTTCATCAAACACCATCGCCATTTTCACAAAAGCGAGACAGATAACGATCACAAAAACGAACTGGATTGTTCACTCGAGCGGACCTACTTGGTCAAATAAGCGGATCTGATTTGTTCACAAAAGCGAACTACAATCAGTCACTATGAGCGGACCAGATGAGCACCAATAAGCGAACCAGAAAACCTCAAAAGCGAACCAGATGAGCGAACCTCCAAGTGATCAGATAGGCGAACCGTTCGAGCGAACCAAACCTTAATTCGAGCGAACCTGTCTCTAAATTCGAGCGAACCTGTCTCTTTAAGCACGTTCGAGCGAACCTATATCTCGAAAATGTCACTAAAAGCGAATCTAATATTTCATTTGGAGCGAACCTACTCAAATGTTCGTATAAGCGGACCTAAGTTCGAAGCAGTTTTGACCCATTTTAGTCCGTATTTCAGTCCAAAACTTTCAAGGGTTTGTCTATGTTCAATAACACACAATCTGTGAACTTTTGGTCCAATTTTATCCGGTAAAATTCCCTGAACTTATGAAAGAAGGTGTAGAAATCAGAATTTTGAGCGACAATCGAGCTAAATGGTAAGAACTCTTCCTCCTGAGCTCTGATACCACTTGTTAGGACCGTTTTGAGACCTGACGAGTCGTTCAGAAGAGCGCTTAGACAGAATCAGAGGCGGAATTCATTGATTCGGTCTTCGTAAAGCTTAATTTCACTACTTAACGTCTCCTTTATTGATTATATAACAAATATACAAGATTCTGGAGACAAACGAGCAGAGCTTCGCCATTTCACACACACAAACTGTTACCACTAGATCCGCTCGAATGGCCTATTTGTAGACTCCTCTGGTTCGCTTTTATGACCTGCCTGGTTCGCTTATATGGACATGTCCATATAAGCGAACCTACATGTGTAAGTATAAGCGAACCTACATGTGTAAGTATAAGCGAACTTCCATGTTGTCACATAAGCGAACCCACTCTTTAACACATAAGCGAACCTATCACTAAAACATGATTTCTCGATTCCCGTTCACTCTATAAACAGCCCTAACCTAAGACTCGAACTAAGATGTAGTCGACAGACAACTGCACCAACAGTTTTCGATAAACGCTTTGACTTTTAAGCGGTTGAGCCATGGTTCGCAACAAACATGGCTACGTGACCGTAATTAGGTAGGTGTTAAACCCTCAAAAAGGCACCTCCTAATTACCACGTTTACTTAGTTAAATTGTCGGGTCAAATAAACGTCAAACGGGTTAGTTTTAAACAAAATTCATAACTATTAATATAAAAGCCATAAAATCAGTTTTCTCACTTTAATAACTTGGTAAATATTAGTTGAACATGTCTAAGCGTGATTCAACCCGACAAATCTAAGTATAGGCTCGGTTCGGAACCAAAAGTCGCAAAAGGTGACTTTTGCTTTGACTTTCAGTTCTGACCCGATTTAGCTTAGTTTAGATATGCCTTAGGATTCCATTAGGACCATATTATAGGTTAGTATAACCCTCCGAGGTTATACAACTTGGTTCCATAGAAATCCTAGTTCATGCATGTTTCTGTTAAATGCCTAAATGTTGACCGATATGCCCTTTTGACCCTAAAACGATAATTTTGAAAATGTGAGAGTACAATAATCTTTATTACTGATTTATAAACTTGTCCTTAAAATTTGACATCAGTTGGAGGTCTAGATTAGGAGTTATGCTCAATAGCGTAATTAGAAAGCTTTTATTAATTAAACGGCGTAATTAGCGTATATCCTATCTAAACCTAATTTTTGATACCAAACTTTTTACCTACTGATATAAAATAATATTTTGGGATTTTTAAAGATTTTTATTTATTTTTAGGCTAAGCATAACATAGGGTTCTAGCTTTAATTCGGTAATTGTTGGTTTTGCCCTTTTAGCTCATAAAATGAGTTTTACATAATATTTTGATACCAAACTTTTTGCTACTGATTTTATATCATAAATAAAATATTTTGAACTTTATAAACTGATCAAAAACTCAAATTTCCTATTTAAACCCGAAAATCGCTTAAAACCGACTTTTACGCGTTTTAAGCGCATAGTATGAGTTAAAACTATTTTTGACATATGAAACTTAATACCTACTGATGTTTTAAGTAAATTTATATACTTTAACAGTAAAGAAAAGTTTTAAACTCAGATTCTCTAATTTTGACCTTTTAAGCTTATGTGAAATTATCAAAATGCCCCTACGGTGCATAGTTTGGTTATAAATAGTAAATTTCACATAAATGCTATACCCTACTGTTATAACCTATTAAATTAAGTATTTCTACTGATTATATCAGACTTGGAACTCAGAATAATATTTAATCTCTCTTATAACCTTTAAAATGACCAAAATACCCCTACGGAGCATATATTGGTTTTAAATTCGTTTTGGGCATAATGGAAGGTATCCTACTGATATCACAACATATTTAAGGCATATTAACTTAGGAAACCTGTTCATGACTCTTTTGGTTACCCGTTACGCACTTTTCGCGTTCGGATCGGCTTATGTAACTAGTTTGCATAAATTAGCCGAAACGGGTCAAACCTTATCATTTTTATCTTAAAATCCAGAATGTGTTTAGTTTACCCTTATTAAACAAGTATACAAGCTTGTCGGGTCTAAACCACATTCTAATCTGGTTCTCGCTTAATCATGCGTTTTCAACCCTATCCTCCTTTAAAACTAACCGGTCTAAGCATAGGCTTAATTAAGACCCCTTAGGAATCTAATAGGTTATTAAAAACCTTCGTTCCAGATTTAGGAGCCCATTAAAAGCTATCTGTGCCTGCTTGGTGGTATACGGCTGGGATAAATTGTATAAATTTGCTCAGGTAAATACTTTTAACTTATTTTCCCTTATACGGGCTTGGGGTACGGTATATAAAATACCGCTTGGTCGGGCATTCGACTTTAATCGTTTGGTGGTTAAATATTATCGAGATGACCTGTTTAAAAATTTGGTTTTGTTTGCTTAACGCCTTTGGGGGTTTAATGACCATGTCCTGGATATCCTTGGCATCATTCATAGAATGGCCACGACCTTAGCACACGGGTGTAGGCGTACACCCGTCAGTGCATTTATAATTAATAAGGTATAATCGCCGGTTACGAGAATAACTCGCCGCGGGACTATACCATGTGGTGTGTCTATTAATCTTTAACCCGACATGAACCGGGCAACTGAACGCATAACAAACATGTAATTCTTTTACAAGATTATATACAAGTAATTATCCCAAGTTATAAAAAGTTTTGTGCCATGTGCATTCAAATCAATTTTTTAAAACATTTTCAAAATGAGTCAGTTAAATTGTATTTACCAGTGTAAACTGACGTATTTTCCCAAAAAGGCTAAGTGCAGGTACTAATCGGAACAGGCTGGCCACTCCTAGCATCAATAAAGAGTCTTGCAAGCTTAGATGTTAAAATATGTTGAACAATTATCTTTTATTTGATCCGCCTGTGGATCCCTTACATTCCGTTTGTAACACTTTGATATTACTTTATATCGGATTGTAATATATTTATCTTTTGCTTCCGCTGTGCATTTAAATTGTGTTGTTTGACTATGATGATATCAACTACGTCACGATACTCCCCACCAGGCCCACCGGTAATACGTGGACATATCGGGGTGTGACAAATACCGCTTGGTCGGGTATGTAGTTATTTAAATCGGATTGTGACTAATATATTTACATAACCCGTTTTAATCTGTTTTGTTTGGTGCAATGCCTTTGGGGGGTTAATGACCATGTCCTGGATATCCTCGGCTCATTCATTGAAATGGCCACGACTTAAGCACGGGGTGTAGGCATACACCTGACAGTTGCGTATGTATAAACGGTATCCCACAATAAGGAATTTTCCTTGTGGGCATTATACTGGTGGTGTGTTACTTAATCTTGTCCGGCTCTTCTAACCGGTCCTGACGGACGACAAACATATAAAACTGTATACAAGATTATTTTTAAATAATGGTCCCAAGTTATAAAGGATTATTTGTGCATCAAAATCAATTTTCTTAAATGTTTCAAAATGTATCGGTTAATTGTATTTACCAGTGTAAACTGACATATTTTCCAAAAAGGTTAAGTGCAGGTACTATGCGTAATGGGCTGGCTACTCCTAGTATCAAATAAAGAGTCTTGCAAGCTTTTGATGATTAAATCTATTGAACAATATTCCCTTTTTATGTAGATCCGCCTGTGGATCATTTTACATTCCGTTGTAATACTTTATGTTACTTTCAATCGGTTTGTAATATTTTTACTTTAGACTTCTGCTGTGCATTGAACTGTGATTATTTGACTATGACGATATCAACTACGTCACGATACTCCCCATCGGGCCCACCGGTAATCCGTGGAAATATCGGGGTGTGACAGGTTGGTATCAGAGCCAAAATTGAATGAATTAAACACTAGCCTTTTGTGTTTAGTCTCAATGACACAATGCACATTCCTTGACTTCCGAGTCTAGGCAAAGGTCTCAGGACTAATCCTAATCTTTTATTTTGTCCTTTATCATTTTCCTTTGTTGTTTCCTTTGTCGTTTTGACAGGAACAAGAAGATGTCGCCCCGTATCCAAGGAAGAGGTAGAGGCGGAAAAGCCCCAATTTTCACAAGTCATGACCATGAGGCCGGGCCATCACACCAGCGAACTCCTTCAGCAACCATGAGCACTAGTCCTCAAGAAGACTGGAGGACGTATTTGGAACCCGCGAGGCGTTCAGTCTCGCTAAGCTCTTCGCCCCCGTATCACCACTCCTTTGGGCCTCAATCAGAAAACGAGCCCAATAACTCACACCACACCTACTTGCCGTTGCAGCGGTCGGGTTCACACCGCGCCTTTCAGGACCCGCCCCCGTACTTTCAGAGTCGGTTCAATCCGGTGAATCAGGTGTAAGAACCAGTGGGTTTTAACCCATTGGGACCAGAAGATCATTTTTCCGGTGACCAAAATATGGATATGGATGATGACCCCGATCCTGAGATGCCACCAAGTGGGACGCCGACGCATCCCATCGAGATTTCTGATGGATCGTCTTTTCATGGTTCGCCATACCGGAGCCCCCTATCGGACTGGGTACCCAGCCTATGGGTATCAATATCCACCACCCCCTCAACCTCTTCAGCAGCAGCCGCAGCCGCCACTTGTCCAACCACCGCAGCAGCAGGAGATCATCCAGAGGTTGAATCATGTGGAGCAGGATGTTCAGAGGGAGTGTAGGAGCCGTCGGGGTCTACTTAAGGGTTTGGCTGATTTAATCAAGGGGAAGAACAGAAGGGATTATTGAAATTTCTTATTTGTTTGTTTTATATTTCTTTAATTTTCAATTAAGTCCCTGTGTGGACATCTATTTATGTACCTAGTCCCTACGAGGACTTGCATTTTCAGTTTATCCCCTGCTTGGGCAAGTTATTTGAGTAAAAGTCCCGTTTAGGGCACCTATGTACTCCTTTTAAAATTTAGTGGAATGTTTTAATTTTAAAATTTCATTTATCATCATATGCATGAATATAATATATATGAAATAAGTCAAAAATATCATTCCAATTTAATATTGATCTTCGATTTTATATTAAAAAAAATCTTAAAGGCAAAACCTAGCCATGTGTCATTTTAAGACAGGGCCATGTTGGTAGTTCCTTATTAAGATTCAAAATCCTTGTTAACATCTGAAAACATGTTAACACTCCTGGCAAATGTGATTCAATAAAATCACATAAGTCATCCTTATATTGGATTCTTCCAATTCCTTTCTGTATTATTTAAAACATCCATTAGTGATGTAATGCCTGCGGGCCATATTCATTGTCATATAAAACAAAAGAAAGTTGTAGTCTACGACTCCCTATCAAGAAAAGGTAATGAACTATGTTCAAACCTAAATGCCTTGATTCTATAAAATCATGGCTTATGAATGAAAACTGTCCTTGTGACTAGGCCTTTTGTATGCCACCATATTATCCTTAATAGTTTATAACTGGGATAAAATATAATAAAAATTTAAATAAATTAAAATTAACCAATATGGATTAAAATTACCATGGTTAATGAATTGCCATAAAAGACAATTCCATAATAGACTTCTGAATAAATCTTTGTCAATATTTTATGTAGCAGTCAAGCTACATGGCTGGGTCAGATGAAGTCAACAGTCACCCGAGGGAGAATCATAATACTACCCGAGTTAATGTAGCGGGTGCGGAATTGCAGGCATTAATAGGTAATGTCGTTACTCGAGCTCTTGACAGACAATTTAATGAACCGAGTGGAACTCGCGTTAGAACTCAGTCTGTACCACATTCAAAACCACCCTCCAAGACTCATACAGCTCGCAAGAGTGAATCTCATCATTCATCAAACCAGAGGAGTGTCCCGTCTAAGAAAGTTGTGCTCAATCAAGAGCCCCGTGTTAAGACCTGTTCATATAAATATTTTGTCTCCTGCAAGCCTAGAGACTTCACTGGGGAAAAATGAGCCATTGAATGCATGACATGGCTTGACGAGATGGATACAGTGGTTGATATTAGTGGTTGTGCAGAGCAAGACATTGTGAAGTTTGTGTCACAATCATTTAAAGGAGAAGCTCTAGCTTGGTGGAGGTCCCTAATCCAAGCTACAGGGAAGATCCCGTTGTATAATCTGACTTGGGATC
The DNA here is from genome assembly GCF_002127325.2 of Helianthus annuus. Taxonomy (NCBI): domain Eukaryota; kingdom Viridiplantae; phylum Streptophyta; class Magnoliopsida; order Asterales; family Asteraceae; genus Helianthus; species Helianthus annuus. The sequence continues at coordinate 145,949,786 of NC_035442.2, forward strand.
AGTTTGTTGCTTTGATCAAAGAGAATTTCTGTCCTCAACATGAAGTTGAGAAAATTGAGACTGACTTCTTGACCTTGGTCATGAAAAACTTAGACTGCCAGGCGTACCTTACCAGTTTCAATACCATGTCACGATTGGTTTCATACTTGGTTACACCGGAACCAAAACGCATAGCTCGTTTTATTGGGGGATTAGCCCCAGAAATCAAGGCAAGTGTAAAAGCATCAAGACCTACTACTTTTAGGTCGGTGGCTGATTTGTCGTTATCCCTTACTCTCGATGCGGTTAGGCAGAGATCGCTTAAGAGTTCCGATGAAGGAAAAAGGAAACGTGAGGATGATAACTCACGTCGTTCTGATAAGAAACATAGGGGTAACTCAGACCACAAGAAGAATTCTGGGTCTAACAAGGGTAACCAGCAAACAGATGAGAAGCCTAAATGCAAAACCTGCCAGAAGCGTTATTTTGGAAAATGCAGGTTTGAATCGAAGTCGCAGTCACAATCAAAGCCTATTGGATGTGGGATCTGCAAGTCCAAAGAACATAAGACTTTGGATTGCAAGAAGTTGAAGGACGCAACCTGTTATGGTTGCAACAAGAAGGGGCATATCAAGACTAACTGCCCAAAATATGCGAAAAGGCCCGATGAGGCTAAGAAGACCAATGATCGGGTCTTCCAAATGAATGCACAAGAAGCGATTCAAAATGACAACGTGATAACAAGTACCTTTCTTATCAATGATGTTTATGCATGGGTATTGTTTGATTCGGGTGCAAATAAGTCATTTGTGGATAATAAATTTTGTAAATTATTAAATCTGCCTGTTAGAACCCTAAGCATAAAATATGAAGTAGAATTAGCCGATGGTACCATAGAAATTTTTTCAACCGTGTTAGATGGATGTTCTATCTCCATTAGGAACCACTCTTTTCCACTGTCTTTGCTTCCTTTGAAATTAGCTGGTTTCGACATAGTGATAGGCATGGATTGGTTATCTTCTAACCAAGCTCAGATCGTTTGTGATAAGAAGCAAGTGGTTATTAAGACTCCTCATGGTGAGCCAATCATAATACAAGGAGATACTCAGTATGGGTTGCCTAAGCAAGTGTCTATGCTTAAGGCATCGAGGTGTATGAAGAAAGGTTGTGTCATTTATATGGCACAGGTAACCATTGATGAACCAAAGCCCAAGATCGAAGACATCCCTGTTATTTCTAAATATCCAGACGTGTTTTCTGAAGAGCTACCTGGATTACCTCCAGATAGGCAAGTGGAGTTCAGAATTGACATTATTCCTGGAGCAGCACCAGTTGCAAGAGCACCTTGCCGATTGGCACCAACTGAGATGAAAGAGTTGAGAACTCAATTAGATGATTTGTTGGCAAAAGGTTTTATTCGACCTAGCTCATCTCCTTGGGGAGTGCCGATTCTGTTTGTGAAGAAAAAGGATGGGTCGATGCGTCTGTGCATCGATTATCGCGAGCTAAACAAGGTTACAATCAAGAACAGATACCCGTTGCCCAGGATCGATGATCTGTTCGATCAACTGCAAGGGGCAAGTTACTTCTCCAAGATTGATTTAAGGTCAGGTTACCATCAGCTAAAGGTCAGAGATGAAGATGTGCATAAGACTACATTCAGGAGTCGTTATGGTCACTATGAATTCTTGGTGATGCCTTTCGGGCTCACTAATGCACCAGCAGTGTTCATAGACCTCATGAATCGCGTTTGCAAGCCATACTTGGACAAGTTTGTCATTGTTTTTATAGATGACATACTTATTTACTCGAAGAATCAAACCGATCATGAGAAGCACCTCCAATGTATTCTTGAACTTCTTCAGCAAGAGAAACTCTACGCCAATTTTTCAAAATGTAAGTTTTGGCTTCGTGAAGTCTAATTTCTTGGACATGTGGTTAGCGAGCGTGGTATCCAGGTGGATCCCGCTAAGATTGAAGCCATCATGAATTGGCAAGAACCGAAGACGCCCACAGAGATTCGCAGCTTCTTAGGTCTGGGAGGATATTACAAGCGTTTTATTGAAAACTTCTCAAGGATTGCTGCACCCCTAACTTCAGAATATCAAGTTTGATTGGGGTCCCAAGCAGCAAGAATCCTTTGATATTCTTAAACAGAAGCTAAGCAATGCACCTGTGTTGACATTGCCTGAAGGGATTGAAGAATTTGTTGGTGCACTTGTGTCTGTACTTTGTCTGTATTTTGTAATGTATAAAACGATGTCTTTTGTCTGTTGTGGTTATGTCTTTTGTTGTATTTGTTTAAGTGTTTGACTAAATGTTTGACCAAGTCAACCATCCTCCTGGTTTGACTTGGCCAAACAGTCAACATTATGTTTGAAAGATAATATGGTTCGAAGGATGTCATCGAAGGATGTTATGTATCCTTCGATGACCTCGAAAGACATCTTTCGTTGGAAACTTATGGACCTCGAAGGATATATCATCCTTCGAGGTACATATGGATCCTTCGGAATTTTTCGATGGACTTTCTGGTCGATAGATGATCCTTCGACCAGAAATCCTTATCCTTCGTGCATGTTAACTGATGTGGGTATATATATCCCATGTAGGTTTCACTTCATAGTTAGTTCTTTTAGCAGTTGTTCAAGTTCATATTGAGAGCATTTTGTGAGTGAACCCAAGGTCTTGTAAGAGAGCATTTCAGTTTGGTCAAGGGCTGTAACCGTGTCCACTGAAATACAAGAGAAAACTTTGATATATTGCTTGTCTACTCTTTCTCTTTGTAATCTTTGCTTTCATCTAAACTACGGTTTGCACTCTAGCTTGGATTCCGCACTTGCTAGTGTGTTAAACATAACAAGGAATAGGTTTAACCTCAACCTCCGAGGGACCTACAAGTGGTATCAGAGCCGTGGCTCTTTTCCTTGTTAAAACCGGGTTTGTGCAAGACTTTGGTTGTGTTTGGACAAAAACTTTCTTGGTTTAGCACCCGTTTTTAGTGTGTTTCTTGCATTTTTAACCATAAAAACGTGTTCTAAACTAACCGGGTGTGTTACGGGAAGGTTTGGGTAACTGAAAATCTTGTTTGAAAAGGTTTGCTATTTTCCGGCCAAATTTCCGGCTTAACTCCGGTTGCTTGGTTGTGGATAAGAAACTTCCTTTTTGGGCATTTTTTTGAAAGTCAAATCTGACTTGGTGAAAAGTTGGTGCAGAAACATCCCTTCTGCCGAAAGTTGGTTCACCAACCACATCACCTTTTCACCAACCAGTCGTCCTTTCTGTCTGTGTGTCAGACGTGTTCGAAAGATACCTTTCGAACTCGAAAGATCATCCTTCGATCAAGGAGATTCGACAGATAACCATCCTTCGAACATCTTTCGAAGTCAGTGTGTTGTCTTTCGAGTCAAGGAATCTTTTCGAAAGATACATCCTTCGAGTTACTGTTTCCCTTCGAAAGATAAGGATCCTTCGTGTAGGAGAATCTTTCGAAGTGATTGTTCGAAACTCAACAGTGATCCTTCGAACACTGTTGATCCTTCGAACAAGTGTCATCTTTCGAGCATCCTTCGAGTCTTATCTGTTTAAACTTAACAACTTGTGATTTTCAGGTCTTTCGATCCAAGATCCTTCGACAGTTTGTTATCCTTCAATTTTTAACATAGTTTGTGAAAATCAATTTTTTTTAAATTAATTTTCACCTAATATATTAATTATAAAATGGGAACAAATGGTCAATGGGATCCATCTGCGTGGACTACAACAACTTTGACTCCACAGTCATCATCTACGCAATCATCAACCACGCAATCTGCGCCAGAGTTCAACAAAACTGCATGGATGCAAGCTATTGCCCCACCTCAAGCTGCAATGATAACTGCAAATCAATGGGCTTTGGTCACAAATCAAAGCAGCAGCATTCAAGCAATGATGCAGAACGACAGTGAAACTGGTACAAGCACGAAACCGCCAAAGCTTAATCACATCAATGATTGGGGATGGTGGAAAGAAAGGCTGAGAACTTATGTTCAGGGGCAAGGTCAAGATTTATGGATGTGTTTCTTTACTCCATTTGAAAACGAGTTGGAAGTTGCAGGATCGAATCCAGAAACTTACGGCACAATGTCTGATGATGATAAGAAGAAATTTGAGTTGGAAAAGAAAGCATTCATGATTCTCACGCAAGCTCTTCACAGAGACATATACCACCAGTTCGTTTACTGTACAACTACTAAAAGCTTGTGGGATATGCTCACGTTACGGTGTGAAGGAAATGCTCAATCGAGGAAGATTAAGCAAGAGCTGCTGAAGAAAGAGTTTGAAGGTTTCACGTGTATGGAGAACGAGAGTTTGGCAGAATTATCTACAAGATTTCATCATCTGTTGAGTGAAATGTTTGCCTTCAAAGTCACTGCCACTCCACAAGAAATGGTGAAGAGATTTGCTGATGGCTTACCAGCAAAGTGGAGCAGTTATCTTGAGATCCTAAAGGAAAACGGTGTTCTGGACACAATCACCGTTTATGAGCTAATACAGAAATTGGAAAACAAAGATGTGGAAGAAAAGCTCAAGGCGAAAAGAACAATCACTCCTCAGAATCCAGAGATGTATTTTGGGATTGCAGGTGGTATTACTGGAGAAAAGCCAGCTTCTCAGCATGCTAAACTTCAAACAGCGTTCATCTCCAAGACCGGACCTTCAACAGCAAATCAATTTGATCCTTCAGCATACACGATGATGTATTCAAGACCAGATTCTTCTTCTCAACAACAACAACAACAGACAGCTCAACAATTCACACCACCGCCCTTCTTGGATCCTAACAGAGCTCAACAGCAACAACCACAACAGCAAGGATTTTATGGAAGTTCTTCAAGCTTTCAAGCTACTTCCAATCCGAACACTGTCAGATTGGACACTTCAAACTTTTCAAAAGTCAGTGTCGAGATAGCCAAGGAGCATATGGAGATGTTGAATACCTTGGTTAGTGCTTACTGTGGGTTGGTTGCAGGTCAGATTGGAAATATCAATCTAACCAACGAAGATTACCAGCAAGTTGACAAAGAAGAGTTTGAGATGATGGATATAAAGTGGGCTCTTGCTAGTGCTATTCGTAGAGCTAAAGAGTTTATGGAGAGAATGGGGAGAACCAACTTGGAAAGCAACAACAACACCAAGTATGGTTTTGATAAGAATGCTGTCACCTGCTTTAACTGTGGTGAAAAGGGTCATTTCAAGCGGGAATGTCAGAAGCCACCCAAGCAAGGCAATCAGAATCCTTTCAGGAATCAAAGACAGCCTCAGCAACAACAGAACAATTCTGACAGACAAATAGTTCCCGTGGGAGGAAATACATCTGGAACCACAAACTCTAATCCCCACAGAGGATTAGTTGTTCAAGTTGATGAGATTTGCAACTGGAATCTTCAGCTTGGTGAAGGAGGAAATGGTGGAACAGCATGTTACGCCAAGGTGGTTGAAAAGGTTGTAGAACCCGTGTCTGCTGGTGAATCTTCAGAAGATGAAGATAGCTCGGGTTATAGTGGAAGTTTGGATGGGGAATCACTTGATGCAGGTGATTTATCAAGTGAGGCTTTAGACTTGGAGGTTGATGAGTTATTGGCTGATGCTGAAGCATTATGCAAGAGAAGATCTATTCTTTGCCAGAAAGCTGCTGGAACTTCCGAGAAGCTTTCTCAATTTTTCTCTGAAGATGGATCTTTTTCTTTTCATACAGCCTTTATGGCTCATGTTGAAGGACAAACCTCTCAGGTATGTGATTCTAAACCTGACTCTATTTCTGCTGCTGTTGAATGTGCTAAATGTCTAGAGTATGCAGAAAAGGAAAGTCTGTTTGAAATCACACACAAACACAATCAAGAATTGATTGTTGATCTGTCTAAAGCAACTGAGGCTAACTTGTTTTTAACCAGAAATGAAAAGGAATTTAAAGCAACAATTGCGTCATTAAAACATGATGTTTCTGAACTACAAAAGGCTGTTTTGAGAAAACAACATGCAAACAATAATTTAATTGACACAATTGAAAAACAGATGGTAGAGTTAGCTACAGCTAGATGTGAATGTGAGACAATTAAGCAGAAATTGGAAAGCTATTCCAATTCCCGCTATGTTTTGGATCACATTATCGATGTTCAAAGGAAAAAGGGGGATGCAAAATGTATTGGTTACAAATCATGCCCTCCCCCGATGATTCACAATTACTCCAAGTTGCCTAATGACGAGGATATGCCCCGTTTTGAACCTACTGTGCCACTTGGTCTAGATGACTTTGCAGTAGGCCTCGGGTTCACAACAGGTACATCATCCTCGGGGCAATCTGAATCTGAGAATGTGAAAAATTCATCGTCTGTTAAGGAACAGAGTTCTCCGATTATTGAGGATGCTGATTCTTCGGACGATGAATCTGAAGAAAATGAGAAACCACAGTCTAACTCGGTTACACCAGACATTCCAATTGAGAATCACATCCTGTGTGATCCACCAGTGAAACCGAGTAAGGCTGAAACACCAAAGGCAATGAAGCCCAGTGTACCGAGCATTGAAAAGAATAACTTGTTGTATACGCTCAAGGGAGACAGCAAAATCTATTCTGACAGAGATTTTCCAATCAAAAATGTAAATCAAGAATTAATTGAGAAAATTTTTGAAGGACGAACTGATAAGTTTTTGGGAAACAAAGGTAACAAAGTGACGGTCACTCAATGTGAACCAATTCCGTGTGAGCTAATTAGAAAACAATACGGAAACCAAAAACTGCCAGTTGAGCGAAAACAACAAGTGAATTCTGGAAAGGGTAAGGGCCAGGTACAGGAAAAGAGGGCTCAAAACAAGAATACTCAAGCACCAAAAGTTCAGCAGCCTAAGACTGAACAACCAAGGGTTCAACAACCTAAAGTTGAGCAGTCTAAGGCTCCTCAATCTAAGGCTGCACAACCTAAAATTCAACAATCTAAGGTTGAGCAACCTAAGGTTCAAAGGGTGCAAAACAAAAGAGCTCCTGTCAAGAAAAGAGAACAGAAAGTGAACTTTGTTGGATCAAAGGGTACGGACAAACTTGAAACATTTCAAAATAAATCTAACATTGATTTTGTAAAACAAGTTAGAATTTTAAAACGAAATGATCAGAACAATTATACCCAACACACAAATGGATGTGACTTAGATCCAAGCACATCTAGATCACAAAGTTCAGTATCTGGTTCTTCGTCTGGTCATCAACACGTTTCTCCGAGGTTTGTAGAGCGGAGAATGTGTTTTGAATGTGGAACAGTTGGGCACATTGTAAGATACTGCCCATACTTGCAAAAATTGAAAGGAAAAACAAGTGCTCCCCAAGAAACCAATTACCAAAAACAACCGGTTTCCCTGAAACAAGACCCACGTGTCTTGAAAGAAAGGGAAAAGAAGTTAAAACAAAAGAACCAAAAGGTAATTGAGAAGGCCTTAAAATCAGAGGTCAAAGAAGAAAAACCTGTACAAGCTAAATCCACAACTGTAAAACCAGTAAATGCAAAAACAATTAAATCAAATACTGGTAAGGGACAACAAGCTTGGAAACAAAAACAGGTAATTCAGTCAGGGGGAGCACCAGAGGTTTTATTTCCTAATCATCAAGTGATTGAGATCACTTTCCTTGATGATCAAGGACGACCCAAGTCAACAAAGGCTTGGGTCCCCCTCTCAAACTGATGTGTTAATTGCATGTGCAGGCGGCTCCAGGAGGAACTATCAATAGTCTTTGGATCGTTGATAGTGGGGCTTCCAGGCACATGACTGGCGACTATCGTCTTATTTTCGATGTGCGAAGTATAAGAGGAGGATATGTTGCGTTTGCTGGAGACAAAGGAGGGTATATCACCGGCGAGGGAATGATCTCAAATGGAATTGTGAGTTTCGACAAAATCAATTATGTGCAATAGTTGGATCACAATCTCCTGAGTGTTTCTCAGATCTGCGACAAGAAGTTCACCGTGCATTTTGATGATGCCGGTTGCTATGTGCTAAAGCCAGGATTCAAGATTCCCGCTGAATGGATTCTCTTATCAGCACCAAGAGTTAATGATTTGTATGTCCTTGATATGAGCCAAGCAATAACTCAGTCAAAACAAGTTACTTGCTTTATTTCAAAAGCCACTGAAAAGGAGACGATCTCTTGGCACAGACGGATGGGTCATATTCACCTCAGAAAAATGAATCACCTTGTCAAAAACAATTTGGTGAGAGGTGTCAATGTGAAGAACTTTCAACTTCAAGATGTCTGTGTGCCATGTCAAAAGGGAAAGCAGACCAAGAAATCTCATCCATTGAAGAAGGTTAACACTGTCAACATGCCACTCGAGCGTTTGCATATGGACCTTTTCGGCCCAGTCAAACACAAGAGTGTGCACGGAGAAGTTTTCTGCTTGGTAGTTACTGATGACTACTCAAGATTTTCATGGGTTGACTTCATGGTCCACAAGAGCGAGACTCCAGAAATTCTGAAGAATTTGATCACCTTGTTGGAAAATCTGTATAATCTAAAGGTGAGGCGAATTCGAAGCGACAACGGTACCGAGTTCAAAAACAGGGTTATGGATGAGTTTTGCACTGCAAAAGGAATCCTTCATGAATACAGCTCTCGGTACACGCCACAACAAAATGGAGTCGCTGAAAGAAAGAACAGAACCTTAATTGAGACTGCAAGAACCATGTTGGTTGAGTCTCAGCTTCCAGTTCGATTCTGGACTGAAGCTGTTGCCTCGGCTTGCTACACGTTAAACAGGGTTCTCACAGTGAAAAGACATGGGAAAACGTGCTTCGAACTCCTACACAAGAAGACTCCTGACTTGGAATATCTAGAACCTTTTGGTGCACCATGTACCATGATTGAGCCTGACGGGAAGTTTGGTGCCAAAGCTATCGAAGGTTACTTCCTTGGGTATGCTACTCCTAATCTGCGAGTATGGAACCTGACTACCAAAAGGATTGAAGAATGGGGTGAAGTAAGAGTTCAAAGATATTCTAATCCTCCGAAGCCTTCTGGAGATCCATGGATGTTCGATTATGATGGTCTTTTCGACTCATTTAATCTGCCAACATTTGATGATGACAATGCAATTGCTCAAATGTTGTCTGAAAGCGAGAATGCGACTGGCTCTCAGTTAGCTCGTCCAATCATTGTTGACTCACAAGCTTCTTCTTCTGTCAACAATCTCGCTTCAAATGAGGTGTTTAATGATGCTGTCGATTACAATTTGTCATCGGAAGATGAGGAGTATGTTGATGCAAATGATGGTGAAGCACTACGTCCGGTTCAAGGTACTTCAGAAGCAACGGATCCAGTGTATGCGCCAATTATCCAAGAAGAAAATGCATCATCTTCTACAACTCACCAGCTTCAGAATGATATCGGGAATTTAAATATCAATAACTTGAGGTCAAATGTTGAAGTTCCTCCAGTTTCTGAAACCCGAATTCATAACATTCATCCTCAGCAGAATATTATAGGTGATGTTCTCAGTGGTGTAAGGACAAGGAATCAAATCAGAAATAACGAAAATGCTGGCTTGTATGCTGAGATACGAGAATCGGGACAACAAAATGATTGGTCTTTCGCCTGCTATGTTAGCCAAGAAGAGCCTAAATCTTGGAAGGAGGCATTGAAAGATGATTCCTGGGTGGAAGCAATGCAAGAAGAACTTCAGCAGTTCGAGAAGTTGGGCGTATGGAAATTGGTTGATAGGCCCGACAACTACAAAAAGATCGGAACTCGCTGGGTGTTTAAGTGCAAAAAGGACGACCGTGGGATTGTTGTCCGAAACAAAGCAAGGTTAGTGGTTCAAGGCTTCAGTCAGATCGAAGGTATTGACTACAATGAAGTGTATGCACCTGTTGCTCGTCTGGAGGCTATTAGAATCTTTCTAGCCTACGCATCTTTCAAGAAATTCAAGGTGTACCAGATGGATGTTAAAAGTGCTTTTCTACACGGAGTAGTCGAAGAGGAAGTATATGTCGAGCAACCACCGGGGTTTGAAGATCCATTACATCTTGACAGGGTTACACTACTTAACAAGGCATTATATGGTCTTCATCAAGCACCTCAGGCTTGGTATGAAACGTTGTCTACCTACCTGCTGAGCAATGGTTTTAGACGGGGTTTGATCGACTGTACCCTCTTCATCAAAGAAAAAGGTGAAGATCTTCTGTTGGTACAAGTGTATGTCGATGATATTATCTTTGGTTCTACCGATGATAAGTTATGCAAGGAATTTGAAAAGGTGATGCAAGATCGATTCGAGATGAGTGCGATGGGTGAAATGACGTTCTTCTTGGGTTTGCAAGTAAATCAGTCCGAATCTGGAATTTTTATTCATCAAACCAAGTACGTCGGAGACATCTTGAGCCGGTTCCAGATGTCAGATTCGAAGCCAATTTCTACTCCTCTTCCTCAGAATCACGGGATTACTCCGGATGAAGAAGGGGATGATGTGGATTCTTCACTTTATCGTGCTATGATTGGATCCTTAATGTATCTCACCGCATCAAGACCCGACATTATGTATCCAACTTGTCTTCTCGCTAGGTATCAAGCGAATCCGAAGTCTCTCACTATGCTGCTGTCAAAAGGATTTTTCGTTATCTGAAGAGTTACCCTGACACCGGGTTATGGTACCCTAAGGATGATAACTTCGATCTCAAAGCTTTCAGTGATTCTGATTTCGGCGGCTGCAAGAAAGATGGAAAATCAACTACAGCAGGATGTCAGTTCTTAGGCAATCGCCTAGTCACTTGGCAATGCAAGAAGCAGACATGTGTGGCTACGTCTACATGTGAAGCAGAATACATTGCTGCGTCTAGTTGCTGCTCCCAGGTTCTATGGATCCAACAACAGATGCGGGACTACGGTTTTGAATTCCTAACTACTCCTATTTATGTTGATAATGAGGCTGCCTTACAGATCACTAGAAATCCTGTGCAACACTCGAAAACGAAGCACATCGATATTAAATATCACTTCATACGTGATTGTTTTGAAAAGAGACTTATCGATGTGGTTCATATTCATACCGACCACCAACGTGCCGACCTTTCTACCAAAGCATTTGATAAATCAAGATTTGATTATTTACTTTTGGTAAACGACATTAAGGTGAAGCAAGAGTAACCGACATCAGGAAATCGTTTTTGTAAATATTTTTCTAAAAACCAAAAATCCAAAAATATTTTTCATTTTCTTTATTTTTGAATTTTAGGGGGAGAAAGTTTCAAGAAAAATACAAAAACATTGAAAAACCACAAAAATACAAAAATATGTCTTTAATTTATTTACTTTCTGCATTTAAGGGGGAGAAAATTCAGAAAAACACAAAAACAATAGAAAAACAAAAATGAGTTTCTTGGTAATATAAGAGAAAGCGATATTACATCAGAGGTCGGTTGAAACATGTTTCTAGAAATAAAAAGAAAAGAAAATGATAAGTAGATCTACTAATGATGTACCGGTAGACTCACGATCATTTTAAAGTATGCAGGAGATATAAACATAACGAACTGAAAACCGCGTGGGAACCGCTCATTGGCATATGGTCTTGGTACCGAAATTTCGTTTGATAGATTACCGAGGTTCTGAGATATTCGGGGTTTATGCTGTTTATCATCTGGGTATCATGGTTGTTTCTATAAAAGACAAAGTCTAAGTTCTTCCATGATACCATACATACGTGTACATATTTCATACTGCATTCGACCTCAATAAGTGATAAACAATCACATGTCCATCAAAATAAGTGATAAAATATCACATCTATCCGGGAGTCAAGTTCGTCTCTCTGCTGTACGGAAGTACTGACCTGTTCACGGACTTGCTCCTGTGCCCTCATGCATCGAAAATCAAGTTCCTCATCAATAAGTGATTCTATCACATAGGGCTTGTTTTCAAACTCAAATAAGTGACTTGTTCACATTGTATATATATACGTTAAAAACGGATGATAAATGGTATACTCCCTAGTATGATGAACTCTCGTGCATACCTTGATACGGGAATGTGTCGTGAGTGGATGAACACCGGTCGGTATGTATAAATCATACCTTAAACGTATCTCATTGTATTATGATTACACTTGATTGTTGAGTTTAAGTGGATAACAATATCGGTAATTGTGATAGAATACTTATCAACTTCTGTAAAAGAATTTTAAAAGGAAATGTGTTTTGACAAAAGACCGCAAGCTGATATGATTCTCTTCGCCAGAAACTCGCAAAAATATTGTTGTGTTTGTACATATTTACTTACTGCTTAATTTCTACTGCTTTATTTTAAACAGTTATGTCGTTTGGTGCATATCAGCACGACATTAGCGGTGATGTCGTTTGATAACATTCAAAGGATACTAAAATTGTTGCCTTTTATTTTATCAAATCACAAAATCCAAAAAGATTTTCAATTTAACATTATTTTTGATTAACGGATGTTGGTGCTCGATCCGATACCTGACAAGCCGAGATACTTCATAAAACTAACCTTTGAAGAACTTCATAACGGACAACTTTTCAAAATGGTCATTTCTGAAAACCTCCAAAATTTGAAGGGTGTAAATTGGAAATTCCCAAAAATCCAAAGTGTTGGTGGGAAATCTGATCCTTCGAGGAAGCAATGGCCCTCGAAAGATCAGATGGTCAAGAAAGTCAATGAAAGTCAACTGTTTCAGTCGAAAGATGTTTTGATCAACGAAGGATTTGACCAATTGATCTTTCGAGTTGACCAGATCTTTTGAAAGATGGTTTAGATCGAAAGATACCTTTCGAAGGACTCCAAAATATCTGGTATCCTTCGATCCAGATCTTTCAAATATCTGGATCCTTCGAGCCATATATGGATCCTTCGAACCAAAAGTCATCCTTCGAGACACATTTACATCTTACGAATGGTTTTGGGTCCTTCGAGGCGGTTGGACTTTCGAGGTCAGGGTATAAAAAGGGTTTCTTCTTCATTTGCATTTATCAGTTTCAAAATACCATCTCTCAAAACCCTCTCATTCTTCTCGAACCTCTGCCCAAATTTTCAAAATCAGTTAAAAGTATCAGGATTCAATAACAACACTCGGTAGGATAATCATCATCGTCTTAACATACAATGGCTCAATAATCAACATGATCATGTGTTTCCTTTCTCAAATTTCTGATATGATAAATATGAAACATAAATATGTTGTAAATGAATCAATGTTTAGTTTTTGATGATCATTTGATGTTCTTTTATGTGTTTGTTTGTGTTCAGAATGCTTGGTTTTGAATATTAAATACAGGGGTGTTTGATTTGGTAAAACAGAGGAAATGGTTAGGGTTCATGGTTTGGATCAATAGCATGTGTGGGTGTTCATGTCCGGGTTGGGTCAAACTGTTGATGGTGTGAAATGGTTCGTAGTGTTGTTCTTGTTTTGGCATAAAACACACTTGAACAAAATTTAAAACATCACCGGAAAAACACTTAAAATCCCACCGGAAAACTTGCTGATGAACAGTGCCTCCGGTAATCAAAACGAAGGATGATGACGCATCACCTCGATAGATGTGCTGAACAACATCCTTCGAGGTGAATCACGAAAGATGTTAGATATCTCGAAGGATCATCCTTCGATTGATCAATCCTTCGAATGATCAAGACATCTTTCAAAATTCTTGATTATTCGAAAGATGATCCTTCGATAAAGTTGACATCCTTCAAGATAAGTGACATCTTTCGAGCTTGACTAACATCCTTCGAACCATCTGTCATTCCTCGAGCCATGTTCAATCCTTCGATGGATAGATGTGATCCTTCGAGGGTTCAACACTTAGAAAATTTTCAAGAAATTGAAATTTTTCTAAGTATGAAACCCTAACTTGACAATTTGACTTTTCTAATTACGTGTCAATGTGTTATATACAGAAATGGCACCGAAAGTAAGAAAAGAGCGGGCAAAGCCGACAAAGAAGGAGAAATCGGAGGTTGAGGCTATGTCTGAATCTAGACATAACATGGCTGCGTATTTACAACCGGAAGGCAGTATCAGTCCGGAGTTTACTGGAATCATGGAGTACCTTCACAGGGCGCGCATCAATTATGCTATCACAACTCAGCATATTGCCTATCAGTCGCACATCAAGGCATTTTGGAGTTCAGCTGTGATTGAAACGGTAGAGAATAAGGAAGTGATCAGGGCACCAGTTGCTGAAAAACCCGTGGTTATTACAGAAAACACTATCAGAGAACGTCTACGGCTTGGAGATCAACCGGAAGATCCTACTTCTATAGATTTACAATGTCAACGGGGGTTACTGATGAGGCTGCGGTACAGCGACGACGTTCTTGCCAATCAGATCAACAAGAAGTATATGCCGCTTTGATACAAGTTCCTGCTGCATATTCTTATTCATTGCCTAAGCAACAAGCGTTCTGGGTATGATCTGTCACCGATCGATTTGACTGGATTGTTTACGACGCTGATTCTAAACAAGCCGTTCAACATATCTCGCTATATCTTCGACAATCTGAAGGAAAACGCTCGAAGGCCACTTCCGTCACCAACACAACGAACAAACACCAAGTTCTGGCTATATCCCAGATTTCTGCAAATGATGATTGACGATCAGATTCCTGATCTTCCAAAGGCTGAAGCAGATAAACTACCTGTTAATCCAATGAATGAGCGTACTCTGCTGATATTCAAGTCCATGGCCGCCTATAAAGAATCAGATCCAATTAGGAAACTTATTGGTCATCTTGATATTCCTAACTACGAGGCACCACAGAACCACAAATGGCGGCGAGACGCAAGTGACTCTGATAATGAAGAGCCAAGATTGATCGCTTTGGCAGACACGCAGCTTGGGGCTAAACATGGAATTAAAGCATCAAGGAAGTCTGCTGGGAGTTCTAGTGCTCCAACACGTGTTGAAGTGGATGTTAATATTGCAACTGAAGAAGTTCAGGAAGAGTTCGTAGATCCTGATGCTAGTATTGGTGCAGGTGGTGATGGTGGTGCTGTGGTTGTTGAAACAAGTGTTAGTACAGGTGGAGATGGTGGTGCTGCAGGTCAGTCTGGTACTGTTGCGACTGACAAGGGTAAAGGCATCAGCCAAGAAAGCTAGTTGATGAAAGCAGCTCATCTTCTGATGAGGAAGGAGGTTCGGGTGATGGTGGTTCATCGTCTGAGGATGATAATCCTCCTCCTCCAGGGATGATGAAAGTATTTGATAGTCGCGGGAATCCCCGGTTTGAGCGAATAGAGAAGACAGCTAGAACTGGAGAATCTGACAGGGATGAGGATTATGTCCTTACTTCTCCGGGTTTTATCAGAAAGAGGAAAGCTAAACGACAAGGTACTCGTGCGTCAAAGAAAGCTGCTGGTGATTCCTCTATTCCAGTTTCTGTTCAGCCTTCATCTGCTCCTGAGCAGCAGTTTCCTCCCTCTGGTGATCAACTGACTGAAAAAGAGACGCTGGAGTTAATGTCTTCTCCTCAGAGGTCTTCTAGGACACGCACGGTGACTGTTGATCAACAGCCGCCTGCAACTCCCACCTCAGGTACACATGCTCGACCCCCTCTCACTATTACTGGTCCTACAGGTGCTTCGGGTCAGGCTGGTCAGTCTGGTTCTTCAAGACCTGAGCCTTCGCGGCCAACTCTGGCAGAAACCTTATCTGGATTTTCTGAAGCTGACAAGATACAATTCCTGATTGAACAAGTCAGTGAATTGGGATCTATAGTTGGTCGACACACAAGAACTATTGAAGAATATCGTGTCCAGCGTAAACAGGATGTAATGGCACACAATCATCTATGTTCAATTGTTGAAGCTCAGAATATCAAAATCAAGGAACAGGCCGAGGAAATTGAAAGGTTAAAACAGGCAAACAAGGAAAGAGATAGGGAGGTCGAAATTATGAAGAAGCATAGTACTAATTTGGAGACTCAGGCGAAAGCTTTGAGGGAGAAGGTAAGTAGTCGTGATGATAGACTGATGGAAGCCTTCAAACCCATGTATGCAAACTTCAACAAGATTCATTCCAAAGTTGGTACATTGTGGAATGAAAGGTGCAAAATCTTAGGGATAGTTACCCCAAGGCGTGAGGATGATCAAGATGATGATGCGGCTAATCCAGATCAAACAACTGCCTCAGGTTCCGGTGCAACTGCATCCGGTGCTGCAGGTGGATCTGGTACACCTCAAGACACTCCTTCTGCTCCTCCAACAGCTACCACTGGGCCATCTGAGCAGACAGAGACACTGGAAACATCTACAGGGCCTGAACATATTAGTATTGAAGCAGAAACGTTTACAGATCTCCCTGAATCCTCAGTTGCTCAGAAGTTTCATCCAGTTACGGGTGAAATGTTAGAAGAGGGAGAATATGTTTCTGAAATGTCGGATGAACAGATACTGGCTCTGACGGAATTGGATGCTGTTGCAGTAAGCATGATTGATAACACTCCGTTAGTTCAGGATCAAACCGATTTCTCTTCAATAGATGAAATCTTCATCGGTTCAGATCCTGATCGTCCTGTATATGTTGGAAAGGACAATGCGGAGGTGAATGCCCTTGATGATGATTTTGTGGCTGAAAAGACTGCAGAGTTCGCCAATCTTTCTTCTGATTCGCCATCAGCTCAAGAAAACCGTGAGAAAACCGTGAATGAATGGCGAGCGGATTTCCTTGCTAGGAATCCTCCTCCGCTCGCTCCTTTGGAACAGGCTAACTATATGATGCTGGAGAAGAATCGGGCTCGGGGTCGCATTATTAGTTGGATGTTTGTCAAAGATCTTCACTGCATGGTCGTGAAAAGAGAAACGGGTCTTCAGTATTTCAGAACTCTCCTCAGTATTCTCACACTTCCATATTATGATGTTGTAGTGTTAGCCCAACTAGATGTCATCAATCGGAGCGAAGAAAAGATGGTGGATCTGTTCGCTAAGAAAATCAGGTTGGAAAGGAGATTGGGTTGGAAGGATCCTCTGTACAAGCCACAGTTTCCCAGATACGAGCAGATCAGGTTTACACTTGATCCAGAAACAAACACAGCTCGTTATCGTTTGGTATATGATACTCCCAAGGTGATGAAGAAGATACCCTTGCTGAAGATGAAGACCGACTTTCTTGGAAACTTCCGTTGCTGGGTTTACGATGCTGATACTGGAGAAGCGGTGATCCTCTTCAGAGATAGTCAGGAGAACTTCAGGATAATAGATCCGATGTGGATTACTAACATGTCCAGATCGGATATTATTGTTCTGAAGGATCATGAGATAAACTACTTAGTTCAGGATCGAGATCAAGCTATGAAGTTTCAAAGGATGGCCCGATACTGCTTCAATCTGCTGGTCAACGCAGGAAGTGCATGGTCATCTCATCATCTGACAGTGGAAAGGACGTCAGAGACTTAGAGACACGAAGACCGAGACAAAGCTACAGCCAAGGGGGAGTTTGTTGGTGCACTTGTGTCTGTACTTTGTCTGTATTTTGTAATGTATAAAACGATGTCTTTTGTCTGTTGTGGTTACGTCTTTTGTTGTATTTGTTTAAGTGTTTGACTAAATGTTTGACCAAGTCAACCATCCTCCTGGTTTGACTTGGCCAAACAGTCAACATTATGTTTGAAAGATAATATGGTTCGAAGGATGTCATCGAAGGATGTTATGTATCCTTCGATGACCTCGAAAGACATCTTTCGTTGGAAACTTATGGACCTCGAAGGATATATCATCCTTCGAGGTACATATGGATCCTTCGGAATTTTTCGATGGACTTTCTGGTCGATAGATGATCCTTCGACCAGAAATCCTTATCCTTCGTGCATGTTAACTGATGTGGGTATATATATCCCATGTAGGTTTCACTTCATAGTTAGTTCTTTTAGCAGTTGTTCAAGTTCATATTGAGAGCATTTTGTGAGTGAACCCAAGGTCTTGTAAGAGAGCATTTCAATTTGGTCAAGGGCTGTAACCGTGTCCACTGAAATACAAGAGAAAACTTTGATATATTGCTTGTCTACTCTTTCTCTTTGTAATCTTTGCTTTCATCTAAACTACGGTTTGCACTCTAGCTTGGATTCCGCACTTGCTAGTGTGTTAAACATAACAAGGAATAGGTTTAACCTCAACCTCTGAGGGACCTACAGAATTTGTGGTTTATTGCGACGCATCACACACTGGCATGGGATGTGTGCTAATGCAGAAGGGCAAAATTATTGCATATGCTTCCCGACAATTAAAGGTGCACGAAAAGAATTACACCACTCATGACTTGGAATTGGGTGCCGTTGTGTTTGCACTAAAACTTTGGAGGCATTATTTATATGGTACCAAGTGTGTGATCTATTCTGATTATAAGAGCCATCAGCATCTGTTTAACCAGAAGGATCTGAACATGAGACAGCGACGATGGATGGAGACACTGAATGATTATGATTGTGAAATCCGATATCATCCAGGCAAGGCGAATGTAGTCGCCGATGCCTTGAGCAGAAAAGAAAGAGTTAAGCCCATTAGAATCAATGCCAAGAGCATTGAATTGAAGAACAGTTTGAATGAAAGATTGTTAGCCTCTCAAAAAGAAGTTGTATTAGAAGCTAACTATCCGAATGAAAAGTTGGGAGTAACTGCTGAACAATTATCATATGGCAAGGATGGAATCCTAAGATTGAATGGACGAATATGGGTTCCAATTTATGGAGGACTCAGGGACGTTATCCTTCAAGAAGCCCATAGCTCCAAATATTCTGTTCATCCTGGTAGCGATAAGATGTATCAGGATTTAAAGGCAAATTACTGGTGGATTGGTTTGAAGAAATCTATAGCCACTTATGTGGCCAAATGTTTGACGTGCGCACAAGTTAAAGCCGAACACCAGAAGCCGCCAGGTTTGCTTCAACAGCTTGAACTTCCCACCTGGAAGTGGGAAATGGTAACCATGGATTTTATCACTAAGTTACCAAGGACAAAGCGTAGAAATGATACTATTTGGGTTATAATAGATAGACTGACCAAGTCAGCCTACTTCTTACCTATTAAAGAAACACACAGCTCAGATAAGCTAGCTCAGCTATACGTGGATGAGATAGTATCTCTCCACGCAGTGCCGATATCTATTATCTCTGATAGAGATACTAGATATACATCTCACTTTTGGAAAAGCTTTTAGCAATCATTGGGCACTCGATTAAACTTCAGCACTGCTTATCATCCCCAGACGGATGGGCAAAGCGAACGTACAATTCAAACACTGGAAGATATGCTAAGAGCTTGTGTTATTGATTTAGGTGGAAGTTGGGATGATCATCTTCCGTTGATCGAATTTTCATATAATAATAACTATCATTCGAGTATTCAAGCTGCACCTTTCGAAGCTTTGTATGGAAGAAAGTGCAGGACACCAGTTTGTTGGGCGGAAGTTGGAGATGTCCAACTAACAGGACCTGATATAGTCCTGGAGACGACAGATAAGATTGTGCAGATACATGATCGTCTAAAAGCTGCCAGGGATAGGCAGAAAAGCTACGCAGATAAAAGGCGTAAACCTCTAAAATTCAAGGTAGGTGACAAAGTGCTACTTAAGGTATCACCTTGGAAAGGGGTGATGCATTTTGGCAAGAAAGGCAAGCTAAGCCCATGATACATAGGGCCATTCGAGATCATCGAATGTGTCGGAACAGTGGCTTACAAGTTAAACCTGTCTGAAGAGCTCAGTGGAATTCACAATGTGTTTCACATCTGCAACTTAAAGAAATGTCTAGCCAATGAATCGCTAGCCATGTCACATAAGGATATGTATATAGATGAGAGCTTGAAGTTCATTGAGAAACCTTTGTCGATCGAGGATCGACAGGTTAAGAAACTTCAGAGAAAGCATGTATCGATTGTGAAGGTTAAATGGGATACCCGTAGAGGTCCCGAATACACGTGGGAGGTTGAGTCCACAATGAAACAGAAGTACCCTCATTTATTTCAGTAAATCTCGAGGTCGAGATTTCTTTTAAGGGGGTGAGGATGTGACACCTCGTAAAATCACGACCAATATAATAAAGACACGTGTCATGGGTTTAAACGTGTAAGGGATTATTTCCGAGGGACTAAAATTGTCAAACAATGTAAATATGTTAGTAAAGGGGATCCAGAGTGTCAACATGCCATTCTTGTGCCTCTGATTGACCTCACACGATGTTCGTATTCTTTAACGAATAATTTATCGAACTTAGAAAGTCGTTTGTGCTCAAAATAAGGATCTTATGAAACATAAGGGTTAAAAGTGTCAACATGTTGAAAGTAACCTCTGAGTGACCTTTTAACGATCCCAAGAACATTGTAATAATTGTATATTTTGATCTCAAGAATGTTAGATATTAATTTTGTGGAGTTTCGAAGAAAACAAGACTTTTCAGGTGATCGTACAACTAACCGGGAGCTTAACGGAATTAGTTTATGACCCAAGGCCCTTAAAAGTTAACTATGGGGGTCCAAAATGCAACAAATGGAACTTAAATAAAGTTTAAATGGACCAGGGACTGAGATTGCAAAGTTGCAAAAGTGTTTAGCGGAGATAGCCCTTTACGCGGGTCGCGTAGACCCAAGGCCAACTCTTACGCAGGCCACGTAAGAGTGCCAGATGCAGAAAATGTGGACAGCTGCTTGTACAGCCAGTTGCACCGCCTTTGCATGCTTGTTTTCGATTCCAGGGACTGAGCCAACAGTATTTCATGCATAGGGGACACTTGGAATCATCAGAAATCGTTGTAGGGTCATGTGGAATCATCTTGTGAAGTTTAAAATCCTATATAAGGCACTTGTTGTTGCACTTGTTCATTGGCATTCTCAAAAATCACTTCATATTGCTTTCTATGGAGCTTCCTTGTTGGGATTGAACCCTACCAGAGTAACAGATAATGAAAGCCAAAACCGGATCATGACAGTGGATTCTAAATAAGCAGCTGTTTACTTTAAAGCTTTTCCCTTGACAGTGGTTATCTAAACAACTGATAGATCTTAAGTACTGCTCAACAGAACAACTGATGAACCAAACACTGATAAAACTCTAAAGACTGCTGAAGACAAACACTGACGCTCTATCTACTGCTGTTTCCTAAGTACTGCTGAAGACACAACCACTGCCCATTTAAAGACTGATCACCTTTGAAGAAAACACTGATTCTCAACATCAGTGCTCAGGCTACATCAGTGGAAAGTGAAGCAGTAGTTTTCCTATGTTTTGTATTTTACTTATAATCAGTTGTTTGACATCAGTAGTTTGTATAGAACAGTGTTTACAGGTTGTTACGTTATTAGATGTCACTATGATGTCCTATAAATGTAGCAGTACTCTGTACTATTACATTTGATTGACTGAGCAAGTTCTTCTTCTCATGTCTAATCCTTTCATCTTGTGCAACCAACCTTGGAGCATCAGGCTGAGGGGGAGTTTAGTATTGTAAGCATGTTTGTAATCATTTGCTTTGTAATTCAATCATTTGACTTAATATGAAGCATTTGTTTATCAAACTATTCTCTTCTGTGATTGTGTTTACAAAGTTTGTATTCATTTCCGCTGCACTTTACATTATTTCATATTCTCTGAATGTACAAATTATAAACATTAGTGTTTTGCTAACTTAGAAAGAGGAAAATAAAACTTTAGTCATGAAATCTTATGTGATAGAAAGCAGGTTGCGAATCCTCAAAAGGACTAAATCAACCCTGTCAAAACACATTAAGAAAATCAGGGGTCAAAACAGTCCAAATCATAAGTAATGTGAGATTTGGTAATAAAACATGTTCACATGCGGCCAGATCTCTCAAAACATTACTGCAAAATGATTCAGGATTAAGTATTTCCAAAATAAAATCTCCCGGTAAGTATTTTTGTACTTCTGAATGGGAAGGGTAAAAAGGGAAGAAGAAAATGAACAAAACTCAAAAGTGGGTTTATCTCAAAACTTTTGGAGTCAAAAGAAAAGAGTATAAATATAAAACACCTATGAGTCAAAAGTTGGGAAAACAATGGTCATTATGCAACTGTGTGCATTCATTAATTCAGGAAAAGTTCAGGTAACAATGGTATCTCCAGTGATTGACTTTAAAAGACGAATTTGCAATCAATTAACAAGAAAATGATCCTAATAAGTGGTCACAATGATGTGATCATAAGCCTTTTGGAAGTCACCAGATCCTTTTGATGTTGTTTTCAAAATAACCTTTATTTTTAGAAAGGTGTTTTTCTCAAATAAAACCGGATATATTATTCATTTTTTTTAAAATAATATATATTGTACTTTTACTCATTTTTGATAGTAGAAGTTTTCTCTCCGGTCAGGATGTAATTTCCTTATTTTTGTGTGAAATTACTTTTCTTAAAATTGATCAAAAGGAAGTGGTGCACATGTTATGGTCATAGTATGTTCAAGTTTGTCAAAAATTGATTGCAAATTGATTTCAAACTACTGAGATACACATGTTCTAGTTCAAATAATTAGACACAAAATGAGTAGCCTTAGTAAAGAAGATTTCATCATCTGGGATGTTAAACCACTGTCAGGAATAATATTCATGTGGTAAACCTAGAATGTAATTTCCTAGAAAAACTGCTGACAAATTAAACTTGATATAGCATTCCTGCAGAATAACAGATGTTGGATATGATATTGAGCTTACACAAGACAAAATCAATCCACCCATCTGAACAAGCAGATGCTAAAATTATTTGTCAAAAGTTAAAACACTGCTGCACTAACAGTTGTTATACTAGTGGTCTTCATTTTGTTTTCTACCACTGTTTTTCCTCATCTACTGTTGTGTCTCAAACATCTGCTTTCTAAAGTATGTCCACTGCTGAAAGTCAACCCCTGTTCCTTCAATTTTTTGATAAGCACTGTTGTATAACATCAGTGTTCTATCCACTGATGTGCTATCCACTGATAGTTAAAATCACCCACTGATCCATTTATTACCGTTGTAACTACTGATGGTTGATCCATCAGTGCCTCACAAAACAACTGTCCTCCATTATTTACTCTTCCATCAAGGGTTGGCACGTGGCCAGTTTTTAGTCGTCAGATCATTATAACTGCTGCCACGTCAGTATTTACTTTTTCCTTAAATAAAACCCTAATCAAAACCCCAAATAGGGTTTCACTGTCGAATTGAATTCCAAACATTCTCTTCACAAAGTAGTTTCCCACTCATAACTCCAAAAACATTCTTCGATATTCTTCATCAAAAATGACGAAATCAAAGTCGAAATCAAAATCAAAACCATCTTCTTCCTCCGTTCCCACAGACGCCACTCAAATGGCCGCTGAAACCATTGAAATCCCACTCAAATCTCCTCACAATTATTTGGGTCTACTCACAAAACCCACTTCCACAAACACCTTCGACTCCATCATCGACACCTTATCTGCGTCAAAGTACAAAACCTTGATAACAGCAGATGCTCCCATTTACCAAGAAACCCAGAGAGAGTTCTGGAAAAATGCTACCCTTGAAAAACAAGGAGACGTTGTCAAAGCCATTAACTCCTCTATACAGGGCAAAGCCATTCAAATCACACCTCAATCCATCTCAGAAGTCTTTAAACTCGATGATCAGAATGGTAAAACTTCTTTTTCTAAAACCGAGTTGAAAAATGATTTCTTGAACAGGGGGTATGCAGAACAACCAAAAAGGGATACCTTACAAAAAGGCTATTTCCCCTCTGCACCTAGGTTTTTATTTCACACTCTGTTAATGTGTGCTTCAAATAAAACAACATCCTTCAATGAAATACCATTAAAAATTTAATGTCTGGGATATGCTATTTTAAACAATGAAAATTATAATTACTCCCAGGAGATTTTTAATGACATGGTAAAACATGTTGATAGCAAATCATTCTTGCTTTTTCCAAGGTTTTTAAGCTATTATTTTGAACAAAAATTTGAAGAAAAAGATAAAACTTGCTTAAACAAGGAAACTATTTTCAAATAAACGGTTTAACACCTGAGACTTTCTCAAGGATGTTAACCCCTTCGAAAACAAAAGCAGAGGTGCCTAAGCAGAATTTAGCAGTTACAACTGCTCCTCAGGTATCGGCTGCTGAGCCCACTGCTCCAGGTGATCAAAGCAGCACACCCACTGTTTTGAAACCCACACCTGCCACCACCAAAAAGACCAAAAAGAAAACATCCAGAAAGCCCCCCAAACCCAAAACAAAGGCACCCCTGGAAGATGAGATCCCAGAGCCACTGCCGGTGATTACACAAATGTCACCAATAGCCACTGCCGGTGACAACACAAATGTCACCAATAACCACTGCTGCTACTTCCTCACAGCAGTTGGAAGAAAGATCTCCACCCTTGCCTCAAACTCCTCCTGCATCCTCACAAAAGGATCAGGTTGTAAGCACAGGGACCCCACAATATAAAGCTCTGGACCCACTCGGATCCATCTTCCACAGTCTTGATCCCAAGGACATGTCTCTTTCAACTCCCTTACCTTCACACCCCACATTACTACCATCCATAGTACCCTTGTTGCATGCAGTGAATGTAGCTCAGACACAAACCAGTTCCTCTCAATCACCTATCACAGAGAGTATACTCCCACAAGTGCCTGGGTCTGATGTCTATACCTCTGCTATCCCAGCAACAACTGAGGAGGTTACACTGCAGGAGTTACAAGTAACTCCTGTCAGTAGTTCAAGTGGAGCAGCCACTACAAATGTTGAACCCACTGGTTTACATTTGGACAGTGGTCTCATTCATAAGACTCCCTTGAAGGCAATTTCTTCAATAGCACCTCTGAAAACCACCAGTGAGGTTGTTCTGCCCACTGGTACCCTCAAAAGGCTATCAAGTGCTGAAGAATGAAGTCCCCAGTACCAAGAACAAGGGGCATCAATGAATGATTTTTGGGATTCAGTTCCTAAGTCACACATTGGTACAATCACTGCTGGTGGGGATTCAGATGATCCCATTAACTTGGGTGATGATTCAAAATATCAGGAATTGACGGGCAGGGTTCAAAACCTTGAAACTTCAGTTGCTGAAATAAAGGATATGGTGCAACAGCTGTTAAAGGCTCAAAAAGCACAATCCTCTGCTGCTCCAGCTCAAGCACCTGCACAACCTGCACCTGCTGCAAATGAGCTATGGAACATGTTCCAACCACTGCTGGAAAGACAAAAACAGATGGCTGATCAGCAGCATGCTATACATGTACACAAGCTGACTAACATGGTGTGTAGGATCGAATTCGGACCCAATTGAGTCTATCAGAAGAACTATTCCTGATTTGAACAGTGGAAACAGACAAATCAGGTTCAATTCACCGAGTATTCACTTTCAGCTGTTGATTCTATTGATCGGAATGACGTTTATAATCGACTCAACACTTCGGCAGCACTTCGTGGCTCACCGGAAGACAATCACCCTAACAACTATATAATTTCACTCCAACTGACAACCTATATATAGTTGACCTGATTTCGCTCCAACATGCAAGATCATCAGGAGCGGAATCAGGCTTTTACAGCATGAGCGAAATCAGAACTAAACATTACAGGTAAAATCAGACTTTAACCTATTTCGGGCGGAATCAGAATATAGTGGTTTCGCTCCAAATGACAAGATGTCATTTGGAGCGGAATCACCTCCAATGACAGAATCTTGGATTCCGTGCCCTGATCTAGCCTATCCTACTCTAGACTCGATACAAGACGTAGACGATAGACGGATGCACCAACAAACTCCCCCTCGGATGTTGACGGAGTCTTCAGTGTCGAGTCTTTGCATCTACAGTCTTTATCAGTCTTCTGGGCTTCCCTTTGAAGTATTTGACGTTGTAAGCATCCTCAATCTCTATCTTCTCTTTCTCTTTCATCACCAACAAACTTCCTCTCTCGGATGTTGATCTCTTCAATCTTCATCAGTAGAATCAATCTCAGGATCAGAACCCGACTCTTTGCAACTCAGACTCCCCCTCTCAATCAGCTGGGATCGCAGTCTGGCTTTCACAGATTCAGGATCTTTTTCTAGCTCTTATCCTGCAAAAACTCTACCCAACACATAAGTTTCTTCAAAGATTACATCTTTAAACTTTAGAAACTATTGCAGATTATATTCAATATGATTTGTTCTCTGAAAATCAGTTGAAAACATAACATCTTCATACATTTTATCCCAAACCTGTTCTTCATGTTTAGCACTTGGAATTTCGAAGATCAGCTTTTCAGTACCAGTTCGTCAAAAATCTTTTTGGATTTTTCAAAAACTTATGCTAAAACACACTAAAATCTTTTTGGTTTTTCTGAAAGAACAAGATGCAGAAATAAAATATTTACAGACAATATTTTTGTGAGTTCGTGCAAGAGGATCATATCAGTTTTTGAGACACATCACCAACACCATTAAGCTTGATTTCATTTTAAGTTCTAAACAATTCACCTAGATTGTCAGTATGTTTGTCCTCTTAAATTTTCACACAAATTTCAACTGATTCGAGATACGCAATTAGTATCTTAATTACTTAAACTTATTCGCGTGTCCCACCACTTGAATATACTCCCGTATCCAGATCCCAATATTCAGTCTTACAGGTGAGTATACCACAGATGATATTTGTAAAGGGGTTAAATTGCGAGGGCCGTGAGAGCTCAGGTCGATACTTCCGTATACTCAAATAGATGACGGCTTCGACTTTTGGTGTGTCCCCTTTAGAGGATCTTTTCTTCAACAGCAATGATTATCAATTTATTGTTTAATCATTTTTGCTGAGGGCTTTTGCTATATTTCAAGCATTTTTGCAGAAAGTATTATACGGGGACTAGGTCAGAATTTCCATTCAGCAGAAGTCCCGGTATAATACCCCAGATATCACTGAGCATAAAGACCTCGTATCTCAAAATAAGGGACCTTTCAAACAAGATTTCAGGGGTTACCTATATATCCAAGAAGTTGTTACCCACAGAATAAGCAAGTTTGAATTTTTTAGATTTATATCTCATCACAATTTACTAAGTGTGTAAAAATCTACCGACACATCCGCAGTGAGATTGTTTATCACATTTTAACTTTACATTTCTTTAGTGTGTTGTGATAGTCTACTGATGTAGTATCATTTCCTCTTTTATACAACAAAAACTCATTTTTGAATTTTATCATGTTTTTGGCTTTTTCAAATTTTCTAATGTTTTTGGATTTTCTGAAAATTTCTTACTCCCCCTAAAATTCAAAAACATTTAAAGAAATTGAAAACAAACTATACAGAACATGACAACTGATATGAATCGCCTCAATTCTCCATTCATTTGGCATAAACAATCAGAACTCCCCCTTACAACAAACTATTTTCCCATTAAGATTTCAAAACACTTAAGTTTGTTTTAATCAAAATGGTTTTTCCGGAAAATAAGTTTGTTTATCAACCATTTGTAGGTTTGGGGTCATTTCATCACATTGTTTACCAATCTTTTGAATGATAGTTAAATCAAGTTCAACTTAATGACCATGAATAACCTCTTGTAGGATCAACAACCAAACACCTACCATAAACCTTTTCAACCAATTATCATCTGTTGGTTTAATTCTCAAGGTGCCGATACCTACTCCACACTTACCAACCTGGGAGTTCCGGCAATTCACACATTTCAAATTCAATTTTTCAAAAATTTAGAATGATGCCGATTCATGCTCCGCTATTACCAACTTGGGAGCTCCAGCAAGTCAGGTTTTTCTATTCAAAGAAAATATCCACCCAAGCCTGACCAGCCTTGGGTGTTACCGAGTCATCAACACTCGGTTTTTTACCTCCTCTCTTCTTCTCATAGAACTCTTTAACCCCTTTGACTTTTCGGTCAATCATCTTACCAAAGATATGTTTTACCTTGGGGTTAAAGACTTTCTCAGCATCAAAATCCTGTTTGTCAGAATAAAATTGGTTAGAAATTTCAACTTTACCAATTTTCTTCTTATATTTTTCAGCCCGAAGTGATGGAAAATTCTCATCATCCACCATCGGCACTAACTTCTCAGCTTTCAACATAGCTTCACATTTTGAAACAATATGTGGCTCAACTGACTTTATGGAGTCAGTTTGATCGCCAGAAGATAGCTCCTCTGATTTTGACCTATCAGAATCATCGCTAGAGCTTTCAACAGCTTTCTTAACAACCCATTTTTGGTTGTCAGATTTAGCTCTCTTTTTGTAAAACTTGTTTGAACATTCACCAATTTCAAAAATTGAATTTTTGAACAATTTGGTTCTATCAAGTGGTGGTTCAAACTCAATAACTTTGTTCTTCAGTTTACGAGATACTCCCTGTTTTGGCACTATTGCCTTAGAACAATCTCTGGCAATGTAACACCTCGAAAAATTTCGTCCAATAATGTCTTGACACGTGTCATAAGGTTCCGTTATGTGAAAACATACTTTAGAGGGACTAAAAGTGACAAACAGTGAAAACTATGGAACGTAAGGGTCCAAAGTGTCAACAATGGATAAATAGACCCTATGATAACCCTACATAATGTTTGTAACCTTAAACGGATGGTTCATGGATCATACGACGCGGAAATTGCACAAAAGTGAAGTATTTCAAACTATAGGGGCCAAAAGTGTCAACATGTTTAAGTTATACCTCTGAGTGAACTTTTGGCAGACCCGAAGCTTTGAATAGCTAAAATATACTCACTAGAATATGTGGTAAAAATTTCATGAAGTTTCGTCAACGTATGAGAAAGTTATGGCCAAAACCGTACTTGAAGGACTAAAAGCGTCAACGTCGAATTTCAGGGCTTTTCGGTTGAGCGCAAAATGTTCCGAGGACATTTCCATGTTGGTAAAAGTCCTAAGGTTCTTAGAAACCAAGTTTGGGGATTTACGGGTCGAGAAAAGTAGCCGAAACATCGCGTACAAGCTCAGGGGCCAAAGCTGTCAAAGTTGAAACTTGTTTTGGCTGAACCAGGGTCAGGCGACCCGCCTGGTAAAGCCCAAGCGGGCCGCGTGGGGCTGCCAGCGAACAGAAATTTGTTTTGGGTCGATTTGGGTCCGATTTTAAGTGCCTAACAGCTGGTTTCTGCCTCCAATTACTCCAATCAAATGCCATGCATGGCTACTACAACAGTACCCTCGAATTTGTGGCTTTAAATCAGAATTTGATCAATGTTCTTGGCACTTGAAGTTGTAAACAAGAAACTCTCTATCAAGAACTTTCAAGGCAAGCTTTCTGGAGACAATCTGATCATCAAGGCCGACTTCTAGTGTTCACTAAACACCTATAGGACCCTTGTAAGCTTTCAATTCGTTCTTTAATCCGTTCTTGTTGTGATTATTGCTAAAAGTCAAACTGGGTGTTCATAAGCTTTGACTTTCTGATTAAACGGATTTCTTTCAGTCAATTCTCGAATTGAAACCTGTTATAGATTGGTATTTATGTGGGAAACAAACCCTCTAAAGGGCACTATCTGAATCCCACTATATGCATGCTAATTGTCGAGTCAAACATGGTTCTAAAAAGTCAACAGAATTGATTTTCGCAAAAATAAGCTTGAATGTTAATATATTAGACATGCAATCTGATTGATCATCATAAGTAACTTGTAATACATATAAGAATGTGTTTTAATCATCATCAACTCGACAATCTATAGTATAGACACAAATCGGAACCGAAAGTCTTGTAAAACGATTATTCCGTAGACTATCGATTCGGATTCGTACATGCATGTTCGAGATCTGTATTGGAAAGTATTTTTGACTATTTTTATTTTAGTTAAACTTTCTGGATTTTCTTTGATTGAGTCTATGCATAGCCTATTCGAATGCATGTTTCCGATTTATGCATAAAGTTGACTATTTTGCCCTTTTTGTTATAAAACGTGATTTTTGGAAAAGTGAAAGGATAGAAATCTTTATTTCTAATATATAAACTTGCACCGAAAATTTCGGATCAGTTGGTGGTCCAGATTGTGAGTTATGGCCATTAGCGTAAAACTATATTATAAATTTACATAAACGGTCCTTTTCGCGTAGAACCCGTTTCTGGCCACGTTTTGGTATAAAGCTTTTTACCAACAGAAGTAATATAATATTCTGGGAATTTTGATGATTTTTAATTAATTTTTGGCTGAACGGATCCTAGATCGCCTAGTCATTTCGGCTTATGTCGGTTTTGACCGTTTTAGCCATAAAATGAGTTTTACACATCCTTTTGACCCGAAACCTTTTTCTACTGATTTTATATGATGAATAAATTATTTTAAGTATTCTGGAAATATAAAAATCTCAGATTTAATTTGAAAACCCGAAAACGCCCTTAAATCGCATATTTAGCGTTTTAAGCGCATAGTAAGCGTTATACTTGTTTTAAACATATAAGACCTATACCTACTGATGTGTTTAGCATATTTTCATATAAAAACAGTAAGTATAAGTATATAAACTCAGACTTCCAGTTTTGGCACTTTTAGCCTTGTGAAATTACTAAATTGCCCCTACGGTGCATAGTTTGGTTTTAAATGATAAATTTGGTATATGGGTCATACCCTACTGATATAATATGTTATATTCAGTATATTTACTGTATGAACCAGACCCGAAACTCAGATTTCTAATTTTACTCTTTTATTATCTTTTAAATGACCAAAATGCCCTTCTAAGGCATAAATTGGGTTTAAAATTATTCCGGGCAATATAGAACATAACTTACTGATATAATATCATATTTTAAGCATATTATCTCAGGGAACTTGCATTTGAATCATTGGTCTACCCGTAACGCCCTTTTCGCGTTCGGTTCGGTTTACGTAACTAGTTTGCGTAAATTGACCGAAACGGGTCAAACGATATCATTTTTATTTCAAAATCCAGAATGTATTTAGTATACCCATATTATACAAGTATTCAAACTTGTCGGGTCTAAATCACATTCTATCCGTTCTTTCGCTTAATCGTGCGTAAACCGTATCATTCCTAAAACTAACCGGTCAAAGCTTAAGCTTAAATAAAAGGCCGTTAGGAATCTAATAGGTTAATTATAAACCTTTGTTCCAGATTAGGAGGCCCGGTAAAAGCTACCAACACTTATCATTTGTGACTTATACTTGCTCAGGTAAATACATTTTGACTTATTTTCCCTATACGGGCTTGGGGTACGGTATTTAAAATACCGCTTGATCGGGCGCACAAGTCCTGCGCCTTATAGGTGTACAGTCTTGAATAGCTTGTGCGACTTCGTTTAAACAGTCTTGTCTTACTTAAAGGCTTTGGGGGGTTATTGACCGTGTCCCGGATATCCTTGGCATTATCTTACGAGATGGCCACGACCAGAGCACGGGGTGTAGGCGTACACCCGACGTGTATAACTCTTTAATGTGGTGTGTCATTTAATCTCTAGCCCGGACAGTAGATCCCGGGCCACCAGAGATATAAGTGCATGTAATTCGTTCACAAGTTTATATTATATAATTATCCCAAGTTAATAAAAATATTTATGCCTTGTGCATTTAAATCAATTTTCAATCATTTTCAAAATGAGTCAGTCGATTTGTATTTACCAGTGTAAACTGACGTATTTTTCCCAAAAGGTTAAGTGCAGGTACTACACGAAAATAGGCTGGCTGTTTCCTAAGAGCGTCCACTATAGTCTCGCAAGCTCGGACGACATATATCTGTTGAACTATTTTATCTTATTTTTTTTTGATCCGCCTGTGGATCCATTTCAACTACTGTGATATTTATTATTGCACTTTATTTAAAGTTGAAATGTTTCTATTCTGCTTCCGCTGTGCATTATTATATTGTGTTGTTTGTCTATGACGATGCCAACTACGTCACTGTACCCCACACCGGGCCCACCGGTGACACGTGGAAATCGGGGTGTGACAGGTTGGTATCAGAGCCAACGCTGAGTGAATTAAACACTAGTCTTTTGTGTTTAATCTCAGTTACACAATTGCACATTCCTCGATTTTCGAGTCTAGACAAAGAACTTAGGAAATGTTCAATTTTCGTTTAATTTATTTTTATTATTATTTTGCATTGTCTTATATATTTTGTTGTGCAACTTGTTTGACTTTTGACAGGATCACTATGCCGCCACGAATGAGAGGTCGAGGAGGATTTGCTACAACCCACGACCATGAGGCAGGGCCCTCACATAGGCGAGCTCCATCCGCCACGCACAACACAGCCGCCAACGACCTTTGGAGGTCTTTCGCCGAGCCTGCTAGACACTCGGTGTCCGCCAGCACTTCACCGTCTTTACCCCACTCGTTTGGGCCCCACTCGGAGAATGGGCCCCATGGTTCGCATGGATCCTACATACCTTTGCATCAGTCACCGCACCAGTATCCAGCACCAGCCTACCAGGGTTTGTATGACCCTAATGCTTTTGTGGACGAGCCAGTGGGTCATAACCCACTTGGACCGGAGGACCACTTTTCTGGTGGTCACGAGATGGACGTCGACGAGGATACGGACCCCTCGCTACCACCATCAGGTACGCCTAACCATCCGATTGAGATATCGGATGGGTCGCCATTTAGGGGATCACCCTACAATGGTGGGGACAGCTTTCAGGAGAGATTTAAGCAGCATGATTGGTATTTCACCCCCAGCCACAACTCTCCGATGATCCAGTCTCACCAGGTTTCACCGGTGCACTCGCAGCACCACTCGCAGCAGCAGCAGCTCCGGCAGCAGCCGCCTCTACCGCAGGACCTATCTGAGGCCCTGTGGCGTGACGTGATCACTCCGTCACCACCGCCGCCACCAATTTTACCTCCTCCGCCTCAGAGGCCTAGGAGGAATGCGCGCATGTCTACGCGCGGAGGGATTCGCATAGGCACCCCTCCACATGTTGGTAGCAGCCGCTACACATCTCTTCCCGGGGAGTCCGAGACAGGGGAGTCTCAGCATCCCGTATCGGAGGTTACTTCTGTACCGATCCCGCCTCTGCCGCCGCAGAACTTTGGAGAGCCGATTCCGGCTTATGCTAGTGCCGCTCAGTTTAACCCGTTCGAGCATGTTTTCCCTCAGGGTTATGATTACACAGGAGACCCTTATTGGCAAGCTGTGAACTACAGCTCACTCCCACCCAGTGGTCCGTTGGGAGACACTTGGACCGCTGGGCAGTCTACTTTTGGTTACCCTCCGGGTTACCAGCAGCCACCACAGCCGCAGCCGTACCAGCCGCCGCAGCCGCAGCAGTACCAGCCACCGCCACCGGCGCCTATGATGTCGCCGCCGCAGGTTCAGGAAATCCTGCATGGGATTGATAGCATGCGACGTGAGTTTCAATACGAGATGCGAGCTGATCGCCGTCGCACCAGTGGCATGTTCAAGAAGGTGTTTGACCTGCTCAAGGGTAAGAGCAAGAGGGATCATTGAATCCTTCGATTTTTGTCTCATGTACTTATGTCCCTGTGTGGACATCTATCCTTGTACTCTACCCCTGTGTGGGTATATCTATCTTATTCTACCCCTGCGTGGGTATGTTATCCTGTTAACCCCTGCGTGGGTTTGTTTTATTTTGTTATTGTTGTTATTTGTTTAGCCCTTGCGCGGGCATGTTATTCATGCGATTCATGTTATTTCAAAGTCCCGTTTAGGGCAAAATATGTACTAGTACTTGTTTGAATTTGAAATGGTTAGTATGAATTTATCATTTTATTTATATGCATGAATAATATTAAAATAATGGAAAATATCAATTTTTATTTGATTTGCCATTTTATAAGAATCTTAGTAAGGTATAACCTAGCTTGAATGCCTTATTAACAGGCCTGGCCCTGATGGTAAAACCTGGTTGAAAGGATTCAACTCCCTGTTAACATCTGAAAACATGTTAACATTCCTGGCCAAGCGTGATCTGCAAAATCACACAAGCCACTTTTTAAAATCATCTACAGATTTTTATCTGTATACAAGTCTATTACTGACTTGATACCTACGGGTTATGACTATGTCATATAGTAGCAGTTGTGGTTTATAACTCCCTGCCAAGAAATGAATTATCTACAGATTATATCTGTACACAAGTCTATTAATGGCTTGATACCTACGGGTTATAACTATGTTATATAATGACAGTTGTGGTTTATGACTCTCTGTCTAGTAAAGGGTTATTTGTTTAATTATACAATTTATAATCCTATAAAAATCTAAATTTATAATTTAGTAATTGTCCGTTGTGACTAGGCCTATGGTGCCGATATATATATTTTCATTCCTTGATTGCTAATAAGAGCCTGAATGAAATTTATTAAATTAACTGCTAAGGTTTTTGATACCATGGTTAATAAATCGTCTAGGACGATAATACTGTTAGGTTCTAAATTAGACCTTGTCCTTTATTGTAGCTTAAAGCTACGATGGCCAAATCGGAGGAAACCAACAGTCATTCTGGGGAACACTCAGATAATGCAAAGATTCACGTTACCGGTGCA
Source organism: Helianthus annuus (assembly GCF_002127325.2). NCBI lineage: Eukaryota > Viridiplantae > Streptophyta > Magnoliopsida > Asterales > Asteraceae > Helianthus > Helianthus annuus. Next base: position 145,984,222 of record NC_035442.2, read on the forward strand.
GAATTGCAAGCACTGATAGATAATGCTGTCGCCAAGGCTATGGATCGGCAGTTCAAGGAATCTAGTGGTACTCGGAGTAGGACCCGAACAGAAACGCACGCAAAGCCCAAGACTCATTCTGAGGCTCATAGTAAGCCGCCATCTAAAAAGAGTGAGCCGAAGAAAGTTGAGGATGATAATCACTCCTCCAACCACAGCAGCGTCCCAAAGCAGGAGATTAAGCTGAAACATGACACGTACAGCAGGTCCTGTACGTACAAGTATTTTGTATCTTGCAAGCCCAGAGATTTCACTGGGGAAAAGGGGGCCGTCGATTGTATGACGTGGATTGATGAGATGGATACTGTGGTTGATATCAGCGGGTGTGCTGATAGGGACGTCGTGAAGTACGTGTCCCAGTCATTCAAGGGAGATGCGTTAGCATGGTGGAGGTCACTCCTACAAGCTGCCGGTAAGGCCACACTGTACGGTTTATCATGGGAGCAGTTTGTGGCCCTGATTAAAGAGAACTTCTGTCCGCAGCACGAGGTCGAGCGAATCGAATCGGATTTTGTATCCTTGGTTATGAAGAACCTCGATTGTCAAGCGTATCTTACTACGTTCAACACCTTGTCTCGTTTAGTGCCTTACTTGGTGACCCCGGAGCCGCGCAGGATTGCTCGATTTATTGGGGGTCTGGCACCGGAGATAAAGGCTAGTGTCAAAGCTTCAAGACCTACTACATTTAGATCCGTAGCAGATCTATCCCTCTCCCTCACTCAAGACGTGGTTAGATTGAGAGCCATGAAGAGCTCTGAGGAGAACAAACGGAAACGTGAGGATGACACCTCACGAAGATCTGAAAAGCGACATAGAGGGAACAACGACCACAGGAAAGGGTCGGGGTCTAGGAAAAGTGATCATCAGTCGGGTGAGAAACCCAGATGCAAGATCTGCAGGAGGCACCACTTTGGGAGGTGTCGGTTAGAAACGAAATCCCAGTCTTCGGAGAAACGATGTGGAATCTGCAAGTCCACAGATCATAAAGCTGTGGATTGCAAGAAAATGAAGGATGCAACTTGTTTCGGTTGCAACGAAAAAGGTCACATTCGGCCCAACTGCCCAAAGTTTGCAAAGAAGGCCGAGGAAGGGAAGAAGACTAATGCGAGAGTCTTCAGAATGGACGCAAAGGAAGCACTCCTTGACGATAACGTCATTACCGGTACGTTTCTTGTAAATGATATTTTTGCTAGAGTCTTGTTTGATTCAGGAGCCGATAAGTCGTTTGTAGATGATAAGTTTTGTAAACTGCTAAACCTTCCTGTTAAAACCTTAAGTGTGAAATATGAGGTGGAATTAGCCGATGGAACCTTAGAAACCGCCTCGACTGTTCTAGATGGATGTGTTATATCCATTAGGAATCATTCTTTCCCGTTATCCTTGCTTCCCTTTAAGCTAGCTGGATTTGACATAGTGATAGGCATGGATTGGTTGTCGAGTAACCAAGCCCAGATTCTGTGCAATAGAAAGCAAGTGATAGTGAAGACTCCGTCTGGTGAGTCACTTACTATTCAAGGAGATACCCAGCATGGATTGCCTGAGCAAGTGTCCATGCTCAAGGCATCCAGATGCATGCAGAAAGGATGTGTCATTTATATGGCACAAGTTACCATTGATGAGCTGAAGCCGAAGATTGAAGATATTCCTGTTATTTCGGAATATCCTGAAGTATTTCCTGAAGAGCTACCTGGTTTGCCACCAGATAGACAAGTGGAGTTTCGGATAGACATCATTCCAGGTGCTGCACCTGTAGCAAGAGCACCATACAGATTGGCACCAACGGAGATGAAGGAGTTGAGGACGCAGTTGGATGAGCTTTTAGCTAAAGGTTTTATTAGACCTAGCTCGTCTCCTTGGGGAGCGCCAATCTTGTTCGTTAAGAAGAAGGATGGTTCGATGCGCCTGTGCATCGATTATCGTGAGCTTAATAAGGTCACTATCAAGAATAGGTATCCGTTACCCAGGATCGACGATCTGTTCGATCAACTGCAAGGAGCAAGCTATTTCTCCAAGATTGACCTAAGGTCAGGATATCATCAGTTGAAAGTCAAAGAAGAAGATGTGCACAAGACAGCGTTTAGGACTCGTTATGGACATTACGAGTTCCTAGTGATGCCGTTTGGGCTCACTAACGCACCAGCCGCGTTCATGGACCTCATGAATCGCGTCTGCAAACCTTATTTAGATAAGTTCGTCATAGTCTTTATTGATGACATTCTTATCTACTCGAAGAGCCAAGCTGAACATGAGAATCACCTTCGTTGTATTCTCAAACTTCTGTATCAAGAGAAGCTTTATGCCAAATTTTCGAAGTGTGAATTTTGGCTTCGAGAAGTCCAATTCCTTGGACATGTGGTAAGCGAGCGTGGTATCCAAGTAGATCCCGCTAAAGTAGAAGCAGTCATGAACTGGCAGGAGCCAAAGACTCCTACCGAGATTCGCAGTTTCCTCGGATTGGCAGGATATTATAGGCGATTTATCGAGAACTTCTCAAGGATTGCTGCGCCCCTAACTTCGTTGACTCGTAAGAAGATTAAGTTTGATTGGGGCCCTAAGCAGCAGGAATCCTTCGACATTCTAAAGAAGAAGTTAAGCAATGCGCCAGTGTTGACATTGCCTGATGGAATAGAGGAATTTGTGGTGTATTGTGACGCATCACATACGGGCATGGGTTGCGTACTCATGCAGAAAGGCAAAGTCATTGCCTACGCTTCTCGCCAGCTAAAGGTGCACGAGAAAAGCTACACCATCCACGATTTGGAATTGGGTGCGGTTGTATTTGCATTGAAGCTATGGAGACATTACTTGTATGGAACCAAGTGTATCATTTATTCGGATCACAAGAGTCTTCAGCATCTGTTCAATCAGAAGGAATTGAACATGCGTCAAAGGCGATGGATGGAAACTCTCAATGATTATGACTGTGAGATAAGATACCATCCAGGCAAGGCAAATGTGGTTGCCGACGCCTTAAGCAGAAAAGAAAGGGTTAAACCAATCAGAATCAATGCCAAGCGCATTGAGATAAGAAATAATTTAAATGAAAGGGTGTTAGCTGCACAGAAGGAAGCTGTGCTGGAAGCTAACTATCCTGCGGAAAAGTTGGGAGTAACTGAGGAGCAGTTATCCCACGACAAAGATGGAGTGCTACGTCTAAACGGACGAATATGGGTTCCAGTTTATGGAGGACTTCGGGATGTTATCCTCCAGGAAGCCCACAGCTCAAAATATTCCGTTCATCCTGGAGCTGATAAGATGTACCAGGATTTGAAATCAAACTACTGGTGGATGGGTTTGAAAAAGTCCGTGGCCGAGTATGTGGCCAAATGTTTGACTTGTGCGCAAGTCAAGGCTGAGCATCAGAAGCCGTCAGGTTTGCTTCAGCAACCTGAAATTCCCAAGTGGAAATGGGAAATGGTGACAATGGATTTCATCACCAAGTTACCAAAGACGAAAAAGGGAAATGATACCATATGGGTCATAGTAGACAGACTGACTAAGTCAGCCCATTTTCTACCCATCAAGGAGACGTATAGCTCCGATATGTTAGCTCAATTATACGTCGATAAGATAGTAGCGCTACATGGTATACCTATATCTATTATCTCTGATAGAGATACTAGATATACGTCGCATTTTTGGAAAAGTTTCCAACAGTCGTTGGGCACTCGTTTGAATTTTAGTACGGCTTACCATCCTCAGACTGATGGTCAGAGTGAGCGTACTATTCAAACTTTGGAAGACATGCTTCGAGCATGTGCGATCGACTTAGGTGGTAGTTGGGATAAGAACTTACCACTGATTGAATTCTCCTACAACAACAGCTACCATTCCAGCATAAAGGCTGCGCCTTTTGAGGCCCTATACGGTAGAAAGTGTAGATCGCCCATTTGTTGGGCAGAAGTTGGAGATGTCCAGTTGTCTAGACCAGATATCGTCTTTGAGACGACAGACAAGATCGTTCAGATTCGTGATCGTTTGAAAGCTGCCAGGGATAGGCAGAAAAGTTATGCGGATCCTAAGCGAAAGGATTTTCACTTCGATGTGGGTGAAAAAGTATTGCTCAAAGTATCACCTTGGAAAGGTGTGATGAGATTTGGAAAGAAAGGCAAGCTGAGCCCGAGATATATAGGACCTTTCGAGATTATCGAACGTGTCGGGTCAGTCGCTTACAAGTTAAACTTGCCTGAAGAGCTTAACGCCATTCACAATGTGTTCCACATCTGTAATTTGAAGAAGTGTTTCGCTGACGATTCACTGGTTATACCGCATACAGATATACACATAGACGAAAGTCTAAAATTTGTGGAAAAACCTTTGTCGATTGAGGATCGACAGGTAAAGAAGCTTCGACGGAAGCACGTGCCTATTGTTAAGGTCAAATGGGATGCCCGTAGAGGACCCGAGTATACGTGGGAAGTGGAATCCACGATGAAAGAAAAATATCCTCATTTGTTTGAATAAATCTCGGGGTCGAGATTTCTTTTAAGGGGGTGAGGATGTAACACCTCGAAAAATTTCGTCCAATAATGTCTTGACACGTGTCATAAGGTTCCGTTATGTGAAAACATACTTTAGAGGGACTAAAAGTGACAAACAGTGAAAACTATGGAACGTAAGGGTCCAAAGTGTCAACAATGGATAAATAGACCCTATGATAACCCTACATAATGTTTGTAACCTTAAACGGATGGTTCATGGATCATACGACGCGGAAATTGCACAAAAGTGAAGTATTTCAAACTATAGGGGCCAAAAGTGTCAACATGTTTAATTTATACCTCTGAGTGAACTTTTGGCAGACCCGAAGCTTTGAATAGCTAAAATATACTCACTAGAATATGTGGTAAAAATTTCATGAAGTTTCGTCAACGTATGAGAAAGTTATGGCCAAAACCGTACTTGAAGGACTAAAAGCGTCAACGTCGAATTTCAGGGCTTTTCGGTTGAGCGCAAAATGTTCCGAGGACATTTCCATGTTGGTAAAAGTCCTAAGGTTCTTAGAAACCAAGTTTGGGGGTTTACGGGTCGAGAAAAGTAGCCGAAACATCGCGTACAAGCTCAGGGGCCAAAGCTGTCAAAGTTGAAACTTGTTTTGGCTGAACCAGGGTCAGGCGACCCACCTGGTAAAGCCCAAGCGGGCCGCGTGGGGCTGCCAGCGAACAGAAATTCGTTTTGGGTCGATTTGGGTCCGATTTTAAGTGCCTAACAGCTGGTTTCTGCCTCCAATTACTCCAATCAAATGCCATGCATGGCTACTACAACAGTACCCTCGAATTTGTGGCTTTAAATCAGAATTTGATCAATGTCCTTGGCACTTGAAGTTGTAAACAAGAAACTCTCTATCAAGAACTTTCAAGGCAAGCTTTCTGGAGACAATCTGATCATCAAGGCCGACTTCTAGTGTTCACTAAACACCTATAGGACCCTTGTAAGCTTTCAATTCGTTCTTTAATCCGTTCTTGTTGTGATTATTGCTAAAAGTCAAACTGGGTGTTCATAAGCTTTGACTTTCTGATTAAATGGATTTCTTTCAGTCAATTCTCGAATTGAAACCTGTTATAGATTGGTATTTATGTGGGAAACAAACCCTCTAAAGGGCACTATCTGAATCCCACTATATGCATGCTAATTGTCGAGTCAAACATGGTTCTAAAAAGTCAACAGAATTGATTTTCGCAAAAATAAGCTTGAATGTTAATATATTAGACATGCAATCTGATTGATCATCATAAGTAACTTGTAATACATATAAGAATGTGTTTTAATCATCATCAACTCGACAATCTATAGTATAGACACAAATCGGAACCGAAAGTCTTGTAAAACGATTATTCCGTAGACTATCGATTCGGATTCGTACATGCATGTTCGAGATCTGTATTGGAAAGTATTTTTGACTATTTTTATTTTAGTTAAACTTTCTGGATTTTCTTTGATTGAGTCTATGCATAGCCTATTCGAATGCATGTTTCCGATTTATGCATAAAGTTGACTATTTTGCCCTTTTTGTTATAAAACGTGATTTTTGGAAAAGTGAAAGGATAGAAATCTTTATTTCTAATATATAAACTTGCACCGAAAATTTCGGATCAGTTGGTGGTCCAGATTGTGAGTTATGGCCATTAGCGTAAAACTATATTATAAATTTACATAAACGGTCCTTTTCGCGTAGAACCCGTTTCTGGCCACGTTTTGGTATAAAGCTTTTTACCAACAGAAGTAATATAATATTCTGGGAATTTTGATGATTTTTAATTAATTTTTGGCTGAACGGATCCTAGATCGCCTAGTCATTTCGGCTTATGTCGGTTTTGACCGTTTTAGCCATAAAATGAGTTTTACACATCCTTTTGACCCGAAACCTTTTTCTACTGATTTTATATGATGAATAAATTATTTTAAGTATTCTGGAAATATAAAAATCTCAGATTTAATTTGAAAACCCGAAAACGCCCTTAAATCGCATATTTAGCGTTTTAAGCGCATAGTAAGCGTTATACTTGTTTTAAACATATAAGACCTATACCTACTGATGTGTTTAGCATATTTTCATATAAAAACAGTAAGTATAAGTATATAAACTCAGACTTCCAGTTTTGGCACTTTTAGCCTTGTGAAATTACTAAATTGCCCCTACGGTGCATAGTTTGGTTTTAAATGATAAATTTGGTATATGGGTCATACCCTACTGATATAATATGTTATATTAAGTATATTTACTGTATGAACCAGACCCGAAACTCAGATTTCTAATTTTACTCTTTTATTATCTTTTAAATGACCAAAATGCCCTTCTAAGGCATAAATTGGGTTTAAAATTATTCCGGGCAATATAGAACATAACTTACTGATATAATATCATATTTTAAGCATATTATCTCAGGGAACTTGCATTTGAATCATTGGTCTACCCGTAACGCCCTTTTCGCGTTCGGTTCGGTTTACGTAACTAGTTTGCGTAAATTGACCGAAACGGGTCAAACGATATCATTTTTATTTCAAAATCCAGAATGTATTTAGTATACCCATATTATACAAGTATTCAAACTTGTCGGGTCTAAATCACATTCTATCCGTTCTTTCGCTTAATCGTGCGTAAACCGTATCAATCCTAAAACTAACCGGTCAAAGCTTAACCTTAAATAAAAGGCCGTTAGGAATCTAATAGGTTAATTATAAACCTTTGTTCCAGATTAGGAGGCCCGGTAAAAGCTACCAACACTTATCATTTGTGACTTATACTTGCTCAGGTAAATACATTTTGACTTATTTTCCCTATACGGGCTTGGGGTACGGTATTTAAAATACCGCTTGATCGGGCGCACAAGTCCTGCGCCTTATAGGTGTACAGTCTTGAATAGCTTGTGCGACTTCGTTTAAACAGTCTTGTCTTACTTAAAGGCTTTGGGGGGTTATTGACCGTGTCCCGGATATCCTTGGCATTATCTTACGAGATGGCCACGACCAGAGCACGGGGTGTAGGCGTACACCCGACGTGTATAACTCTTTAATGTGGTGTGTCATTTAATCTCTAGCCCGGACAGTAGATCCCGGGCCACCAGAGATATAAGTGCATGTAATTCGTTCACAAGTTTATATTATATAATTATCCCAAGTTAATAAAAATATTTATGCCTTGTGCATTTAAATCAATTTTCAATCATTTTCAAAATGAGTCAGTCGATTTGTATTTACCAGTGTAAACTGACGTATTTTTCCCAAAAGGTTAAGTGCAGGTACTACACGAAAATAGGCTGGCTGTTTCCTAAGAGCGTCCACTATAGTCTCGCAAGCTCGGACGACATATATATGTTGAACTATTTTATCTTATTTTTTTTTGATCCGCCTGTGGATCCATTTCAACTACTGTGATATTTATTATTGCACTTTATTTAAAGTTGAAATGTTTCTATTCTGCTTCCGCTGTGCATTATTATATTGTGTTGTTTGTCTATGACGATGCCAACTACGTCACTGTACCCCACACCGGGCCCACCGGTGACACGTGGAAATCGGGGTGTGACAGGCAATATGTCCAACAGTGTTGCATTGGAAACAGGTTCTCGTATCTTTCTTCTGCTCAGCCATCTTCTTCATTTCATCTTGCTTCTTTGCAAGGAACTCATTGTTTGACTACCTCCAGAAATCTTTCTTTTCTTCTTCTTCAGATGATGTTCCTGAAACAAATGTCATCTTGGATTTAAAATCACGAATATATTTTTCATTTTTTTTTTGTTTTTCTGTTGGAGTAAAACCAAGACCTTTCTTTTTGAAATTACCGTTATGGTTCGATTTCTTTTGGAAACTAGAACCAGAACTGTAACCCTTTTCCTTGTTTAGTCTTTGTTAAACTCTTGAGGTGTATTTTTTAGGTTTTTCATTAAAATTTAAATCTTTTATTTCAAAGATATTAATTTCTGTAAGTTTGAAAACCTTTTTAATCAATTCAGTTTTGACACCTCTTATTGGAAATTCCTCATCAAAATATAATTTGTCAGAATCATTCAAAGTATAAGCAACTTTAAACAGTTTGTCTTCCAAATTAGATTTTGATAATAGGAATTCTTTGTCATAAACTATTTTGCCCTGTTTTTCATTTTGACCCGGAGTGCTGGACTCAGACTTTGACTCTGAACTAGACTCCGACTTTGACTCCTCTGTTTCATCGTTTTCTAACACATGATCCACCACTATCTTCATCAATTGAGATTGTTGATCAGTTTCAGATGATGTAAACGTGACAGCAATACTTTCTGGTAGATTGACTGACGACTCCGACTCCCACTGTAAGTTTATAGCCTTTTTGACTCTTTCATCATTTGGATTTCTAGCCAAATATCCATTTTCCAGCGAGGGTGGACACTTGTTGTAACTGACACCTTGTTTCTTACCAGAATTCTTCTTGTCAGTCTTTTTCTTTGTATCACTCTTCTTTTCAACTTTCTTCTCAGGAGCCTTTTCTTCAGAAACTTTCTTTTCTTCGGTTACATCATTGTCCTCAAATGCCTTCAAGCTTTCAGCCGTCGGATAAATCCTGTCAATGACTTAAGACGAACATGAGTAACTTTTCAACAAACGATTAACTCTTTCTGTTTCAATCCTCTGAAGTTCCAGTTTTTGTTCAAGAGCAGCACACTTCTTGATATAATTGTTCACAACTTTTTGCTTGACCATGAACGCTCCTTGAAGTGTCTTCATTGTAGTAGCTTGCTCTTCACTTGTGTCGTTGTACATATTCATTGCTTTATTCAGCACATCGTAAGATTCTTTCAATCTGTTCATATTGTGAATCAAAGAACTATTTTGTTTCTTCACTGCTTCACAATTTTCACAAGTTACTGAACACTTCTTTGCAACAGCTTCTTCATTAATCTCAAACTTTGGAACTTCTTTCACTTTTCTTCTCACCACCGGTACTGTCTCATCATCACTACTCACTGGTTTCTTTATCTTTTTCTTTTTCTTCTTAGCTCTCTCATCTTCACTATCGCTTTCAGCCAGCATCTTCAGATGTTCTGCCATTCTTTTTGCATAATACTCAGTTCCATCATCATCCCTATCTTCTTCAATTCTTGCAACAAAAGCTGTGTGAGCTGTATGGGCTGTGGCTTGATCAGGAATATAATCATCCCAAGTGAAATTCTCCCAGCTAAAACCCTTAGGTAATTTCTCATCATCTTGATCAATCACACAAGCTTTTCCATCAGCTGAGACATATTTATCCCAGTTGAATGGCTTCTTTTCATCTTGATTAACCACACAAGCTCTCATTCCAGAATCTTCAATCACATTTCTTCCATGTGCAGTTTGAACTTGATGTTGATGTTGTTGACAAGGTTGTTGAGCAACTTGATGGTAGATGGCTTTTCGGTAGTAATCATTGTTGTTGTTGAAAGGATTCTGAGCTCCACTTGCTTCGCGGTTGGTGCACTCCCTCTTGAAGTGACCTTTCTCCCTGCAACGAAAACAAGTGACTTTAGATTTGTCAAAACCCAAAGTAGAAACATTAGCCTCACGAAGATCATCTCTCCGCGTGATCTGCTTGAATTTCTCAGGTCTCCTTAACACACTGGCCAAACACCATTTTATGTCCATCAGCTCCATCTCTTCAGCATCTATCTAGTCGTAATCCTCCTTTGTAAGCATAGGATTCCCGATACGGCCTGCAACAAAACTAATGTAAGATTCTAAAACCATTCCCAATAAAGACATTTGATTTTTAGCAACTTCATCTGAATAATCTTGATCATTCTCAAGATTTAATACAATATTGCACTGAAGTTTTCTTCCATTCTTTGTTGCTGAAATATTCGGATCAAATGATGGAAATGATGAGAAACTTGTGTTGCTACTTGATCCTTTTGATGAACTTCCGGTTGAATTCTTGGCGTTGTAAGCAGTTTCCACTTTTGGAGATAAATTTGTAGATTTCTCATTCACCCCTGCTTTGTAGTACAACCCGATATCCTGTTCACCGTCGAAATCTTTCATTCGAACAATCTTTCTTTGCTCCATCTCTTGAGCTTCCAACTTCTCAATGAATTTGCTCAAGGTTAACGTGCTAAATCCTTTCTTGTTCCTGAGCATCATCAAATATGTGCCCCATGTTTCCTGAGGCAATGCATCTGCTAGCTTCTCAATCAGTTCTTCATTGTCTTTGTTTATGCTTACCCTCATCATATTCACCAACAATTTGCAATATCTTTCGATGATTTGTTTTGTGCTCTCATTCTTTAATCCATGAAACAAGTCAAATTCTTTCTTTAACAGAGATTTCTTGTTCTTGATCATTTCCTGACTACCAACAAACTTTGATCTTAAAGCTTTCCAAATCGAATAAGAGCTTCCATTGTGTTGCAATAAGACCATGATATCTTCTTTTACAGCTTGTTGTAGCAAACTCAGCATCATTTTCTCATTTTCGTATTTCTTTTTGTCATCTGCACTCATATCCTTGATCGCAACTTCCTCTTCATCGTCATTTAACGGTCTCACATACTTCGTCTTAACACACTCCCAAGCGTCTAGGTAATTAGCTTGTACCCAGTTTTCGAAACGGCCTTCCCAACCCTTATATTCTTCAATATTCATGAGCTTGGGCGGTTTTTGCATTGTTCCCGTTTCGTTTTCTAGCATTGTGTTCTGTACCAAACTAATCGGGGTAACTGGAGTAGCGAATGCGTTGTAGAATTCTTTGTCCATTTTTCAGATTTAAAATTTCACAAAAACAGCCTTGGTTCAAGCGAAATCAACAATTTAAGTTGGATTACTGTTTGGAGCGGAATCAACAAGTACCTTGGAGCGAAATCACTATGTAATCAGGAGCGGAATCAGAATGTCAACAGGAGCGGAATTACGCAGTATCCTGGAGCGGAATCACGATGAATCCTGGAGCGGAATCACGATGTAACTTGGAGCAGAATCACAATGAATTCTGGAGCGGAATTAACGATGTAAGCAGGAGCGGAATCAAGAACTATCCTGGAGCGGAATCACGATTCTGAGCGAAATCAAACCACAATTCCGAGCGGAATCATATGTGACGTCATCATTTCTCGAATTCGTTTCAAGTAGAATTAGCAAATTAATCAGTTTTAGTTCGAATTAACTGCTGATACCTTTAAGGCTTTGTTAGATTACTATTCCGAGCACATTGTCCAAAAATCAGATCAATTCGACAATTTTTTCCCGGTCAATTTGCAAAGGTCAGTGAAGAAGGTGTAGAAAAATAGAAGTTTCGGCTGAATTGGCAAGAGCTCTTCCTCCTTAGCTCTGATACCACATGTAGGATCGAATTCGGACCCAATTGAGTCTGTCAGAAGAACTATTCCTGATTTGAACGGCGGAAACAGACAAATCAGGTTCAATTCACCGAGTATTCACTTTCAACTGTTGATTCTATTGATCTGAATGACGTTTATAATCGACTCAACACTTCGGCAGCACTTCGTGGTTCGCCGGAAGACAATCACCCTAACAACTATATAATTTCACTCCAACTGACAACCTATATATAGTTGACCTGATTTCGCTCCAACATGCAAGATCATCAGGAGCGAAATCAGGCTTTTACAGCATGAGCGAAATCATAACTAAACATTACAGATTCCGGGCGGAATCAGAATATAGGGGTTTCGCTCCAAATAACAAGATGTCATTTGGAGCGGAATCACCTCCAATGACAGAATATTGGATTCCGTGCCCTGATCTAGCCTATTCTACTCTAGACTCGATACAAGACGTAGACGACAGACGGATGCACCAACATGGTGGAATCAAGATTTAAAGATACTCAGGCAGACATTAAAGCTATCAAAGCTCATATCCAAAGTGCCTCTGGAAAAATTCCTCCCACTGTTCTTTTCATGAATGAACCCTTCCCAGATAATGCCAAAAAGGGGGAGAAGATCAAGTGGAAGAAGAAAGGAATTAATGATGGCATTTACATTGAGCCAGAAAAGAATAGCCAAACTAAAGCTGCAGTATCAACACACACTACATCACCACACACCACCACAACCACTGCTACACCATCATCATCATCTGTGATTACAGCACCAAAACCAAATTTACCATAAAAAACAACCACCCCACCATCACCTCCTGCCAAAAAGCGGAAGACAGCAGATGTTACAACATCTGCTGTAATGACAACAGTGGTTGAAACACCAGTTGTTTCAACAGCTGTTTGTCAATCACTCATCACCACTCAAACCACTGCCATTACAACCCCTGCTCAAAAGCAGAAGACATATGCTGACATATCAGTAGTTGTAATGACAACAGCGGTTGGAACACTAGTTGTTTCAACCACTATTAGTCAACCATCCACCACTACTCTCACTATTCCTACATCACAACCAAAATCCCTTTCATCCACAAAGCTTTACACCAGAAAGAGAAAAATTACTCAGGCAACTGAGGACAAATATGATCCAAATGCTGCAAAATATCCGATGGAACTGGAAGCTGTGAAAAATGAGATGAGACAATTTTACACTGAAGATGATCCTTCAAACAGAAGATTCCCCTCACTCATAGGCTTCATAGTCCCAAAAGATATAGATGAATATCTTGAGCTCAAAGCAAGGTAGGATAAGATAAGAGCCAAGATTGAATGTGAAGGTCAAAGTGATGAAGCCATCTCTGAAAAAACTGGAATTCTTGCTCACAAAAGTTAAGCAGATGGAAGATTTTGCACAGGAATTAAGCAAAGAAAAAGCTGATCAACAAAATAAATTAAGAAAAGAATATCTTGCTTATATTATGAAAGAAAAATTCTATCCTGCTGAAGAAAAACAGTTTGAAGAATGGCCAATAGTTGCTTTAAAGCATGAGGCAGATAGGATTGATAGAATCAAAAACGATCCTAGAAAGAAGAAGACAGCTCCAAATTGGAGCAAATACAAAAAGCTCATAGCTGACCTAACATCTGAGTACAAGAGAAAGAAACAGGAGCTGGTGGATGCAAAGGTGGACACTGCTACTGCCATAGCAAAATGGTCAAAGCAACATACTGATGAAGCTTATGAAAGGCTTAAGAAAAGAAGGATAACTGTCTCAGACACTTCAAAAAGGCCTGACTACAAAAAGCTTGAACAACAGATTGAAAATCTCAAAACACTGCTCACATCAGCTGACAATCCTATTCTTGTGTCAAACCAAGAAGAAGGAAAACAGTTGTCTAGTGAAGAAGTAAAGAAAAAGGAAGTTGAGTACTTCACAGAAACCATCAAGAAAATGGGTCTAAAAGAAGAGAGCTCAGTAAAACTTCAAAACCTTTTCAAAAAGGTATTAACCAAGCCTGCATCACCAAACACTTCAGAAGTATCAAACATTGAGCCAGATCAACAAAAGAGACAAGAGCAAATTGAAAAGGAAACTGCAGAAGACGTAGCTGCAGCAAATGATGTCATTGAGAAGGCTCTCAAACAAATGTCTGATAGCTTACAACTTTTCACAAGGCCAACATCTCCAAACTCATCAGCAAATAAATCTCTCCCAAGAAACCCATTAGGATTAAAAGTACTAAAGTGGATGTCTGATCAAAAGACCCACGTATTGACCTTGGTCAGATCCAATGGCGAAGTGAAGTACATATCAAGGAAAGAAGCACTAGGCCTTAGGGTTGAAGATTTGCAGGATCTCCTTGAACTTACACTGTGTAGGGATGAGGATGACTCAAGTTCCAAGGATTTTGAAGAAGAATTTAAAAGACAAGCTAAGGAACTTCTGATGAGAAATAAAAATCCAGAATAATGAAGGGTTTTGGCATTATCTGTTCCAGGGGGAGATTGTTGGGATTGAACCCTACCAGAGGAACAGCTAATGAAAGCCAAAACCGGATCATGACAGTGGATTCTAAATAAGCAGTTGTTTACTTTAAAGCTTTCCCCTTGACAGTGGTTATCTAAACAGCTGATAGATCTTAAGTACTGCTCAACAGAACAACTGATGAATCAAACACTGATGAAACTCTAAAGACTGCTGAAGACAAACACTGACGCTCTATCTACTACTGTTTCCTAAGTACTGCTGAAGACACAACCACTGCCCATTCAAAGACTGATCACCTTTGAAGAAAGCACTGATTCTCAACATCAGTGCTCAGCCTACATCAATGGAAAGTGAAGCAGTAGTTTTCCTATGTTTTGTATTTTACTTATAATCAGTTGTTAGACATCAGTAGTTTATATAGAACAGTGTTTACAGGTTGTTAGGTTGTTAGATGTCACTATGATGGTGACGTTAGCTGAGATGCCTCAGTGGTGTGGTTTGCCTATAAATGGAGCAGTACTTTGTACTGTTACATTTGATTAACTGAGCAAGTTCTTCTTCTCATGTCTAATCCTTTCATCTTGTGCAACCTACCTTGGAGCATCAGGCTGAGGGGAAGTTTAGTATTGTAAGCATGCTTGTAATCATTTGCTTTGTAATTCAATCATTTGACTTAATATGAAGCATTTGTTTATCAAACTATTCTCTTCTGTGATTGTGTTTACAAAGTTTGTATTCATTTCCGCTGCACTTTACATTATTTCATATTCTCTGAATGTACAAATTATACAAACAAACACAATCATGAGAGCCTCCGATCCTAACATTATTTCATATTCTCTGAATGCACTTTACATTATTTCATATTCTCTGAAGTCCCAAATTCGTGCTAAGGACCATTGTAAGTGTTCTTAGCTCCCTAAGTTCAAGTTTTATTTGTTTAATGACCAAAAGTCAAAGTCAAAGCCACCGTAATTAAGCTTTGACTTAGTGATTAATCACTAATGGTCCAGCCATTCTTCGAATTGAAAGTGGCTATGAGTTGGTAATTATGTGGGTAATAAACCCTTAAAAGGGCACCCACTGATTATCACTCTAACTTGGTCAATTGTCGGGTCAAACTTAATATTAAAAAGTCAATGGAAGCTATTTTTGCAAATAAATTCATAACTAGCAATGCAGAGGTATGGAACATATTTTAGCATTAAAATAAATTGGTAAATAATATAAGAACATGTCTAGGCATGTTCAACCCGACAATTCTGAGTTTAGGCTCGGTTCGGAACCAAAAGTCGCAAAAGTAGACTTTTGCTTTGACTTTCAGTTCTGACCCGACTTAGCTTATTTTAGATATGCCTTTGGATTCCATTAGGATCATATTACATGTTGGTATAACCCTCTGAGGTTATACAACTTGGTTCCTTAGAAATCCTAGTTCATTACATGTTTCTGTTAATTGCTTAAAAGTTGACCATTATGCCCTTTTGATATAAATACGACATTTTTGAAAATGTGAGAGGACAAAAACCTTTATTACTGATTTATAAACATGTCCTAAAAATTTGACATCAGTTTGAGGTCTAAATTAAGAGTTATGCTCAATATCGTAATTTGAAAGCTTTTTATTAATTAAACGGCATTTTTTAGCATAAAGCCTATTTAAACCCAAATTTCGACACCAAACTTTTTACCCACTGATGTAATATAATATTTTGGGATTTTTGAAGATTTTTATTAATTTTTAAACTGATCATAACATGGGGTTCTTGCTTTGATTCGGTAATTGACGGTTATACCCTTTTTGCTAATAAAATGAGTTTTACATAACATTTTGATACCAAACCTTTTGCTACTGATTTTATATGATAAATAAAATATTTTGAACTTTATAAACTGATCAAACCCCAGATTTCCTTGTATAACCTGAAAATCGCCTAAAACCGACTTTTTACGCTTTTTAAGCACATAGTATGGGTTAAAACTATGTTTAACGTTTAAGACCCATTACCTACTGATATTATAAGTAACTTTGATACTTTAACAGTAAGTAAAAGTTTTAAACTCAGATTTCCAGAATTGACCCTTAAAGCTTATGTGAAATGACCAAAATGCCCCTACGGTGCAGAGTTTGGTCACAAATGATAAATTTCACATATATACAATATCTTACTGTTATGACCTGCAAAGATAAAAAATTTTACTAATCATTTTAGACCAGAACCTCAGATTGATATTTAACCTCTTTTATAATCTTTAAAAATGACCAAAATACCCCTACGGGACTTAAATTGATTTTAAATCCGTTTTGGGCATAATGGAAGGTATCCTACTGATATCACAACATATCTAAGGAATATTAACTTGTGAAACCTGTACATGACTCATTGGTTACCCGTTATGCATTTTTCGCGTTCGGTATGGTTTATGTGACTAGTTTGCATAAATTGACTTAAACGGGTCAAACCTTATCATTTTTGCTTCAAAATCCAGAATGTGTTTAGTTTACCCATATTATACAAGTCTTCATACTTGTCGGGTCTAAATCACATTCTAATCCGGTCTTCGCTTAACCTTGCGTTTTGAACCGTAAACCTTTCTTTAAAACTAACCGGTCTAAGTTTAAACTTAAGTAAGACCCGTTAGGAATCTAATAGGTTATTAAAACCTTCGTTCCAGATTTAGGATCCCAGTAAAAGATATTTGCACTTGCTGATTGTTATACGGCTGAGATAAAATTGTATTTTTGCTCAGGTAATTACTTTTAACTTATTTTCCGTTATACGGGCTTGGGATACGGTATTATAATAATACCACTTGGTCGGCTATGTGATTAATATATTTACATAACCCGTTTTAATATGTTTTGTTTGGTGCAATGGCTTTGGGGGGTTAATGACCATGTCCTGGATATCCTCGGCTCATTCATTGAAATGGCCACGACTTAAGCACGGGGTGTAGGCATACACCTGACAGTTGCGTATGTATAAACAGTATCCCACAATAAGGAATTTTCCTTGTGGGCATTATATTGGTGGTGTGTTAGTTAATCTTGTCCGGCTCTTCTAACCGGTCCTGACGGACGACAAACATATAAAACTGTATACAAGATTATTTTTAAATAATGGTCCCAAGTTATAAAGGATTTTTTGTGCCTTGTGCATCAAAATCAATTTTCTTAAATGTTTTCAAAATGTGTCGGTTAATTGTATTTAACAGTGTAAACTGACATATCTTCCAGAAAGGTTAAGTGCAGGTACTATGCGTAATGGGCTGGCTACTCATAGTATCTGTAACACCTCGAATTTTTGTGTCCAATAATGTGTTAACACGTGTCATTTGTTTACACGTGGCATCTATAATAAATAAAGGACTAATTTTGACAAACCTTGAAAGTATGTAAATTCGAGGGTTATAAATGTCAACAAGGGTAAATATACTGTATAGTATCCCTAAATAATGCTTAAACCTTCAAACGAATAAATTATAGATCGTACAAAAACAAAACGCGGAAGAAAGTGAGAGATTACAAACTACAGGGGTTAACTGTGTCAACATGTTTAATAATACCTCCGAGTGACCCTTTAACGTTCCAAAGACTTTGTAACGGTATTATACCCTCGCTAAAATAATATATATAAATCTCGCGAAGTTTCGATATGAAACGAGAAAGATACGATCGAATTCGTAGAAGAAGGATTAAAAGCGTCAACAATGAAAGTTAAGGCTTTCAGAATAATTAAATAAATAAACCGGGGACTTAATAATGCGGGTAATTAACACGAGGCCCCTATCAGTAAATAACCGAGGGCCAAACCGCAAAGTTACCCCTTCAAATCCGAAAGGTCAGGCGAATCATTACGAAAGATTTCGTTATTAATGGCCCGATTCTGTAATCATTATAAAAGATTTGAAAAATCCAGAAAATATAACCTCACGCGACCCGCGTAAGGTTTCAACATAAGTTGAGGCGGGCCGCGAGCTTCCTCAATAACGCGTCTGAACTTCTAATCCCAAGCGACCCGCGTAAAAATTGCATGGAATGTCCATGCGGGCCGCGTAAAGTGCCCAGATGCAGAATGGTTGTAACTACTTGGCTTTTGGAGCTTGTGAACGATCATGCACATAATTATGGGGCATGGGCACCGTATGCTCAACCCATACACTTAGGGGACATCTACCCATCAGCTCTGGACTGATTGTAGTGCTTGTAATGATCATAAGTTGCTTCCTTTGGCTATAAATAGCCACACCTTGTGCATAACAAATCACACAACACAAAACACTTACAACTGATCATTTCAAGAGCTCCCTAGCATTCTCTTCTGTTCTCTAATCAAGAGTTAACTTCTGTAAGTCGTTCATAACCATTTTGGTTTCACATTTCCATAGTTATAGCCTATAAACGCAACCGTCGTAACTAACGGTTGTCATTGCAATATCTTGCAAATGATTCAGTCTTATGACGAATCAAAAGTGGTTATGAGTTGGTATTTACATGGGTAATAAACCTCTAAAATGGTTCCCCCTGATCACCACTCTAACTATGTCAAATGTCGAGTCAAACGTGCGGTTAAAAAGTCAACAGAAAGCTATTTTAGCGATTTATGCATAATCTGTAATGTATAGGTTATGGAACCTGTTTTGACAATCATAAAACATGATAATAAGTATATAAACCTGTTTGCGCTCGTTTGAATCGATCATTTACTATATAGAACCGGTTCGGAGCCGAATGTCGCAAAAGTTTGACTTTTGCTTTGACTTCAGTTCTGACCCGTTTTAGTGAGGTATAAATATACCTTAGGACTCTCTTAGGACCAGGTCACATGTTGGTATAAGCCTCTGTGGTCGGTTCATGAGTTACCCGAGTCTTTTACGCAATTCCGTCATTCGCCTAAAAATTTACCGTAACGGCCTTTTAAAATTAAAACGAGTATTTCGGACACGTGAACGGACCAAAACCTTGCTTATTAAATTATAAGCATGTCCCTGAAGTTTCACGTCAATCCGAGGTCTAGAATGAGAGTTATGCTAAAAGGCGCACTTTTAAGAAAGTTTTGTAATTAACGGCGCAATTAGCATAACGCTCATCTAACCCAAGTTTTCGGCACCAAAACTTTTACCCACTGTGGTAAAATAATATTTTGGGAATTTTAAAGATTTTTAATAATTTTTACCTTGCTCATAACCTGCGGTTATGGCTACGGTTCGGTAAATACCGAATATGCCCTTTTTGGCCAAAACGGGAGTTCTACAAGGTCTTTTGACCCGATTCCAGTTGCTACTGGTTTTAAATAATAAATAAAGTATTTTAAGCTTTATAAGCTGTTCGGGAAACTCAGATTTCCTGTAGAACTCGAAAATCCCTTTTAAAGTCTTTAAAATGACCGAAAAGCCCCTACGGGGCATAATATAAACTTAAACTCGTTACGGGCATTACGGAAGGTATCCTACTGATACCAAAATACTTTTAAGGCATATTGACTTAGGAAATAAGCGTACGACTCTTATGGTTAACCGTTTCGCCTATTTGCGCACACGGTACGGCTCATGGAACTAGTTTTCGTGCAATAGCCGATATGGGTCAAATTATATTATTTGAACCCCAAAATCCAGAGTATGAACTATAAACCCATATAAAACAAGTCTCTGAACTTGTTGGGTCCAAATCATACTCCATTCTCGGTTTTCGCCTTTTCGTGCGAATTAACCATATCCATATATATCGGAATCAACCGGTTTAAGCTACGGCTAATACAAGGACCGTTAGGATTCCAAGAGGTTAATTAAAACCTTCGTTCCAGATTAGGAGCCCCAGTAAAAGCTATCGGTGACTTGATCTAAATTAAGGATTAATACTTGCAAAGGTAAATACTTTAACTTATTTCCCCTATATGGGCTTGGGTTACGGTATATTAATACCGCTTGATTGAGCATTATATAATTCCATCGCTTAGGTGGTTAATTGATTAAATATGATTGGCTCATTTAAACAGTTTTGTTGCTTATAAGCCTTTGGGGGGTTTAATGACCGTTGTCCCGGATATCCTCGGCATCATTTTACGAAATGGCCACGACCATCGACATCCCGGTGTAGGCGTACACCCGGTATAAAGTGTCGACATTAAAACTAAAAGACGTAGCCGTTGGTTTCTGTACTACGGTTTTACGCAAACGTGGTGTGTCTATAAATCTTTAACCCGGCACGACCCGGGCTACTGAACGCATAAAAGAACATGTAAAACGTTCACAAGATCATTATGAATTTTCCCAAGTTATAAAAGAGTTTGTGCCTTGTGCATTCAAATCAATTTTAATAAACATTTTCAAATGTGTCAGTTGAATGTATTTACCAGTGTAAACTGACGTATTTTCCCCAAAAAGATTAAGTGCAGGTACCTAAACGTAATTGGCTGGTATTAGCTCCCTAGCGTCGGGATAAGCCTCGCAAGCTTGATTGAAGTATCTAATGGAACAATACTTTATCTGTATTTACGATCCACTGTGGATATTCAACTTCTGTAATACATTTTGATATTACAATCAGAGGTTGAAATTATATATTTAAATTATGCTTCCGCTGTGCATTATATAATTGTGTGGTTTGACTATATTGTTGCCAACATCGTCACGGTAATCCCCCACCGGGCCCACCGGTGAGACACGTGGAAATCGGGGTGTGACAGGTTGGTATCAGAGCCAACATTGAGTGAATTAAACACTATCCTATTGTGTTTAATCTCAGTGACACAATTGCACATACTTGAGTCTAGACAATAACTTAGGACAAAATACGGATTTTACTCCTTTTTGTCTTTATTTTCAATTTGATTTTTAATAAGTTTTGGAGCAGGAAAATGCCACCTGTTATATTCCGAGGAAGAGGAAGGGGACGAAGAGGCCGAGGAGAAATCGTGACACATCACGATCAAGAAGCTGGACCATCTGGTACAAGACATCCTTCGATGACAAGGAGCGAAGAGCCACAACGACGAAGAGATCTTTACGAACCCGCGAGGCATTCCACTTCGCACAGCTCGACGCCATCCTACCGGCACTCCTTTGGACCAAACTCAGAAAATGATCCCAACAATCCACAACCTTCCTTCATACCTCTGCAACGTTCGGTTTCGCACCGGAATTATGACGACCCTAGTCCATACTACGTAGCTCAGTTTAATCCGGCTGACTACATACAGGAACCTTCAGGTTTTGTTCCACTAGGTCCTCAAGACCACTTTTCTGAAGATCCCATGGAGGAAGATGAGGATCCAACTGAACCAGCTCGTGGTACGCCCACGCATCCGATAGAAGTATCTGATGGATCTTCATATCATGGTCCACAGTATCAAGGCCCAGACAGCTTTATGGCCTTGTTTGACCGACATGAGTGGTACAACACACCATCTCATCAGACATCGCAACCGAGACATCCACAGGATCCCTCTGAGGATTCACGCTTTGAGGCAGTTACGCCACCACCTCCGCCACCGGCACAACCAGTTATACCTGATCCGCCGAGGCGTAGGAGGACCAATGCTCGTATGTCTACACGAGGAGGAGGGGGTAACCACTTCAGCACTCCTCGACATTCTAGTAGTAGCCACTATCCGCCACTACATGAAGAAGGACCTTCAAGTCCTATACAAGAAGCGAACTCCGCACCTACTGCACGAAATTCGCCACCATTTGGGTATGACCAACCCATACCAGCTTACACAGGTCCAACGGCTTACAACCCGTTTGAACCGTCACAAGCACAATACAACTACGGCTATGAGCGCGACCCATATGTGGTGTCGGCTAGATATAATGCGCGCTACCCTGACGGAGCACATGGAAACATGGGACCACCGGATTACTCAGCTCATGGGTATCCAATACCTCCCAGACCTCCAGTTCCACATCAAGCGCCGCAACCACGTTTTTCTCCTCCTGAACAGGAAGAAATACTCCATCGACTAGATCGTGTGGAGAGAGAGTTCGAGGAAGAAAAGAAAAGCCACCGAGGATTTCTCAAGGGCTTGGCGAATCTGCTAAAGGGCAAAAAGAAGAAACGTGACCACTAGCCCTTAATAGTAGTACAAATGTAATTTCTATTTTGAAATAAGTCCCTGTGTGGACAACTTATAGTATTTCAGTCCCTACGCGGACTTACCTTTAGTCCTTGCATGGACACCTATCTTGTACTAGTCCCTGCGTGGACTTGTCACTTATTTTAAACCTCTCTGGAGGTATGTATTATTTGAAAGACCCGTTTAGGGCAATATGTAATTGTATTTGAAATTTCGGAATGTATGTTATGAGTTTTGTTTTAATATATATAAAAATAAATCAAAACCATTCCTTTTATATTGATCTGCCTAATAAAGAATCTTAAGGGGGTGAAACCTAGCTTGGGGTCTTTTAAGATCAGTCAAGATGGTACGACCTAGCTGAAAGGATTCTGATTCCCTGTTAACCTCTGTACGCATGTTAACATTCATGGCAGATGTGATTCGTTATAATCACGCACGTCATTCTTATACAATAATCCTTTGAGGATTTCAAAACCCAACTAAATGATATATAGATCGTGGGTTAAATCACCAATGAAGGTGATCAATATTATAAAGACATCCATTTAGTGATGCAATGCCTACGGGCCAGTACTATAAAGACATCCATTTAGTGATGCAATGCCTACGGGCCAGTATTATAAAGACATCCATTTAGTGATGCAATGCCTACGGGCCAGTATTATAAAGACATCCATTAGTGATGCAGTGCCTACGGGCCAGTATTATTAAAACATCCATTAGTGATGCAGTGCCTACGGGCCAGAATTATTAAAACATCCATTAGTGATGTAGTGCCTACGGGCCAATATTATCAAAACATCCATTAGAGGTGTAGTGCCTATGGGCCATAATAATTGTCTTATAAGACAAAAGGCAGTAGTAGTCTATGACTCTCTGTCAGAAAGAGATAAAAGAACTACGCTTCAACTCTCTATGCCTTTGATTCTCTGGAATCTCGGCTAATATTATAAAACATCATCGTGATTAGGCTTTATGCCGCCAATACTATTTATATAGTTAAAATAGGATATATTCAAATCCTAATATTTAATGAGTTAATAAGTTAACCGAATATGGTCTCTGTACCATGGTTGACAAATTGTCATAAAAGACAATCACATAATAATCTCCTAAAGTAAAATTTTGTTATCTTCTGTAACAGATTCAAGTTACAATGGCGGATCCCAATGGAGAGAACAGCCACACGAATGAAGATGACTATGACAATGCGTCAGTACATTTGACAGGCGCACAGCTAAAGGCTCTGATCAACAATGCTGTCCAGGCAGCTATTGATCGTCAACATACTGAGTCTCAAGGCAGATCTGTGTCAAAACCACCCTCTAAACCAAAGACACACTCCAAACCACCCTCTGAACCCAAGAAAGATGACGACAAGCACTCGTCTACTGAGCACAGCGTACATCGCGATAGAGAATATACTGACGCGTCTAGTGCTAAGGGTTGCACCTACAAATACTTTGTATCATGCAAGCCCCGTGAATTTACAGGGGAAAAGGGTGCGGTTGATTGTATCACCTGGCTGGACGAGATGGACACGATTGTGGACATCAGCGGGTGCGCTGAGAGGGACGTGGTTAAGTTTGTGTCCCAGTCATTCAAGGGCGAGGCCCTGGCATGGTGGAGAGCTCTGGTGCAGGCTTCAGGTAAGTCTGCCTTGTACAAAATGTCATGGGGGGAGTTTATTACCCTCATAAAAGAAAACTACTGCCCTCAGCACGAAGTTGAGAAGATTGAGGCTGATTTTGTCTCACTAGTGATGACAAACCTGGATTGTCAAGCTTATCTGACAAGCTTTAACACTATGTCACGCCTGGTGCCATATCTTGTGACACCAGAACCTCGAAGGATTGCCCGATTCATTGGGGGCTTAGAGCCGGCGATCAAGGCCAGCGTAAAGGCTTCTAGGCCAACGACCTTCAGGTCAGTTACTGACCTCTCCTTGTCTCTTACGCTTGATGTTGTCCGTCTGAGGGCACAAAGGAGCAAGGAGGCTGAAAAGCGAAAGCGTGAGGATGATACCTCACGAAAGTCTGGGAAAAAGCACCGTGGAAACGGTGAGGGCAAGAGAGGGTCGGAGGCAAAGAAGGAGGGGCAAGCTGATGGAAGACCTTACTGCAAGGTCTGCAAGAAACCTCACTCCGGGAAGTGTAGGTTTGCGTCTGGTTCGCAGTCGCAACAAAGGACTCCACCCTGTGGGCTATGCAAGTCCAAGGAGCATAAAACAGTGGAGTGCAAAAAGATAAAGGACGCAACCTGCTATAATTGTAATGAAAAGGGGCACATAAAGAGTAATTGCCCGAAGTATGCCAAGAAGGCAGAAGAGACTAAGAAGACAAACGCGAGAGTTTTTCGCTTGGATGCAAAGGAAGCGGTCAAGGACGACAATGTGCTTACAGGTACTTTTCTCGTAAATAATATATTTGCAAGAGTACTGTTCGATTCTGGCGCTGACAAGTCCTTTGTAGACCAGAAATTTTGCCAACTACTAAATATGCCAATCAAAACCCTAGACGTAAATTACGAAGTAGAGTTGGCAGACGGCACGATAGAAACCGTCTCTACCGTTCTAGAGGGATGTGAAATATCCATTAGGAACCATTCTTTTCCTTTATCTCTACTTCCTTTCAAACTTGCGGGTTTTGACATCGTGCTAGGCATGGACTGGTTATCCCATAACCAGGCCCAAATCATTTGTGGCAAGAGACAAATAGTTTTAACGACTCCGAGTGGTGAATCTCTTACCATTCGAGGGGATACGCACTACAGATTGCCAGAAGACGTATCTATGCTGAAAGCTTCAAGGTGTTTGAACAGAGGCTGTGTAATTTACATGGCTCAGGTGATAATAGAAGAACCAAAGCCGAAGATCGAGAATCTTCCTGTCATTTCTGAATACCCCGAGGTTTTTCCTGAAGAACTACCTGGTTTGCCACCAGATAGACAAGTGGAGTTCAGAATTGACATCATTCCTGGAGCAGCTCCGATAGCAAGAGCACCTTACAGATTAGCGCCAACGGAAATGAAAGAACTGAGGACCCAGTTGGATGAACTGCTGGCGAAGGGTTTTATCAAACCTAGTTCATCCCCCTGGGGAGCTCCTGTCCTATTTGTAAAGAAGAAGGACGGATCGATGCGGTTGTGCATCGACTATAGAGAACTGAATAAAGTTACTATAAAGAATAGATATCCTTTACCAAGGATCGATGATCTATTCGATCAGCTGCAAGGAGCAAGCTACTTCTCCAAGATCGACTTAAGGTCGGGCTATCATCAACTAAGGGTCAGAGATGAAGATGTTCACAAGACTGCATTTAGGACTCGTTATGGTCATTACGAGTTCCTAGTGATGCCTTTTGGGCTCACAAATGCACCAGCTGCGTTCATGGATCTCATGAATCGCGTTTGCAAGCCGTATCTAGATAAATTCGTCATAGTCTTCATCGACGATATCCTTATCTATTCCAAGAATCAAGCTGACCACGAGAAGCACCTCCGTTGCATTCTCGAATTACTACAGCGTGAGAAACTCTACGCCAAATTCTCGAAATGTGAATTCTGGCTACGAGAAGTTCAGTTTTTAGGACACGTTGTGAGTGAGCGTGGTATCCAAGTGGATCCCGCTAAGGTAGAGGCAGTCATGAACTGGCAAGAGCCAAAGACGCCTACCGAAATCCGTAGCTTCCTGGGTTTAGCAGGATACTACCGGAGATTTATTGAAAATTTTTCAAGAATTGCTGCGCCCTTGACTTCTTTGACCAAGAAGAAAGAAAAGTACATTTGGGGCCCGAAGCAGCAAGAGTCCTTTGAAATACTGAAGAAGAAACTAAGCAACGCACCTGTGTTGACCTTACCTGAGGGTATAGATGAATTCGTAGTTTACTGCGATGCATCACACACAGGCATGGGGTGTGTGCTTATGCAGAAGGGCAAGGTGATTGCCTATGCTTCAAGGCAATTAAAGGTGCATGAAAAGAATTACACCACCCATGATTTGGAGTTGGGTGCCGTTGTATTTGCACTGAAGTTGTGGAGGCACTACCTTTATGGTATCAAATTTGTGATTTATTCTGATCACAAAAGTCTCCAGCACTTGTTCAACCAGAAAGAGTTGAACATGAGGCAACGCCGCTGGATGGAAACCCTGAATGATTATGACTGTGAAATCAGGTACCATCCCGGCAAGGCGAATGTAGTCGCCGATGCCTTGAGCAGGAAAGAAAGGGTAAAACCTATTCGAATCAATGCCAAGAGCATTGAGGTCAAGAACAATTTAATTGAAAGGATTTTGGCTGCACAGCGAGAGGCTGTGTTGGAAGCTAATTATCCTAATGAAAAGCTGGGAGTAACTGCGGAGCAGTTGACTCTTAGCAAGGATGGAATTCTTAGGCTGAATGGACGTATATGGGTTCCGATTTATGGGGGACTACGAGATGTTGTTCTCCAGGAAGCCCATAGTTCCAAATACTCAGTCCATCCTGGTGCTGATAAAATGTACCAAGACTTAAAGGCAAATTATTGGTGGATAGGCTTGAAAAAGTCTGTAGCCGCCCATGTAGCAAAGTGCTTGACTTGTGCTCAAGTCAAAGCCGAGCACCAAAAGCCGTCTGGCTTGCTACAACAGCCTGAACTTCCCGAGTGGAAGTGGGAATGCGTAACTATGGACTTCATAACCAAGTTACCCAAAACCAGGAAAGGAAACGATACAATATGGGTCATAGTTGATAGGCTGACTAAATCAGCTCATTTTCTACCCATCAAGGAGACATATAGCTCCGATATGTTAGCCCAACTATATGTTGATAAGATTGTAGCCTTACACGGCATACCTGTGTCTATTATCTCCGACAGGGATACTAGATACACATCTCACTTCTGGAAAAGTTTCCAGCAATCTTTGGGCACGCGTTTAAATTTTAGTACGGCTTACCATCCACAGACGGACGGTCAAAGTGAGCGTACTATCCAAACGCTAGAAGACATGCTTCGTGCATGTGCGATCGATTTAGGTGGTAACTGGGATAAAAACCTACCCCTGATCGAATTCTCCTACAATAATAGCTACCACACCAGCATAAAGGCTGCGCCTTTTGAGGCATTATATGGTAGGAAATGCAGATCGCCTGTTTGTTGGGCGGAAGTAGGAGAGGTCCAATTATCGGGACCAGAGATTGTTTTCCAGACGACGGACAAGATTGTCCAGATCCGGGAACGTCTCAAGGCTGCCCGCGATAGGCAGAAAGCTACGCTGATCCAAAGCGTAAGGATTTTCACTTCGAAGTGGGTGAAAAGGTATTACTTAAGGTATCGCCCTGGAAGGGGGTGATGCGTTTCGGCAAGAAGGGCAAGCTGAGTCCGAGATACATAGGACCTTTTGAGGTCATTGAACGAGTCGGATCAGTTGCCTATAAACTGAACTTGCCTGAAGAGCTCAATGGAATTCACAATGTGTTCCACATCTGCAATCTCAAAAAGTGCTTCGCCGACGAATCGTTGGTGATTCCACACACAGATGTGCATATAGATGAGAGCTTAAAGTTCATTGAAAAACCTTTGTCGATTGAAGATCGACAGGTGAAGAAGCTTCGCAGAAAGCACGTACCGATTGTAAAAGTCAAATGGGATGCTCGTAGAGGTCCTGAATATACGTGGGAAGTCGAAGCTACAATGAAAGAAAAATACCCCTATTTATTTGAGTAAATCTCGGGTCGAGATTTATTTTAAGGGGGTGAGGATGTAACACCTCGAATTTTTGTGTCCAATAATGTGTTAACACGTGTCATTTGTTTACACGTGGCATCTATAATAAATAAAGGACTAATTTTGACAAACCTTGAAAGTATGTAAATTCGAGGGTTATAAATGTCAACAAGGGTAAATATACTGTATAGTATCCCTAAATAATGCTTAAACCTTCAAACGAATAAATTATAGATCGTACAAAAACAAAACGCGGAAGAAAGTGAGAGATTACAAACTACAGGGGTTAACTGTGTCAACATGTTTAATAATACCTCTGAGTGACCCTTTAACGTTCCAAAGACTTTGTAACGGTATTATACCCTCACTAAAATAATATATATAAATCTCGCGAAGTTTCGATATGAAACGAGAAAGATACGATCGAATTCGTAGAAGAAGGATTAAAAGCGTCAACAATGAAAGTTAAGGCTTTCAGAATAATTAAATAAATAAACCGGGGACTTAATAATGCGGGTAATTAACACGAGGCCCCTATCAGTAAATAACCGAGGGCCAAACCGCAAAGTTACCCCTTCAAATCCGAAAGGTCAGGCGAATCATTACGAAAGATTTCGTTATTAATGGCCCGATTCTGTAATCATTATAAAAGATTTGAAAAATCCAGAAAATATAACCTCACGCGACCCGCGTAAGGTTTCAACATAAGTTGAGGCGGGCCGCGAGCTTCCTCAATAACGCGTCTGAACTTCTAATCCCAAGCGACCCGCGTAAAAATTGCATGGAATGTCCATGCGGGCCGCGTAAAGTGCCCAGATGCAGAATGGTTGTAACTACTTGGCTTTTGGAGCTTGTGAACGACCATGCACATAATTATGGGGCATGGGCACCCTATGCTCAACCCATACACTTAGGGGACATCTACCCATCAGCTCTGGACTGATTGTAGTGCTTGTAATGATCATAAGTTGCTTCCTTTGGCTATAAATAGCCACACCTTGTGCATAACAAATCACACAACACAAAACACTTACAACTGATCATTTCAAGAGCTCCCTAGCATTCTCTTCTGTTCTCTAATCAAGAGTTAACTTCTGTAAGTCGTTCATAACCATTTTGGTTTCACATTTCCATAGTTATAGCCTATAAACGCAACCGTCGTAACTAACGGTTGTCATTGCAATATCTTGCAAATGATTCAGTCTTATGACGAATCAAAAGTGGTTATGATTTGGTATTTACATGGGTAATAAACCTCTAAAATGGTTCCCCCTGATCACCACTCTAACTATGTCAAATGTCGAGTCAAACGTGCAGTTAAAAAGTCAACAGAAAGCTATTTTAGCGATTTATGCATAATCTGTAATGTATAGGTTATGGAGCCTGTTTTGACAATCATAAAACATGATAATAAGTATATAAACCTGTTTGCGCTCGTTTGAATCGATCATTTACTATATAGAACCGGTTCGGAGCCGAATGTCGCAAAAGTTTGACTTTTGCTTTGACTTCAGTTCTGACCCGTTTTAGTGAGGTATAAATATACCTTAGGACTCTCTTAGGACCAGGTCACATGTTGGTATAAGCCTCTGTGGTCGGTTCATGAGTTACCCGAGTCTTTTACGCAATTCCGTCATTCGCCTAAAAATTTACCGTAACGGCCTTTTAAAATTAAAACGAGTATTTCGGACACGTGAACGGACCAAAACCTTGCTTATTAAATTATAAGCATGTCCCTGAAGTTTCACGTCAATCCGAGGTCTAGAATGAGAGTTATGCTAAAAGGCGCACTTTTAAGAAAGTTTTGTAATTAACGGCGCAATTAGCATAACGCTCATCTAACCCAAGTTTTCGGCACCAAAACTTTTACCCACTGTGGTAAAATAATATTTTGGGAATTTTAAAGATTTTTAATAATTTTTACCTTGCTCATAACCTGCGGTTATGGCTACGGTTCGGTAAATACCGAATATGCCCTTTTTGGCCAAAACGGGAGTTCTACAAGGTCTTTTGACCCGATTCCAGTTGCTACTGGTTTTAAATAATAAATAAAGTATTTTAAGCTTTATAAGCTGTTCGGGAAACTCAGATTTCCTGTAGAACTCGAAAATCCCTTTTAAAGTCTTTAAAATGACCGAAAAGCCCCTACGGGGCATAATATAAACTTAAACTCGTTACGGGCATTACGGAAGGTATCCTACTGATACCAAAATACTTTTAAGGCATATTGACTTAGGAAATAAGCGTACGACTCTTATGGTTAACCGTTTCGCCTATTTGCGCACACGGTACGGCTCATGGAACTAGTTTTCGTGCAATAGCCGATATGGGTCAAATTATATTATTTGAACCCCAAAATCCAGAGTATGAACTATAAACCCATATAAAACAAGTCTCTGAACTTGTTGGGTCCAAATCATACTCCATTCTCGGTTTTCGCCTTTTCGTGCGAATTAACCATATCCATATATATCGGAATCAACCGGTTTAAGCTACGGCTAATACAAGGACCGTTAGGATTCCAAGAGGTTAATTAAAACCTTCGTTCCAGATTAGGAGCCCCAGTAAAAGCTATCGGTGACTTGATCTAAATTAAGGATTAATACTTGCAAAGGTAAATACTTTAACTTATTTCCCCTATATGGGCTTGGGTTACGGTATATTAATACCGCTTGATTGAGCATTATATAATTCCATCGCTTAGGTGGTTAATTGATTAAATATGATTGGCTCATTTAAACAGTTTTGTTGCTTATAAGCCTTTGGGGGGTTTAATGACCGTTGTCCCGGATATCCTCGGCATCATTTTACGAAATGGCCACGACCATCGACATCCCGGTGTAGGCGTACACCCGGTATAAAGTGTCGACATTAAAACTAAAAGACGTAGCCGTTGGTTTCTGTACTACGGTTTTACGCAAACGTGGTGTGTCTATAAATCTTTAACCCGGCACGACCCGGGCTACTGAACGCATAAAAGAACATGTAAAACGTTCACAAGATCATTATGAATTTTCCCAAGTTATAAAAGAGTTTGTGCCTTGTGCATTCAAATCAATTTTAATAAACATTTTCAAATGTGTCAGTTGAATGTATTTACCAGTGTAAACTGATGTATTTTCCCCAAAAAGATTAAGTGCAGGTACCTAAACGTAATTGGCTGGTATTAGCTCCCTAGCGTCGGGATAAGCCTCGCAAGCTTGATTGCAGTATCTAATGGAACAATACTTTATCTGTATTTACGATCCACTGTGGATATTCAACTTCTGTAATACATTTTGATATTACAATCAGAGGTTGAAATTATATATTTAAATTATGCTTCCGCTGTGCATTATATAATTGTGTGGTTTGACTATATTGTTGCCAACATCGTCACGGTAATCCCCCACCGGGCCCACCGGTGAGACACGTGGAAATCGGGGTGTGACAGTATCAAATAAAGAGTCTTGCAAGCTTTTGATGATTAAATCTGTTGAACAATATTCCTTTTTTTATATAGATCCGCCTATGGATCATTTTACATTCCGTTGTAATACTTTATGTTTCTTTCAATCGGTTGGTAATATTTTTACTTTAGACTTCTGATGTGCATTGAACTGTGATTATTTGACTATGACGATATCAACTACGTCACGATACTCCCTACCGGGCCCACCGGTAATACGTGGAAATATCGGGGTGTGACAGTCTACCACCTAAAATTTTTCCTAGAACATGTAATGAGGATGGGTTTTAATAAAGACCTTGTATGATACCATATAGTGTGTATGAACGATTGTTTCCTTGAATGCTTTATATTGTCTATAACAACGTTTATGTGCACATTATGATCTATAGACAAAACTTATGTAAAATAATTACCTTAAAGGGTGTATTACAGTCATTTGGATATTTTAATTGTTTTATATTGTAACTTTAGTATGATTGTTGAGTGTCTCGAGGTGATAAATGTAACTCTCTACTATAGTTTTAACGTGAAACTTGCTGAGTGTTTAACTTAGCCAAACCTAATAAATTATAACCATTATTCATCACCATTCTAATATATATGTAACACCCCGACTCTCATATGGGTTGACTTGTCACTATAACAGTGGATCAAAACAAAAGTCATAATTCCATTGATTAAACCAAAGTTGGAAATACATAACAAAAGTTAGAGTAAGCATGAATGCCTAATTCAGATTAGTTAGAAAACATAAAGTTAATGGGCATCTTCAGATTATTCCTAAGCATTAGTCTTCTCTCTTTTGATCCTGCCCAAGGTATCATGTAAACCTGAGGTGTAAAAAGTTCACGGAATGAGCCGAATACCCAATACGGAATAATAGGTTCAAGTAGCAAATAAATACCAACTAAATGATATCACTATATTTCGTAATGTAAACTGATAAGAAGCAAAACAAAGGAAAGCATAACATATATATGAACTGAACCATATCATACAGATGTACCCAAGGCTGCTAAACAGAGTTGCCAACCACAAAGTCTATCACATGAGACGGTGTGGGCTGGCCTACCTAACACCATCTCAAGAAACATTCCTAGGATATATCCATACGCCTCCTAGTCTCTATGTACCACACTTGTACCTAGAGACATGTGAACTAATAACTCCGTCACGGGAGGATCCAGAGAGCTTAGGGTAGCAAAAGGAGAGGCTTAAGGATCTGTATCTTGTCGCTTGATATGTTGCCTTACAAAAATAGATATTTGTCTAAGCGTATTCGTATAAACCTACATCGTGTCCGAATTTTCATAAGGTTGTGTTTTTACATATAGACTATCTATCTATATATATATATATATATATATATATATATATATATATATATATATATATATATATATATATAGGAGAAGGATCTGTTATGAACCACTATTTATTGCGAGAACCGTGAGAACCAATGTGAACACAACCAAAAATACCTAAAAAACACACAAATTTTTTTAATATTTTTTTTATTAAAAATCGCTATTTTCGTCAATATTTTTTTAAAATTTTTTTGGTGACTAAAGCTAGTGATTTTTTTTATAGATAAATGGTAAAAAAAAAATTGTGTGTTTTTTAGATTTTATTAGGTTTTTGGGGGGTTTAGCTTTATAGTTTAGTTTTTAGCATTTAGCTTGGGTGTGGGGGGTTAGGTTTTTGGGTGTTGGGTGGGGGGGGGAGGTTAGGTTTCAATAGCTGTAATAAACCAGTTGCTCGTTGGTGTTCAATCTTCACTTGCTGGCAAGTGAGACACTTACTTTCATATCGAGCAACATCTTCCTTCATTCCATTCCACCAAAAGTTCTGACGTAAGTCTCGATACATCTTCGTAGAACCAGGGTGAATTAAAAATGGTGAGATGTGAGCCTCGGCTAGCAATAACTCTCGGAGGGCAGAATCATTGGGTACACATAGCCTTTTGCCACACCATATCACACCATTTTCATCTACGTGGAATTCTGATTGTTTACCCACCTCGAGGTTTTGCATGATCGCCCATAACTCTCCATCGTGCTTCTTTGCTTCCTTGATTCGTGATATGAAGTCAGGTTCTATGTGCATTCTAGCAAGATAACTATCTGATTTGCCAACATGAAGTCCAGTATCCATCTTATCAAGTTCTGAGATGATGTGAGGTTGAATTTGAAGGCAAGATACAGTCCCAGAGTTCTTTCGACTCAAAGCATCAACTAGGAAATTAGCCTTGCGGGGTGGTACAAAATATCAAGGTCCGAGATAATGTGTGGTACAGGTTCTATGTGCATTAGCCTTAAATTTTGAACATGTAAAATGCTTAGCTCCCCCTTTCTAGTATTCACCAATATATATATATATATAGGGTCGGGATTTAGAGAAAACGGTAGAAAGTGTGAGAACGATGAGAACGCTTATGGATCGTCCGATTAAAACAATCTATGGACTAGATTGGCGCGATGGCGTTTTCGTAAATAACATCAATTTTATTACGTGGACGCGCCTCATTAAGGGTAAAAAGGTCTTTACACCTCTATACCAAAACGCCATACTGACGAATAAAATGTCATTACGGACCAAAACACATCTCTATATAAACAAAAACATCCCAGACATAAAAACACACCCCCCCCAGAACCTGAAACGCCATATTTTCTACTATATACCATTCATCTTACAAACGCCAAAATCCCCAAAACATCAAACACAACTACTAAAAAAAACACCATATTTTCTACTATATACCATTCATCTTAGAAAATGCCAAAACACTCAAACATCAAAGATTCCAAAAAAATCGACGGTTTTTTCAGATACACTATTTCCTCAGTAAAACGACAAAAACTACAAACATCAAAACGCCTGGTAGTTTGAAAAAAACTGTGAGAACGAATGCTAGCAAAGCACGAGGTTGCTATATAAAACGCCAAAAACACAAACAAAGTATTACTGGAAAAATCAACACTAATTGACAGATAAAAGTTGAAAGAAACAGTAAAATAAATAGACGGTATCATTATTTCCAAACATTATAGTTATATTAATGCCACTACATAGAAAATTGATATTTATTTATCTTTTCAAAACGCCATAATTGCCTGTCACATTATAGGCCTGTATCATAAATGGCAAAACACTTGATATAATAAAATCAAGAAAATTACTGATGTTTTTTTACATTAAACGTCTGCATCCTGATCTAAAAACAATAAAAACGCCAAAACAATACTTAAAACGCCAAAATATTTACTATGATTTTGATCTAAAAACAATAAAAACGTCGCGTATTTATTAAACGCAAAAAAATGGAAAGATGAAGTGACACGCGTTAAAAAAAAGAAATATGAAACGACAAAAAAGCCCATCCGCCCTTCTCTAAGCGGGGTGACATGTGTTGGGCCAGGAAGCGTTCTCATCGTTATCACACTTTTGAGCGTTTTCTCCCGAACCCGTTTATATATATATATATATATATATATATATATATATATATATATATATATATATATATATATATATATATATATATATAGTGAAAGTGTAAAATACAATATCCCTTAACGTACAATACGTACGATATAGTGAAATCGCATGTTATAAAAAAGCATGTTGGAAATCGCATGTTGGTAAATATGATGAAATCGCATGTTGATATATAAAGCAATTTCGCATGTTGGTTTTTCAGCATAAATTGCATGTTCAAAATTGAATTCGCACCAGATCGGACGACTGAGATGAGCGCGTACATATTGTACGATAAGAGCTATTGTACGTTAACCTAACCCTATACATACATATATCTATATATATATATGTGTATAAAAGAGGGTTTAAGAGAAAACTCGAAAACTTTATATTACATATGTACAATAACAATATGTTACACATATGTAATATACAAAATATGATATTATATATATATATATATATATAGGGTCGGGATTTAGAAAAAACGGTAGAAAATGTGAGAACGGTGAAAACGCTTATCGATCGTCCGATCAAAACAATCTGTGGACAAGATTGGCGCGGTGGTGTTTTCGTAAATAACATCAATTTTATTACGTGGACGCGCTTCATTAAGGGTGAAAGGGTCTTTTGACTTCTCCACACAAAACGCCATCTCATGAAATAAAACGCTAAAAAACAAAAATCACAGACTATTCTAAGTAAAAACGCCATTAAATATAAAACGCCAAACTTAATTATAGTAAAATCCCGCCTAAAAAAACTGCCAAAAAAATCCTATATATACAACATCTCAGACCTTCAATTAAAAACACACACAAAAACCCAAACGCCATATTTGATATATCCCATTCGCCTTAGAAACGCCAAAAAACCCAAACATCAAATATCTTCTAACCCAAAATGTTTTTTTTGAAATTCAGTTTGGTTGTCTGTAAGATTTCAATCAATGAAATGGACAAAATCCTTAAGTGAGGATATTGTTCATTTCATTGAGTAAAATCTTATTGACTTATCCTCAAATTTCATCCAATTTATAACGCCAAAACATACAAAAACATTATTGAGGTTTGTTGTCAATAAAGTTTAGCTGTATGGGGTGGACAACATTGTCAGTTATCTTTCTTAACCGAGGATTAACAATGTTGTCCATCTCATACAGCAAAACATTAAGACTTAAGGTGCTCTTATTTTGTGGCGTTCTTTTTATCGGTAAAACGCCAAAAAGGTTAAAAAACCAAACATCGTTCATTGTGAAATTCAAGATTGTTGGCTAAAGGGTCTAAACTCAATAACATTTTGCTGCATGAGATGGACAAATCTTCAAGAAAAAGATGCGGATGCCAGACTGTGTGCTTCCAAACAGCCACACAAAAAACTACTTGAAAAAACAAAAAAAACAAAATGAATCATACGAAAGTCGAACCAGCCAGTTAACATGATTCAAAAAAGAAGAAAGAGACTGGTGACAGTGAAGATCTGGAAGATCAATTGTTTATATATTCTTTTTTTTATTTTCCTTTTCAGTTGATTGTTATATAATAAAAACATCATATATAATAAAAACGCTAAAACAGCCAAAATGCTTGTTTAAACGATATCATCCCGTTAAACGCCCCCAAAAAACTACCAAACTATAATAAAATTACTTTGAAAAAGTATTATACAAAAACCCAAAAAAAAAAATAAATAAAAAATAAAAAGCAAACTTGAAAATGTAACTAGAAACAGTAAATACAAATCAGTAATACTGAAGATTGGGAAAATTTATTATATTAGAATCTAAAACGCCAAACTTGAAAGATGGGACGTGTTACAGACTTCAGAGATAAAGTTTATCAAAAACAATAATTACAAACAGTAACTAAAAAGACAAATACTTTATTATAATAATGCACCGCCTAACTTAGACGCCAAAAAGACATCCTATAAAATGATACGTCTCAGCAACTTCCATTTGATCAAAAAAAAAAAAAAACAAACGCCAATACTACTAAATACCACTCACTGTAAAACGCCAAAAAAAATCTATGATGGCTAATATGCTTTCTTGGATATTCAGAATTGTTCTTCGTGAAGTTTCACCGAATGAATTGTTATCAGAGGGGAGTAACTCAGAAAGATTTTGCTGCATGAGATGGACAAAAATTCAAGAAAAAGATACTGATTCCAGTCATATGGCATTTTGTATTTTTTGTTCTTGAAGAAGGTTTGGATGAGGAGAAGAGATCAATGACACTGAAGAGTGGGTTGATTATAAAGATGAAGATCAAGATAAAGTAAAAGCGAAAAACTCACTCACACGTCATAGATCTATGCCCCCAAACATCCACAAAAAAGCCAGTTCAACAGATGAGCAGGCAAAATAATCAAACCGATGGGTTTGTTAAGTTTTACATAAAAGGCCATATATTTGGTGACAGTTCTTGTACTATTAAAGAAGAGAGAGACTGATGACAATGAAGATTGTGAAGAGAGATCCGACTAGGATTTTTAATTTATTTTCTTCGCTTGTGTTTTCTTTTCCTGTGGTTGAAATATAATCTTACAATAGTAAAACGCCAAGATGCCACAAACGCCAAAATATTTATAACAATAGTGTAGGATCGTTTTCGGACCCGAACGAGTCGATCAGAAGAGTTTTTCTCAATACGGAAGGCGGAAACAGACGTATTGAGGTCAATTCAGCAAGAATATCACTTTAAACTGTCAATTTGATTGATATAATGACGTTTTACAGCGTGACGACACTTCGGCAGCACTTCGTTGCAAAACCGGAAAATTCTTATATGATTTCGCTTGAAATGCCCTATATATAGGCGTGAAGATTCCGCTTGAACATGTCTCAAGCGGAATTAACATCATTGATTCAAGCGGAATCAGGAACTTAATCTCAAGCGGAATTAGGAATATTGTTGATTTCGCTTGAACACCTAATGTCATTTCAAGCGGAATCACTCTAATTTCCACTTTCTTGATTTTCGTGCCCTGATCTAACTAGTTCTATACAAGACGAAGTCGACCGACGCATGCACCAACAAACTCCCCCTCGAATGTTGACGAGTCTTCAGTGTCGAGTCTTCGCATCTTCAATCTTTATAAGTCTTCGGGCTTCTTTCAAAGTATTTTACGCTGAAAAGCATCCTCAAATCTTCTCTCTTTTCTTCAATCAGCACCATCAGACTCCCTTTAAACAAATACACTCCCCCTCCAATGTTGAGTCTTTAAATTCATCAGCATCAGCAATCTCAGGATCAGAACCTGGATCTTTGTCATTCAGACTCCCCCTCTCAGTAAGTTGGGATCGTAGTCTGGCTTTCACAGGTTCAAGATCATTGCCTGGCTTATACTCTGTTCAGAATCGAAATCCTGGCTTTCTTTAATCACAAGCTTCTCAGGATCGATTAACTCAGCTCTTACTCAAACCTGCACACTCTCTACCACAAACATAAGCTTTTTATGATAAAGATTTGACAATCTTAGACACTACTTGCAGATCTCTGACGAACCACTTGCAGAATAGATTTTAAAAACCTTTTCTCATTTCATTTTCAAAACATCTCAAATCATTTCACCCAAACCATTTGTTCATCATGTTTAGCACTTGGGATTTTGAACATCAGCTCTTCAACACCAGTTGTCGAAAATCTTTTTGAATTTTTCAAAATTTATGCTAAAACACACTAAAATCTTCTTGAATTTTTGAATAATATGAAATGCAGTAAAGAAATATTTACAGACAATATTTTTGTGAGTTTGTGTAAGAGGATCATATCAGTTTATGAGACAAATCACCAACACTGTTAAGCTTTATTTCATTTTAAGTTCTAAACAATTCACCTAGATTGTCAGTATACTGGTCCATTTTAAATTTTCACACAAAGTTCAATTGTTTCGAGATACGATATTAATGTTTTAAGAACTTAAACTTATTCGCGTGATAAAATGAAAAACGAGTTTTTTTGTGAAAAAGAGGAAATAATAGTACATCAGTGGACTATCACAACATGCTAAAGAAATGAAAAGAAAAATGTGATAAACAATTTCACTACGGATATGCCAGTAGGTTTTTGCACATTTAGTAGATTGTGACGAGATATAAACCTAAAATTTCAAATTTACTTATCTTGTGGGTAACATTTCTTGGATATATGGGTAACCCCCGAAATCTTGTTTGAAAGGTCCCTCTTTCTGAGATACTGGGTCTTTATACTCAGTGATATCTGGGGTATTATCCCGGGACTTCTGATTATGCGGAAGCAATGGCCTAGTCCCCGGAGAATACTTTACGCTTGCTTGAAATATAGCCTACCCTCAGCAAAAATGATGAAACAATAAAATTGATAATCATTGCGGTTGAAGAAAAGATCATCTAAAGGGGACACACCTAAAGTCGAGCCGTCATCTCTCTGCTGAACGGAAGTTCTGACCTGAGCTCTCACGGTTTCGCATTTAACCCCTTACAGATATCATCTAGGTATACTCACCTGTAAGACTGAATATTAGGATCTGGATACGGGAGTATATTCAAGATACGATATTAATGTTTTAATATACTCCCGTATCCAGATCCTAATATTCAGTCTTACAGGTGAGTATACCTAGATGATATCTGTAAGGGGTTAAATGCGAAACCGTGAGAGCTCAGGTCAGAACTTCCGTTCAGCAGAGAGATGACAGCTCGACTTTAGGTGTGTCCCCTTTAGATGATCTTTTCTTCAACCGCAATGATTATCAATTTTATTGTTTCATCATTTTTGCTGAGGGTATGCTATATTTCAAGCAAGCGTAAAGTATTCTCCGGGGACTAGGCCATTGCTTCCGCAAAATCAGAAGTCCCGGGATAATACCCCAGATATCACTGAGTATAAAGACCCAGTATCTCAGAAAGAGGGACCTTTCAAACAAGATTTCGGGGGTTACCCATATATCCAAGAAATGTTACCCACAAGATAAGTAAATTTGAAATTTTAGGTTTATATCTCGTCACAATCTACTAAATGTGCAAAAACCTACTGGCATATCCGTAGTGAAATTGTTTATCACATTTTTCTTTTCATTTCTTTAGCATGTTGTGATAGTCCACTGATGTACTATTATTTCCTCTTTTTCACAAAAAAACTTGTTTTTCATTTTATCATGTTTTTGGCCTTTTCAAATATTCTAATGTTTTTGGATTTTCTAAAATTCTTACTCCCCCTAAAATTCAGAAACATTTAAGGAAATTGAAAACAAACTGTACAAACAAAGTTGACAACTTGTGTGAATTGCTTCAATCCTCCATTTACTCTGCATAAACAATCAGAACTCCCCCTCTCAACAAACTATTTTCCCATTTAGATTTCAAAACACTTAAGTTTGTTTTAATCAAAATGGTTTTTCCGGAAAATAAGTTTAGTTGATTTTACCATTTGTAGGTTCGGGGTAAACTCATCACATTGTTCATTTTTAACCACTTGTAGGAAATCAAGTACAAGTTAATATCACTGATTTACCACTTTCAAGTATGCACAAACAAACCTTTGTACCACTTATAAGACGAAATCACTTTTCGAGAATTTCTCAAGAAAGATGCCGATTCATGCTCAGCGATTACCAACTTGGGAGCTCCGGCAAGTCAGATTTTTCTATTCAAAGAATATATCCACCCAAGCCTGACCAGCCTTGGGTGTTACTGAGCTACCAACACTCGGTTTCTTACCTCCCATCTTCTCCTCATAGAACTCTTTAACCCCTTTGACTTTTCGGTCAATCATTTTTCCAAAGATGTGTTTCACTTTGGGGTTAAAAGCCTTTTCAACATCAAATTCCTTTTTATCAGAATAAAATTGGTTTGAAATTTCAATTTTACCAATTTTCTTCTTAAAATTTTCAGCCCGAAGTGGTGGAAAATTCTCATCATCCACAGTCAGAACTGATTTTTCACCATTTTCCTCAATCTGTGGCTCCTCTGATTTTGTGGAATCAGATTCATCGCCAGAAGATAGCTCCTTTGATTTTGACCTATCAGAATCATCGCTAGAACTATCACCAGAATTCTTAACAACCCATTTCTGTTGTCAGATTTAGCTCTCTTTTTGTAAAACCTGTTTGAACATTCACCAATTTCAAATTTTGAATTTTTGAATAGTTTAGTTCTATCAATTGGCGGTTCAAACTCAACCACTTTTTCTTTTTGTTTAGAAACTCCTTGTTTGGTTTGAATTGCCTGTGAACACTTCATGGCAATATGACCACTTTTTCCACACTTGAAACAGGTTCGAGTTTTCTTTTTCTGATCCACAGTCTGCATTTCTTCTTGCTTCTTTGCAAGGAACTCTCTGTTTGACTGCTTTCTGAATATCTTTTCTTTCTCTTCTTCAGAAGATGTACCTGAAACAAATGTCATCTTTGATTTAAAGTCTCGAACATATTTTTCATTTTTCTGTTTTTCTGTTGGAATAAAACCTAACCCTTTCTTTTTGAAATTACCGTTATGGTTTGGTTTCTTTCGATAACCAGAACCAGAACCGTAATCTTTTTTCTTGTTTTCTCTTTGTTGAACTCTTGAGGTGTACTTTTTAGGTTTATCAGTAAGATTTAAATCTTTTATTTCAGAAATATTGATTTCTGTTAGTTTGAAAACCTTTTTTATCATTTCAGTTTTGACACCTCTTATTGGAAATTTCTCATCAGAATATAATGTGTCCGAATCATTCAAAGTATATGCCACTTTAAATGTTTCATCATTCAAATTAGATTTTGATAACAGGAACTCTTTATCATAAACTCTTTTGCCCTGTTTTTCATTTTGACCCGGAGCGCTGGACTCAGACTTTGACTCCGACATTGACTCCGACTTTGACTCCTCAGTTTCATCGTTATCTAACACATGATCCACTACTTTCTTCATCAATTGAGATTGTTGATCAGTGTCAGATGATGTAAACGTGACATCAATACTTTCTGGCAAATTGACTGAGGACTCCGACTCCCACTGTAAGTTTGTAGTCTTTTGAACTCTTTCAGAATTTGGATTTCTGGGCAAATATCCATTTTCCAGCGGGGGTGGACACTTGTTGTAACTGAAACCTTGTTTCTTACAAGAATTCTTTTTGTCAGTCTTTTTCTTTGTGTCATTCCTCTTTTCGTTCTTCTTCTCTGGAATCTTTTCTTCAGTTTGTTCTTCTGTCACTTCATCCTCTTCGAATGCCTTCATGCCTTCAACAGTTGGATAAATCCTGTCAATGACATAAGAAGTACATGAGTAACTTTTCAATAAACGATTAACTCTTTCAGTTTCAATCCTTTGAGCCTCCAGTTTTTGTTCTAGAACAGCACACTTCTCAATGTAGTTGTTCACCACTTTCTGCTTGATCATGAAAGCTCCTTGAAGTGTCTTCATTGCTGTTGCCTGTTCTTCACTTGTGTCATTGTACATGTTCATTGCTTTGTTCAACACATTGTAAGATTCCTTCAACCTGTTCATGTTGTTGATCAACTCACTGTTTTTCTTTTTCATGATCTCACAGGTTTCACAATTGTTTCACAATTCACAGGAATCCCACTAGCATCAACATCTTCACTAATCTTGAACTTTGGAACTTCTTTTACTTTTCTTCTGATCACCGGAACATCTTCATCATCACTATTGACCGGTGTTTTGATCTTTTCTTTTTCCACTTAGCTTTCTTATCTTCACTGTCACTTTCAGCCATCATTTTCAAATGATCTCTCATTCTTTTAGCATAATATTCAGTATCATCATCACTGTCTTCTTCAACTCGAGCAACAAAAGCTGTGTGAAGTGGAGCTTTGTTAGGATCATAATCATCCCAATTGAAATTCTCCCAGCTAAATCCTTCAGGTAATTTTTCATCGTCTTGATCAATCACACATGCTTTAGCATCAGATGGAATATATTTATCCCAGTTGAACCCTGTT
This sequence comes from Helianthus annuus, assembly GCF_002127325.2. NCBI lineage: Eukaryota > Viridiplantae > Streptophyta > Magnoliopsida > Asterales > Asteraceae > Helianthus > Helianthus annuus. The sequence continues at coordinate 146,027,179 of NC_035442.2, forward strand.
GATGACTTCTTTTCATCTTGATTCACCACACAAGCTCTTTTTGAAGACTCTTCGATCACATTCCTTCCATGTGTCGTTTGTCCCTGTTGTTGATTTGGTTGATGAGCAACTTGATGGTAGATGGCCTTTCGGTAGTAATCATTGTTGTTGAATGGATTTTGAGCTCCACTTGCTTCGCGATTAGTGCACTCCCTCTTGAAGTGTCCTTTTCCCTGCAACGAAAACAAGTGACTTTAGATTTATCAAAACCTAAAGTAGAAACATTAGCCTCACGGAGATCATCTCTTCATGTGATCTGCTTGAATTTCTCAGCTCTCCTCAACACGCTAGCCAAACACCATTTTATATCCATTAACTCCATCTCTTCAGCATCGATCTGATCGTAATCCTCCTTAGTGAGCATTGGATTCCCGATCCGACCTGCAACAAAACTTCCATACGACTCTATAACAGTTCCCAAGAAAGATATGTGGCTTTTTGCAATTTCTTCTGTGTCATCTTGATCATCCTCAAGATTCAAAACAATGTTGCACTGTAGTTTTCTGCCATTCTTTGTTGTTGCCGAATTCGGATCGAATGATGGATATGATGAAAAACTCGTTTTGCTGCTTGATCCTTTAGATGAACCACTTGATGAACCCTTTGCATTAAATGTAGTTTCAACTTTCGGTGACATGTTTGTCTTTTCATTCAATCCTGCTTTGTAGTACAAACGGATGTCTTGTTCACCATCAAACACTTTCATTCTTGAAATCTTTATCTGTTCCATTTCTTGTGCTTCAAGCTTCTCAATGAACTTGCTCAGTGTTAGATTGTTGAAACCTTTTTTGTTTCTTAGCATCATCAAGTATGTACCCCAAGTCTCATGTGGTAATGCATCAGCCAGTTTCTCAATCAACTCTTCATTCTCTTTGATAATGCTAGCCCTCTTCATGTTCACCAATAAATTGCAGTATCTTTCAATTATCTGCTTTGTGCTTTCATTTTTCAAACCACGAAATAAATCAAACTCTTTTTCCAGAAGTGATTTCTTGTTTTTGATCATCTCTTGGCTTCCAACAAACTTAGATCGCAATGCTTTCCAAATCGAATATGCACTCCCAGTGTGTTGTAATAAGACCAACATATCCTCTTTGACTGCCTGTTGCAGTAAGCTGATCATCATTTTTTCGTTTTTGTATTTCTTTTTCTCCTCGGCACCAAGATCTTTAATAGCAATCAACTCATTATCATCATTTGTTGGTCTAACGTATTTCATTTCAATACATTCCCAAGCATCAAGATAGTTTGCTTGCACCCAGTTCTCAAAACGTTCTTCCCAACTCTTATACTCCTCGATGTTCATGAGTTTGGGCGGTTTTTGCATAGTTCCTGTTTCTTTTTCCAACATCGTCTGCTGAGCAACTGTGATCGGGGTAGCAAAAGCGTTATAAAATTCCTCTGCCATGTTTCGGTTTTTTAAGATATTCTTAAACAGTTCGTTCAAGCGAAAACACAAACTTCAAACAAAATCACAATCTCAAGCAGAATCCCTGTTCAAACGGAATCAGTTCATTCAAGCGAAATCTCCTTTCAAGCGAAATCACTTTTAAGCGTAATCACCAAGTAAGTTTAAGCGAGATACCAGATTCAAGCGAAATCAGGACAAATTCCAAGCGGAATACTGGTTTCAAGCGGAATCAACAGAACTTTCAAGCGGAATATGGTTTTCAAGCGGAATCAACAAACTAATTTCGCTTGAAATGCTGCTGATGTCATCATTCTCTCGCTGATTTTCAAGCGGAATACCAAAATTTGTCAGATTTAGATCGATTTTAGGCCTGAAACTTTCAAGGCTTTGTTAAAACACTATTGCGCACATTCTGTGAGCCAATTTTAACCGTGAAAAATTTTGAATTTTGAAAACGAAGGTGTAGAAAACAGAATTCGCAGCTGAATTGGTATGAACTCTTCTTCCTGAGCTCTGATACCACTTGTAGGATCGTTTTCGGACCCGAACGAGTCGATCAGAAGAGTTTTTCTCAATACGAAAGGCAGAAACAGACGTATTGAGGTCAATTCAGCAAGAATATCACTTTAAACTGTCAATTTGATTGATATAATGACGTTTTACAGCGTGACGACACTTCGGCAGCACTTCGTTGCAAAACCGGAAAATTCTTACATGATTTCGCTTGAAATGCCCTATATATAGGCATGAAGATTCCGCTTGAACATGTCTCAAGTGGAATTAACATCATTGATTCAAGCGGAATCAGGAACTTAATCTCAAGCGGAATTAGGAATATTGTTGATTTCGCTTGAACCTGACCTAATGTCATTTCAAGCGGAATCACTCTAATTTCCACTTTCTTGATTTTCGTGCCCTGATCTAACTATTTCTATACAAGACTCGATACAAGACGAAGTCGACAGACGCATGCACCAACAAATGGGCCATCTTGTTTAAAACGCCTTGAAAACGCTATTCAAATAGATTTCCTGACCCCCTGGATTCCAATGGCATACGATTTGAATAAACGCCATAAACGCCAAAATGTTAATACAATGAAACCATTAAACGCCATTAATTATTGAATTTGGTTAACGCCAAAAATCTTAAAAACCAAAAATTAAAACAATATTGGGAAAAGCGGAACTGGAAAAGCAGAAGATGAAAGGACAAAAAATCCTCTCCGCCCTTTTCTAAGCGGCGTGACATGTGTTGGGCCAGGAAGCATTCTCACCATTCTCACACTTTTGAGCGTTTTCTCCTAATCCCATTTCTATTATATATAATATAGAGTTTTCGAATTTTCGCTATAACCATGTAAAACAATTATATTTAAACCATTGAATCTCTTTCCTGTTATTTTTTAACTATTAAGTTCCAACATAATACTTCAAAGTTATAAAAAATGGAACAGACTGTGAATCTGTAATCTGTCAAATTGACTTTAGCATGGCCTATTTAGATAATTTGTTTCAAGACCTCAACCAAAGCTGATTAGAATCCGTTTATAGATATTCATAATTGTGGTGTTGGGTTCAAATCGTTGGGGTGTTTGGTTCAAATCGTTCTGGAAGTTCATGCCACTAGAATAAACCATTATTTATTTAATTTTGCTTAAATATCCGGTTGGAAAACAAGACGCGGTGTAAAGAAGAGGTCCTGATTTCCATTAACATATTTTTGTAAGTTAACTTAGGCTTCAGTGGTTATAAAACGTCTCTGAAGTTTTTCTCAAAATAGACACATAAGTTAGGCTTCAGTAGTTAGAGCATCCACAATAAGGGGGAGAAAAAATGAGTGACATTGCACCTGCCCAACTCATTTCTCTTTCATGCTCACTCACAACAAATTCTCTCTCTTTAAAAACACCATTCTCTTTCCTCTCTCCTCCATACACTCACATAACTCATATTTTATAGCTTTTCACCACAAACTAAACCACACTCTCTCTCCTTAAAAACAACTTCACCCAATAATAAAAACACCAAAAAATTGCCACATCACCAAAAACACATTTCAAATAGGGAAAATAGCCAAAATGGCCAAGTTATGGTCAACTTTTCCAAAATAACCAAGTCAAACGTCATGGGGAGACGCCAGAAACATGTTCAAATGTCTTGGTGGCTGACCAACCAAAAGCTGCCACGTGTCCGACAGAAAAGTCAGGCGTCTGGACGTCTTGGCTGAGACGTTTCAGACGGCTTGAGACGTTACGTTATGGCTGCCCATTTTTCCAGACGGCTTGAGACGTTTCCGGCCGGCTTGAGCCATTTAACTCTCTTTAGCCGGCTACATCAGCTCCAGCCGGATTTCTTATTTTAACACGTTTGTTGTACGAATTCAAGACGTTTTTGTACGAGTTTAAAACGTTTTTTAGGAATTTAAGACATTTTGCATTTATTTAGAAGGATCCCTTTTGTAAATACTATAAATTATGAAAAACCGTATTTGAAGTTAAAATCTAAGATTCAAAAAGTTTGTTTTTTAGTATTATCTCACAACATGAGGGTCAAGTTTGTTGTTTATACTGGGGGGAAGTGGGATGTCATTAACGGAAACATTGAGTATGTTACTGATAGCGATTCAAGGAGACGTGGTTTAGAAATTGAAACATATCATTAATATAATAGTTTTTTAAACTATGTTTCTAAGATGTGTGATACTCCAAACATTACATGGTTGTCATACCGGATGTCTACGTTTACTGATCTGATCGATATAATTAATGATCGAGATGTTAGATTTTTTTTTGATTTGGCGATGCAGAATCCTTTTGAATTATATAAATTATATGTTATTCAAGAGTCTGGTGTTGGTTCCTCTGGTTTTTCTTCTTTAAACAACTTCAAAACTCCAGATCTAAATATTTCAGTAAAAGAAAGTGTTGATGTTTTAAACGATGAGTGTCCTATTTTAGAAAATAATTTTGAAAAATCATCCACGTCTAACATCGAATCAGCTTCTTCATATATAGTGTTTGAGGCCGGTCATATATTCAATAACAAAGAAGAGATGAAGCTTGAGTTGGGAAAGAAATGTTTGTTAGAGCATTTCGAGTTTAAAGTTGATAGATCATCTAAGACACGGTATGAAGTGTCATGCATGGGTGATGGTTGTGAATGGCGATTCAAGGCATATGCTATTCCTAGTGGTAGTTTATTTTTTGTTAAACATATGAAAGATAGACACACCTGTTCGAAGACGCAAACACACCCACATTTCCGTCAGGCTAACCCAAAGGTTTTGGATCACTTTTTAAAGGAACAACTAAAAACAGTGGTAGGATATATCGAGCGAAAGAGATTGTCAAAGATTTTAGACAAAGGTTCGAGGTTGAGATAACAAACCTTCAAGCTTGGCGTGGTAAAAGCCATGCACTTGAACTTCTACAACGAACAACCCGAGATTCTTTTGCCGAACTACCAATATACTGTTACAATTTGAAGCTTGCAAATCCTGGAAGCGTTACTCACATCTTGGTTGATGAGCAGAGTCGTTTTGAAATGGTTTTTGTTGCTTTAGGTGCTGCGGTAATTTACACCTTTTCTTTTGTACTTGCTCTTATTTTTTTTTAAAGTAACATGGGTTTTGATCTTATTTTGTTATCATTAATTTTCAGATTCGTAGCTTTATGTTTAATCTAAGACCGGTCGTTATCATTGACGCGGCACACCTAAAGGATGAATTTAAAGGGACGTTGTTTTTAGCAGTGGGCATGGATGGAAATAATCAGATTTTACCAATTGCTTATGGCATTGGAAAATCAGAGGATGGTGAATCTTGGACATGGTTTCTCTCAAAGCTTAGAGACTGTGTTGGTGAAATAGCAGATATGGCGATCATTTCGGATAGGGCGAATTCTATACATGTAGGTGTTAGAAACGTGTTTACCACGGGTTGGTTGTCGTCATTTAATGATGAATTTACGTTTGCCGTCATCTAAAAAAGAGTACAAGGCACTATGGTGGAAGACATGTAAATCTTATCGGATGTCTGACTTTAACGAGTCATTCAATGCTTTGTGTCTTGCCGTTCCTAGAATACGCCAGGTTTTAACAAATATTGGGTTTGGTAGATGGGCAAGAGCTCATTGTCCTGGCAATCGATACCACTATATGACATCTAATAGTGCGGAGTCTATTAACTCTTTGTCTAGATTCTCGCGTAAGATGCCGATAATGCAATTTATCGAATTCTTCCGCGAGTCTATACAAAAATGGTTTTATGACCGTCGACTGCAGGGCATGCGGGAGAGTCATTCACTGACTCAGTGGGCACAGAAGAAAATTTTAAAGAAAATTGAAGGGTCTAGAACCTGGACTGTTGCAGGCATCCAGGTAAACAGTTTTGTTGTTGAAGACAGTGGGAAAAGGGGTGTAGTTGATTTTTTGAATCGTTCGTGCAGTTGCCGGGTGTCTGGAAAGTTTCTGGTCTACCTTGTGGGCAAGTGATTGCTGTTTCAAGATTTTTTGGTGAACCTGACTGCAGTCATTATGCATTCTCGTGTTATTCAAACGAAGTATACAAAAAAACGTATGAAGAATCGATTAATCTTCTGCCTCATAGGTCTGAATGGGTGATACCAGAAGGCCTTGGCAGTGTATTACCCCCGCATATTACAAAACGTCAATCTGGCCGTCCAAAAGAAAACACCCGCTTAGTTAATATAAGTTTATAAAACGTCGCTGTTAATATAAGTTTCCAACTTTACCAGTTTGGTCCTTACTCAGTTAAGAAATCTTAACTGAGTTATTGTTTTAGAAAGAAATTGTTATATAAACACTAACCCGGTTAGTGTCTATAGTTAATATAAGTTTATAAAATATCAATTTCAGTCCCTGGAGTATAAGTTCAAGAAATTGACCAAATGAACCCTGGACTTTATAAAACAAAATATATATTTATTTATTTTCTTTTATAAATAAGTTTCAAAAATGGCCAAAAGAACCCTAAACGTGTAGTTTGCAATAATTGCACTTTTAGCCCTTGTATTTATATAGTTTCAAAAATGACAATTTAGCCCCTAAAATAGTAATTTCAAATAATGACGGTTTTAACAAAAAATAAAATAAATATTTAGAATTTAGAATTTTAGTAGTTAAGGTTCAAGTTTTAAATAGTTAAGTTTATTTATATAGTTTTAAATAGTTAAGTTTATTTCTACAGTTTTAATAAATATTGGGTGTAAGCCCAAACCCCGTAAGCCCAAACCCGTAAGCCCAACCCTGTAAGCCCAAACCCGTAAGCCCAACCCCGTAAGCCCAAACCCATTAAAGAAAATATAAAACATTATATTAAAAAAAAAGAAAATACATACTAAACATTAAATTCAAAAAACAAATATATACAAAAGAAAAAAACAACATTACATTAAAAAAAACAAAGATCTAAATCTAAACCCTAATTGTTTCCCATTGCGCGACATGTTCGAAATCATGTCCTTCATCGTGGCGGAAGTTGATGAGCGCAACCGCCTTGATGTCCTCCTCGCTAAGGCCCTGGGATGAATCCTCCATAGACTTGTAGTAACCCTCGAACTTCTTACACTTCAAGCGTATAACCCGAAAGCTTGAAGATAAGGCGTCAACGGTACGGCCGTGGTTCGGACCACGGAGTTGTGCAAAATATTGTTGCACCTGGACCCAAAGACCCCCCTGCCCTCGACGAGGAGGATTGGTATACACCTCCTCCCAAGCCTCCACCAATGTAATGTGCTCAACTTCGGTCCACGAGGAAGAAGCCATGTCTGCTTGTGTGTTTCTATGTGTAGAAGAAAGTATGTAACACCCCGTTGAAACATTCTCATTTACACTAGCTTGACAGTGGCTGCCTTAACTTTCGGGACGAAAGTTCTTAAAACTTGGGGATAATGTGACACTTCGGGTTTTTCCCGGGCAACTTTATCGAATTAACATTGCGTGTACGTATATTATTAAATGAAAACTATGGATTATCTGTTACTATGTGTTGTATGTATGTATATTATATAAATATATGTGTGTTACAAGTGGGCCGAGACCCCAAGGATCCGACTCGAGACCACTCCCGGTCTCGAGTGAACAGTAACAGGCGGGCCGGTTGGGCCATACAACCGAGAAGCCCATTTCGGGAGCCCTCAACCCACTCAAGGTGCACCACCCTCTTATAATAACCAAAAACCAACACACTCTCCTTTACACTCTCCCTCATTTCACTCTCACACTCTCTACCTCTCCCTCACTAAAACCCTAACAAACATCACCCTCTCCTCTCCTTCCCTCTCTCGGATCGGACCGGCGACAACCAAAAAGCTCTCGGACTAGCTCGAGATCGTCATTCGGAACTTGGTTCATCAATCTCTTGTACTCCTCCATCTAACCGGTTAGTATATTATAGTTGTTTGATTGAAAATGATGGTTCATGATGCACAAACTATTTTGATTAGTTGGATGTTTGATCGATTATGTTGCTTGTTAGGTAATAGATTTGTTATCAAATTCAAATGAACAATGTGTTGCTTATGAGCCAAATGAATGACTTGAAATAACTAAAATGATATGAGTAAGCTAGTGTGCTTTGAACAAGTGATTCATGCTAGAAAAATGAAGGGAAATGTTGCTTTGGTATCTAGTCTATGTGCTATGATTTTTGTCCGAAAAATACAAGGTTATGTAGGATTATGAATATGTATTGAATATGGTATGAACATAGGATGAACATGTTTGATTTATTGTAGGAAAACCCTAAGGTGATGAACTATTTGAATGTGGCTTGAATATGTGAAGAACATGTTGAAGGTGATATGAATATTTGAAAATCATGTTATTTGATCCGTTTTGGTTAATAACCGGACAAGAAAACATGTTTGTGCACTCTCATTGGATAGTACACATTATCATGAAATCAAATGCTATTGGTCAGTACATTCGCCAGGTTCTAGAAGATTTCTGTGCACGTAATCATGGTTGCGAGTCGGAACCCTTGGTTGCGACTCGAGACCAAAGCATGATGAACCGAGACGGGCTTCAGGGACTCGAGACCGACTAAGTCTCAACTTGAGACGACATGATCTCGACTCGAGACTGGGCTCGAGACTCCTGAGATTGCGACTCGCAAGCAGCACACTCGAGACCAAAACGTGATTCTTCGAGATCTCCCGGTTGCGACTCGAGACCGTGTATTCTCGAGTCAAGACCACCCTTGTCTTGACTGGGCTGCCTACGTGTTATTGGGCCACGACTTGTTGGGCTATCTGTTGACTAGGCTGTATGTGTTTCTGTTACTGTTTATTTGTGATAATGTTAGGGCAGGCCCAATAACCCAACTGTTTGAATGTATGCATGCTAAGTGTGTCTATACGTGTTTGCTACGTGATTACTTGTACCCCAACTTAACCTATATTTGGTAACCATGCTAGGACGTGGTGACCAACGTGATTGACCGGGTAATTAATCTACCGAGCAACCCAAGGTGAGTTCACAACTTAAAGCATGCGTTCCCGGTGGTTTGGGAAACGGAACTAAAGACAACACTATCCCCTTGTGAGGGATACAACTTATTTTTCTTCCCTTGTTATTGGGGACCTTTAGTTAATTACTGTTTATACGGATTGCAACAAACGGCACCAAAAGAAACTCTATCACTTAAGTCCCTACTACACTATACCGATTAGTCGCCGGGGTCTGGCGAACGGGTTATTAGTTGATAGCGCTATTTAGGTCTAACCAGCCTCACACCGACCCTTGTTACTGGGAACGGGCGTGAACTAATAGACTCCGACAACCGTCAATGATGATAGAACATTGACAAACGGGGCACAGCGGAAACGCGGGGTTAACTTAGTATTCGGTATTGGAAAAACAGTTTAGTCGCTAACTTTTGGGGTAGCTCCCCATGGCATGTATAAACGGATAAATTAACTGGTGAAACAAGTTTTTGGTAATTAAAACTGGACAACTAGTGAACTCGCTCAACATTATTGTTGACACCTTACTGCATGCCTTGCAGGTAACCAGTGACTGAGGAGCTTGCTGCTTGGGAATGTGTAGTGTTCGTCTACCCCTGTGTTGGGTGTTAAATAAACATGAACTATGAACCTTGTTTAAAACTGTTTTACTTATGCTTCCGCTACTTACTACTATTTGAACTTAAAACTTTAAGCTTTGAACTTGATATTTGCTAATCGTATGGTTAGTAAGTATTACTTTGGTTACTAATTCAATTATTCAGTATAATTGGTGGCTGGATCCTGGTCAGTCACGCCCTCAAGCGGATGGTACTCCGCAGGTGGAATTTGGGGGTGTGACAAAGTAGAACAAAGAAAGTAGAAGAAAAACGGCGTGTGTGTTTCTGTGTGTTTAGAATTAGGGGTATATATAGTAGGGTTGGTTAAATGAATATTTAATTTAATAGTGGAGAGTTCAAATGAGAAGAAACTTTTTGTAAGAAGAAAAAAGAAGAAATTTCAACCAATAAAAATGCTTCATTTTAACTCATTTAATATAAGTATTTAATGTTACTATAAGGGTAATATGATAAACCTACAAAGATCATTAATTAGTAGGATTCCTCTTTAATGGCTAACTTTATTAAAATTTGTAACTTATCTTCAAAATATATATTTTTACAAAAAAATAAAATAAAATAATTTATAGTGTAGGATAAATTACAATGTATATATGATAAATTACGAGTTGTGTAGGATAACTTTCAACATGTGTAGGGTAATTTTCGAAAGGTGTAGGGTAACCTTTGATATGTGTAGTCAAAAAAACATTAGTGTGAAGGATGGTAGTTTTTATGAGTAATTAATTAGTTAAAGATGATAATAAATGGGATAAGTGAAAAAGTATTTGATGTTTTACAATTGTACCCTTTGTTCTTTTTCTTCTCAATTAAATTTTCTTCTCAAATGAACCTTCCCCTAATTTAATATAACTTTAAATATTCTAACGTCTTAACATAAAATTCAAACGTCTTAACATTTAATTCCCTGTTGAAACGTCTTAACATTTAATAGGCTGTTGAAACGTCTTAACATTTAATAGACTGTTGAAACGTCTTTAAACATTGGATTATACTGAATTGAACTAGAATTCAAACGTAAATTAGTAAAATTTATAACTTTATTATCATTGAATACAAAGTACATAAAAACATAACATACAAACATACAAACATAATCATTTGAACTAGAATACACCAAACCGCTACTTCCATAAATTTAAAATGGGGTAGGAGATCCGGATTTTGATTCCGGAATTTGCATAGAAACACCTAGGAATAAATATGGGACGTGAAATGGTAAGTTCCATCAACCCACATTTATTTTGGCCTAGGTGATATGTAACGGGTTGTTAACATTTGGTTCTGCGTTTCTGCGGCTTCGGTGATGTTAGAGGACCTGGCAAACACATTGGTGAGAGCCCATTGTGTTAGCCAAACTCTCATCAACCACCCTAAACGGGCAGAACCGTCATGACCCGAACAACCCGTTTAACCCTTCACGTGTCCGTTGTAGATGAGTTCTTGAACGCGATCGACCCCGTAGAGCACGTAGAAGGGGAAATCCGTTCTCATCCCATTAAATGGGAGAAGATATGTGTCCCTTGTAGATGACTTCTTAGACCCGTTTAGATAACTTCTTAGAACCGTTTGTTGAATCAGGGGGTCTGCCCATTTTTTGAAGTTGTGAACACCAATGGGGTAGAAAATATGGTGAAGAATAAAACGTTGTGTATAACAGGGTCGAAAATTGTGAACGACTTAAAAAGAGGTTTCAAACGTCTTAAAAATAACTTGAAAACCGGCAAAAGTCTTAAAAAGAACTTTGGAAAACGGGAAGCGTCTCAAAGTTTAAATGAAATGTCTTAAAAAGAACTTTGGAAACCGTGAAACGTCTCAAACGTCTCAAGATTTTAATGAAACGTCTTAAAATTTTTTAAAAAACGTGATAATTTCAGACGTCTTAAGCCGTGTTGAGGCGTCTCAAGCCGGCTTCAAACGTCTCAAGCCATGCAAAACTATCAGCTTATCAACTCAACTTTTAAAACGTCTCAAGCCGCCGTCTGAAACTTCTCAGCCAAGACGTTAAGACGTCTGAGCTGTGTCGGACATGTGGCAGCGTATGGTTGGTCAGCCGGCAAGACGCTAGAACATGTTTGTGGCGTCTCCCCAAGACGTTTCAGTTGACTATTTTGGAAAAGTTAACCATAAGCCATTTTAGCTATTTTCCCTTTCAAATATGCCTTAGGTGATGCTCTTATAAAACAGTCTCTCTCTGAAGTTCTTCTCAAAATAGACATCTATAAGTCATAACGTCTCACTGCGTCAGCATACAAAAAAGTATCATGTTATTAAATTTAATTGTGCTTTTACATACAAAAAAGTATCATACTATATTTAATTATACTTTTACATTTGTAACAATGATTATATTTGAATATTAAACTTTTCTTGAGAAAAAAATGATACTCATATTTGAATATTTAAACTTTTCTTGAGAAAAAAATGATACTCATATATCACGTGTTTATAGATAAGGTTATAAAAGGAGCTCACTTGTACGATGTTCTAATCAAGATTAACACTCATAAAATTAGAGATATATTGGAAAATTATCTAATTAATATCTAACTCGACAAACAGAAATTACATATTTATAGATAAGGTTATAAAATGAGCTCACAAGTACGATGTTCTAATCTAACACTCATAAAATTAGAGATATATTGGAAAATTATCTAATTAATTGATATATCTATACATATAATAAAGTAAACCAGTGTGTGACACGTGTTATTTATTGGAGCCGTCTATTTTTTGATTTTCCCGCCTTTCTTTCATATTTATCTTCTAACAATTTATCTTTTAATTTGTAGATAATATTAAATAGAAAAATGTTTTAATAATTGTAAATAATATTAAATAGAAAAATGTTTATATGATAACTATAACCCTTTTATTGAAGTTTTAAAGGGTTTCACGTTTTTTTGCACCTGGTCTTTTATGTTTTAAATTCTAGGATTTGGCTAAAACACACTTTGCCATTAATCACATAATTTTTTTGGATTTATTAAAAATTCATGACTATATTATATACTTATAAGCTTGAATATATATGTCAAACTTAAAAATTATTCTTCAAAAATTCAGTAACATCTATACTCTATATATATAGTAACACGTGTCATTTATTGAAGACACATATTTTTTAAGTTTTCCCGCTTTTCTTTCATATATATCTTCTAATAATTGTAAATAATACTAAATAGAAAAATGTTAATTGAATACAAAAAATATAGGATAACATCAAATGTATATCGATTACTTAAATGAGTATACACATGTATGAGATTTTTTTACTATTATTATTAGTTTCATTATTTTTCAAATATATATAAGTGTGTCCGTCTTTGATTTGCATTTACAAGAAATATTTATTATACAGGATCGGCTCAACCATTTTAGAGGCCTAAAGCAAGTTTCAAAATCGGGGCTCTTCTTGCCTATTTTTTTTCTTATTCAAAAAGAATAAACGACGATCGATCGGCCTAACGGAGATTCAAACCCGCCCCCTTAAGGTACACAGATGACATGCGCACCAACTGGGCTACAACCTTTTAATAACAAGGCTCATACCCATATAGTATATTTTTTTTTTAAATCTTGAGGCCCTATACATTTGGTGGCCTGAGGCCCAAGCCTCAAAATACTTGGGTTTGGCCCGACCCTGTTATTATATAGTTTAAATTGTTCAACCCGTGTAACACACGGGGAACTAACCTAGTATATATATATATATATATATATAACTCGACAAACAGAAATAATTTAATGAAAATAATATCATGTGAGATTGGGTGGGGCTAAACAACATCTCTAAAAACACTTTCCGTGTGCAACTCGTTTTTCCTAATTTTGTTTCCATCTTTCCACTAAATCATATTTGCCTTTCTTGCACTAACATTATTATATTATAATGTGCCTTTCTTGCACTAACATTAAATATTGAGTTAATTGCCCGAATGGTCCCTGTGGTTTCATGTTATTTCACGTTTAGTCCCCACATTTTGAAAATAGCAGGTATACTCCCTATGGTTTGTTATTTTGTTACTCGGATAGTCCCCTGAGTAGATGCAGTTAGTTTGGAAATAACAGGTATGCTCCCTATGGTTTGACATTTTGTTACTCGGATAGTCTCCTGAGTAAATGTCAGGGGACTATCCGAGTAACAAAATGACAAACCATAGGGAGCATACCTGCTATTTTCAAAATGTGGGGACTAAACGTGAAAAAACATGAAATTACAGGGATCATCCGAGCAATTAACTCTTAAATATTCTAATTAGCTCACTCAAATTTTGAAAAATGTTCCAATTAAATCACTCAACATTAATTTTTCATTAAAATTAAGGTTTTTTAATCTGTTTCATAGGTAACCGTGATAATGTGGATTTTTGTTTTTTTTTTCTCTTTTATTTGATGCTAACGTCGAGTGATGACGTGGATTATAACTTGTTTTTTTTTTAATTTTTAATGTAATTAAATGGTTTTTATTTTTAATAAATATAATTTGATATACGAAAATAATTCGACCCCAGCATCTTGTGCTCCATTTTTTTCTTGACACGTGGAAAAAAAAGACATGGCTCGATTTGAATGTTAAGTTATCTAATTGTGACAAAAACGACACCAATAACCTAATTAAAACACTTTTAAAACTTAGTTACTATCTGTAAAATTTTCCCTAAATTATATTCATTTCTAAGATTGAAATACTGAAAGAATAGAAGTACGAAAGTTGGTTATTCAAGTGTGAAGCATTGAACGCATTTAGAAAATATATATACATATATCTGTAGGTAAATGATTTAAACGTGTGTGTATATTATATTGTACTAGGATGAAGCCCATGCGTTGCAGCGGTTGTTATAAAACTATGTTTAGTAGCAGTACTATACTATTGTCAACGACCACCAACACCGGAAAAGTCGTAAAAACAAAATAAATAAAAACGGGAAAAAATAACGTCGAGTGAAAAGCAGACGTAAAATCTTTAAATCACGCACACTCGTTGCTGAGAAATTAAACCAAAACGTAAAACATAGAAAAAATAACTAAGTCCATCCAGGACCCGCGTGTTGGACGAACTTGTCAAACGCAGAAAAATAGATCCAACAAGAAAAAAAATATACGAAAAAATGTTGAATCCCACACGCACGTTGCGGTGTGTTAACTCACAAAATTTAGAACGAAACGAAAAACTTGGGAATGATGAAAAGTATGGTGGACCAAAACTGAAAATAAAAAAGAGTTGGAATTAAATTGCAAAAGATGAAAAAATTTTGGGTTAAAATTAAAAAAAAAACAAAGGGTCTAAATTGCAAAATTGAAGTTATTTATTAATTTTAGATAAAGATAAGGATAAACATAAGTGATATATATATATATATATTGGTTATTAATTAATATTAATATTAAAAGAAATTTATTAAAGAAAGTTATTAAATAAATATAAATAAAATTTATGAGTTTGAAGGTGAGAATACCATGTGACATTATTTAGAGTCTTTTATTATAAGTTAGATTTTCTTGTGTTATTATATTACTAGGTTATAACCCCGTGTATTACACGGGTCGAATAAATGAATTTTATATACTAAATAATAAAACAATATATCTTTAAAAACCCCCTTTTATTGCACGGGTGAATATTTATTTAATTAATATAAGATACGTTTGGAAGTGAGGCAAGAAAATCATAAAATAAATGCTTACAATGAATGATAGGTGTCACACATTAATGCTTTATTATATAGTATAGATATATATTTAGATTGGTATAAATAGATTATTCTATTGTAGTAAAATTTGTTAACAAAGTCTCAATAAATTTAACCCTTTATTTAAAATTTGTAAATGTAACGAAGTCTCAATAAATTTAACCCTTTATTTAACAGTTGTAAATGTAGAAATGATAAATAATATTAGTTAATTTTATTTTAAATTTTGTAAAATCTATTTGATACCAAACTAAACAAAACGTTCAAATATATAGTTAATATCAAGAGTAAATTCCGATTTTGGCCTCTGTGGTTATATCATTGTTACCCTTTTAGCCTAAAAATGAATCTTTTAACATCTGAGCTCCCAACGTCTTTTTTTTTTAAAACTTTTTTGGCCCCTAACACCAAACCCATCCATTTACTTTTAGGGGCCAAAAGGGTTAGAAAAAAGACGTTGGAATCCAAGAGGGCTAGAAAAATAAACGTTGAGGGCTCAGATTTAAAAAAAAAAAAAATTCTGCTAAAAGGGTAAAAGTGATATAACCACAGGGGCTAAAATCATAATTTACTCTAATATCAGATTAGATAACTGAGTTTGAATTTGAAGTAAATAGATAACTATAAAAGTAATAATTAAACTAAACAATATTTAGTAGGAGGGTTATCTATAATTAATTAGAATACATTAAACTAAAATAATAATTATCTATAAGATATGGCCTAATATAATGACAAGTGTCCCAAAAATGGTTTTTTTTATTATATAGTATAGATGATGTGTATCATATTGTACTATTGTATCATATTGGATAATGTTTGTCCATCATCTAATACGAATATCTTTTGATATGCACCTGCAAAAATCAATCACTGATTCGTAATATGATTACAAGATTTGCTGATTTCCTCGAGTTCAATTCTATACTCGAAAACGATAATACTCAGATCCTTTGGAACATCTGTAAAAAATTTTTGAATATATTTTCTTTATTATATTATTTAGAGTTCCAGCAACTTGTTCAAATTAACCATGATTTGGAAATATGATACTTAGA
Organism: Helianthus annuus; assembly: GCF_002127325.2. NCBI lineage: Eukaryota > Viridiplantae > Streptophyta > Magnoliopsida > Asterales > Asteraceae > Helianthus > Helianthus annuus. The sequence goes on from NC_035442.2 coordinate 146,043,492, forward strand.
CTATAAGTACGTTTTAATTCATTAATGCAATAACCTTTAGTCACACATGGAGTAAGCGCAACTAGTTACAACCTTAAATGATACTGTCATAGTAGTCTCTTGTTTTGCCCTCCAATTTTTTTTTTTTTCATTTTTCTTTTGGTTTTGGAGTTGGCCAAGATCTTCACTCTCAGATTATTTGTTTTTAGTTAAAAAAACATAGATGTCATTTTGATAACTAAATTTGAAAAAATTAAGAACGGTTAATAAAAAATGTAACAAATAAGATATTTCATCACGTACGTTGTTTTATAACCTATCAACCTATCATTCCCATCATTTTTTCGGAACTTTTTGCCAACTGAAGATCTGTTAGCTAGTAACCGTCGGTAATGAGGATCAGATTTAATACGTCGGTAACTATCGGTCAGTAATCTATCAATAAAACCATTTGATTGTGATGCTTGCAGAGTGCTTCGTAGCTTATTATCAAGTTGCTGAACTGTTGTTAATTCGTTGGTAATTTAGTTATCAAAAATCACATTACCCACGCTGTGACTTATGGCGAACCATCCAACGATTTTTCAACGGACATGCTAAAGGCATAAGTTTTGTAGTAACATTGGGCATAAAAAATTCAAGAAGCATTGTCGCGTAGGTTCTTTCTCAATTACAATTTCCCTAAACAAACCCAATGTATGTATGGATGTATATACAAAGATACAAAATATGTACAAAATTGGAATCAGTGACAGACCCGAAATTTATCACCTTATATCGGCTAACTAGGCAAATATTAGACTTGGTACGTAGTACTTTTCTTCGTTATACGAAAAGTTTTCAAGACTACTTGGAGGGAAAAGAAGAGTGTTAAAACATTTGATAAGGTTTTACATTTATTAACTAATAAAGCATTAAGATTTTATATTAATTTCACATGTTATAACATCTAAACATACAAAAAAATTACGTTTTGAAATCTGATTATTGTAACAGTGCAAGACATATCCGTAATAAGATGTTTAAAGTTTTTTTATTTATTTTTCATCTTTTCTCATGCTAATCCACCTAGGTAAAGTGTAGACCTCACAAATCACAATGTACCTGTCATCTTCAATTGCTTAGATCATCATGATATTAACTTGAATTAAGGCTCTGCCTTTAATCTTTGTCTTTCTTGCGTACATGTACCTCGTTGTAATGTAAAAGCGCAAAAAAAATTCTTATTATAATATATTCCCTAATTTTTTTAGTGGGTTTTTTTGCCCCCACGGAGTTGATCACACTCTAGTGGATGTTGAACCGAAAACGTCATTAGTTCATGATTTTGAAAATAGGATAATGGGTAAATTACTTTTTGAGTCCCTGTGTTTTATGAGTTTTAACTAGTTGAGTCCAAAAGCAAAAAGTTTAACGACCTGAGTCCCCATAAGCTTTTTCTTTAACCATTTGAGTCCAAATTTCTAACACTGTTAGAATTTTTTGGTTAAATATTGTTAAATTACCAAAATACCCTTATAATTAAAAAAATAAAATAATAAATGCCCCCCATACTAAAAAATAGAAAAATAAATAACCCTGTATTATTTAACACCGCACTCATCTTTCTCTCAAAACAACCACTACAACAACCATCATACACCACCATAACCATCATACATACACCTGATGAGGAGATTCAACTTGGTAGAGCTCCGGCTCAAATGGTGTGAACTGTATTTTGTTATACGTTATGCATATTCAAATAATTAATAATCTCCAGATATGAAATTACCCCCAATTTGAATTGAAGTTGAGCCCTAACCCTACATCCCCATCCCCATTCAATTCAATTCAATTCAATATGGAGGTTTAGTAACTGAATCAGCTAGAAAAAGATATGATGGAGGCAGAAACAGGGGCATGGTTGATTATTGTGTTGGAACGATCGTGTGGGTTCAGATGCGTAACGGGTCGTGGTGGCCGGGTAAGATACTGGGCTCTGACGAGCGCTCTGCTTCGCATCTCATATCTCCCAAATCTGGAACCCCTGTCAAACTTCTTGGCAGGGAAGATGCCAGTGTGTAAGTCCAGTCCTCCTTTCCTTTATTTACAAATATAGTTGGTTACTTTATGACTTGTTACTTATCATCATGTATCTTATCTCTGTCGTCGTCCTTGAGGGAGGGATCTTCATCTAAGGTTTGTTTGACATTGGGCAGAGACTGGTACAATCTGGAGAAGTCGAAGCGAGTTAAACCCTTCCGCTGTGGTGAGGATGATGGTGGTGGCAGTGGTGAGGATGATGGTGGGGATGGTGGCTGTGGGTGGTGTTTATATATATATTATATATTAAAAGTTCATGCATTAAACACTTGTTTCTTGTACTTATGTGCATATAAGACTTGTACTTTGTGTGTAAATGGCCAAATTATCCTCATAGTTAACAGACTTGATGGATGGAGTTAGAAATTTGGACTCAAATAGTTAAAGAAAATGTTTATGGGGACTCAGGTCGTTAAACTTTTTGCTTTTGTACTTAACTAGTTAAAACACATAAAACACAGGGACTCAAAAAGTAATTTACCCTAGGATAATATGTTGAGATGATATAAGTTATCAACATTAGGGGACCGGGGTGGAAGAAGTTTATCACGTGATGGACTGCCAGCACGCGTGATGGGGAGAATAACACCATCGCTACTCAAATGTATAACGCGTCAATTTTAGAACGTGTGGTATTTTTGACGCGTGATGGGCATTGGATGGTGAGAGAAATTGTTGGTTTTGAGAGAAATTGTTGGGTGTGTCGGTGATGGACATTTCCATTAAAATTCATCCATAGTGATGGAATATTGCTTGATGACATGGCAGAACTTAATTGGAAGTTGTGAGTGATGACTGATGACCACCCCTACCCCCTTTATAAGCACAACATATTAGGGGTAGGGGCGCCCATCACTCACCACTCACTCGTCACTCACAACACTCAATCAATTTCCGTCATGTCATCGAGCGTTATTCCATCACTAGTGATAGATTTTAGTGGAAATGTCCATCACTCACCATACACTATCAAAATCATTAAAAAAAAACAAAACTGAATTGCATCAAGTTTTTAACGCTTGAAACGTTCAACCTATGCAGTTAATCTCGGCGATATCTCGGTGATTATCACCGATATCTCGGTTATCGGACCTCCACAAGAATATCGGTTTAAAATCTCGGTAATAATCTCGGTCCCGATAATATCGGCGATATATACCGATATATCGCCGATATTTTGTAATTGTGATATCGGTTGTCTCGTTGATAATATCGGTTGGCCCGACAAATATGCGGTGGTCCGACGGCGGTGCTGTTAGCTCCGGCAAAATAGCTCTATTGTGTTAAGGGTAGAGAAGAAGATAGAGTAAGAAGCTTCAGATGTTGAATCACTTTCAGAAACAAATGACGCCTGTTTATAATCTAAGGCATTTTATGGTGAAAGTTTAGAACAAGAACTGATAGAAGAACAAAAAGAAAAATCAAAGAGGATAAAGCAAGCACATGATGGCGGCTGCAATAATATGACATGTTCTAATGTATTAGGGTTGAATGGAATGTTGAATGGAATTTTGAATAAACCCCTTCAAAAATATAACTTTTGCATGTTTTTACTCCTATGTTATCTACTTTACAGATTTAACCCTTCATTACTGTTGGGGCTGGATTTTACTATAAATGATCCTTATACGTGATCCTGACAAGTGATCCTTGTTTCTTTGGCAGATAGTGATCCTCAGCCAGACTTCAGGATCAGGATCATGGGACGATATGGTGATCCTTATACTAACGGTCATTTTCGATTACTACAATATTATTTTGCAGGAATATCTAGCAGGATATGCCCTACATATCATGATCCAGGGACGCGCTTTTACAAATATGGCAAGAGCTGAATTGAAGATGAACGTTGTGCCGGATATGGAAACATGGCTTGATCTAAGGGCAGCAATTTAGGCTAGATTATCTTTATTTCTAAAGGGGTAATGAGCTGATTAGTGGTCTATCTACCTAAAATAAGTTACCTACACATGTATAAATACCCATCTTCCTCATTCGGAAGAACACACACAACATACGACACAACTCTCAACACTTAGACACTCAGTGATCCTTGTACTCAGCTCATTATCATCCGAAGTTGTAACTACATTTTTATTATATTGAAGTTGGTGATCGGTAGTTGCCATCACCCGAGGTTTTTTATGCCGGAGATCATACATTGATCAAGGGCTTTTTCCTCGTATAAATCGTTGTGTCTTTGCATATTCATCACAGAAGTGATCCTTTACTTTCATAGCTAACCAAGCATCATACCCCGTTTACATATAGTTTGGTTACATTATCCTTGTGTGATTTTTGACCAAAACAGTTTGGCGCCCACCGTGGGGCAATTGGTGCTTCATTCATAAAGAAAATCTTTTGTTCGAAATCATCTCGAAGAGTTACATGGCTTCATCATTGAAGAACACCTCCACGGCGATGTCTGCAGTCACCTCAGCACAAGCCACTCTACCTCCTCCACCGGCAGGATCCCAGAGAAATGCTGAGAAGAGACCAACCCCTTCTTTCTCTAAACCTCCATCTTCTTCTGCTATGAATTCTTCTATTCCCAGTACTAGTGATGTGTTTGCTTTAATTTTGCAGATGAAGGATCGTATGCAGCGGCAGGATGAAACTAATGACAGGATCCTCAGGGAGATTGGAGATCTCAAAAGACAAAAGAAAGCGGCAGAGGATCATTCCCCACTGATGCCAAAATCCTTGAGTTTTGAGACTCCAATGGTCACCTCTCAGCCATCAGGGATCCCAGACGTACAGATCACAGGGGAAACGAGAGGATTACATCTCAAGTCAGCAGCAATGACTCAGACATCGGGCTCGTATTTTCAGCCAGCAGGATCCTATCCTCAGTATATGGGATCCTTCATGAATCCGGGAGCCTATCCGGGGGCACAGCAGTTTCAAGGATCCTACTTTATCCCAGGATCATTCCAGGGCCAAGGATCCTCCTTTATCCCAGGATCATCCCAGGTTCAAGGATCCTCCTTCGTTCCAGGATCATCCCAGATACCAGGATCCTTACAGATGCCAGGATCCCTAAAAAGTTTGCAAACAGGGAGTCTAGATGTCCATCAAGGGGACTTCATTCCAATGCAGACTATTGCTTCCACTGGTCCCTCCGTTGTTCCAGAATCCCAGCAATATGGATTCCCTAACTTGAACCCAATGGGAGGTAACACTTTAAATAATTATCCTACCACTAACCATGGATTCATGCAGGATACAGGTACCAATCATGTTATGGCCAGGGAACTACAGAAACTAAAGGACATGATCTCAAGTGTTCCAGGGGTAGTCAAGCCTATCCCAGAGATTGCAGATGGGAGCCACAAGGTATCTCGCTTTGCACCACCAATCTGTGATGCAGAGGTACCCAAAAGGTTCCATATCCCTACCATGAAGTTGTATGACGGCACAACGGATCCAGAGGAGCATATAGCACAATACAGGGAAAGGATGGAGATCAATCCTATCCCAGAAAAATTGAAGGAAGCATGCCTATGTAAAGGATTTGGATCTACTCTTACTGGATCAGCCCTTAAATGGCTGCTAAGTCTTCCCCCTTACTCTATTACTTCATTTGCTAATTTAGTTAATTTATTCAATAACCAATTCTCTTGTAGTAGAAAATTCGAAAAATTAACTAGTGATTTGTACAGGATAACTCAAAATCATAACGAATCATTAAGAGATTATATAACTAAATTTAGTAAAGAATCCTTGGATATTCCCAACTTGGATATGGCTACAGCTGTTGAAGCCTTCAAAATGGGACTTCTTAAGGATTCATTATTCTATGATGATCTTGTTATGACACCTTGCAGGAACTTAGATGAAGTAAGAACTCGAGCACTCAGGTTTATCCGGCTAGAGGATGACAAGAGGATCCAGGAGAGACAAGTAGGATCCCCAAAACAAGATAAGCAAGGATCCTCCTTCAAAAACAACAAGTTCAAATCCTACCATAGAAACGGGAACAAGAATGTGCATGCTGTCGACCAAGAAGAGGATGATGAAGAATATCCTCCAATCTCAGAATATTGTTTTTCCGTTGACAATCACGAACTAATCCTTGCAATGCAGAATCTAGGTGAAAAGGCTAGGTGGCCCAGGAAGAATGATAAACCATCCGGGACTAAAGACAAGTCCAAATGGTGTGCATACCATGAGGATTTCGGCCATCTGACTGAAGATTGCATAGCTTTAAGAAAGGAAATTGGATACCTGCTAAGCAAGGGACATCTAAAAGAATTGCTGGGGAGAAAAAAGCAAAGGACCCAGGATCCTGAAAGGATCCCCGAAAAAGCCCCAGCACCTCCGGCAAATGCACAAGTGATCAACTTCATATCCGGAGGATCAGACATTTGTGGTACATCCTTTTCAGCGGCCAAAAGACATGCAAAAGAATCAAAAATGGACAATGGAGAAAGGCCTATTAGAACATCAAGTGTTTCAGAAGGGAAAACGATAACCTTTGATGAGGATGATCGCATCAACATCCAGGATCCTCATCATGATAGTTTAGTTATTACTCTCTTTATTTCTAACCATTTTGTCCGCAGGATCCTTATCGATGGAGGGAGCTCAGTGAACATAATCCAGCTTGATGTCTTGAAGAAGATGGGAATCCCAGAATCAGACATCACACCAAGATCCTCCGTGCTTGTAGGATTCAGTGGAGAAACGAAGAAAACTCTGGGGGACATCAAACTCCCAATCTACGTGGAAGGATTACATAATTATCAAAAATTGTGTGTTATTGACTGTTTATCTTGTTGCAACGTTATCCTTGGCAGGCCTTGGATACATGACATGAAAGCAGTTCCATCTACCTACCATCAATGTGTAAAGCTCCCTAGCCCATGGGGGATAATCAAGATCGACAGCGATCAGCAAGAGGCTAAGGATTGCTATACCTCATCCATGAAGCCAACCTCGAAGCCAAGGGAGCAATAGCAATTACAGTATCCTCCGAGGAATGTCTTGGAGGCAAGGGAGCAAGATGTAGATGAAATCCTCTTGGACCCTAGTGATCCTGAATCAAAAATCTATATCGGATCAGGGATCCTTGGCGAGATGAAAGAAGACATGATATCCTTCCTCAAAAGAAGAAAATCTACCTTTGCTTGGAAACATGAAGATATGACAGGTATATCCAAGGATATTATTACTCACAAACTTGGCATTGACAGGTCTATCAAGCCAATCCATCAAAAAAAGAGGAAGTTTGCACCAGAAAGGAATGCCATTATCCAAGAAGAAGTAGAGAGACTACTTCGAGCAGGTATGATCAGAGAGGTAAAGTATCCTAAATGGTTAGCCAATGTGGTTGTTGTCCAAAAGAAAAACGGAAAGTGGAGGGTATGTGTCGATTTCACTGATTTGAATAAGGCATGTCCCAAGGATCCTTTCCCATTACCCCACATTGACTCCATGGTGGATGCAACAGCGGGGCATGAACTGTTAACTTTTATGGATGCATCATCCGGATTCCAACAAATCCAGATGGAACCATCTGACCAAGAGGATACAGCCTTTATGACCCCAACCGGTTTATATTGTTATATTGCCATGCCTTTTGGACTAAGAAATGCAGGTGCAACATATCAAAGGCTGGTAAATATGATGTTCAAAGATCAAATTGGAAAAACTATGGAGGTGTACATAGATGATAGGGTGGTCAAGTCAAAGAAAGCTGAGGATCACCTAAGGGACTTGGAAGAAGCATTCGATATCCTTGATAGTTACAACATGAAACTTAATCCTTCAAAATGCCATTTTGGTGTTAAGGCAGGAAAGTTCTTAGGATACATGGTAACCCAGAGAGGCATTGAAGCAAGCCCGGAACAAATCAAAGCATTAATAAATATCAAGTCTCCTGCCAATGCCAAGGATGTTCAAAGACTAACAGGCAGGATAGCAGCTTTGAACAGGTTCATATCGAAATCCTCAGAAAAGTGCAAAGAATTCTACGATATCCTAAGGAAGAATAAGAAGTTCGAATGGACTGAGAAGCTTGAAAATGCTTTACAAGCCCTAAAAGAGTATATGTCCTCAGCACCAGCATTAGCAAAACCGGAAAAAGGAGATGTGTTATCCTTATATCTGGCGGTATCCTCAACCGCTGTAAGTGCTGTCCTCGTTAAGGATCACGAAGGTACACAATATCCTGTCTACTATGTAAGTAAAAGTCTACTTGATGCCGAATCCAGGTACTCACACCTCGAAAAACTCATCCTTGCATTAATCATGGCATCCACGAAGTTAAGGCATTATTTTGAAACTCATACTATTATTGTTAAAACTAATTTTCCAATTAAGAATGTCCTCAGGAAACCGGATATGTCAGGGAGAATGGCTAAGTGGGCAGTGAAGCTTAGTGCCCATGATATAAGATACGAACCAAGAACAGCCATTAAATCTCAAGCACTAGCTGACTTTGTGGCTGATTTCAGTAGTGATCTACAAAAGGAAGCAGAATTGGAGGTCCAGCAGCTGGATGAGACCAAGGATCCTTGGATACTACACACCGACGGATCCTCAAATATCAAAGGCACAGGGCTAGGGATCCTACTAAAATCGCCACAGGGGGACATAATACCCCACTCCATAGCTTGTGAGTTCCAGGCAACTAACAATGAGGCTGAGTATGAAGCCTTAATTGCTGGCTTACAAATTGCTAAGGATATGGGGGTAAAGTATCTCGAAGTATATGTAGATTCATTATTGATCACCAATCACTTTAATGGATCCTATGCTGTTAAAGGTGAAAAACTAACCAAATATTTAGAGATAGTCAAAAAATTGGCACTCTCTTTTGTTTCTTTTAGCTTAACACAGGTACCAAGGGAGGATAACACGGAAGCTGATGCATTGGCCAACCTAGGATCATCCTTAAAAATTCCAGAAAATATAAGTATCCCTATCATCCACATCCTGGCTCCTGCTATTGAAAACCAAGTAGCCATGGAAATAGAAGAGGATACTGCAGTAATCCCTAGTGAAGAAGCTCGATCTTATTCAGGATCATGGATCCCACCAATCATGAAATACTTGCAAAACGGAGAGATCCCAATGGGAGAAAATCCTAGAGCTTTCAGGATCAAGGTATCTCAATTTACAATCCTAAATAATATGCTATATAAACGATCCCTTGCAGGACCATATTTAAGATGTATTGAAGATCCTGAAATCGAAGAAGTATTGAGAGACTTCCACGAAGGAGATTGTGGAAACCACACTGGGGGCAGGGCATTATTCTCAAGGATCCTTAGAACAGGATACTACTGGCCAACCATGAAAAGGGATGCTGTAGAGTATGCTAAGAAATGTGATCCTTGCCAAAGACATAGCAATATCCTTCACCAACCAGCTGAATTACTACACCCCATACCATCCTCTTGGCCATTCATGAGATGGGGAATGGATATAGTTGGCAAGCTCCCTAAAGCACCTGGTGGAAAAGTATTTATGCTTGCCATGACTGACTATTTTTCCAAGTGGATAGAAGCTGAAGCCTTCGCTCAAGTCAGAGAAAAGGAAGTCATATCCTTCATTAAAAGAAACATTATAACCAGATTTGGCATCCCCTCTGAAATTATATGTGATAATGGTTCTCAATTCATTGGAAGGAGAACCACTAACTTTTGTGACAGTTGGGGAATCAAGATGATAACATCAACACCAGTTCATCCACAAGCCAATGGTCAAGCAGAATCATCCAACAAGATCATCATCAACAATCTGAAGAAGAAGCTAGGATCCAAGAAAGGGAAATGGGCAGAGGAGTTACCTTATGTGCTATGGGCTGATAGGACAACTCCCAAGAATGCCACTGGCCAAACACCTTTCTCTTTAGTATTTGGGGCAGAAGCAGTGATCCCAACAGAGATGGTGATCCCAACTGCTAGAACAAGTGCTCGTGATCCTGAAGAAAATGCTACAATCCTAGCTCAGGATTTGGATACTATTGAGGAAAACAGGGATCTAGCTAGGATAAGGATGGCAAGCTACCAACAAAGGATGGCTGGTGCCTACAACAAGAATGTCAGGATAAGGAAGTTCCAAGTCGGAGATATGGTATTGAGAAAAGCATTTCAAAATACTATTAATCCTGCTGACGGGAAGCTAGCACCAAAATGGGAAGGTCCCTACTTAATTGAAGCTGAAGCAGGAAAGGGGGCATACAGGTTGCTAACCATGGAAGGAACTTGTTACCAAGAGCCTGGAATGCTGTTCACTTAAAGAAATATTTCATGTGAACATGATCCTTCCTGCATGTGATCCTTACATTGAATATCCTTGAAGGATCCTGGAGATATCGGTGATCCTTACTCAGGTAACATGCTTATCCTAAAACTATTGCATTTTCTTACTTTTTGCCTAAGGATAAGGATCATGTATCCTTCATCCTCTACTCACAAACCATTTGAGTTATGATAGTTCAGGTATCTTCAGCATATCATCAAAGATCTTCAAAAGCATCACAGATCCTCGGGTCCAACCCCAGTTATCCTTGGGATTATCCCCAGTTTCCGCCAGCAGCGCACGATGATCCTGATATAGTTCATGTCTTTGGGATCAGTACCCATTTTCGGGGCTGGCGACCTCATCGTACTGGCTATACTTGGGATCCTACGTATAATGGTGGACGCACCATACATCCGTTCCTAAGGTTTCTAACGTTTTCACGTTAGCTAAGGTTTTGACATTTTCATGTCACTAAGTTTGGATAGTTGCCAGAAAGGGCCATACTCCAGTTTACATACGATCCTTTGGGCTTGTCCCCAGTTATCCTATGGGCTTGTCCCCAGTGATCCTCCGGGATCATCCTCAGTTGTCCTATGGGCTTATCCCCAGTGATCCTCCGGGATCATCCCCAGTTATCCTTTGGGCTTGTCCCCAGTGATCCTCCGGGATCATCCCCAGTTATCCTTTGGGCTTGTCCCCAGTGATCCTCCGGGATCATTCTCAGTTATCCTTTGGGCTTGTACCCAGTTACTAACTTATCTTTTGTATTGGCTTAGTCCCAAGTTATATTCCATTTTTTCAGGTTTTCGAAGTTAAACGATTAAGGATCCTTAATCCTTATTATCCATTAAAGTTTTACCTACGGTTGTTCCAATTAAAGGTTAGGATCCAAACTTGGATCCTCAGGTATGATCCTTAACTACTTTTAATTTCATTATTCATTTGAATAACCTTTAGACCTTGACAACTGAACCTATGATCCTTAAAATAAACTATCTTGGAAACTTTCGATTATAGGATATTTGATCCAGGATCATATCCTAAATTTCTTAAACATAATTTGCTCAAACTTTTCAAACAAACATGTGTCAAAACAATTGAAAATCAAAAAGGATAACAACACAAGATAAGCCAGAAAGATTAAAGTTATATTATTAAACCAAAGGATCATTAACCCTTTCAAAAAAGTTGTCAAAATTACCTACCCAAAGCTTCTACCAGCAATACGTGGCCCGTCCGCTGGGGTAGGTAAAGGGTGTCCATGATAATAGGTTCAAAAGTATTGCAGGGAAATTAAAAGGCGGCAGGATCACAACGGCTTCATCCCCCAAACAGAGGATCCCTCCACCATGTGTAATCCTACCTATTGTTCAAAGGATCCAGGATCCTTAACCCTAAAGAAACTACTGTTCAGAAATTACAGACCATAATTGTTCACAAACCATCAACCACAAACCACTACCAAAAAACCTAAAAAATTGGGCTCCGGCCTAGTCAACAATATCCATCATCGCCCAATCATGCAGCTTACTTCTCTGCTGCTCCATCTCCACCAGCATCTTCACCTTGATCCTTGCCAGCATCACCTCCCTCCAGCATTGGGATGTCCTCAGCATCATCGTCATCTTCCAATTCTGCTAGCCTTGCCTTCCAACCTTCAACATCCCATGTGCTCCTGTCAAAGGAAGGATCCTGAGCCTCCGTAGCCATCTGCAGTTGTATCTTGTACATGGTTACCGCAGCAGAGACCTTAGCGTCTTGGGTAATGTCATGCTTCTCATAATCAAACTTGATCAACGCTTTAACAGCCTCATCTTTGACTGCCCGGATCTCCTTCTCAAGATCGGCAATCTTAAGATCCTTCAGCCCACACGTCTGTTGAAGGTCAGCAATTTGACGATCCTGATCCTCAACCTGATTGACGTAAGTCTCCATTTCGGAGAATTTCTAAAGAAGACAACAGGAAAGCAACATCAGACACATGTGATCCTCGGACTTGTCGAAGACAATTAACAGGGGCAGTGATCCTAACCTCATCAAAATAGTCAAGGAATTGCTGACGGAGAAGAGGAAATCCTTGAAGGTCATCTGAAGCCTTCCTCTTTTTCCCTTTGCCTCGGGCAGGTGCTTTAGGGGCTGAGACTGAAGGGCTGGCAGCAGGAGCCTTCTTCTTCTTAGAAGACGTGACATTGGCAAGGTCACTTATCCCAAACATGGAGGCAGATTTAACAGACCTGGCAGACTTTCCGGCACCTACACCATTCAAAAAACAAGATAAGTTCCCTTGTTAAATTAAATACTTTCACATAAAACTTATTTTCTATGAGGATACTTACTTGACATTGTGGCAGATGCAGAGGATATCTCTTGAGAATCTTGGATAATAACCTGGAAACTTCGAACTTCAGGATCAAGCTTCTTGAAAGCTAACACTCTCTCTTTGGCAGCAGGGGTCAAGTTTAAATGAGCAACGGAGATAGCTGCATAAAAAGACAAAAAAGAAAAGACATCAGTGATCCTCATCATACGAGACAGGACTGATAGTGATCCTTCAAGGATCCTCTACCCTACCATGAGTGACCCATTCCTCGGGCAGATCCTTCCCATCCGGGATGGAATCCCTCTTAACAAAGAAAAACCGACGTTTCCAGTTTTTATCATTCTTGGTAACTTTGAAGATAGGGTGATCCTCCCCAGATTTCCGTTTCGACAAGTACCGGTGAGAACCAAAGGTGGTGAGATCATAGAGCTCAGCTAACTCTGACATCCCCAAATCAATCCCTTCTTGCTCGATGATCCTCTCAAAGGTATATAGAACCCTCCAGATCATCGGCATAGCTTGGATAAATGAGATGCCGGTAAGAGAAAAGAAAGATTGGGTAAATGTCGGAAAAGGATATGAATACCCGATGAGGAAAGGAGTAGCAGGAAAGGCCACCCAAGTGTCCGAAACAAAATCACTCAGAGCAGTAGGATCAAAGGGTTTGAAAACAACATTCGCTGGGAAACAATGGCGAATCTTGTCTATTTGGATATCGGTAAAACAGCATCTCTCCATAGGAGAATCTTTGATAATCCCCTGGCTTTTCAAGGGACTATCCTTCTTAGAGCCTTTGTGCGGTGAATTCCGAAGAAGCATATTCGAGATGAAAACAGAGTAAAAGCACGAAAGAACAGAGCAAAGAAGAGAAAGAGGAGGATGATACCTGATCAAGAGTCTTCAATGATGGTTATAAAGGGAGATACTTCGAATTTAAATACAAAGTGATCCTAACCCTATCTCCTATTTATAATGATGATTCGCAGGGATTGTCACATCAGTGACGTAAATATCATAACGGCTAGTCCATGTGCAACGGCTAGTAAATCGGAATCGTCCGTTAGAGATAAGCTCAAAACAAAATATAACTCATCCATTTACATTTAACTCCTTATATTTTGGGGGCAATTGTTGGGGCTGGATTTTACTATAAATGATCCTTATATGTGATCCTGACAAGTGATCCTTGTTTCTTTGGCAGATAGTGATCCTCAGCCAGACTTCAGGATCAGGATCATGGGACGATATGGTGATCCTTATACTAACGGTCATTTTCGATTACTACAATATTATTTTGCAGGAATATCTAGCAGGATATGCCCTACATATCATGATCCAGGGACGCGCTTTTACAAATATGGCAAGAGCTGAATTGAAGATGAACGTTGTGCCGGATATGGAAACATGGCTTGATCTAAGGGCAGCAATTTAGGCTAGATTATCTTTATTTCTAAAGGGGTAATGAGCTGATTAGTGGTCTATCTACCTAAAATAAGTTACCTACACATGTATAAATACCCATCTTCCTCATTCGGAAGAACACACACAACATACGACACAACTCTCAACACTTAGACACTCAGTGATCCTTGTACTCAGCTCATTATCATCCGAAGTTGTAACTACATTTTTATTATATTGAAGTTGGTGATCGGTAGTTGCCATCACCCGAGGTTTTTTATGCCGGAGATCATACATTGATCAAGGGCTTTTTCCTCGTATAAATCGTTGTGTCTTTGCATATTCATCACAGAAGTGATCCTTTACTTTCATAGCTAACCAAGCATCATACCCCGTTTACATATAGTTTGGTTACATTATCCTTGTGTGATTTTTGACCAAAACAATTACCTACAACTTGGCGTTTAAAAACTAATATATTTGCATTGCATTAGAACAAATATTTGAACTAGGTTCTAATATATATATATATATATATATATATACATGGTAAGGATAGTGTAAAAAGGGCCTAAAGTCTGAGAAGTGTGAGAAGTGTATTATAACACTATATATAATACTATATAACACCATATAAACACCGTATAACAATATGTAACACCATATAATACCATATAACATTATGTAACACTATATATCATTATATAACAAATATAACACTATACATCTATCATAGACATGCTATCAGACAACTGTTAGGGCTGGATTTTTATTATACGTGATCCTTATACGTGATCCTAACCAGTGATCCTTGTTTCTTTGGCAGACAGTGATCCTCATCAGGACTTCAGGATCAGGATCATGGACCATCAAAGGATCCTCATGCTAACAGTTACCTTCGTTTAAAACAATGTTATTTTGCAGGAACATCTAGCAGGATACGCTCTTAGCATCATAATCAAGGGACGCGTCTTTACAATTATAGCATGAGCTTAATCGAAGATAGACGTTGCAAAGGATATGGAAACTTAGCTTGATTTATGGGCGGCAATTTAGGCTAGATTGTCTTTTATTTCTAAAGGGGTAATGAGCTGATTATTAGTCTTTTTACCTAAAATAGGTCACCTACACTTGTATAAATACCACTCTTCCTCATTTGGAAGAACACACGACAACACACAACACAATTCTCACACGCTTAGACACTCGAAACTATAGTGATCCTTGTACTCAGCTCATTATCATCCGAAGTTGTAACTATATTTTTCTTATATTGAAGTTGGTGATCAGTAGTTGCCATCACCCGAGGTTTTTTATGCCGGAGATCATACATTGATCAAGGGCTTTTTCCTCGTATAAATCATTGTGTCTTTGCATATTTCTCACAAAAGTGATCCTTTACTTTTATAATTAACCAAGCATCATACCCCGTTTACATAAAGTTTGGTTACATTATCCTTGTGTGATTTTTGACCAAAACAGTTTGGCGCCCACCGTGGGGCAATTGGTGCTTCATTCATAAGAAAACCTGTTGTTTGAAATCATTTCAGAGAATTACATGGCTTCATCATTGAAAAACATGTCCACGGCGATGTCTGCAGTCACCTCATCTCAGAACACTCTGCCTCCCCCACCGGCAGGATCCCAGAAGAATGCTGAGAAGAGACAAACTCCTACTAACTCTAAACCTCCATCTTCTTCTGCTATGAATTCTTATATTCCCAGTACTAGTGATGTATTTACTTTGATTTTGCAGATGAAGGATCGTATGCAGCGGCAGGATGAAACTAATGATAGGATCCTCAGGGAAATTGGAGATCTCAAAAGACAAAAGAGAACGGCAGAGGATCATTCCCCACTGATGCCCAAATCCTTGAGCTTTGATACTCCAATGATCACTTCTCAGCCATCGGGAATTCCAGACGTGCAAATTATGGGAGAATCAAGAGGATTGCACCTCGGATCGACAGCAATGACTCAGGCATCAGGCTCACACTTTCAGCCGGCAGGATCCTATCCCCAGCATATGGGATCCTTCATGAATTCGGGAGCCTATCCGGGAGCACAGCAGTTTCAAGGATCCTACTTTGTTCCAGGATCATCCCAGGGTCAAGGATCCTCCTTTGTTCCAGGATCATTCCAGGTTCAAGGATCCTCCTTCGTTCCAGGATCATCCCAGATACCAGGATCCTTCCAGATACCAGGATCCTTCCAGATGCCAGGATCCCTAAAAAGTTTGCAAACAGGAAATCTAGATGTCCATCAAGGGGACTTCATTCCAATGCAGACCATTGCTTCCACTGGTCCCTCCGTTATTCCAGAATCCCAGCAATATGGATTCACTAACTTGAACCCAATAGAAGGTAACACTTTAAATAATTATCTTACCACGAACCATGGATTCATGCAGGATACAGGTATCAATCATGCTATGGCCAGGGAATTGCAGAAGCTAAAAGATATGATCTCAAGTGTTCCAGGGGTAGTCAAGCCTATCCCTGAGATTGCAGATGGAAGCCACAAGGTATCTCGCTTTGCACCACCAATTTGTGATGCAGAGGTACCCAAAAGGTTCCATATCCCTACTATGAAGCTGTATGATGGTACAACGGATCCAGAGGAACACATAGCACAATACAGGGAGAGGATGGAGATCAATCCTATCCCAGAAAAGTTGAAGGAAGCATGCCTATGTAAAGGATTTGGATCCACTCTCACTGGATCAGCTCTTAAGTGGCTGCTAAGTCTTCCCCCTTACTCTATTACTTCATTTGCTAATTTAGTTAATTTATTCAATAACCAATTCTCTTGTAGTAGAAAATTTGAAAGATTAACCAGTGATTTATATAGGGTAACTCAAGGTCATAATGAATCATTAAGGGATTATATAACTAAATTTAGTAAAGAATCCTTGGACATTCCCAACATGGATATGGCTACGGCTGTTGAAGCCTTCAAAATGGGACTGCTTAAGGATTCATTATTCTATGATGATCTTGTTATGACACCATGCAGGAATCTAGATGAAGTAAGGACTCGGGCACTCAGGTTCATCTGGCTAGAGGATAACAAGAGGATCCAGGAGAGACAAGTAGGATCCTCAAAACAGGAGAAGCAAGGATCCTCCTTCAAGAACAACAAATTCAAATCCTACCATAGAAATGAGAACCAGAATGTGCATGCTGTTGACCAAGAAGAGGATGATGAAGATTATCCTCCAATCTCAGAATACTGTTTTTCCGTTGATAATCATGAACTAATCCTTGCAATGCAGAATCTAGGTGAAAAAGCTAGGTGGCCCAGGAAGAATGATAAACCATCCGGGACTAAAGACAAGTCAAAATGGTGTGCATACCATGAGGATTTCGGGCACCTAACTGAAGAATGCATAGCTTTAAGAAAAGAAATTGGATATCTGTTAAGCAAGGGGCACCTAAAAGAATTGTTGGGAAGAAAAAAGCAAAGGACTCAGGATCCTGAAAGGATCCCTGAAAAGGCTCCAGCACCTCCGGCAAATGCACAAGTGATCAACTTTATTTCCGGAGGATCAGACATCTGTGGTACATCCTTCTCGGCGGCCAAAAGGCATGCAAAGGAGTCAAAAATGGATAATGGAGAAAGACCTATTAGGACATCAAGTGTCTCAGAGGGGAAGAGGATAACGTTTGATGAGGAGGATCGCATTAACATTCAGGATCCTCATCATGATAGTTTGGTTATTACTCTCTTTATCTCTAACCATTTTGTCCGCAGGATCCTTATCGATGGAGGAAGCTCAGTGAACATTATCCAGCTTGATGTTCTGAAGAAAATGGGTATTCCAGAATCAGACATCACACCAAGATCCTCCGTGCTTGTAGGATTCAGTGGAGAAACGAAGAAAACTCTGGGGGACATCAAACTCCCAATCTACGTGGAAGGATTACATAATTATCAAAAATTTTGTGTTATTGACTGTTTATCTTGTTGCAATGTTATCCTTGGCAGGCCCTGGATACATGATATGAAAGCAGTCCCATCCACCTATCATCAATGTGTGAAACTCCCTAGCCCATGGGGAATAATCAAGATCGACAGTGATCAGCAGGAGGCTAAGGATTGTTATACATCATCCATGAAGCCAACCTCGAAGCCAAGGGAGCAATAGCAATTACAGTATCCTCCGAAGAATGTCTTGGAGGCAAGGGAACAAGATGTGGACGAAATCCTCTTGGATCCTAGTGATCCTGAATCAAAAATCTATATCGGATCAGGGATCCTTGGCAGGATGAAAGAAGACTTAATATCCTTCCTCAAAAGAAGAAAATCTACCTTTGCTTGGAAACATGAAGATATGACAGGTATATCTAAGGATATTATTACTCACAAACTTGGCATTGACAGGTCTATCAAACCAATCCATCAAAAAAGGAGGAAGTTTGCACCAGAAAGGAATGCCATTATCCAAGAAGAAGTAGAGAGACTACTTCGAGCAGGTATGATCAGAGAGGTAAAGTATCCAAAATGGTTAGCCAATATGGTCGTTGTCCAAAAGAAAAACGGAAAGTGGAGGGTATGTGTCGATTTCACTGATCTGAATAAGGCATGTCCCAAGGATCCTTTCCCATTACCCCACATTGACTCCATGGTGGATGCAACAGCGGGGCATGAACTGTTGACCTTTATGGATGCATCATCTGGATTCCAACAAATTCAGATGGAACCATCTGACCAAGAGGATACAGCCTTTATGACCCCAACAGGTTTGTATTGTTATATTGCCATGCCTTTTGGATTAAGAAATGCAGGTGCAACATATCAAAGGCTGGTGAATATGATGTTCAAAGATCAAATTGGACAAACTATGGAAGTATACATAGATGATATGGTAGTCAAATCAAAGAAAGCTGAGGATCACCTAAGGGATTTGGAGGAAGCATTTGATATCCTTGATAATTATAACATGAAGCTTAATCCTTCGAAGTGCCACTTTGGTGTTAAGGCAGGTAAATTCCTAGGATATATGGTAACTCAGAGAGGTATTGAAGCAAGTCCGGAGCAAATTAAAGCACTAGTGAACATCAAGTCCCCTGCCAATGCTAAGGATGTGCAAAGGCTAACAGGCAGGATAGCAGCTCTGAACAGGTTCATATCAAAATCCTCAGAAAAATGTAAAGAATTTTACGATATCCTAAGGAAGAACAAGAATTTTGAATGGACTGAGAAACATGAGAATGCTTTACAAGCCCTTAAAGAATATATGTCCTCAGCACCAGCATTATCAAAGCCCGAAAAAGGAGATGTGTTATCCTTATATTTGGCGGTATCCTCAACCGCTGTAAGTGCTGTCCTTGTTAAGGATCATGAAGGTACACAATATCCTATCTACTACGTAAGTAAGAGTTTACTTGATGCCGAATCTAGGTACTCACACCTCGAAAAGCTTATTCTTGCATTAATCATGGCATCAACTAAGTTAAGGCATTATTTTGAAACCCATACTATTGTTGTTAGAACTAACTTTCCAATTAAGAATGTCCTCAGGAAACCAGAGATGTCAGGAAGAATGGCTAAGTGGGCAGTAAAGCTTAGTGCCCATGATATAAGATACGAGCCAAGAACAGCCATTAAATCCCAAGCATTAGCTGACTTTGTGGCTGATTTCAGTAGTGATCTACAAAAAGAAGCAGAATTGGAAGTCCAGCAGCTGGATGAAACCAAGGATCCTTGGATACTACACACCGATGGATCCTCAAATATCAAGGGCACAGGGCTCGGGATACTACTAAAATCGCCACAGGGGGACATAATACCCCACTCCATAGCCTGTGAGTTCCAAGCAACTAACAATGAGGCTGAATATGAAGCCTTAATTGCTGGCTTGCAAATTGCTAAGGATATGGGGGTGAAATATCTTAAAGTATATGTAGACTCATTATTGATCACCAATCACTTTAATGGATCCTATGCTGTTAAAGGTGAAAAACTAACCAAATATTTAGAGATAGTCAAGGAATTGGCACTCTCTTTTGTTTCTTTCAGCTTAACACAGGTACCAAGGGAGGATAACACGGAAGCTGATGCATTGGCCAACTTAGGATCATCCTTAAAAATTCCAGAAGACATAAGTATCCCTATCATCCATATCCTGGCTCCTGCTATTGAAAATCAAGTGGCCATGGAAATAGAAGAGGATACTGCAGTAATCCCTAGTGAAGAAGCTCAATCTTATGCAGGATCATGGGTCTCACCAATCATGAAATACTTGCAACACGGGGAGATTCCGATGGGAGAAAATCCTAGAGCTTTCAGGATTAAGGTATCTCAATTTACAATCTTAAATAATGTGCTATATAAACGATCCCTTGCAGGACCATATTTAAGATGTATTGAGGATCCTGAAATTGAAGAAGTGTTGAGAGACTTCCATGAAGGAGATTGTGGAAACCACACTGGGGGCAGGGCATTATTCTCAAGGATCCTAAGAACAGGATACTACTGGCCAACCATGAAAAGGGATGCTGTAGAATATGCTAGGAAATGTGATCCTTGCCAAAGACACAGCAATATCCTTCATCAACCAGCTGAATTGCTACACCCTATACCATCCTCTTGGCCATTCATGAGATGGGGAATGGATATAGTTGGCAAGCTCCCTAAAGCACCTGGTGGAAAAGTATTTATGCTTGCCATGACTGACTACTTCTCTAAGTGGATAGAAGCTGAAGCTTTTGCTCAAGTCAGAGAAAAAGAAGTTATATCCTTTATCAAAAGAAACATTATAACTAGATTTGGCATTCCCTCTGAAATTGTATGTGATAATGGTTCCCAATTCATTGGAAGCAGAACTACTAACTTTTGTGACAGTTGGGGAATCAAGATGATAACATCAACACCAGTTCATCCACAGGCCAATGGCCAAGCAGAATCATCCAACAAGATCATCATCAACAATCTGAAGAAGAAACTAGGATCCAAAAAGGGAAAATGGGCAGAGGAGTTACCTTACGTGCTATGGGCTGATAGAACAACTCCCAAGAATGCCACTGGTCAAACACCTTTTTCTTTAGTATTTGGGGCAGAAGCAGTGATCCCAACAGAGATGGTGATCCCAACTGCTAGAACAAGTGTTCGTGATCCTGAAGAAAATGCTGCAATCCTGGCTCAGGATTTGGATACTATTGAGGAAATCAGGGATCTGGCTAGGATAAGGATGGCAAGCTACCAACAAAGAATGGCTGGTGCTTACAACAAAAATGTTAGGATAAGGAAGTTCCAAGTCGGAGATATGGTGTTGAGAAAAACATTCCAAAACACTATTAATCCTGCTGACGGGAAATTAGCAACAAAGTGGGAAGGCCCTTACTTGATTGAAGCTGAAGCAGGAAAGGGGGCATACAGATTGCTAACTATGGAAGGAAACTTGTTACCAAGAGCCTGGAATGCTGTTCACTTAAAGAGATACTTTATGTGAACATGATCCTTCAAGCATGTGATCCTTACACTGAAGTATCCTCGAAGGATCCCGGTGATGTCAGTGATCCTTACTCTGGTAATATCCTTCTCTTAAAACATTTACGTTTCCTTACTTTTTTACCAAAGGATAAGGATCATGTATCCTTCATCCTCTTCTCACGAACCATTTGAGTTATGATAGTTCAGGTATCTACAGCATATCGTCAAAGATCTTCAAAAGCAACGCAGATCCTTGGGCTTGTCCCCAGTTATCCTTGGGATTATCCCCAGTTTCCGCCAGCAGCGCACGATGATCCTGATATAGTTCACGTCTTTGGGACCAGTACCCACTTCCGGGGCTGACAACCTCATCGTACTGGCTATACCCAGGATCCTACGTATAATGGTAGACGTACCATACATCCGTTCATAAGGTTTCTAACGTTTTCATGTTAGCTAAGGTTTTGACATTTTCATGTCACTAAGTGTGGATACTCGCCAGTAAGGGCCATACTCCAGTTTACATACGATCCTTTGGGCTTGTCCCCAGTTATCCTTTGGGCTTGTCCCCAGTTATCCTTTGGGTTTGTCCCCAGTGATCCTTTGGGATCATCCTCCGTTATCCTTTGGGCATGTCCCCAGCTACTAATTTATCTTTTACATTGGCTTAGACCCAAGTTATGTTCCATTTTTCAGGTTCCCAAAGCTAAACGAATAAGGATCCTTAATCCTTGTTATCCGTTAAAATTTCACTTATGGTTATCTTGATCAAAGGTTAGGATCCTAACTTGGATCCTCAGGTATGATCCTTGACTATTTTGATTATACTGAACAACCCTTGCACTTTGACAACTGAACCTATGATCCTGAAAATAAACTACCTTGAAAATTTTCGATTATAGGATATTTGATCCAGGATCATATCCTAAATTTCTTAAACATAATTTGCTCAACTTTTCTTACTCAAACAAACATGTGTCAAAACAATTGAAATTAAAAAGGATAATAACACAAAATAAGCGACAAAAGTTTAAGATTTTATTTATTAACGAAAGGATTAACCCTTCAAAAGTTGTCAAAATTGCCAACCCACATTTCTACCAGCAAAACGTGGCCCGTCCACATGGGTTGGCAAAGGGTGTCCATTGTCTTTGCGGTCTTAGCAGGTACAGGAAATTAAAGGCGGCAGGATCACAAAGGCTTCATCCCCTAAACAGAGGATCCCTCCACCTTTTGCAATCCTACCTATTGTCCAAAGGATCCAGGATCCTTAACCCTAAGAGCTATTGTTCAAATTACAGACCATAATTGTTCCAAATACCACTACCACAAACCACTACCATACTAAAAAAAAAAAAAATTGGGCTCCGGCCTAGTCACAAATATCCATCATCGCCCAATCATGCAGCTTACACCTTTGCTGCTCCATCACCACCAGCTTCTCCGCCCTGATCCTTGTCAGCATCACCACCCTCCAGCATTGGGATATCCTCAGCTTCATCCTCGTCTTCCAGTTCCGCCAGCCTTGCCTTCCAATCTTCAACATCCCATGTGCTCTTGTCGAAGGAAGGATCCTGAGCCTCCGCAGCCATCTGAAGTTGTATCTTGTACATGGCAATTGCCGCAGAGACCTTGGCATCCTGGATGATCTCCTGCTTCTCGCTATCCATATCAATCAATCTTTGAGCAGCCTCATCCTTCGTAGCCCGGAGTTCCTTCTCAAGATCTGCTATCTTGAGATCCTTCAATACGCCCATTTGTTGAAGATCGGCAATTTGGCTTTCTTGATCCTCGACATGGCCAAGATAGGTCTCGATCTCAGCAAGTTTCTGCAGAAGAGGTATAAGGAAGATTCAGGATCAGGCGATCCAAAAGGAAGCAGGATATTCAAGCAGGATACTTAAGAAGGATAACCAACAGGGGCAGTGATCCTTACCTCATTAACATAGTCGAGAAACTGTTGGCGAAGCAGAGGAAATCCCTGGAGATCTTCAGAAGTCTTTCTCTTTTTTCCCTTACCCCGAATGGGTGCTTTAAGGGCTGAAGTAGAGGGACTGGCAGCAGAAGTCTTCCTCCTCGAAGACTTGACGTTGGCAAGATCACTTATCCCAAACTTGGAAGCAGACTTGGCAGATTTGGCAGACTTTCCAGCGCCTACACAATCAGAAACAAGATAAGTTCCCTTATTAATCAAACAATCTCACATATAACTTACTTTTTACAAGGATACTTACTTGACATAGTGGCAGATGCGGAGGATACTTCCTGTGAATCTTGGACGGTGACTTGGAAACTTCTGACCTCAGGATTAAGCTTTTTAAAAGCTAAGACTCTTTCTCTTGCAGCAGGGGTTAACTTAAGATAAGCAATGGATATAGCTGCACAAAAAATAAAAAAGACGTTAGTGATCCTCATCGTATGAGACAAGTCTGATAGTGATCCTTCCAGGATCCTCTACCCTACCATGAGTGGCCCATTCCTTGGGCAGATCCTTCCCATCTGGGATGGTATCCCTTCTAACAAAGAAAAAGCGACGCTTCCAGTTTGTGTCATTCTTAGTAACCTTGAAGACAGGGTGATCCTCCCCAGCTTTCCGTTTTAGCAGATATCGGCAAGAACCGAACGTGGTAAGATCATAAAGTGCGGCCAACTCTGCCATCCCCAAATCAATTCCCTTCTGCTCGATGATCCTCTCGAAGGTATACAGGACCCTCCAGATCATCGGCATAGCTTGGATATAAGATATGCCGGTTAAAGAAAAGAAGGATTGGGTGAAGGCTGGAAAAGGATACGAATACCCTATGGTGAACGGAGTAGCAGGAAAGGCCACCCAGACGTCTGAAACAAAGTCGCTCAAAGCAGTAGGTGTGAAGGATTTGAAAACAGCATTCGCCGGAAAGCAATGACGAATCCTGTCTACATGAGCATCAGTAAAGCAACATCTCTCCGTAGGAGAGTCCTTGATGATCCCTTGGCTTTTTAGGGGACTGCTCTTCTTGGAATCCTTATGTGGAGAATTTCGAAGCAACATACTCGTGGTGGAACAGAAACAGAGTAAAAGCAGAAAAAAACAGAGCAAGAGAAGGAAGAAAGGAAAGAGAGAAGAAGAGAATACCTGGTCAATCTTCGGTGGAGGTTATAAAGGGAGTATATCCTGAATTTAAATGCAGAGTGATCCCAACCCTATCTCCTATTTATAATCATGATTTGCAGGGATTGTCACATCTATGACGTAATGATCACAACGGCTAGTTCGCTGATAACGGCTAGTTATCCGAGTAGTCCGTTGAAGATAAGATCAGAGCAAAATATAACTCATTAATTTACAATAAACTCCTTATATTTTGGGGGCAATTGTTAGGGCTGGATTTTTATTATACGTGATCCTTATACGTGATCCTAACCAGTGATCCTTGTTTCTTTGGCAGACAGTGATCCTCATCAGGACTTCAGGATCAGGATCATGGACCATCAAAGGATCCTCATGCTAACAGTTACCTTCGTTTAAAACAATGTTATTTTGCAGGAACATCTAGCAGGATACGCTCTTAGCATCATAATCAAGGGACGCGTCTTTACAATTATAGCATGAGCTTAATCGATGATAGACGTTGCAAAGGATATGGAAACTTAGCTTGATTTATGGGCGGCAATTTAGGCTAGATTGTCTTTTATTTCTAAAGGGGTAATGAGCTGATTATTAGTCTTTTTACCTAAAATAGGTCACCTACACTTGTATAAATACCACTCTTCCTCATTTGGAAGAACACACGACAACACATAACACAATTCTCACACGCTTAGACACTCGAAACTATAGTGACCCTTGTACTCAGCTCATTATCATCCGAAGTTGTAACTATATTTTTCTTATATTGAAGTTGGTGATCAGTAGTTGCCATCACCCGAGGTTTTTTATGCCGGAGATCATACATTGATCAAGGGCTTTTTCCTCGTATAAATCATTGTGTCTTTGCATATTTCTCACAAAAGTGATCCTTTACTTTTATAATTAACCAAGCATCATACCCCGTTTACATAAAGTTTGGTTACATTATCCTTGTGTGATTTTTGACCAAAACAACAACCTATAGTGTTATATTTGTTATATAATGATATATAGTGTTACATAGTGTTATATGGTATTATATGGTGTTACATATTGTTATACGGTGTTTATATGGTGTTATATAGTATTATATATAGTGTTATAATACACTTCTCACACTTTTAGCACTTTTTACAGGATCCTCTACCTATATATATATATATATATATATATATATAGCCATATAGGTTCTAGATATTAATATATATATGTATGATTATTTATATATATATACTTTTACATTATATTATAAATTACCGATATCCCACCGCAATAACTGATATCTCAAATATCAGTCCTTAATCGATATCTGATATTTTTCCGCATTAACTGCATAGCGTTCAACGCGTTTTAGGTTCTACGCGTGATCATCACCGGCGGCAACGGTGTTCCACGCTTATGACGCGTTGTCGATCACCCCATAACGGGGCGCCCCATCTCCCCTTATAAATCATCTTCATGTTGAACATGTTATGTTAATCTCTCTCTCTCTATATATATATATTAAAGTTTATATATTTAAGTATTGTTATATAATTCCTTTTATTGATTATAGAGTGAATTGCAAGTTTTGTCCTTTATCTTTAGGTCATTTTGCAAGTTTTGTCCTTTATGTTTAAATTTGACAAATTTTGTCCTTTATGTTTCTTAATTTATGGAATTAAAAACCAAAAGTGATGCGTGAACTTTAATCGTCTGCCCACTTGACTCACTAGTCAAGCCCTTAAGCCGAGCTTTATAAATGGGTCCACGCACTATCATGGCATCTAGCTGGAAAAGAAGGTGAAAAGTGAAACGAGCCGTCTAGCCGGTTCGGTCCAATAGGGTTAGCCGAGTTAGTCCGCCTCCATTAGTCCCACGTAAACTTCCAAGAACATGCATGTTGAAAAAAAATTAAAAAAATAGACAACATCTTGATCCATGTTCACACCCTTTTAATTCCTTCAGTGCAAAATAAATAATTTAAGAAGGTATTAAAACGAATTTAATAGAAGATTGAATCAGCATATTTTGTGACGCATGATATTTATATAGATTTATTGGTTGAACCGTCAAGTGTTTTTTTTCTTCTTTTAATATTTTCTGGTCGAAAAAGTTATATTCTTTTACAAATATAGCTATGTAATGGTTTGCAATTACTAGGTGATTCATCGGGTACTATCGATGGATTGCCAATAGATACCACAAATTATAACTCTTTCTATTTTTTAATGCTTAGAGACATTCGTCGAACCTTTTTCGGATCATATCGGCTATGACCCGTTAGTGTATCAATAACATTTAGTTATTTAAGATCCGTTAATTTGTTAAACTTTTATTGATGAAAGTCACTTCTCTAGTAATTCTTTTTTGAAAGGGCAACAAAATTTTAATCATGCTTTCCGATAACCAACTATTAAACCGAAAGGTTCACCAAATTATACACCAAGTTCATACAGTTCATACAATTATATCCCCAAACTATTTATATCAAAGTTATTTCTCTAGTAATTACATGCTTAATGAGCATGTCATCAATCATCAAATACATTCACCTTTTTTTAAGTACTTGCAATAACAACTAATGTGAAATGTAAGAAAATCTAATCAGGAATTATAAATTCATTTAAATCACTCAAGTTAACACTATAAAAAATTAAATATAAGTCAAGTGTTATTTGATATATAGAAGAAAATTACGTTTTTCTTCAGAGAAACGATATAGAAATTTTGTCACAACAACATTTTTTCCTCTTAAATCCTGACTTAAAAAAATCATTGAGTGGCCTGTCAAAAGTCATAATAAAAAAATTAAAAAAATATAAAGATGATCTAATAAAGAAAAAGGTATCAAATACAATGGTTGTCTCAACATGTATGCTAAAGTAAAACCGCTAATTAAAAAAACACACACATATAACTTTATTTCCTATATATATAGACACCCTTTTGCTACCAAGTCCAAACAAGTGAACACCACCACCACTGAGAGGCAAACTTGCATACCATCCATCACCTAGTAACAATGTGTAGAACACACACACAAACCACCTTCTCCATTTCCACCACCACCACAATACACCAAAAATCAACACAACAAAACCCACCCGCGCCGCCGCAGGTGGAGTTAACGGTCGATTTAACAACCTTCCCTAACGCTGTCGCGCCCCATGATGGCATTTTCGTAATAACAAAATCCAGGATACTTCCAGTCATTTCACGGTTCCATGCAGGCTACTTTCGCATAAGTCTTTCCCTTTGTTGGCAAACCCTACTTTGGAAAACCCTTGTGGAACCGCCGGAAAACGCCCACGCTTACCGGAGAATGCTAGGATTTATCCCCTACGCCGCATTCGTCCTCATGTGGTCGTTATCTTTATTCATTCTCGTATCACTTTCCATCTTATACATTTTAAGATGCACCTTATTATCCAACAAAGTTAAAGACGAATACCTAAATCATATTAGCGTTAATTACCTTTTTGCCCCTTGGATCTCATGGCTTCTTTTACTCCGATCATCGCCATTGTTCGCTCCAACGACAGTTTATTATAACATTCTTTTTTGGGTATTTGTTTTTCCAATATTTATTCTTGACGTAAAAATATACGGGCAGTGGTTCACAAAAGGAAAAAGGTTTCTATCAACAGTTGCAAATCCAGCAAGTCAACTTACTGTGATCGGAAACTTTGTGGGAGCACGGGCAGCTGCCCAGATGGGATGGAGAGAGTGTGCCATAATTATGTTTTCATTAGGACTTATACATTATCTTGTGCTATTTGTGACGCTTTATCAGAGACTGTCGGGAAACAGCTGCATGCCGGCAATGCTCCGGCCGGTTATGTTCTTGTTCATCGCTGCTCCGAGCATGGCCGGCTTGGCTTGGGGTTCGGTTTCGGGCACGTTTGATTGTTCATCAAAGATGCTTTTCTATCTTTCTTTGTTTCTGTTCTTGTCTCTGGTTTCAAGGCCCAATTTGTTCAAAAAATCAATGAAGAAGTTTAGTGTGGTATGGTGGGCATACTCATATCCGTTAACAATATTGGCATTGGGTTCGATAGATTATGCACAGGGAATGAAGACTGATGTTGCTCATTTGCTTATGCTTGTTCTTACGGGACTTTCGGTATTGGTTTCGTTTGTTTTAATGGTGTATACAGCTCTCAACACGAATATCTTGTTGCCTAGAGACGGTGACGATGACCATCTTGGCCATGTTTGGTGACTAGTTATTTGGGAGTTCTACAAACCTTCAAAGAAAAAGCTAGTAATCTATGCGTTTAAAAAATTCACTTTAACTATTGTTGTATTTACTGTTGACATATATTACTATTCCTTTTTTAACCGGAGAACATGCTATAGAAAAACTCATTAAATTTGTTAACCAATGGGAATAGCTAATTGACACTATTAATACGATGATTTTGAGAATTCAGGTGTCCTGTTCGAACTTGAAAAATGTTCCCTTTATGACTTAACGAAATATTTAGTGCAAAGCCCCAATTGCTAACTAAGTTTTTAACAATTAACATCTAAATAATTGACAATTAACGCCAAATAACACGCAAATAATCGACAATCATACGCCAAATAGCACCTAACTACTCATACCTACTCAGTGCCGCGGAGCCTTGCAAGTTGCAAGACGCCGAGCCGGAGTTGCGTGAAAAGCAAGAAGATGACAACTGGACGTGGGTGGATTGCAAATTCTGCGACAGACAAAACAGTCCCGTCTTTGCCTTCACGTTCAAGGATTTCAATCAGAGAGGACGAACTAGGTATTTGAGTGGTGGGTTGTTGGCTTGTTGTTCAAGGATTTGCGAGTGTGCGTCATTTCCATCTCTAGGTTTGCGAATTGCCAGACAAATTAAAGAATATTGTTTTATTATTTAAAAATAAATCAAACGGGTATTGGGCTAAACCTAATATGCTAACTTATAAAATTCAAGATAGACTTGTAAATGGGCTTATTAATAGCTTGGTGTTTCTTATGGATATACTATTTAATGTGTGTGTGTGTATTGCGAGAACACGTAGAAGATAATGAATCACCCATTTTTTCAATCCTAAAAATATAAAAAGTAAATGAAAATATTACAAATGTAAGATTAATTACTGTTTCTTACACTATAATTCAAAACAAAATATGGAAAATTTTCACTTTTGGTATAATGTACATGTATGTAGGTTATGTGTAGGTTAAATTATCAACATATATATAGGCTATGTGTAGGTAAAAATATACGGTCTTTTTATGTATATATAATACACATATGAATGTGAGAAACATAAAATTTAAAAAATATGAACCTTAAATTCCAAAATTTAGTGTTTTAGAGTTGTTATTTTTGTTCTCGCAATAGTTAGTGTTCAGTAATAATACTCATCCTATATATATAGGATTATTTTTTAAATGTGCCCTCGAAAACACAAGCCATTTCATCAAGATCCTAGATACGTTGACATGAACGGCCATTAAGGTCGTCCATGAGAATTCGGAGGCCTTCAGATACCCCGTGTGAGTAGAAAAAGAAGAGGCTCTATATATAAATTTATATATAGAATGACTGTAAATGGGATCCTAATTTTTGTATAGAGTAAAATACATGGATACTACTCGTGGTTTGCTAACATTTCACATTTAGTCTCTACATTTCTAAAATTACATGTATGTTCTTTGTGGTTTGACAAGTTATTACTCGAATGGTTCATACACAAGTTAAGTCCAAGTAAAATAACATAACTACCCATACTATTAAAAATTAATAACTAAAGGAATATAATTAATTTTTAAGAAATGAAGTGGGTTTTTTTATTTAAATCATGAACCCCCACCCACCCAGCTACCATCTCCTTCATCTTCACCCATTTTCATCTCCACCAGTGGCGGAACCACAGAAGAGTCAGAGGGGTTAGCTGACCCTCCGGCCGGTTGAACTTTCCGGTAATAGGGTATATTTAACATAGTAGCGTTTCTAGATATTAACCCTCAAATTATCAACTTAAGGTAGTTAGAAAGGAAAAACAAGAGGAAAAACTGGAACAATCTCGTGGAGGAGGACGATGGCGGAGGGCGGCTGGACTCGGTTGCAGGCGTTGCTTTATGTGAGTGAAGAAGAATGGTTTCATTTTCATGCGAAGAAGAAAGAGAAACAGAAAATTTTATTTAATAATATTTAATGTTTATTTAACTTGTATGTTGGATTTTGAGAAACTTGTTTTAGAGTAAACATTAAATGTTTTCTGTCATCATGTACTTTACTATTTTGTTATTTTTATGAATTATAAATTCAAGTTATTAAATCTATTTAAATAAGTCATTTATATGGTGACTCTCCACATACATAACTCATATCTCTTTATTTTCTTTGTATTAATGTATATGCCTAAATATATAGAGGCATTTGTATATGGTGAAGATTGATTAATGAATAAGAATTCCCCATCTTCTATTCTCTACATGATTTTATAGTTTTGTTCTCATGTTTATATAATTATATATTAGTAGCTAATAGACCATTGTTTTACAACACGTTATCAGCACGACGGTGTTTTTGTTGAAAAAAACCATAGCGGTAGCGATTCTCTATTGTTTTGTTCAAGTTAATATTGCCTACTGGAGCCACCAACTGCGAGTCTCACTTGACAACAGCTATCACCAACATCCCACTCATCGCTCGTTTGACGGGGCGTTCCATTCCGCAATCACGAACCTATCTCAAGTGGCAAATAAGGTAACAACATAAAAACTTATTGCTCATAATACATATACACATCCTGTTGATATGCATTGACGAATTATAATATTATATTGATTTGGATTGAATTTTAACTTGGAAATGGGAGTTTGTTGTATGGGACAACGAATTCAAAGATTATTTAACTATTTAATTAAATCTCTGTTTTGATTCAATTTATATCAACCTCAAAAGATTATTTAAATAATGGAGACGTTATACCGTTGTATTTACAATTTTAGATGACTATTTAAGTTTCAGTTTTTGATATAATATATTTCTAAGTGCAAAAAAAATATTGATATTTTGTTATTTAGTATATTTTAATTTATTGATAAGACAAAAAAATGAATCCAGGACATATATCCAAAATATTGATTTCAGTTCATACATAAAAGATATAGTTAAAAAAAAATTATCCATTCATATTAGATACCGTATTACTCATTATTTTAATAAACAATATGTAGGCTACTTCTTAATTTATTTTTAATGCTTAGATAAGAATATATGAACACAATGGTAAAAAAAATGAATTTAGATGGTTGCATAGAAACACAAGAGCATACACCAAGTAATTGGATTTAATTAAATTTGTATCTTGTTATGGTGATTTTGATTATATTGATGAGTTGGTATCTTATTCATAAAGTTGGATCAAATAGATGTTATATATGAATATCTGAAATATTTGCATGGTAAGATATTATATTTATAGCATTGAGACCCTTGTGATACTTTTACGATTATATAGAACTACATAACTTATTATTGTAGAAAGTAAAAAAAAAGGTGGGCTTATTTACTAGTAAACAAATGATGATATGTTAAAATCATAGTTTCAAATTAACATGACAGATATGTATACGTGAGATATTTTTTTTGTTACACTATAATTAATTATACCATGATAATTTATTTAAAAAAAAGTTTTATGCTTTTTAATTGATCGAAAAGAATATCTTATCTCATAAAGTTTTACTACTCAATCAAGGACATAATATATACACTTTTTCTGTTAAACCCCAAGTGAAGTCCTTTTTTACTCCTTTAACTGAAATTATTTGCTTGTTGGCCGTAAAAAAAAAGATAAAATATTAATATGGATCGTAATTAATTGTTTTCATTAGTCATTGTTAATATATAGCGTGCCAAAGGATTTTTACACAATTAGATATAAATGAGTTATAATGTGGATCGTAATTAATTGTTTTCATTAGTCATTGTTAATATATAGCATGCCAAAGGACTTTTACACAATTAGATATAAATGAGTTATGTGTGTAGTGTTCATTGGAAACGTCACGTGATTTAGTTTTAAATAAAGTATACAATCTATAATGCAATGTATTATTATTGTTATAGCATGATTATAAAAATAACGATTTGGTATTTATACTAGGGTTATACTAGCATTTATAACAAATTTTGCATATAAGAAATTCATGTAATTGATTCCTATTGCTAGATATCATTATTTGTTATTAGAGAAACCCTTTCTAGCGATGTCGGTTTTTCTCATGCATTCATTAGGCCATGTCATAATGTTTAATAATTTAATTTTTGATTAACAATTATTATTGCTTGTATAAAATAATGACCATTGCTATATGATTCATATGTGCAATATATAGATTGTTTATTTGATGTCATTAGTTTTTTTTTAATATCAATATTTGAGAAGAAAAAATTGAGTACGCTATGTAGTTCATAAATATTCCAATTTTCAAATAATAAATAATCTGAGAACTTGAAAGAGATCTATGTTTAAGTTTCAAAGTAAGTAACGAATATATATAAGATATCTTTGTGATTGGTTATATCATATCTTTGTGATTGGTTATACCATGATATGTTATTACATAAATTATATACGTTTGCTTATTAGTGATGAAAAGGTTTCTTATTTCATAAAGGCCTGTTATAAGTTGTTTTTATATGATGACATGCTATGAGATTATGTATTGAATGATTTGTTGCTATCTATATGTTGTATTCTATATGCTATCATTTCTTTGCATCGATAATATTGAATGGAACGATTAAACCAGATCATGGTTTATTGTCACTCTCATGAAAGAGGAGAAATATGCGTAGATTTGACACCCAAAGTGTCATACTCCATGTATCTCATTATCAAGTTTTAAATGATCGTGAGATGTTAGACCGGTATTATTATATGACTCGGAAAACAAAGAGAAGTTTATTTATAAGGGAAAATCGGATAAAACAAACTTTGTTTGTCAAACCTCAAATATGATCCTAAGGTAGCAATATCATTAAAAAGAAACAAAAGGTTCTAAATCAATTTAGATTTATATGTCCGAGTAAATAATGGAAACCGTGAAAATTGTTTGGTTTTACTTTGTTCCATGAAATGAATATATATTGATCATTGTGATCACTGAGAAAAATACAATGATGGTCATGTTGATAATGAGATCAACCATTAGAAATTATAATGAGATCGACTACAATAATTGAAATGATAGTCATGATGAGATCGACTATTAGAATTGTAACAATAGTCATAATGAGATTGACCACCAAAAGTGGCAAACTAAGGAATGACCATATAATGTAATACCCCGAATCTTAATGTGCTGGTTATAAACGTGTGAAATATGTAATTTATATTTCATATATTGTTAAACGAGTAAGATGATTGTGTGAAAGGTGAAATATCTTGACAAACCTTGGCTAATATAGGAGACCGTTAATATTAATAATTAAATATATTATTTTATTTACCTTACTCCGTTTTTAATGAAACTTAGGTTAAAACGTAGATAAAAATATGCTCGTTCTAATGACATATTCGTCGTTTTATAAAACGTCATATTTTAAAAGTTATACAAGAAAAACGAGTTAAGCAGCTGAATTAATATATATAAGCAAGCAAGCTAGCAGGTCAAGCAGGCAGGTAGGCACGTCACTTTTATCCCACATCGCCCCAGGTATAATTTGAGGTGCCTGCTTGCTTCCTTTAAATAAGAGTCTCAGTAGGTTGTTTAGGTACCAGTTTTTTTAACGGGAATGCTCTAGTATAGAGAATCCTGAGTATACGATACCCCGTTGGGTGTTGTTAATAGTCGTTTTTGGAGCGCGAGTAGGAGTAGGAGTAGGGAAACTCTACATCAACGTGCTGTAGATAGTTTTGAGGTATACTCTCGTTTAAGTTCATGTTTAGTTATTTATTATTTATTTTTAGTAGTTAATATTAGTTTTATTATTAGTAATAATATATTAGTAATAGTAGTGTTAGTATTATTTTTAGGTACTAGGGTTATTGTCAGGGGCGGGTATTGGGTAGCCTAGCCTTAGTTAGGCATGGACTGATCACCCATGCTTAAACAAGGTAGGGTTAACCAATATCCAACCATGATAATGACTAGTTAGGTGTACCATTACCTAACCTAGGATTATGTAATTGTGTCAGGACCTTGAGACATAACCCAGTATTACTAGCGGCTGTTAAGCAATTGCTAATCAGGTGAGTCATCATACTTGTCTTTTAAACTGTGATAGTATACTCGTCCATAACTGGTAATAATGAGAATGTTGCAGTATGCATGTGTCAGTAGGGGTATATGGGATCCTATTATGCTTAATGAGGTGTGTCACTCTGGGAAGGGTAATAAGGTGTTGTACCCACAGGCACTTCGTGCTTATAAGGTCCCGCGACACACACTCATACCTATGTGACGGCCGTAGGGGGACACAGCTGGAGGACCAGTATGTGTCTTGTATGGTGGTTTGTGACAAGTCAAATGTGACCTATAAGGTTTAATGAGGTCCAACCTGACTATAATGTGGTCACATGCCCATATTGTGTATGCATATAATGTAAACTGTGGTCTGTCTTTATAA
Source organism: Helianthus annuus (assembly GCF_002127325.2). Classification (NCBI taxonomy): domain Eukaryota; kingdom Viridiplantae; phylum Streptophyta; class Magnoliopsida; order Asterales; family Asteraceae; genus Helianthus; species Helianthus annuus. The sequence continues at coordinate 146,078,659 of NC_035442.2, forward strand.
AAATTGTATAGTATGAGCTCACCAGTATATATCTGACGTCGTTTTGAGTATACTTATCTTGGGTTAGTCATGAGGAAAGCTATAGGAACTACTTGACAGTTGGGGAGTTTTAGAAGATCAAGGAGTTCTTAGTTGCCAAAAGTTCGTAAATAAATAAAGTGTTGTACTCAGACTATTATAAGTTTTAATGAAAGTAGTTTGTTTCCGCTGTAAGTGTATCAATTGTGCATAATCACCCGGGTTACGGGGTGAGGGTGTCACAGTTGGTATCAGAGCCCGAGGTTTTAGCGAATTAGGTATTGCAGGAATGCCTAAGCTTTAACCAGTAGTTCTCTAAAGATTAAATAGCACACTCATACTAGGCCAAATAACATGTTCTCAGGAAAAGTACTTGCATAGTCAGTTGAGTAACGCTAGAAGAAGTAAACTATGTTGTGCCTTTCTATGTGCTATATATATATATATATATATATATATATATCTATGTGATGTATATAGTTGTTATATGATAATAATGTATCATACATACTAGAAACTCTTTATACTCATATTCCTATAGGTAGGAGACAATGTCTGAACATAGAGATGAACAAGGGTCTAGAAATAATCAGAATAACAGAAGGAGAGAGGAAGATTCTTATAGGACTCGAACTCCCTCTCATAGTGTCAGGTCCCGGTCTAGTACAAGCATGCGTCTAAATACTGAGGATATCCACAATATAGCTGTGGAAGTGGCTAAGGTAATGAAGAATGCACAAACCGGTAATGTTAACCAATCTGGAGAACGACATGAAGAAAGCTCAGAAGCCTCCACTCCAGTTCAAAGGGAAGGAATGGGCGAAAGGAAAAACACTATTGCAACAATGCCACTAGAAGGAAAAGGTGAATATTCCAAAGCAAAGGAATGTACTTATAAGCACTTCATGTCCTGTAAACCTCAATCCTTTGACGGAAGAAAGGGAGCACTAGAAGCTCAAGACTGGCTCAACAGAATGGAGTCAGTATTAGACATATGTGAGTGTGATGACCGCAACAAAGTACGGTTCGCCGTACATATGTTTGAAGCTGAAGCCCTTCACTGGTGGAACACTGTGGTCTGAACAGAGGGAAAAGAAAAGGTTAAGGAGATGAAGTGGGAGGAGTTTATTCATAAGTTTCTTGCTAAGTATTGTCCTCCCAGTAAGACCAAGCAACTGGAAGTAGAATTCTTTCAGTTAAAAATGGGAAATAAAAACTATCGAGAGTATGTTTCTCGTTTCAACGACATATCTCGACTGGTTTCTTATTTAGCATTGACCGAGGAACAACTGATCAATAGGTTTATTTGGGGTCTACCCTCTGAAATGAGGGTGTTTATCAAATCCAAATCCCCCAAGACTTTTGCAGAAACTGTTGAGGCTGGCGCCGTCATGGCTGCCGAGATGATTCTGCGGCAGGCTGAATCTCTCGCACCAAAAAGAAAGTGGGAAGAAATAAAGGGGGACACCCGGAATAACAACTTTAAAAGGCCTAAAACATTTCCTCAATGTCAAATTTGCAAACGCTTTCATACGGGGGAATGTCGTTTTCCTTGTCCAAATTGTAAAAAGACGGGTCATGCTCTTCAAGAATGCAAGGAAAAGAAGAAGTGTTTCAAATGTGGAGACCCTAACCACATGAGATCTGAATGTCCCGAACTTAAAAGAAATGATAGGACACAACCAAATCAGCCAAAAGGGCGGGCATTTGTACTCACCACGGAAGAAGCCAAGACCAATACAGACGTTATCACGAGTACGTATCTCGTAAATGATGTATATGCGCGCGTGTTATTTGATACCGGTGCAAATAGAAGTCTAGTGTCGATTACCTTTAGACCTTACTTGAACCAGGCGTCCCAAACCCTAGATCATGCCTTTACAGTAGAAATGGCTGATGGAAGTCAAAGAGAGATAGTTGACATAGTTAAGAATTGTAAAGTAAGCTTAAACAACCATGTCATCCCTATATACCTAATGCCTATGGAACTTGGAGAATTCGACATAGTCATAGGAATGGACTGGTTGACACCATATCATGCGGAAGTTATATGTGACAAAAGGATCGTCCGACTCCGATTACCCAACGACAAACAACTAACTGTATCAGGAGACCGCACTGACAAGACTAAGAACCTCATCACGATAGCATAAGCACATAAATGCCTAAGGAAAGGGTATGTTGCCTTTCTAGCATATGTCGTAAACACTACCGAAAAGCAGAAGGTCGAGGACGTGCCAGTAGTACAAGAATACCCCGAAGTGTTTCCTGATGAGCTCCCGGGACTACCATCGGATAGACAGGTTGAGTTTCGCATTGACCTAGTTCCCGGTACATCATCGATTGCTAAGTCGCCGTACAGACTAGCCCCGACAGAAATGCAAGAACTCAAGAAGCAACTACAAGAGTTGCTTGACAAGGGGTTTATCCAACCTAGTTCGTCACCATAGGGAGCACCCATCTTGTTTGTCAAGAAGAAAGATGGGACGATGCGCATGTGCATCGATTATAGAGACTTGAATAAAGCCACTATAAAGAATAAATACCCTTTGCCCAGGATCGACGACTTGTTTGATCAATTACAAGGGGCAAGCTATTTCTCTAAAATAGACTTGAGGTCTGGATACCACCAAGTGAAAGTTGCACCAGAAGACATACCTAAGACTGCCTTCAGGACTAGGTATGGTCGTTATGAATTTTTGGTAATGCCATTTGGATTAATCAACGCACCTGCAGTGTTCATGGACCTCTTGAACAGGGTTTGTAAACCTTACCTCGATAAGTTTGTGATCGTTTTTATTGACGATATCCTTATCTACTCTAAGAATGAGGTAGAACATGAACAACACCTGAGAGCAGTCCTTGAATTGCTCAAGAAAGAAAAACTCTATGCAAAGTTCTCTAAGTGTGAATTTTGGATACGTGAGGTGCAATTCCTAGGCCACATGATAAATGAATGTGGAATACTAGTTGACCCTACAAAGATCGAGGCCATCAAGAAATGGGAAGTACCAAATAATCCCACTGAAATCAGAAGATTTCTAGGGTTAGCAGGATACTATAGAAGGTTTATTCAAGACTTCTCAAAGATTGCAACACCATTAACCACACTAACCCAGAAAGCCTCTAAGTTTAATTGGGGACCTAAACAAGAAGAAGCCTTTAACACGTTAAAGCATAAGTTATGTAGCGCCCCAATATTGTCACTTCCTGAGGGAATACCGTCTACTGTGATGCATCTCACTATGGTATGGGATGTGTACTCATGCAAAGAGGCAAAGTGATTGCCTACGCCTCTAGACAGTTGAAGATTCATGAACGGAACTACACAACCCATGATTTGGAACTTGGTGCCATAGTGTCCGCATTGAAAATTTGGAGGCACTATCTTTACGGTACAAAGTGCACTATCTATAGTGACCATAAAAGTTTAAAACACATATTTGAGCAGAAGGAGCTCAATATGCGTCAGAGACGATGGATGGAGTTATTAAGTGATTACGACTGTGAGATACAATACCATCCAGGTAAGGCAAACATAGTAGCAGATGCTCTAAGTAGAAAAGAGAAACCTCAACCAATAAGAATTCGTGCAACCAGAATAGAGGTTAAAACTAGTCTCTTAGATCAAGTTAGGAATATACAACAAGAAGCCTTAAAAGAGAATCATACTGTAAAAGAAAGAATGATTGGGAGACTGAAGCTACTGACAATGGGAAATGATAATATCCTTAGGTTCAACAATAGGATATGGGTTCCTAATTTTGGAGGACTGCAGGATACAATCTTAGAGGAAGCTCATAAGTCTAAGTATTCCATTCACCCTGGCAGTGATAAGAGTCTCAGTAGGTTGTTTAGGTACCAATTTTTTAACGGGAATGCTCTAGTATAGAGAATCCTGAGTATACGATACCCCGTTGGGTGTTGTTAATAGTCGTTTTTGGAGCGCGAGTAGGAGCAGGAGTAGGGAAACTCTACATCAACGTGCCGTAGATAGTTTTGAGGTATACTCTCGTTTAAGTCAGCAAGGATACAATCCTAAAGGGTCGGATTATTGAAAGATAATGAATTAATATATATAAGCAAGCAAGACCCATCCGTTTGGATGCACTGTCAAATACTTAACCCGCTCGATTCTGTTTACGACCATTCAGACCTGAGGAAGACTTATGCTTCTGTTCCCGTACGCAGGCTGATCCAGCGCTCCCTTCAATCCAATCCAGATTGTGTTTACTTGCTAAACACACACTGTGAGTATACTCGAACCCATTTTCATTTAACGTACTTTTGTGTGTTACATACGTTCTCTATCAAAACACAACACACAATGCAAACACTTTATAAAATTTAACCGTTCCTGGATACAATACGTGATTTGTTGAATGCTTGTAATATGCTTATACAGTGTTACACTAGACCGCCTCTAGCAACGATAGTACTATAGTTTGGACTCAGCACCTGTGTGACAGAGGTTGCTAGGGATCACATTACTTTACTTCACGTGTTCGCTTCGGTGAACATGTGTCGCGCATACTTGATGTGCGTGAAGTGTGTTATATTTTTAGATGTATATTTAAGCCCTTTTTACACTTTTAGCCAAGTTTTAAATTTATAAAACACGATATTCACTAACACTAAACACACATATGGGCAAGTGCACCCATCGTGGACGTAGTATAGTGTTGGTAAGATACCGAGGTCGTCCAAGGACACAAGAGCTTTTAATACCGGTTTATCCTCAACGTCTAATCAAATCAAAAAGTGAGAAGAATGTTTTAAACTAAGAAAAATAAAAACTAACTAAATGCTGAAAATAAAAATAAAATAAAAACAGATAGACAAGATGAATCACTTGGATCTGACACGTGTATTAGTATAACCTTTGATTATTTTCGCACTTTTGCACTTGTTTAAGAGATTATCTTAGTTATTGTAGTAGGCCCCTCTTTTGAAGGCGACGTTACCCTCAACCCAGTAGTTTGAGTCAGCAAGGATACAATCCTAAAGGGTCGGATTATTGAAAGATAATGAATTAAGTTATTAATGCAAATTATGGTAGGCCCCGCTTTTGGCGGTGACGTTACCCTCGGCTAAGTAGTCTGAGTCAGCAGGGATACAGTCCTAAATAGCCGGGTTATAGTATTAATAGTAGTTAACTTATGAGGGGGTCAAAGAGTTTGGATCCCCGCCATCCAATACCTATGGGCATTGAAGGAGATCCTACTAAATTTGACCCAGGTCCCAAGCAGGACCTCTAAACGCTGAACAAGGGCAAGACCCTTACCAAACCGTTCCCTTAACCCCCGACCAGGTAGCCAACATACCTCCATATAGACCGTGGAGATATGAATGGTGAAAATCTTTTATTTTATATAGACAGTAAAATAATGCCAAGACACCACGGACAAACGATAAAGAAAGATCACCTTCAACATAAGTAACTAGTTATTAAAGTCATTAATACAAAACCAAATAAAAAGTGCAAAAGATTAAAAATAAAAAGTATTATACTAAACACTTGTCTTCACCAAGTGATGTAAGAGACTTAGGCAAACATGGCCTTGATTGTCAAGAACTCTTACGATCAATCTTGGATCCCGAGACGACTCACACACTCTACGATGGACAATGGATGATGGTGGTGGATGATGGTGTTATGGTGGTGGTGGGTGGTGGATGAGGTGTGAGAGAGGTGGTGTGCCAAGGGATGAGAGAGAATGAAGCCAAGCTCCTCTATTTATAGGCTGGACAGAAGGCTGGACACGGCCCCGTGTCCGCTGGACACGGCCCCGTGCCCGTCTGACATTCTCTCACTTCATTAATTGTAATTGCGAATTACAATTAATGCGCCTGCTGTACTTTCACCACGCCCCCGTGCTCGCTGGACACGGCCCCGTGGTGGGCAATGGAAGCTTCTACTGGTTTGTCTTTTCTACTGCTTCCTGGGCACGCCCCCATGTTCGCTGGACACGGGGCGTGTTCAGACTCTGTTTCTTCTCCTTTGCCTTGGGAGGTGCCGTTGAGGGTCCGGGCAGTCCACTTTTTTTCCTTTCTTGTATTTTATGGTAGAATTAGTTGTCTTTTTGCTTCTTTTGTGATTTTGAGCTCATTTCATCCTGAAAATACAAAAGGAAGACAAAAACACTCTTTTTCCAACAGTAGTACTTAAAAAGGGTTAGTTTTATGCCTTAATTGATGTGATTTATATGTTGCATTTTACACACATCAAATACCCCCACACTTGAACTTTTGCTTGTCCTCAAGCAAAACTCTTTAAATGTGGCTTACACTCCCAAATGGAATAGGTAGAAGAGAAGTTTTTTAGCTTGTCCTAGAGTGTCGGGAATCCAAGGTTTTTATAGGTTTTATTTTTATTTATTTACAATCCTATTCGTTATGATTTATTTTGAACGTTTCATAAGATGAATTACTTATTTAGGCATAGCATGCCTTATTAAAATTCCATTTATATACAAGTTCACATACCTCACGGGAGATCACTCAACACTCGGCCGAAGGTGTATATTTTTAGTGAATCACTCGAGAGCGGCACGGAACTCACGTCTTCCATAGGCTTGCCAAGCAATCAATCCTCCTCCTTTTTAACTTTTTACCTTTGTAAATATCAAGAGGACTTTTTGGGTGAAGGCTTGGGTTTAAAGGTGGGTGGTTGGTTAGTGGTTAGTAAAAAGGGCGAAAATCGTAACAAGCGTCGGTTTTCGTGAAGTACCTTGTTTTTAGTGACTTTTTATTTTGAAGTATTTCTCCAAACAAGCTTTTATAGCTTTTGTTTGTTTTTGACTTCATCATTGTTGTTGTTGTTTTTTTTTTTTTTTTTGATCGTCACATAAAAAGGTGAGTTTACGAAAAAGCGAACTTGTTACTAAAATAAAAAAAATAAAAAAGGTTTTTGGTGGGTAAAAAGGGTTTTGGGGTAATGAAATGAAAGGTTTAGGCTCAAAGGGGCTATCTAGGGGGATTTTGGGTAGGTAAAAAAAATGAAAAATAATGGTTTTGAAAGGAAAAATGGTTAGTCCTAATGCCTCCATCATTTACTTACTTGGGTTTAAGTTGGTAAGGACCGGGAATGTATCGTCGTGGCAAGTTCTAGATTTGTAAGGACCGAGCGGCTATTCACACAAGAAACGAAAAATGAGCATTTAATCTAAATATGTGTATTTTTGTGCTCAATAAAGGCTCAAAACTCACTTTTGTGGGAATGGGTTTTTAATGTGACCAAGCATATATAATCGAATTTTTAACTAGACTTGTTATACCGTTTCATAATTTTCTTATGTTGGTTCTTTTTTTATCACGACGCTATCGGTTGTAAACTTGTAAAAATATAACCTTTTTAGAACTTGTTATTCCCAACTTAAACTAAGACAAGTAAATAAAAAAAATGAAAAAGTTTTTTGAAAAAATTTGGGGTGTTTAGCGGTTCCAATAGAGTTTTGTGTAAGGCTTGTGTTTAGGATTTTGCAAAATTTCAAGGGTTTAAGCATCCCCCCCACACTTAAATTACACATTGTCCTCAATGTGTCCAAAAATAATGTTTTTGGTTAATTAGAATGTATAAAAGTGGGTTAAAACGCAAAGATTTATGTTACTGGCATCCTGGACACGGCCCCGTGTTGACCGGGCACGGCCCCGTGGTCAAGTGCCAGTAACACAAATTACAGAATTGAAACAGAAGCCTGGACACGGGGGCGTGTCCGCTGAACACGGCCCGTGTCCAGTTACCTGAACTGGGTGATTTTCTGCAGGGGCTCAGCACGGGGCCGTGTTGGTTGGGCACGGCCTGTGTTGAGCCTTCTGTGATGGAGATTTTTGTCGGGTTGCTCTGTTCTTCGTGCATGGTTCCATTTTTCTCGTTCCCTTTTTCATCCATTACCACCATGAGTGTGTTTTATACTCACGACAACCATCAATCATAAAAACCATCATAGCATTGCAAATCATAGAGAGACATTACATAAAGATAAAAATTACATAAATATTAAACTTATGGAGTTCTAGCCCTATGTTTTATTTTAATTTAGCAGAATTTCCAAGAAGCTACTAGTCTTGGTTAGATAAGGCTTTGTAGAACTCCTCCTTTCAGGTGCGGTTCTCCTCATATGTCGACAAGCCACTCCTCTACCTCCCTTGGAAGGAGAAAAGAGGGCTCGTTTGCATTGGTTCGAGGAGTTTCAACTTCCGCTGGAACTTCTTGTGGGTTTTCCATAGGAGGTTCTGCGGGAAAGTCTCCCCACCCGGTAGGGTTGTTAACACCGAGTGCCAAGTTCCAGTCTTGTTGTGGAAGGACTGGTTCCATAGGGGGTGCTACCAAAATGTTTAACCTTTGGTGCAAAAGGTTAATCTCTTGGAAGCTGCTTTCAAGCCCCATTGTAAGATCGTTAATACGGTCAATGAGGACCTCCTCTACTGACGTCATTTCGTCGAGAGCTTCCCTTAGCGCTATCACGTAGTGCACAAGTGTAGCTTCAACGGAAGGCCTCCTTCCCCTTCGGATGTTTGAGGAATGAACGGATGATGTTTCGCTGTTTTCACTCGCCATTCTACGAAAAATAAACCAAAAGCAGTTTATATGACGAAACAGTTTCTGGACACGGCCCCGTGCTCATTGAGCACGGCCCCGTGTTCATCTTTCTGCAGAATTTTGGAGCAAGGAATCTTGGGTTTTTAAGTTATTTTCTGAGTTTATGCAAGCTTTTTGACAGTAAATAACTTTAAACAATGTTACATAACATGTTTTTACCAAGATTCTATGATCAAAACTCATTGTTCCCTACCACAAAGATTGAAAATTCAAACTTTTCATGGTAGTTCTTGAAGAAAGATGAAGAAGAAGGAAATGTCTAGAAGAGGAAAGGACAAGATGGGTTGTTGGAAACTTCTTTTAGACTTACCTAGGATTGTTTGAGAGAAGATTCCTTCAAATCTCTGTCCCCAAGTTGGTCCAAATGTGCAGGATTTTTGGCTGCATTTATAGAAAACGACAGCCTGCTGGACACGGCCCCGTGTCCGCTGGACACGGCCCCGTGTGCAGATGAAATTCTGATACAGTTTGTCCGTATTCTGACGTTCTGATCAGAAGGGAATTTTTTGTGGACACGGGGGCGTGTTGGCCGGGCACGGCCCCGTGTTGGAAAGCTGTCTTATGAAGTTTTGTCTTTACTAAGGAGCTAATCTATATCGGGTGGCTCTTGACTTGTTGGAACAACCCCAAAGTGCCTAAGATACCTTAATTGTCCTATACTAAGGCGAGAACGCAAGAGGTTGTCGGTGAGGGTAATTCCTATTTTCATTCTAGGTGGACAAGTCCAACCCTTTCCCGGGCTCTCGTTAAAGAAGGTGTATGCCGAATCGCTCAGGTCTATGTATGCATCGAACGAAGTCGATGGGGAGTCCTTCACGGCACAATCGGCACAGGGACAACTATCGTCCGCGTCTTTTCTAGGTAAGAAGGTATTTTCGGGAGCAACGAGGTTGTCGGAATGCGGTTCCAACATTTCCTCATGGTCATCATCTTGGGATGGATCTAAAAAATCCTTCCTGAGTTCTTTTGACCAATTGAGAAGTAGTTCTTCTAGTTGAAATAGCTCGTCAAGGAGCATTTCTCCTAGAATATCTGGCTGGGCGCATTCGAGGGAGAAATAGTGCTTATTTTTACTTTCGCCCCTCTTAAGGTTACAAGGAATCGGTGGGTCTATATAGTGGGGCCTATAAGTGAGGAAAAAACATTTTAATTCCTCATGTTCGCCTCCACATATTCGACACCACAAACCATAAGAGTGCCGAAAGTAAAAAGAATTACTATCACTCATGTTCGTGTCAGAAATTACCAACCGCCGGGATCTAACGGTTCTGTTTTCAGCAACTGAATCTTGGGCACGGGGGCGTGTTGAGTAGACACGGCCCCGTGTTCAGCCTACTGTCTGACTTAAAACAGGATTGCCAGTTCCAATGATTGAGCACGGGGCGTGTTCAGCGGGCACGGCCCCGTGTTGAGCTCTGCAGAAGCTAAAAATCTAAAAAAAATCCTAAAAAAAATTAAAGAAAAATAAAAATATGATTAGGCCGTTGATTCCTAACTTTCTTAAAATCCTTGTGTCCCCGGCAACGACGCCAAAAACTTGATGTGCGTGAAGTGTGTTATATTTTTAGACGTATATTTAAGCCCTTTTTACACTTTTAGCCAAGTTTTAAATTTATAAAACACGATATTCACTAACACTAAACACACATATGGGCAAGTGCACCCATCGTGGACGTAGTATAGTGTTGGTAAGATACCGAGGTCGTCCAAGGACACAAGAGCTTTTAATACCGGTTTATCCTCAACGTCTAATCAAATCAAAAAGTGAGAAGAATGTTTTAAACTAAGAAAAATAAAAACTAACTAAATGCTGAAAATAAAAATAAAATAAAAACAGATAGACAAGATGAATCACTTGGATCCGACACGTGTATTAGTATAACCTTTGATTATTTTCGCACTTTTGCACTTGTTTAAGAGATTATCTTAGTTATTGTAGTAGGCCCCTCTTTTGAAGGCGACGTTACCCTCAACCCAGTAGTTTGAGTCAGCAAGGATACAATCCTAAAGGGTCGGATTATTGAAAGATAATGAATTAAGTTATTAATGCAAATTATGGTAGGCCCCGCTTTTGGCGGTGACGTTACCCTCGGCTAAGTAGTCTGAGTCAGCAGGGATACAGTCCTAAATAGCCGGGTTATAGTATTAATAGTAGTTAACTTATGAGGGGGTCAAAGAGTTTGGATCCCCGCCATCCAATACCAATGGGCATTGAAGGAGATCCTACTAAATTTGACCCAGGTCCCAAGCAGGACCTCTAAACGCTGAACAAGGGCAAGACCCTTACCAAACCGTTCCCTTAACCCCCGACCAGGTAGCCAAGATACCTCCATATAGACCGTGGAGATATGAATGGTGAAAATCTTTTATTTTATATAGACAGTAAAATAATGCCAAGACACCACGGACAAACGATAAGGAAAGATCACCTTCAACATAAGTAACTAGTTATTAAAGTCATTAATACAAAACCAAATAAAAAGTGCAAAAGATTAAAAATAAAAAGTATTATACTAAACACTTGTCGTCACCAAGTGATGTAAGAGACTTAGGCAAACATGGCCTTGATTGTCAAGAACTCTTACGATCAATCTTGGATCCCGAGACGACTCACACACTCTACGATGGACAATGGATGATGGTGGTGGATGATGGTGTTATGGTGGTGGTGGGTGGTGGATGAGGTGTGAGAGAGGTGGTGTGCCAAGGGATGAGAGAGAATGAAGCCAAGCTCCTCTATTTATAGGCTGAACAGAAGGCTGGACACGGCCCCGTGTCCGCTGGACACGGCCCCGTGCCCGTCTGACATTCTCTCACTTCATTAATTGTAATTGCGAATTACAATTAATGCGCCTGCTGTACTTTCACCACGCCCCCGTGCTCGCTGGACACGGCCCCGTGGTGGGCAATGGAAGCTTCTACTGGTTTGTCTTTTCTACTGCTTCCTGGGCACGCCCCCGTGTTCACTGGACACGGGGCGTGTTCAGACTCTGTTTCTTCTCCTTTGCCTTGGGAGGTGCCGTTGAGGGTCCGGGCAGTCCACTTTTGTTCCTTTTCTTGTATTTTATGGTAGAATTAGTTGTCTTTTTGCTTCTTTTGTGATTTTGAGCTCATTTCATCATGAAAATACAAAAGGAAGACAAAAACACTCTTTTTCCAACATTAGTACTTAAAAAGGGTTAGTTTTATGCCTTAATTGATGTGATTTATATGTTGCATTTTACACACATCAATACTCCACAACGCAGTCTCGTGGTTAGGTTGTATCATTGTTGATAGTTACTTGTTTCACCCATTACATGTTACATGCTTGTTATGTGTAACACCCCGTGTTTCGAAAGTTAAAGTCAAAGTCAAGATTGAAGTCAAAGGAAGAAAAGATTGCTAATTGCGATCTGTCACTCCTTGCTCAACTACTGTTTTTTACTTCTTTGACTTGCAATCGAATCCTTTGTTTTATTTGCTTTAGTTGTATTATGTGGGTATCTGTGAATAATCGAGGTTTAATCGCATGTCTTGTTGTTTATCGCTTATCGCATTGCAATCACATTCGCAACCCGAATTATGCATTCTGGATATTGTTTTACGTGTGTGTGCTATTTATGTGTTACTTGTGCATGTTTACTTATTGTTTGTGGTGATTAATCAAAACGCAATCGCAACTCTATCGCAATCGAATCACAAACGCTAAACGCCAGCTATATATGATGATTGTATGTTAGATATAGTATTTGTGTATTTATTATAAATCTATCGCATAGCTCACTCGAAACGAATCGCAACGCAACGCTCAACACGCGAATCGAAACGACGATACTCAACACGCCCGACACTAGGATCGAGTGGCCAACTGATCGAGTGGCCATCCGAACGGATTGCCATCCGATCAGTGACCAATTCGACCCTGCGCACTTTCCTCTTTTGGAAACCCTATAAATACCCTCCTGCCACATCATTTGTGATGTGACAGCTCCCCCACCCGACCAGCTCGCTCAAGCACTCATTTCTCTCGATTCTTGTAAGTTTCCAACCTAAATCTTGTACTTCTATGATCTACACACACTTCTTCATCTTTTTCACCTTTGAATCTTAACTTTTAACCGTGAAATCAGTGGATTTGAGGAGTTCTAGGGTGATGTCATCATGGAGTTCTTATGAACTTCAAGTTTTGGCCTCATTCCACCAAGAACAACTCAGATCTGAAGGATTTCCACATGACTAAACACGATTCTCACATAGATCTGAACATTTCCATGGTTAAAGGATTGAAAGATGGTTTTCCAACTTTCTTTCAACTCTTTTACACTCAATGCACTCAAAACCGATAGAATCAGAACTTGTTCTGATCTTCTACTCTTTCTTAGTGATGTATTGGTTCAAGATCCGATTTCTATCTAAGAGACGACCGATTTCGGGTTAAGCATGAACCACCGTCTCAAACAGTCGACTGATCGGACTAGGGTGATTCCTGTTCGATCGGATCACTTAGGTCTTGATGGGGTTTCTGTTGCTTAGCACGTTGTCATATCGTCTCAAACAAACCGCAAAACTTAATAGGTTTTCAGGTTAGCAACACGATCAGGTCGCGGGACGGATTGTTGTCCGATCGGATTGCACTTGGACCTCCACACTTAACATTTTTATAACTTCCAAAGCATGATCAGTTCTAAACGGATTGCCACCCGATCGGTAGACCATCCGATTGGATGAAAATCCTACTGTGAACTTGTTCTCTGAGAAATACCTCGCAGAACGGATCATCATCCGATCTAACTGCCGTTCAATCGAACGACCTGAAAGGTAGAGATACTTCTCTGTTTTCAAAACGCTACAACGAAAACTTCAAAAGACAAGCCATCTTACACAAACACATCCTTACCAAACGAATGTCAACCCGACCGAATGGCCATCCGATCAGATGACCATCCGAACGGATTGACATTCGATTGAATGACCATCCAATTGAATTGCCTTCCGATCGGATTACCATCCGACACTTGGTATTTTTCCACCATTAAACGCGCCACTCATCGGTTGGGGTGTGACAGTTAGCAACACGATCAGGTCGCGAGACGGATTGCCGTCCGATCGGATTTCCATCCGATCGAACCGCAATCCGATCGGATTACACTTGGACCTCCATACTTAACATTTTTATAACTTCCAAAGCATGATCAGTTCTAAACGGATTGCCACCCGATCGGTAGACCATCCGATTGGATGACAATCCTGCTGTGAACTTGTTCTCTGAGAAATACCTCGCCGAACGGATCGTCATCCGATCGAACCGCTGTTCGATCGAACGACCTGAAAGGTAGAGATACTTCTCTGTTTTCAAAATGCTACAACGAAAATTTCAAGACAAGCCATCTGATGAAACAGTGGTTAACCAAGAGAGGTTAATTCACTGGTCTCGTGAAGTAGGGTTGATCCCTTCTTTCCGAGGATCGGTGGCTGGACCGTCCACTAGTTGATCTCCTGCACAAGGAAAACACACCGTGACTCGTAACAAGTAGGAAGAGGTAGGGGTGCTCCTTGTTACCACTCTCCGGCGTGAGAATCGGTAGTAGTAGTAGTGGTAGTGGTAGTGGTAGTGGTAGTGGTAGTGGTAGTGGTAGTGGTAGTGGTAGTGGTAGTGGTAGTGGTAGTGGTAGTGGTAGTGGTAGTGGTAGTGGTAATGGTAGTGGTAGTGGTAGTAGTAGTGAGAGAGTTTAGAAGCGATCCCTCAAACCTGGTTCGGGATGGGTATTTATAGCCGATGAGTGAAGGAGGGTGGTTGAGTGGACAGACTGACGACGCGCCGCCCTTATGGAGGTGTGTCAGGCTTGTCGGCTTTGGAGGTGAAGCCACGTCCTACTACGGTGTCAGTCTGTTCTGTTGCTTACGTATGGGCTAACAGGCGACTATCACTGGTGCTACTTGCCCTGTGGTGTCAGTCCCACTTGCCTCGTGGGCAGGATGCGGTCGCATCGCTGCCTGCGGTAACTACTATTGTTTCCGCGTTCTCACTCTGGCGAAGATTGTGGGATGCGGTGCCAAGCCGCATCGTCACTTGTGGTGACTGTTGCTGTTATCCAGATCCCTTGTCATGACGAGAATGTTCATAGGATGTGGTGCTAGGCCGCATCGCTATGCGTACACCCGTTTTCATACACAAGGTAAGTCTTCCTATCGCTTGACCGATTGGATTCGACTGCTGTGTTCGCGCGTGCCCGCACGGACACAGATAAGTTCTTGCTGGTGGGGGTTTTTGATAAGGGTAATGGTCACTCGCGGTCATGCTGACGCGAGATCTGGGACCATACCCCTTCAAGCCCCCCAGTCTAGTGTTGATTCCTCATGCAAGTTGTATATGGGAGGAGTACTGGACTATGGTGTCTAGAAGGTAGTTTGGAGTCTGGTGAAGATTCTAGGCCATGTAGATGGCTCCTGCTTTTCGTAAATCAAGCTGGGGATCTGGTAGAGTCGTGTGACGTCTCTTCCGTACCGGTGAGCAAGTTCCGTCTGATGCAGAATTCTCACCCTAGGGTTTTGATCCGGTAGTATGGTCTACCTTTTTCTGATATCATCAGGGTTGGTTGCCACCTGTTGGTGTGTCGAACCAACCTATGAGATTGTGACTGAAGATGTGAGCAGGGTTCGAACCAACCTTTGAGACGTGACGGGAGATATACGCGACCGCAACTCTAGTTGTAACCTCTGCGTCAGCTGATGCAATGCTGTAAATGCTTTGCTCAAGCTCTATGTTCAGCAACTGGACATGCAACGATGATCCCTATTTTGTGGGGTGTTCTTGTTCTTCCAGTTAGCTCTCAAGTAACCGCACGTCCTTTGCGGTTACCTCGTTCCGTTGCATTGTTGGCCATGTTTGGTCGAATAATGTGCGGTACTTGCGTCATTGTTGGCCGTGTTTGGTCAAACAATGTGAATCTGGATAATGGTCAAATAAACATGGTCATAGGCATGGTTATGCCCACCATTGTTTATTCTATGCGGCTCATAGGTGGGCAAACAACGTCATAAGCAGACTTGTTACCACTGTTCCTTGGCTTGTTGCTCAAGGAGATCACCTTAGGTGCTTTGGAATCTGGGTGAAACTCGTCCGCATTCATTCTGTAGCCACTTTCCTTCATGCTTCAATGGGAAGCATTTTTCCTTGAAGTAGCTCCGTTCATATGCATGACGACTTAGCTGTGGCTCTTCTGTATCTACCGATCACGGAGCTTTATGTGTAACCGCAATGACTCATGAGTGTCTGCGGTTTGTAATAGAAGACTCGCTTTAAAAGAGTTTTGTACTTGGATGTGGCTCTTGAAAGATCAGGAGTCAGGGTTGCGAATGTGTGGTCGCTCATCATACTTATCCTTTTCCCTAACGAGAAGCTGTTTGCGTCCCCTCTGTGATTATGAACCGGACACGAGGGATTTGAAGCTTGAAGAACTTCAAGGTGATGCGGATTTGTGGTTCCTGAGAAGCGGTTTTCGCAGTCCAAAGAACAACGCTGGTTCTGAGTATCTGACACACCTGTACGGGCTCGTGTGTGTCATCTCCGCATATTCCACGTGTGCTCGTAGGTATATGCGGATATTGATTTATCCTCTTTACATAGTGTAAATATATTTTTTCTATTTTTTGAGGGGATGTAAAAAACGACATACGGTCTAGGTTATGGTTTGAGAAACCATAAAAAAACCTCATGCCACGTACATTAGAGTTATCTTCATTGGTAGCTTTTTACAATCGTTGTAGACCGCACGTGCGAGTTGGTGGAAGTTGGTGAGATTTGCCTGACATGTGCTGAAACGAAAGGACGTTTGCACTGCTTGAGGTAATCAATGCAATGTAGCAGGAGTGTAAAAGTCTCTTTTGTCAGGCGCGTGAGCGGCTACTCGCGCGTTGTAACCGTCAGCGGAACCGTCGCTGTACACGTGTCACCGCTTGGTTTGTTCTTTTTACCCATGACATTTCGGTTTCTGCTCCGCATTTATTGCGATGGGTATATAAGGGGAAACCGTTTGCAGTTTCCCCTCACTTGTTCAAAAATTCAAAAAAATTTCTGGTGAGAGAAAGAGATATTCCTTCGTCGTCTCCGATCATTTGTTTGATTTTCCGGTGAGGTTTATGAGTTTTTGAACTCATCTTCTAGTTTCTGTCTTCTTCATTACAATGGCTGAACCATCAAATCCTCATGTTGCTGAGGGTAAAAACCCAGATCCTTCGTCGCCGGTGGCGGCGGAGGAGGAGGAAGATGGTGGTGCCCCCGGCGGAGGCTTACCAGTGTTGAAGTGGTCAAAGGGTCAGTACGATACCCTGATGACTAGTGTTCAGATGCCCCAAGAGTATGGGTTTATCTACCCACAGGAAGGTGACACCGGTGTCGATGCTCTGGCGGGATACGTCACCATGTGCGCCGACTTCTTTGGTGATGGCAACCTCCGACTGCCGTTAACAGTATTCTTTGTCGAGTTTTGGAGTGGTACAAGATCCACATTTCTCAACTGAGCCCGTTTGGGATGATCCGGGTTCGAAATTTTGAGTATACTTTTCGTGCTCTTGGTATGGAACCTGCCGTCGAAGATTTTCGGCGATTTTATCAGTTGACAGTGCACAGTGGGTTCTTTTCTTTTGGCCAACGACATGGGAGCCCTAAGGTGATGACCCCTCCCAAGGGTATCACGAAGTGGAAGAGAAAATTCTTCTATATTAAAGCTGCCGCGGTCGTTGCCAAGATGACCTTTTGGAATGTGACTGATACCATCATATCGGAGACCATTGCTGTCCCCAGGGCTGATACGGTGGATTGGTTCTCAAAGTTGCGGACCGTTGAGTTTAAGAAGCTGGACAACTCGTAGTTGTGGGTACTGCGGATGATGCTAACCAGGCCCAGTAGGAAAGCAAGGCCCGTTGTGCGGGAGAAAAGTGGTGGTAAGTACTTTTCCTCTTGTGCGGTTTTCTTACTCCCTTATGTATTACTGATTTGTAAGTGTACTATCAGAGGATGTTGCCCTGTGGAGAATATTCGATCCGGACTTCAAGGGCAAGGTTGAGGTGCTTGCGTGTGCGGATGGGGAAGAAAGTTTTAACTTGACCATTCGCGACAACTTCCGCATTCCTGATCGCGATGCGATGAAAGCACCACTGCCGCAAGGCAAAGGTATAGTAGATAATGTCTTTACTTGTTTTTGTAAAAAACGTGGCCTTGCTGATCTGCTTGATTGAAACATTGGTGATCTTGGGGCCTTGGGAGACCTTGAGGCGAAGGGTGTTCCCAAAAAGCAGGTGGTGAAAGGTATGTGGTTTCGCCAGATGAAAATGCATGAGCCTGCTGTGATTCCTCCTTTGGTGCCGCAGGTGGCAGGTATCTCTCGTTCTCGTTTCCGCAGATACACCGATTACGCGGTAGTGTCTGACACCCTTGAGGGTTTGGGTGTTCCAGGTGGTGGTGCGGCTGCAGGTGGTTCCTCTGCGGGTTCCAAACCTGCTGATGAGAAGAAAAACAGGAAGGTAGAGGAGAAGGCTGTTGGTGCTGGGGAGCAGAAACGTCCGAAGTTGCGGACGAGACGGACAACTGCCGTCTCGCAGCCGAAGCCTGCGGTTGTGGCTGGTAAGTGAATCATAACTTTACAAGTGTTTGCTACTATAAGCTTGTAACTTATAGTTGTTTTTGATTTGTTCGCAGAACCGCAAGATGGAGGCTTCTCCTTGTTTGATGCTCCCACTTCCCCCGCGCATGACGCGGCTGCGGATGCGGGGGTTAATAAAGAGTTTACAAGAAGCCCTTCTTTCGAAGTGGTTACTGATCCTTCTGTGCAAGCAGAGGAAGTTTGGGAGAAGACCGCGGATCAAATCTTTGATACGGTGGATTCTCATGATAATTTGATCCCCCCGCGAGATAATCTGAATCTGAAGTTTGCTGATGCTGAAAAGCAAAAATCTCCTGCTGTCGAGAAGGCTTCTGGTTCTGCCTCTGGGGGTACAGGTTTTGAAGAACCATCCATTCAGCCTGGTGAGTCTGAGTTGGAGTTCTACTACCGTACCTATACGGAAGACCGGGGTGTGAATTACCATCGTCCCCCTTGGAACGTTATGCAAGGGGATGATGTTTTGACTGATTCCTCCGCTTGTAGGGATATTTTTAGTGGTTTGGGCACCCCGTTTGAGGTTTTTCGGGCCCGCGGTTTATCTCGTGAAAATCGAATAAACCAACTCTCCTCCATGCTTATTGGGAGTTCCATAATGACGAATGCTATTATGGAATACTACAAGGTTTTGGGACGTAAAGAGGAGGAAACTGCTCGCCTATGGGTTGAGGCCGAGGCGGTTGCTAAGGCTACTCGGGATGGTGCGGAGCAGCTTGAAAGAGAGTAAGCTGCTTTTTAGCAGTACAAGCAGACTGAGGAGTGGGCTGCAACTGCTGGCCTTAAACAGGTTCGTACTCTTGCAAAATTGCTTTATGATGAGCGCAAGTGTTTGAAAGAATCTTGGGCAAAAACAAAATGAAAAGCTGTTTCGTGTTCGTCAGGAGCTGATTAATCTCAAGCCAGCAAATGCTGCTTTGGTAAAGGAGAAGGCCGCAACTGAGGCGGTCGCCAAGGAGGTGGAGGCCCGCGCTGCCAAGGGTCTTGAGGAGGCGAATGCTGACCGCACCAATTTAAACAAGACTGTTGAGGGCCTCAAGGTATGAATTGCTTTTGCTCTTGAGTTTGTTCCTTTGTTTCACAAGTATCCTGGAGTATCATTCTATACTTGTGTTTCCTTTGTTGTTAATAGGCTGAAGTGCAGAGCCAAGTGACCATTATTGAAGAGGTCACTGCCCGCGTGGCTGAGGCTGAAGCGCGGGCAAGGGAGGTTGCTGAGGCTAGAGACAGCCTGACTTCCTCTCTGGATCAGCTGAAGGCAGACCGTGACTGAATGCGTTATCACGGTATCGGGCATGTAAGTATCCGTTGCCTTTGCTATCTTTTAAGTTTGCATTTGCTAACCTTATTACTTGTGTTTCGCAGATTGTTGGAACCATTCTTGACGCCCCTGAGAACGCAACTGCTGTTAATGAGCTTAAGGAGCACGCGCGGGAGGCAGGGTTCAAGGCTGGTTACAATCAATGCATTAGCTATATGAACCCCTTGTACCAAAGCAAATTTACTAATGAAAGGTCTGGGTTCTAAGGCGTAGATACTGAAGCGCGGTATGCTGCAGCCATTGAGGCATACAACAACTTGTTCATTTCCGCCATTAATGATATTGATAACTGCTTGGAGGCGGAGGATTATGTGGACCGCTTGCGGTTGTTGTATGGTGATCCTGAAGAGGAAGAGACCGCTGGCAGTGGTAAGGGTGATGCGGGTACCAGTGGTACAAAGAAGGACTAGGTTGGCCTGCGTGCCGTTTTTGATCTCTTCTTTGATGTAAATGTTAGAAAACTTTATGTAAATTTCTTGTGCACCGCGTAGGTGTAGAAATTTTTTGGAATACAAAGTTCATCTTTTTGTTCAATTTGTACAAGTCTTTTTTACTACTTGCATTCTTGAATCTGTATAAGTTAATGTTATTGGAATAACATTAAGTCTGAATTTGCCTTTTGCATATCTAGGTGATATGCAAGTGTGTGCGGCTCAAAGTGTGTAAGTAAAGAATATTTACTTTTTCTTTGTGTGAGCGCGTATGTGGAGAACTCTGTTGGCCGTGAAGCGCAGTTGAGTATACTCTATACCTTTGTCGTATGAGCATTAGTCAATTCCTGTTTTTATCCCGTTAGGGTTTAGGACTTGTGTAGGTTTTGTAAAAACCGTATGTGCGTATCCAGCCGGATAGACATTTAATGTTTTGCCCTTGGTGACCTATTACAATATTTGTGTGTGGTCACCACTTTGTGTGGGTATCGCGAATGAAGATTTTGCCAATCTGTTTTTGCAGATACCGCAAAGTGGAACACGCATTTGTAATAGAAGGAAACAAAAAATATTGCATTGAATCGTTCATTTATTTATTTGCAAATGGCCTGTGGCCTGGAAGGTTACATGGAAAATGTAAAACATGGCTTACATGTAACAGCGTCGAAGCTGTTGTGCATTCCATGTGCGTGCGATAGGTTCGCCTTCTATTGTTTGTAGTCTATACGCGCCTTTGCCCAGGACCTCTTGGATGAGGTAGGGTCCTTCCCATTTGGGGGCAAGTTTCCCTGGGCATTCCGCGTTAGACGCCTCATTGTCGCGAAGGACGTAGTCTCCCGGGATGAAGGTACAAATGCGAACACGCGCATTGTAGTACTTTTCAAGCTTGGTTTTGTACTTGGCCTCGTTGATTGCCGCATTTTCACGCCTTTCCTCTAGGAGGTCCAAGTCAAGCCTGCGCTCATCATTGTTGTCAATTTTGTTGACAGCCAATATTCGGGGTGAAGGGAGACCTATTTCAGCGGGGATTACCGCCTCAGAGCCATAGACCAGGCTGAAGGGTGTCTCACCGTGACTTGTCTTTGGGCTGGTCCTATGAGCCCATAAGATACTAGGGAGTTCATCGACCCAGCAGCGTCTGGCTATTCCGAATCGTGCCTTGATGCCTTCGACTAAACTATTATTGATACTCTCTACCTGGCCGTTCCCTTGGGTAGGGGCGGAACTAATGAGGAGTTAGCTGTAGCACGGGCTACGGCTCAACCCCGTATTCGCAGTGTATTTTTTTCAATTTTATACATTAAGATACCCCTAAACATATACTATGATACCTCTAAGAGAAAAATATGAAACTTGAAATTATTCGTTAAGCTCAAAACTTGTTAAATAATTAAGCCCAAATAATAAGTTTCATGATAATTAAGCCCAAATTGTACTAAAGCCCAAATAAATAAAATAAAATGACCATTTTGTTATATTTTTCTAAGTTGAAGCTTGTGAAGACGAATTTACGCAATCGAATGGACCCAAAATATTTGAACAATGATGGTTTGTGCGGTCGAAAAAGAAACCTTTGATAAAGTAAAAGACCACTATGTGATGGAACGATCTCAAACTACAAAAAAAGAAGAGGACAAATCTATTAGGTATTATCATTTTTTATTATTGTATTTTTTTATTATTATATGATTGTATAGTAAAACTTTTTTGGGATACCCCTGAATTAAAGGGCTAGTTTCGCCACTGCCCTTGGGGATACGCCGCTGAGGAGAATACGTGTTCAATGTTTAGTTCCTTTAGCCATTTTTGAAATTCCTCGGCAGCGAAGTTGGTGCCGTTGTCGGTAACGATGCACATTGGTAGACCGAAACAGCAGATGATATGTTCCCAGACGAACTTCCTTGTTATCATAGCGGTGGTTGAGGCTAGCGGTTTTGCTTCTACCCATTTGGTGAAATAGTCAACAGCCACTATGATAAACTTCACCGCACCTGGTGCGTCTGGAAATGGTCCCACCACATCGATTGCACATTTTTAGAATGGCCATGCGGTGGTGACAGGGATTAGGTTGTTCTTGGGGCACAAGGTTTTGGGAGCGTGACGCTGATATTTGAAACACTTGCGCAAGACCTTGACCGCGTTTAGGTGCATGCCAGGCCAGTAGTACCCGACATTCATGATTTTGGCCACCACCATGCGTGGGCCCGCGTGTATGCCGCATATTCCGCCGTGTATCTCTCTGATTAGGTACGTGGCATCTTGGGGGTCGACGCATCGTAGGAGTGGCCCCAGGTATGATTTTCGGTATAAAATACCGTCTCCCATTTGATAATGACACGCTTTGTATTGCAACTTGCGCGCCTCTGCCTTGCTTTTGGGAGTAACACCTGATTGCATGTATGCAATGATTGGTGTCATCCAGGATGTTGTACCATACTGGATAACGTTGACTTGGCGCAGGGGTACTGAGGGATTTTGCATAATCTCGATGTGTATCTCCTTTGCCAGGTGTTGGAAGCTGGTGGATGCGAGTTTTGAAAGTGCATCCGCAGGTTTGTTTTCACTCCTGTTGATATGGCAGATATTGAAGGAAGTGAACTTTGCTTTAAGTTGCAGGGCTTGTTCGAGATAGAGGATCATGATATCTCCTTTTGCGGCATAGTCGCCGTGCACTTGGCCTGTAATGAATAGTGAATCGAGGTGTGCCTCCAAGTGTTGGACGCTGAGTTTGACTGCCAAACGCAGCCCTACCAGTAGAGCCTTATACTCTGCCTCATTATTGGTGCTTTTAAAATCGAGGCGGATTGCATAGGTGAGCTCTTGGCCATCGGGGCTGACGAGTCGCAGCCCCGCACCTGCACCATCCTCGTTGGATGCACCGTCGGTAAATAGTGCCCAAGTATCCGTTGAGGAGGATGGTGGTGGTGTAGGGTTTTGTTCTTCTTCGCATTCTTGGATGCGATTTGCCGGTACCTCGGCAACAAAATCAGCTAGAACCTGGCCTTTGATTGTGGGGCACGGTTTATAGATCAATGTGTGCGTGCCCAA
The DNA here is from genome assembly GCF_002127325.2 of Helianthus annuus. Lineage (NCBI taxonomy): Eukaryota > Viridiplantae > Streptophyta > Magnoliopsida > Asterales > Asteraceae > Helianthus > Helianthus annuus. The sequence goes on from NC_035442.2 coordinate 146,101,717, forward strand.
CTCAATGGCCCATTTTGCTAACCCCCCAGAGATTTCGGGCTTGGAGAGGATCGGCCCGATCCTGTAATTGGTTAATACGGTGATGACGTGATTTGCAAAGTAACGTCGTAACTGTCTTGATGCGTGCACCAGTGCGAGTACCAATTTCTCCATGATAGAGTATCTTGTCTCTGGGTCGTTGAGCATTTTGCTGATGTAGTAGATGGGTGTTTGAACTCCCTCACGCTCCATGATGAGTACCGCGCCTACCGCGTTGTCTGCGGCAGATAGGTATAAGATAAGTGGTTCTTTCTTGCGTGGTGCGGTTAGAGTTCGGAGTTGAATCAGACACTCTTTCATCTCCCGGAAAGCGTTTTCAGCTTCTGCGGTCCACTGGAATTGTTCCTTTTTTAAGCAGTTCCGCAGAGTCTTGATGAAAGGATAAGATTTAGCTGCATGGTTGGCTAAGAATCTGTTCAGCGCTGCTAGTCGGCTTACTAGTCGTTGCATTTCCTTCATTGTTGATGGCGATGGCATGCGCTCGATCGCCTGAACCTTTTCCGGGTTTACCTTGAATCCATCTTTGGTGACGATGAATCCAAGGAATTTTCCTTCTTCCATTCCAAACGAGCATTTCTCTGGGTTGAGCTTCATATTGATGTTGCGCAGAGTTTTGAATGTTCTTTCGATATCGTTGAGCATGGTATCTTCTTCCATGCTCATGACGACTAGGTCGTCCATGTAGATTTCGACACTTTTGCTGATTCATCAACTTTTGATAGGTTGCGCCCGCGTTGCGCAACTCAAACGACATTTTTGTGTAACAGTAATTCCCGGTAGGTGTGCGGAATGCCGTTTTATCTTCGTCCTCGATTGCCATCTGCACTTGGTGATAGCCTTTGTAACAATCGAGGAAACACTTCCATCGAAACGGGGCGAGGTTATCGACTTTCTCGTCGATCTCGGGGAGTGCATAACAATCTTTGGGGCAGGCTTTGTTGAGATCTTTATAATCGACGCACATGCGCCAGCCCCCGGTTGTTTTTTCTACCATGACTGGGTTAGCTAACCAAGTCTAGTATTTGACTTCTCGTAGGATGCCTGCGGAGAGCAGTTCTTTGACCTGCTCGTGCATCACCTCGTTCTTTGCGGACCCAAGGTGGCGTTGGCCTTGGATCACCAACTTGATACTTGGTAAGGTATTTAAGAAATGTTGCGCGACTTCGCATGGTACCCCTGTCATGTTTGCGGGTGTCCATGCGAAAATATCTTGATTCCTGAAGAGGAGTTGCTTCAGGCGCGCTCTGATGTTGTTGGACAAGGCATGACCCAACGTGACCGTTTGCTCTGGGTATCTTGCGTTAAGAACCCATTTCTCCGGTTAGGTGTCGGGGGTGAGCCTTGCTGTCTTTGTCGGACGTAGCTCGTCCGTGGACATAACCTCTCTACGGGCATGGATTGTCGCGACCCCCGTCTCGGTTGGGAAACCGATGGCAGAGTGGGAGACGGATGTAATCACGTTGAAATCACCTTGGGACTCTCTCCCGAGAAGTATGTCATATTTGGAGGTGTGGGGTAAGACCATGAAGTTTACCTCCTCAATTCGCGTGTGCCTCCCGTTGGTGAGGCGCACGGGGAAAGTGATTTGGCCTAGGGGGAATACGGTTTCCCCCTCGAATCCGGCCAAAGGATAATCTACCGACTGCAACCGATCTTTGTCTTCCTGATCGAACTGGTTGAAGAACTGCTCATATATAAAGTCAGACGTACTGCCCGGGTCAATGAATAATCACTCCGTGTAGTAGTGAGCAAGGTAGCCTGTAATGACGACGGCGCACCTGTCGCGCGGACCGCCTCCAACTTTTGGAAAGACGACTTGTTCGTCTTTCCAGTCATTGTCCGGTCTTCTTGCCGCCTTGCGCGGCTTTCCACGTCCTCCATTGATCATATGCGTTGAGGCTACATACATTGTCCTTTTACCCGTGGAGGTGCCCTCGTTGTGGGGGGTGATGCGCTTGGTTTGCTTTTGCGCGGCTAGCAACAGGTGTTGCAGCTTCCCCTCCTTCAGGGCCCGCTCGATCTCCAGTCGAAGACTGATGCAGTTGTTTGTTGTGTGGCCCGAGTCCTTGTGATACTCACAGTAAAGCGTGAGATCCTGGTTCTTCTTGGACTTCATCGGTTGGGCCGCTCGCAAGAATTGCGCGTTTGTGAGGAGGACGTCGCTTGGCGACTGGTTAATCTCGGTCTAGTTACGGTCCCGAGATTCCTTCTTTGATGCCCGATTGTCACGTTGGGCATTGATCGTTGCCCTTGCGTCGGGCTGGTGACTATGCGGGACGTATGGTTTGGAATCGCTGCCGCGATTCCACGTGTCCCGGTTGTGCTTGTTGTTGCGCTTGGAGTCTTGGCGGGAGGACTGGCCTTCCGCTTGGGGTTGTGCCTTAGTAGTGTGCGGTTTGAGAGACCGCTGAGTTTGGGCGTACGTCTTGACCACGGCCATGACGTCGTCCCATTTTTCTGGCAAGCCCTCCTTGCCTGAGATGGTCATAACCATTTCTTCGTCCTTGACGGCTCGAATGAAATGGTTGCATGCCATTTGGTCTGCGACACCGCCTATCTCCAGGCACTCTTTATGGTAGCGGACGACAAACGATTCCAGAGTTTCGTTGTCTCCGTGCCAGATGTTCATGACGTCCATAGAATCACGTTTGTGACGTCGCTGCTGGCTGAAATGTGCGAGGAACCTTGCTTGCAGGTCCTCAAATGAAGCCAGTGATCCAACTGGCAAAGAATCGAATTAGGCCCTCGCCAGACCAGTGAGGGTCTGGGGGAAAAATGACACCAAGTGGACTCGTCCAACTTGCCATTGCACCCGGCGCCGGTAAAAATGTTCATGTGGTCGTCCAGGTCGGATGAACAACTGTATTTCCCAATCATTAGTGGGAATTTGGTTGTGGTGACATCGGCGTGGGCAATCTCCGGCACGAATTTTGAGTTTTCGGCCGCGGATTTTGGTCTGTAGGGTTGGCTCTGGTTGCGCTTTGCAGCGCGGAGGTATGTAGTGCGGGGTTCCGTGGGAGGAACATAATTGTGCCCTCCTGGTCGGCTGTTGGTTGTGTGGGATTCCCCGCAATATGTAGGGTCGTCCGGGTCGGTACGACCATACCCTTCGTTGTGGGATTGTGGTCCCAGACGGCTATGGATGCCGGTGCCGCGGTGGGCTGTAGACTGCCGTCTGTTCTCGCCATGGGGGCTCAGGCGGTTTTGTATCGGGCCCCTGCGGCGGGACCCATATGAGGAATCGTTCTCATCGATTGTGCGGACCTCACAGTAAGAGGACCCGCGATATTCATGCCTACTCCGGGAGGCTGGATGTGTCGGGACACTGCCGTCGTATTGCAAGATACGACCCGCAGGTGTGTGTGGTGCAGGGGTGGGCCCGCCAGTAATTTGCGCTTCAGCGCAAGCTTTATTGTATGCTGCGGCCATCATAGTTTGTTGTTGGAAATACCAGGTATGAAGGTCCATGCCTGGAGGTATCACAGTAGCATACTGTGAAAAGTCTGGTGCGGATGCGGGAGGAGTGCCCCCTGCTGCGGATGTGCCTATGTGGCTAATATTTTGGGCTGGGGGAGGAGTCCCCACAGGCCCTGGGTTTGCGGGGTTTAGACTTTCCCCGGTAGCATTATTTGGACGATCAGACATGAGGTGGGGGGTGCTCCTTGTTACCACTCTCCGGCGTGAGAATCAGTAATTTGCTTGAGAAGCAAAGTGTGTGATAGTATTAGTAGTGAGAGAGTTTAGAAGCGATCCCTCAAACCTGGTTTGGGATGGGTATTTATAGCCGATGAGTGAAGGAGGGTGGTTGAGTGGACAGACTGTCGACGCGCCGCCCTTATACAGGTGTGTCAGGCTTCTCGGCTATGGAGGTGAAGCCACGTCCTACTGCGGTGTCAGTCTGTCGCTTACGTATGGGCTGACAGGCGACTGTCACTGGTGCCACTTGCCCTGTGGTGTCAGTCCCACTTGCCTCGTGGGCAGGATGCGGTGCCGCGCCGCATCGCTTCCTACGGTAACTACTGTTATTTCCGCGTTCTCACTCTGGCGAAGACTGTGGGATGCGGTGCCAAGCCGCATCGTCACTTGTGGTGACTGTTGCTGTTGTCCAGATCCCTTGTCATGATAAGAATGTTCATAGGATGCGGTGCTAGGCCGCATCGCTATGCGTACACCCGTTTTCATACACAAGGTAAGTCTTCCTATCGCTTGACCGATTGGATTCGACTGCTGTGTTCGCGCGTGCCCGCACGGACACAAATAAGTTCTTGCTGGTGGGGGTTTTTGATAAGGGTAATGGTCACTCGCGGTCATGTTGACACGAGATCTGGGACCATACCCCTTCACCATAATACACAAACACATCCTTACCAAACGAATGTCAATCCGACCGAATGGCCATCCGATCGGATGACCATCCGAACAGATTGACATCCGATCGAATGACCATCCGATCGGATTGCCATCTGATCAGATTACCATCCGACACTTGGTATTTTTCCACCGTTTAACGCGCCACTCATCGTTAATGCTATCGTTAACTGTTTAGGATAACCTCTCAGTGCTCCCTTCAATCCAAGAGGATGTTTAATTGTTAAACACAATCTATGAGTATACTCGATCCCTTTTTGCTTTACGCACTTTTGGGTGTTACATACGTTACTTATTCTAAATCACAATCGACACACAACGCAAACACTATTTAGACGCTAATCGTTATTACATGCTATGTGTTATTCGATGAATGCTTGTATGTTATGTTAACACAGTGATTGTTGCCTGACACCTTAGCAACGATAGTCTTATAGTTTGGACTCAGCACCTGTTGTGGACAGAGGTTGTTAAGGGCTTTACTTCATGTGTCCCAGTGGGGATATGTGTTGCGCATTCTACAACTCGCAGTCACGTCTGTGCATATTTCTTTGTCGATAACCTACCAGCCTTCACTTTATACATGTTCCATGCTGGTTATGCGTAAACTATTTCGAACTCTATTATACTATTAAACTTGTATGCTCACCTTTACACTATGTGTATTGACCTCTATTTTAGCGTATGTGACAGGTGCTTAGGATGCTTGCTTGTTATTTGCTGGAATCAAGCTAGGATGGAGTCTAGAAACAAACCTAATAAAAAATCTGAGTTGTCGGAACAGTTTGCTTGTTTTTGAGACAATTATCTGTAATAACTATTTTTACTTTATCTGTTAGTAGTATGGGATATTAACATTAAGGATTTGGTAATTTAATAGTTGTTGTGGATTCTCTTGAACAATCTGTTTCGCTCAGTGCCGCGCCCCGATGATTACGCCATCGGTTGGGTGTGACATTATGCGTAAAACGCTTTTATACTATTATCCATGCAAACTTGTGTACTCACCTTTAGTTTATGTATTGACTTTATTTTAAAGTATGTGATAGGTTGATTGGATGTTATGCTGCAAACAAGATTAGGAAGTCTAGAAACTCACCAAATAAAATATGAGTTCTCGGAATGGATTTGTTTTTTAGACTGAATATCTATAATAACTGTTCTTGCTTTATTTCTTTAATAGTATGGGATATTAAACCTTATAAATATTGTCACATAATAGTTGTTATGGATTCTCTTGGACAATTTGTTTCGCTCAGTGCCACGCCCCGATGATTCCGCCATCGGTTGGGGTGAGACATCGGGTGGTTCCGCTGGTGGCACGATGATACTTCAGTGGCCCATCAATTTGGTTGAAATTTTAAGGACGTAAAATGCACTTTACTCTATATTTTTATGAGTGAAAATGACCATTATGCCATCATTTGAGTGGCAAGTGTTGAAAGTTAACAGAAAAAAAAAAATTAACTAGGTTAAGGCAAAAGGACATCGCTTGATAAGAGACAGTTACGTAAATGACATCCAGTGTAGTTCGTTAGTTAAAGGACAGTGCTTGCAATTTGACTCAAACTTAAAGGACGTAAATTGCAATTTAGTCAAATAAAATATAGATCGATTTACAACGATGAATTTCATGATACTCGATGTGTTGCAAATATTATTAATTTAATGGTGCAAGACGGCCTTAAGTGTACATTGGTGGATGGATTCCTGTGTTCTTTTTGACGAATGTTACGTGATGTTTTAAACAGAATAAGCAATTACACGCAAAATACCAAAAATTGTGTCTTCATACGGAATCCACTTATTTAGTTCCGAATTGAGACGTACCTACTTGGTTTTCTGTTTAGTTTAGCTTTTAGGGTTAGGCTTTTGAGAGATTTAGGTTTAGGGTTTAGCTTTTAGGTTAGGGTTTTTTTGTATTTTAAAAATGTAGATTTACAGAAAAAAGAAATGTAAAAAACTGATGTGTTTTTTAAGCTTTACTTTGATTCTGATTATTGTTTGAATTTATATTTTATTATTGTTATTAATGTTTTTATTTTATTAAATTAAAATGTCACCTTAAATATGAATTACATGGCAAATCAATAAGAAAATAGATATACGACTAACAAAACAAACATGGAGTGTTGAATGCTCCCTTATGAAACGACACGCAAAACACACATGAGGTGTCGAGTGCTCCCTTATGAAACAAAGCAAAAGCTTCAACATTATTATACTACATTTATCAATTTTATTCTTCAACAATGCATGTCAACAAGAAGAAAAACGTTTAATTAAACAAAACGTGCATCGAGTTGATTAAGAACCATCAACATCAATATTTAAATCGATTACATGTGGAATGTAAACACAACAAAAAGAGTTTTCTGCGAAATAGAAATATGTGAAACCTGGGTGCAGAGTGGAAGACTTGCATTTCTATTGAGAGATGCAAGTTCAACTCCCACTTGGTGTAGAGTGAGACATTGGTGGGTAATGATAGGAGACCCAGGGAAACCTAGGTTCGATCCTTAAGCCAAACGGGTTTTACTGGTAGTTTCACCGTCGTGCCTACTGGCGGGTGGGTTACCGGGTTTTCCCCGTAATTGGTGGTGGACTCGGGTTACTCTCGGAGTACTCCGTTTGGTCCAGTGGATGCCCCAAAAATACTCGGGATTGATTCTGTTGGCATTAAAAAAAAAAAAAGAAATATGTGAAACGTATGTAACATGAAGTAAATGAATTATATTGACATTTATAAAGAGTTTGAAAATATGGGAAAGCAAATAGAATGTACATTATTCAATCCACAAATCTCAAGTTTTTGTAATCTCTTCTTTTTATTATACTTTTCCACATCATCAACATCACCAGTGGCGAAGCTTGAGATTTCTGACCGAAGAGGGGGGAGGGGGTCGAAAACGTATATACCAAAAATTTCTATAAAACCGGGGGTTCAAAAACGTACATACCCAAAAATTTCTATACGAAAACTACATACTCTCTACTAATGAGCGAAAAGTTCGGGAGGTTGGCCGCCCCCTCTGCCCCTACAAAGCTACGCCATTGAACATCACCCTCTAATGTATTGACTATGATAGGCCATAGGGTTCTACCATCACAAAACCATCACCGCGGGTGTTCAAACTATCAAGTCTCACAAATGTTATTATACATGGCTAGGGTTCCAACGCTAATAGCCACTCAATAAACATCCTTGACTACAATGTATGCATATAAGGTGTTCCAAACTCCAAAGAGTAACGATGAACTAGCAAAAGGTTTGGTAGCTATGCGAATTTTTAGTGCAATAGCAAAAATGTTATTATCATGCATGATGGATACCTTTATGTTGAACAAAGTTTTCATAATTTTGCAATCAATCAATACATTACGAGGAAATTAAATTATCAATATTCAGCATGGTATATAGTAAAATATCCTTCAATTTAAATGTGTTGTTTTTTCGCATCTTTAAAAAGATTGAGTTAAGTTTAGGTACAAAAAGTCTTATCATACAAAACATACGAAAAACATGAAAAAAAAAAAAAAAAAAAAACGAAGTGTCATTTTTGTAATTATTTGCTCATAGAGTAATTGTTAAAATTACTCTACAAATGATCTTGTAGGATAATTATCAAAATTACTCTACAGGTTTATTAAACAACATACAGTTCAAAATTATCATTTTAAAAAATTATTCTACAAGATCAAAATTATCATACAAGATCAATTGTAGAGTAATTATGATACTCTACAAGATCAAAATTACCCTAAAATATTAGAATTACCCTACAAGGTCAGTTTACAAAATTACCTTACAAGACCATTTATAGGGTGATTTTGATAATTACTCTACGAGTAAATAATTATAAAAATGTCACCGTATTTTTTTTACCTTTTCATGTCTTTCATACGTTTTGTACAATAAGACAATTTGTATTTGATCTTTTGTCAGAAAGATTATGTTATAACCTTTTCCGGGATTAAATATCATAGCGAGTTGTATGCGGACTTTAACCGTGTACTAGTCAAGCCATTAAGTTGGGATTAATAAATGGGCCCAACATCATGGCAGATAGCTGGACGTCTAGCCGATTCGGTCAAAAGAATTAGTTGTGTTAGTCTGCCGCCATTAGTCCCACTTAGACTTCCACAAACATTCACATCCTTTGAATTCTTGTAAGTTTTGATGCAAAATAAATCATTTTATTTTTAAAAAACATGTAAATTCATAATATGATTGTCATGCTTTTAGGCTTTCAGATGTATGATAATAAGATCACTGAATATGGGTTAATCACCTGGAATTTTTTTTTTCTCCGATATCACTTGTTACTAGGATGTCTATCAGTGTCACAACAATTTTTGGTTGTGTCCGTCACTTTTTTCGGTTAAATCTAAATTCATTTCACTTGTAGATATGATAAACTATTTTTATCGATCTAATACCCACAAATGTAGCTAAACTATTTTGGAGAAAATAAAAAATTGAGACATTTTTAAGAGTGTTATTTTTATCAACTGTACTTTGATTTTTTCTTTTTTTATTCTTATTTCTTGATAAAAATGACATTTTTAAATTACACTTACATGATTGCGTGTGGGTTATTTCCTCTGATTTTAAAAAAGAGATTGAATTTGTTTTTGCAAAATATTCATGATAATGTAAACAAAAGTTTCATCACTTGAAATCACCAGTAAATTTGATGAAACAATGGTTAACCGGGCAGGGTTAACTCACTGGTCTCGTCAAGAAGGGTTAATCCCTTCCTCTCGAGGATCGCTAGCTGGATCACCGGTGGGTTGATCTCCTGCACAAGGAAACAAACCGTGACTAGTAACAAGGAGGATGGGGTGGGGGTGCTCCTTGTTACCACTCTCCGGCGTGAGAATCAGTAGTCTGCTTGGGAAGCAAAGTATGATAGTAGTAGTAGTGAGAGAGTTGTGAAGAGATACCTCAAACCTGGTTTGGGGTTGGTATTTATAGCCGAGGAGTGAAGGAGGAGGTGGATGGATAGACTGACGGCATGCTGCACCTTTGCAGGTGTGTCAGACATGTCGGCCGGGGAGGCGACGCCACGTCAGTCTGCTGCTTACGTAGTCCTGACAGGCGGCTGCCATTGGTGCTACTTGCTCTGTGGTGTCAATCCCACTTGATGAGTAGACAGGGTGCGGTGTAAGCCGCATCGCTGTCTGCGGTAACTGTAGATGTTCCCGCGTCTTACTCTTTTGATCAAGAAATACGCGAGATGCGGTGCCAGGCCGCATTGTCGGCTGTGGTGACTGTTGTTGTTATCCAGCTTCTCTGTATTGATAGAAGTGTTCACTGGATGTGGTGCCAGGCCGCATCGCTGTGAATACTTCCGTTTTCATACACCAGATGCGGTGCCAGCCGCATCGCTATACCGTTCTCATATTCCAGGTAAGTCCTCCTCCATCACTGGACAGATTGGATTCAACCACTGTGTCGACGCGTTCCCGCATGGACATAAGTAGGTTGTTAGCTAGTGGGGGTTTTGATAAGGGTAATGGTCACTCGCGGTCGATGCTGACGCGAGATCTGGGACCAACCCCTTCAAGTCCCCCCAGTCTAGTGTTGCTGCCATATGCAAGTTGCATGTGGGAGGAGTACTGGACTATGGTGTTTAGAAGGTAGTTTAGAGTCTGGAGAAGATCCTAGGCCATGTAGATGGTCTTTGCTCTTTGTAAATCAAGCTGGAGGTCTGGAAGGGTCATTTGATGCCTCTTCCGTACCGGTGAGCATGTTTCGTTTGATGCGAAATTCTCAGTCTCGGGTTGGGTGCCACCTGTTGGTGTGTCGAACCAACCTTGAGACCTTGCTAGGCGTATGCACAAACTTCGAACTAATCTCTGAGATGGTGGTTGAAGGTGTGCACAAACTTCGACCTTTGAGGTGGTGAATGAAGAAGAGTTTTCTTTTGTCCTAATTGGACATCTAATGATGATCCCTTTAGTGGGGTGTTCATGTTCTTCCAATTAGCTCTCTAGTAACCGCACGTTCTTTGCGGTTACCTCGTTGCTTGACATTGTTGGCCACGGTTGTGTGAACAATGTTGGGTACTTGCGTCATTGTTGGCCATGTTTGGTCGAACAATGTGATTCTGGATAATGGTCAAATAAACATGGTCATAGGCATGGTAATGCCCACCATTGTTTATTCTATCCGTCTTACAAGTAGGGTAACAAAGTCATAAGCAGACTTGTTACCGCTGTTCGGTCGCTTGTTGTTCGACGAGATCTCGTATGATCATTGGGGATCTCGTCCGCATCTCTTCCTTAGCCACCTTCCTTCATGCTCCAATATCGAGGAGTTTTCCTTGAAGTAGCTTCGTTCATCTATGTGATGACTTAGTTGTGGCTCTTCCGTAGCAATCGTTTGCGGAAGCTATGGTTGTGTCCGCAGTGACTCATGAGTGTCTGCGGTTTTGTTACCCCATACTCGCTTGAAACGGGTGTGTTGCTCGGATGTGGCTCTTGAAGGATCAGGAGTCAGGGTTGCTGATGTGCGTGCGCGTACATTCCCTTCCTTCTTCTCGTTGAAGAAGTTGTTTATGCACCCTCTGTGGTTGTGAACCGGACAGGAGGGATTTGAAGCTTGAAGAGAATGAAGGCAATGCGGTTTACCTGTTTCTGAGATGCGGTTCAGTCCAAAGAACAACGCTGGTTCTGAGTATCTGACACACCTGTACGGGCTCGTGCGTGTCATCTCCGCATATTCCACGTGTGCTCGTGGGTATGTGCGGACATGTTTATACCCCCATAACCATGGATAGATATAATTTTTTGGCTATTTTATGGGGTATGTAAAAAAACGACATGCGGTATGGGTATGTGCGGACATGTTTATACCCCCATAACCATGGATAGATATAATTTTCAGTCCAAATGATGGTGAAGGATTGGACTTGAGGTTTTCTGATGTTGGACCACAAAAATCTGGGGCTGGATCGCAGAAGTCTCCAACTGCTGAGAAGGTTTCTGGTTCTGCGTCCGGGGGTGCGGGTTATGAAGGAACTCCAATTCAGCCTGGAGAGTCTGAGTTGGAATATTACTATCGTACGTACACCCCGGATCGGAGTACGTGTTATCATCGACCCCCCTGGACTGTTATGCAGGGGGGTGATATTTCTCATGATCCTTCTGCATGCAAGGAAATTCTGGGTGGTCTGGGCACCCCGTTTGAAGCTGAACGTGCCCGTGCCGCACCCCGTGAGCTGCGCATCAACCAACTTTCTACCATGTTAATGGGAAGTTCCATAGTGGCGAACGCCATTCTGGAAGACTACAAGGTGTTAGGCCGCAGGGAGGAGGAAGCTGCTCGCTTGCGGGCCGAAGCGGAAGAGTTGGTGAAGGCTGCTCGTGCGGGTGCGGAGCAGCTTGAAAGGGATAGAGCTGCTTTTGAGAAGTATAAACAGACCGCAGAGTGGGCTGCAACTGCTGAGCTAAAACAGGTTCGTACTCTTGCCAAGTTACTTTCTGAGGAGCGCGCAAGTTGGCGAGAAACTCTTTCTAGTGAGCGTAAGTCATGGAAAGAATCCTGGGCCAAGGTGAGTGAAACACTGTTTCGTGTTCGTCAGGAGCTGACGAATGCCAAGGCAGCGAATGCTGCTTTGGGCAAAGAGAAGGCTGCGGCCGAGGTGATTGCGGTTAAAGCCCAACAGGCGGAGGCCCGGGCTGTAAAGGAGCTTGAAGAGGCCAAAGAAGCGGGGGCTCTTGCTGCAAAGGCCCTTGAAGAGGCCAAAGAGATGGAAAGCCGCTCTTCGAAGGCTCTTCAAGAGGCGAATGCTGAGCGCACCCGTTTGGATCGGGTTGTTGGCAGCCTTCAGGTATGATTTGTTTCTCCTGTTTTAGTTTTCCTCCTACCCTTTGAGAATGTTTACTGATTTCGTATAAATTGTTTCTTTCTTTTGAAAGGCCGAGGTTCAGACCCAGGAGGTCAAGGTTGCGGACCTCACGGCCCGCGTGACTGTAGCGGAAGAGCGGGCAAATGCGGCTGTCGAGGCTAGAGATGCCTTGACCTCTTCGCTTAACCAGCTTGAGGCTGACCGTGAATGGATGCGGAGTCACGGTATTGCATATGTAAGTATCCCGTGCCTTTGTATTTACTCGGATTAGCATGTGAATCTTACTGTTCTTTTGTTGCAGATTGTTCAAGCTATCATGGATGCGCCTGAGACCGCAACTGGTTTAGACTTAGTCAAGCATCGTGCCCGCGATGCCGGTTTTAAAGCTGGTTATAGCCGCTGTATCGGTCATATAAACGTCATGTCTAAAGGCGGCTTGTCACAACCCCCGATCCCTCAGGAACGGGCGGCCGTGAGCCAGTTTCGGTGGTATCGTGTATTGTCTAATTTGGCAGCGGAATTTTTCATCAGGACCGTAGTTAGGAAATATTTTATCAGAGTAAAACCACCATATTTTCATAATATTAAACACATGGGATAAAACCCAAGTTTTGCAGTACATACATTTTCATAGGAATAAATCCTATTTAATTTATTAAAAACCTCTATTTTATTTTAGGTAACTTTATTGCCACTTTTCCAAGTCTTCAGTGCTCTCCAGCTGGCTTCTATTGGCTTTACACTAAGTTACCTGAAACACGTGTTTAAAACATTTTATCAGCAGGAAATACTGGTGAGTGAATCCCAGTTTAATCAAGTTTAAATAAAAAGTCACAGTGAACAGTATTGAGGGCGATCCCGCAATTACATTTGTTTATAGGTAATACCAATTAACATCCATGGTACTGTCGATACCCGACTTATGGTCATGTTACTCCTCTCCCCAGGTGGTAACAAATTTTGTATACAAAATCCCAAATATACCATCATAATTGTATCCTTACAAATACTCAATAACTGTCATTTGCATGGAAAAGTATGCAAGGTTTTGTAAAAACATTTAACAAAAAGTGGATCAACTCACATTGCTATTATAAGGCTTTCCTCTGTGATTCCCTGGTTATAGTCTAATTAAATAAACAATGCACACGCGTTAGTATAATAACCCATTTTAACATTAGTAATACCCTCCCCGAGACGGTATTCCAACGACTACGTCGGGTAGAACCACGACAGCCGTTACGGAACCCTAGATCAATCGAGCAGAGTATCTAATACGTATCCAGGGGTTATGATACTTACAACGAGGCAGAGCTTCGCTAATTAGGGGGGTATAATACCCACGTATTATAGGCCTACTATCAGAATTTGAGAGAAAGAAATCGTTGTGAGCGAATTCGAATGAAATCCGATGGCCCTCTTATATAGGTGCTGATTCTGGTTCCCACGCGGCCCGCGTAAGGGTAGACAGGAGTCTACGCGGCCCGCGTCAAACTCCAGTCAACGCGTAGCTTATCCTGGTCATGATCTAGACCTGCCACGATGTCGACACGTGTCGGCACCGGGCTGCGCCACACTTTAGGTCACTCGCGGCCCGCGTCATCTTAATATGTGGTTTATGCGGCCCGCCTGGACTTAAGAAATCAAAGGAATCCGGTTACACCTTCATACGGCCCGCGTGAATGGTTGGGGTGGGTCTACGCGACCCGCCTCAACTTACTATTTATTGTTTTTCATTTATTTTTTAATGCTATATTATATTTCGGGCTCGGTTTTCACATATGTGATGTATTTTAGGAAGTGTGGGGGGTGTCAAGGGTGTTTTAGGAGGGTAGTTATATTTTAGGTATCACTCCTGAGTTATTTAATAACATATATAGTGCACTCACATTAAGTAGAGTAACCTAATTACACTTTATCCCTACGTCACGAGACAGAACCCCAACGAATTTAGGCAGAGCCATGACATACGTTACGGGGCCTTACGTCAGTCGGACAGGGTATCAGTGCTCAAGGGTTAAAATACTTAAAACGAGGCAGGGCTTTATTATTAAAATTTACTAATAACGATTTAATATATACATAAAAAGAGAGAGGGGAGTGAGATAGAAGAGACGAGAATTTGAGGGAAGTCCGGTTCTTATTTATAGTTCAATTGTCTTGCATGTTAAGTTTCAAATGTTTGTATTTTCTTATCATCTTCCACGTATACATACAGCACATTCAACTTAATCTTGTCAAGTTAATTTATTATTGTTATTTTTCTTAAAAGGCTACGTACACTTTTTAGAAAATATGATCTAAACCTATTCTTTTACATATGTAAGGTTTTAATTAAATTATTATTTTATTATATTATAACCGCTTTACTTATTTGGCGTTTATTACTTCTAAAATATAATATTTTGTAGAATAATGAATATGCCATTAGAACGAGAATATTTGTATCTACATTTTGAACCAAGTTTCATTAAAAACAGAGTATGTTCAACTATAATGTACTTTTATAATTTAATTATTAAATGGTTCCTATGCTTGCCCAAATTAACTCATATTTTCTTTGGTCAACTTACCCATGATACATCCTATAAGTTTTATATATGTATAAATAAGAATTTTGGGAATGTTACATCCTCCCCACCTTATTTTAAATCTCGTCCTCGAGATTTCCTGAAATATGAATAAATATTTTTAGATAGTTTAGTTTCTAGATATATTCTGGTCTTTATTTTGAATTTCACTTTACTTTGACCAGAACTATTCTCTATGGTTTGAGATTCTTATCTTTAATTGGTATGATCTTTTAATGAATTTAAATTCTTCATTTACCTCCATAACTTTGAAGAGGTACAACTAAAGATTTATCAGTTAGGTATGTATTCCTGTCATAAATAAATTTAAGGTTTCCGAATGGTAAATCTTAGTAATCGGAAAAAGAGTTCTTGTAAGTATATCTGGTTGTGGTTACTTTTATTTTCAAGAGCTCTTAAAGGTAAAACGATTTTCTAAAAGTTTTTAGATGTTTTGTGTCTTAGCACAACTTTTGGTTACAGGCTTCCTAATGCATTAAAAATCTCACAAGAGAAATATTATACTTTCCATGGCGTCCCAACTTATAGGGTTCCCGTCGTTCATCTTGCCGCACGAGTTTCGAGACTGATGATCAAACGAAATAATGTTTGACATTGGAATTATAGATGTATACGAGAGAGATTCCTGATAATTAAATCTAGAATTATCATTGACACACCTGTTCGTGATTTATTTCTAATTGTCAATCAACATGGTCTTTGGATTTCCTCATAGATATATATATCTATATAATCACATATTTCACATACTGTAATATACACACCATTCATAAGGTCAATGTATTTAACAGATTCATATTTCCAAAAACAGGTTAGACATCAAATCATGGTACTATTTAGGGAATTCCATTAACATAACATATACCCCATCTCACCCGGTCTCGCCGGAGAGGTACCCCCATCTCGCCCGGACAAGCTGGAGTGTACACCACATCATACCCAGACTTGCCGGATAGGTAGTTATCATTGTATTTCCCGTAAATAGAATTTTCTCAAATAATGATTTCAGAAGTACATCATTTATTATAGCTTGTATCGAGGAACAAGGAAATTAGTATTCTCATGATGGATCATATTCTAGAACCGAGTAGTACTAATAAACAAGAAATAACAGTGGCCAGTTGTTATTGCTTATTTATCATACAAGCACTGTTCTAGTCATCATCCTCACGGGATACCAATAACCATCACACTTTATTCACGCAAGTAATTAGCTCATCTCAAAGCTTTATACTAAGGCATTTTTCTTAGATTCCAGTCTAAATATTGTCCTGTTTGTTACCAGTGAATAGCAATATCCTAACTTTTCCATTTAAGGATAGATATTATTATGGTTGTGGTTTTCTTTTGGAGAATGGAGTTTCAATTATATCATTGTCTCCATTGATATTATAGCTAGGTTTAATGTAATAAGTATGCTTACAGCTAACTCTATTCATGCTTATATATTGTGTATACTATCAACAGATTGTATATACATGTGTATATTTAGAAACAAACGAAATTTTCAAATCTCCAGTTTAATATTTAAACTTTCGAAATATATACACACATATAAAATAATAACTATACATCCCATGGTACCAATCACCAAGCTTATTTCCATGACTTTATTTATCCTTTTTATAATAGTAGTATGTCAAATACAATATTTTGGAATTAAAAGTTTAGGGAAATAAATTACTCAAAATAAAAATTTTCTGGACTCATAAGAACAATTTCATTTTTAACTAATGGGTTAAACTGTACCAGATTCACTATTTATATTACCTTAATAATTTTTCCTCAAGTAACCATCTATTCCAATGATCACATTCCTACCTTTTTCCTTTTATAAAAATCCATTATAATATACTTTTAAGATTGAAAAGTATTCTTTAGAAGACTATGTGCATATGTGACTCATGACATGATATTTATGGGTTACCCAGAGATATATATAGTATATATAAATTACCTTCTGTAATTGAAAACTTTTAGTTATAAAATATTAATATATAGTATAAGCTTACATAACATTAATTTACGATTTTGCTCTTTGTTCAAAAACGTGATTCTTTTTTTTTTTTTTTTTTTTTTTTTTTTTTTTTCAGAAATCACACTTAGAAAGGGTGGACAGTTAGCTAGAGCAGCGGGTAAACCTTTTGTAGCGTACTTTATCCCATACTATCAAAGTATGTTTATTTTATATTCAAAATATGTCAAGATTAATACTTTATTTTGTACATATTTGAGATCTATTTTTCAAGTATTTAATTAAATAGATCTTTTATAGATTCATGTAACCGACTTTATAAAATTTATTTGTGTCACGGTTACATCACTGGTATTTTATTACTACAGTTATTTTATGAGAATCTCCATCTCCATTATTTTTTTTTTTTGAATGGCTTCTCCATTATTTAACCAATCACAATTCAATCTCATCTCTTTTATTTTCATTATAATCTTTTTAAAGTATGAGAACTTCGAGACCACTAAAGGTAAGTTTAACATCCAATTTATCAACTCAACTCATTTACTAATTAACTATTATATATCAACCAGC
This sequence comes from Helianthus annuus, assembly GCF_002127325.2. Taxonomy (NCBI): domain Eukaryota; kingdom Viridiplantae; phylum Streptophyta; class Magnoliopsida; order Asterales; family Asteraceae; genus Helianthus; species Helianthus annuus. The sequence goes on from NC_035442.2 coordinate 146,119,119, forward strand.
TGACTTGAATATTTTTCTTTATAATTTAGGATACACAATCATATAACTAATATGACGGGTTAATCTTATATCAATTATTTCCATGCATAAGACCTATTCTGGACATACCTTTAAGGTTTGTAGAAATGCTTTTAATGTTTAGTTAGACATTTCTACGTAGTCTAACCAACCCAAATCTCAAAAATTTTAATGATTTTATTTAATCATGAATATCCCTCATATTTATTTAACCATTTATTTTATCGCTAAGTATTTTAATAGAAACTTTTACAAATAATCCCAACATAAAATTATGAAAGTATAAAGTCTTATGGCCAACTGTTTACAAACTGGAAGGAATAAAATGGAGTGGTAAATTGGTAGACCTGGGTTTCAAAATTTGCCTTGGCTCAATCTACTAAAGCAATCTTTTTAATTTTATTAATTCTTAAAATCCTTTTGGTTAATTTAATAGCTTTGGTTTTAAAAATTAATTTGAAACAATATTATTAAAATCACAAAGTTTTAAAACTTTATACCATATATTTCAATATGTATTTTAAACCAAAGTAAATGATTGGTTCCAAAAGAAAGTCATGAACATGATTGCTTTGTTAACAACTAACTTAATTTGATGTACATTATAATGTTATTTGAGTAGGTGGTATTAATTATCATAGACAAATTTCTAGTATAACTATTTGGGTATCATCATAAAAATAGATTGATTAAAAACGACGAACATTGCGACTTATATATATGTATTTATATATAATTATTATAAGCTACAACTGGAATTCAAAACAGACTAGTGATTATGCATCCGTGACTTATTTTAGTTTATCTAGGTTATAAGAGTATTATGCTCAATATGCCTTTATGTAAGGTTTATTCTATCTTTTTTTTTTTTTTTTCCTACTAGGTTGTTTATTTAATGGGCAAAATTTCTTTAAAATTTCTGACTCATAGGTGGCATGGGTGCTAGTACTGGTTTGGCGGTTCAACTATTTAATATAAGTTAGTATTTACTGCTGTAGTGGCTAATATATGGAGATTTACCCATTGTTTATCTTCCCAGGGTAGGTTATTGCCTCTTTCCTGAGTCTGTGCATTTGTTTCCTTATTAATTATTACTTCCTTTGGTTGTGACTTCTTTATTTTCTTTATTTTCTCTTGACCTTTTTTTTTTCTAATGTATTATAACGTATGTTTATTAGAAGTATACTATACTCCAACGGGTATATTATTTTACATACAATTAATATTGTATATTAACATGATTTCTGGATTTAAGGTTAATTCAGGAATTTACCATAATCTATACCACCATTCATAAGGATAGATCATGGTATAGATCATGAAATCTATGAATCAACTAAAATAACATACTTTTATTTATTTAAGGTGGATACATAATGTTATTTCTTACGTAAGTTTACCATAAATTATGATTTTAGATTTAATATCTAAAATTTATACCCATGATTTATGGATATTTTTACAAAATGAATGTGTATTAATATTTCCTAGTAAGGTTGATATACATATAGTAGTATATACACACACATATATATATTACGGTTCATTCATTTATTTAAGAAGAGATTTCACTCAAGGTGATACCTTAAGTTACTAATTGTATAAGAGTGTAGTATAATGCATCTACCGAGGTAGCCTATGGGTACGTCTAGTTATATTGGTTACTCATACTCTGAACTCAAAATATAAAAACCATAATATAAATATTAAGATTTATCTACACAGAATAACACGTAAATTGTTATATTAATTTCCTAACACAGAATTTAAAACTTAAGTGTCAGCAGAACACTTCTTTGGCTTGAACCAGTGGCATAGCTCTGATACCACCTCCTGTCACAACCCCCGATCCCTCAGGAACGGGCGGCCGTGAGCCAGTTTCGGTGGTATCGTGTATTGTCTAATTTGGCAGCGGAATTTTTCATCAGGACCGTAGTTAGGAAATATTTTATCAGAGTAAAACCACCATATTTTCATAATATTAAACACATGGGATAAAACCCAAGTTTTGCAGTACATACATTTTCATAGGAATAAATCCTATTTAATTTATTAAAAACCTCTATTTTATTTTAGGTAACTTTATTGCCACTTTTCCAAGTCTTCAGTGCTCTCCAGCTGGCTTCTATTGGCTTTACACTAAGTTACCTGAAACACGTGTTTAAAACATTTTATCAGCAGGAAATACTGGTGAGTGAATCCCAGTTTAATCAAGTTTAAATAAAAAGTCACAGTGAACAGTATTGAGGGCGATCCCGCAATTACATTTGTTTATAGGTAATACCAATTAACATCCATGGTACTGTCGATACCCGACTTATGGTCATGTTACTCCTCTCCCCAGGTGGTAACAAATTTTGTATACAAAATCCCAAATATACCATCATAATTGTATCCTTACAAATACTCAATAACTGTCATTTGCATGGAAAAGTATGCAAGGTTTTGTAAAAACATTTAACAAAAAGTGGATCAACTCACATTGCTATTATAAGGCTTTCCTCTGTGATTCCCTGGTTATAGTCTAATTAAATAAACAATGCACACGCGTTAGTATAATAACCCATTTTAACATTAGTAATACCCTCCCCGAGACGGTATTCCAACGACTACGTCGGGTAGAACCACGACAGCCGTTACGGAACCCTAGATCAATCGAGCAGAGTATCTAATACGTATCCAGTGGTTATGATACTTACAACGAGGCAGAGCTTCGCTAATTAGGGGGGTATAATACCCACGTATTATAGGCCTACTATCAGAATTTGAGAGAAAGAAATCGTTGTGAGCGAATTCGAATGAAATCCGATGGCCCTCTTATATAGGTGCTGATTCTGGTTCCCACGCGGCCCGCGTAAGGGTAGACAGGAGTCTACGCGGCCCGCGTCAAACTCCAGTCAACGCGTAGCTTATCCTGGTCATGATCTAGACCTGCCACGATGTCGACACGTGTCGGCACCGGGCTGCGCCACACTTTAGGTCACTCGCGGCCCGCGTCATCTTAATATGTGGTTTATGCGGCCCGCCTGGACTTAAGAAATCAAAGGAATCCGGTTACACCTTCATACGGCCCGCGTGAATGGTTGGGGTGGGTCTACGCGACCCGCCTCAACTTACTATTTATTGTTTTTCATTTATTTTTTAATGCTATATTATATTTCGGGCTCGGTTTTCACATATGTGGTGTATTTTAGGAAGTGTGGGGGGTGTCAAGGGTGTTTTAGGAGGGTAGTTATATTTTAGGTATCACTCCTGAGTTATTTAATAACATATATAGTGCACTCACATTAAGTAGAGTAACCTAATTACACTTTATCCCTACGTCACGAGACAGAACCCCAACGAATTTAGGCAGAGCCATGACATAAGTTACGGGGCCTTACGTCAGTCGGACAGGGTATCAGTGCTCAAGGGTTAAAATACTTAAAACGAGGCAGGGCTTTATTATTAAAATTTACTAATAACGATTTAATATATACATAAAAAGAGAGAGGGGAGTGAGATAGAAGAGACGAGAATTTGAGGGAAGTCCGGTTCTTATTTATAGTTCAATTGTCTTGCATGTTAAGTTTCAAATGTTTGTATTTTCTTATCATCTTCCACGTATACATACAGCACATTCAACTTAATCTTGTCAAGTTAATTTATTATTGTTATTTTTCTTAAAAGGCTACGTACACTTTTTAGAAAATATGATCTAAACCTATTCTTTTACATATGTAAGGTTTTAATTAAATTATTATTTTATTATATTATAACCGCTTTACTTATTTGGCGTTTATTACTTCTAAAATATAATATTTTGTAGAATAATGAATATGCCATTAGAACGAGAATATTTGTATCTACATTTTGAACCAAGTTTCATTAAAAACAGAGTATGTTCAACTATAATGTACTTTTATAATTTAATTATTAAATGGTTCCTATGCTTGCCCAAATTAACTCATATTTTCTTTGGTCAACTTACCCATGATACATCCTATAAGTTTTATATATGTATAAATAAGAATTTTGGGAATGTTACACGGCTATACTGACCAACGGTCCGGGTTCCGTGATGTGGACACCGAAGCGCTCCTTGATGCGGTCGTTGCCTCCTTTTATGACACGTCTCTCTCTTGTGTGGAGAAGTTGGACGAATGTTTAGAGGCCGCGGATTATGTAGACCGGTTGCGGATGCTATATGCCGATGCAGAAGAGGAAAATCCTGCAGGTGGCGGCCAAGATGGCGCGGGTACCAGTGGTACAAAATAGGACTTAGGTTGGCCTGTGTGCCCCTTTTTTGTTTTCCTCTTGTATATGTTGGAAACTTTATGTAAATCCATTATGCACCGCGTGGGTGCATGAATTTTTTGAATATAAAGTTTGTTGTTCAATTTGTACAAGTGATTGAACGTGTGTAGGCGGGACTCTACCCATTGTGAATGAGGTTGAGTATACTCCATACCGTTGTCGTATGAGTATGCGTCAATTCCATTGTTTGCCTTATTAGGGTTTAGGAATTGTGTAAGTTTTATACAAACTTGTCTGGAACTCTACCCATTGTGAATGGGGTTGAGTATACTCCATACCGTTGTCGTATGAGTATGCGTCAATTCCATTGTTTGCCTTGTTAGGTTTTAGGAATTGTGTAAGTTTTGTAAAAACTTGTTTGGAACTCTACCCATTGTGAATGGGGTTGAGTATACTCCATACCGTTGTCGTATGAGTATGCGTCAATTCCATTGTTTGCCTTGTTAGGTTTTAGGAATTGTATAAGTTTTGTAAAAACTTGTCTATCCAGCCGGATAGACACTTAATATTCTGCCTTTTGCTGGCCTATTACAATATTTGCGTGTGGTTAGCACTTTGTGTGGGTATCGCGAATGAAAATTTTGCCAATCTGTTTTTGCGGATACCGCAAAGTGGAACACGCATTTGTAATAGTAGTAACAAACAATATTGCATTGAATTGCTCGTTTATTTATTTGCAAATGGCCTGCGGCCCGATAGATTACATGAAAATGTAAAAACATGGCTTACATGTAACAGCGTCTAAGCTGTTGTGCATTCCATGTACGTGCGATAGGTTCGCCTTGTAACGTTTGTAACTTATACGTGCCTTTCCCCAAGACCTCATTGATGAGGTAGGGTCCTTCCCACTTGGGGGCAAGTTTTCCTGGGCGCTCAGCATTAGATGCTTCGTTGTCGCGGAGGACGTAGTCTCCCGGATTGAAAGAATAAACGCGGACGCGTGAGTTGTAGTACTTTTCAAGTTTGGATTTCTACTTGGCCTCGTTGATGGCCGCGTTTTCACGCCTTTCTTCTAAGAGGTCCAAGTCAATCCTGCGTTCCATACTGTTGTCTATTTCTTCAATAGCTAACATTCTGGGTGAGGGGATGCCTACTTCCGCGGGGATCACTGCTTCTGAGCCATAAACTAAGCTGAAAGGTGTCTCCCCATTGCTCGTTTTTGGGTTTGTGCGGTGAGCCCATAAGATGCTTGGGAGTTCATCGACCCAGCCACGCCTGGCTGTTCCCAACCTTGCTTTGATGCTTTCGACTAGACTTTTGTTGATACTCTCAACCTGGCCATTCCCTTGCGGATGCGCCACAGATGAGAATATGTGTTCAATGTGTAGTTCTTCTAGCCATTTTTGAAATTCATTGGCAGCAAAGTTGGTGCCGTTATCGGTAACGATGCACATTGGTAGACCGAAATGGCAGATGATGTGTTCCCAAATGAATTTCCTTGTTATCATAGCAGTGGTTGAGGCGAGCAGTTTCGCCTCTACCCATTTTGTGAAGTAATCAACCGCTACTATGATAAATTTGACCGCACCTGGTGCGTCTGGGAAGGGTCCGACTACGTCGATTGCCCATTTCTGAAAGGGCCATGCGGTGGTGACCGAGACCAAGTTGTTCTTGGGGCGCAAAGTTTTTGGAGCATGTCATTGACAGTTAATACATTTGCGCAGCTCTTTGACAGCGTCCAGTGCATGCCGGGCCAGTAATACCCAGCATTCATGATTTTGGCCACTACCATGCGTGGTCCTGCGTGTATGCCGCACATTCACTCGTGTATCTCTCTGATGAGGTATGTGGCATCCTGGGGGTTGACGCATCGTAGGAGTGGCCCTAGGTATGATTTACGGTATAAGATATCGTCTCCCATTTGATAATGGCACGCTTTGTATTGTAGCTTGCGTGCCTCTGACTTGCTTTCGGGAGTCACACCTGATTGCAAATATGCAATAATTGGTGTTATCCAAGATGTTGTGCCGTATTGGATAACATTGACCTGGCGCAGGGGTACCAAAGGATTCTGCAGAATTTCGATGTGTATCTCATTTGCCAGGTGTTGGAAGCTGGTGGACGCAAGTTTTGAAAGTGCATCTGAGGATTTGTTTTCACTTCTGTTGATATGTCGGATATTGAATGAAGTGAACTTTGATGTTAGTTGCAGGGCTTGCTCGAGGTAGAGGATCATGATATCCCCCTTTGCGGCATAGTCGCCGCGTATCTGCCCTGCAACCAACAAAGAGTCGACGTGTGCTTCCAAATGTTGCACGCCGAGTTTGACTGCTAAACGTAGTCCTGCCAGTAGAGCCTCATATTCTGCCTCGTTATTTGTGCTTTTGAAATCGAGGCGGATTGCATATGTAAGTTCTTGGCCATCAGGGCTGACGAGTCGCAGACCTACGCCTGCACCTTCCTCGTTGGAGGCACCATCAGTGAAAAGTGCCCAAGTTTCCGAGGAAGATGGTGTTGGCGTGGGATTTTGTGCCTCTTCGCATTCTTGAATGCGATTGGCCGGTACCTCGGCGGCGAAATCAGCTAAGACTTGGCCTTTAAATGCGGGGCGCGGTTTATAGTTCAGTGTGTGCGCGCCCAGCTCGATTGCCCATTTCGCTAATCACCCAGAAATGTCGGGTTTGGATAGGATCGGGCCGATCCTGTAATTGGTTAGCACCGTGATGACATGGTTTGCGAAGTAGCGTCGCAACCGTCTTGATGCGTGCACTAGTGCTAGTACCAATTTCTCCATTATTGAATATCTTGTTTCTGGGTCGTTGAGCATCTTGCTGATGTAATAGATGGGCGTTTGAACCCCCTCCCGCTCCACTATCAGTACCGCACCTACCGCGTTGTTTGCGACAGATAGGTACAATATGAGTGGTTCATCCTTGCGTGGTGCGGTTAGAGTTAGGAGTTGTATCAAACACTCCTTCATTTCCCGGAAGGCATTTTCGGCCTCTGCGGTCCACTGGAATTGTTCTTTCTTTAAACAGTTCCGCAGGGTTTGATGAAAGGATATGACTTAGCTGCATGGTTGGCTAAGAATCTATTTAGTGCGGCTAGCCTGCCGGCCAGCCGTTGCATTTCTTTCATCGTTGAAGGCGAGGGCATGCGCTCGATCGCCAGAACCTTTTCCGGGTTTACCTTGAATCCATCTTTGGTTACGATGAATCCAAGGAATTTGCCTTCTTCCATTCCAAACGAGCATTTCCCTGGATTGAGCTTTATGTTAACGCTTCACAGAGTTTGGAATGTTCGTTCAATATCAGTGAGCATGGTATCTTCCTCCATGCTCATGACGACTAGATCGTCCATGTAGATTTCGACACTTTTGCTTATTTGCCCGCAGAAAGTGTCGTTCATCAGTTTTTGATAGGTTGCGCCCGCGTTGCGCAATCCAAACGGCATTTTTGTATAACAGTAATTCCCGGTGGGAGTGCGGAATGCCGTTTTGTCTTCATCCTCAACTGCCATCTGTACTTGGTGGTAGCCTTTATAACAATCGAGGAAACACTTCCATCTGAAAGGTGCGAGGTTATCGACTTTTTCGTCGATTTCTGGAAGTGCGTAACAATCCTTGGGACAGGCTTTGTTGAGGTCTTTGTAATCGACGCACATGCTCCAGCCCCCGGATGGTTTCTCTACCATGACTGGGTTGGATAACCAAGTCTGGTATTTAACTTCCCGCAGGATGCCTGCGGAGAGCAGTTCTTCCACCTGCTCATGCATCGCCTGGTTTTTAGCGGATCCAAGGTGGCGTTGGCCTTGGATCACCGGCTTAATACCTGGCATGGTATTTAAGCAATGTTGCGCGATTTCACGCGAGACCCAGTCATGTCTGCGGGTGTCCACGCGAAAATGTCTTGGGTCCTGAAGAGAAGCTGCTTCAGGTGCGCTTTGGTGTTAGCGGACAAGGCATGGCCCAATGTAACCTTTTGTTATGGGTATCTCGCGTTGAGAACCCATTTTTCCGGTTGGTTGTTGGGGGTAGGCCATGCTATCTTGGTCGGACGTATTTCATCCGACATCATGACGTCTCTGCGTGCATAGATTATTTCGGTTGGGAAACCGATAGCAGAGTGGGGTACGGACGTAATCATATTGAAATCACCCTGGGATTCTCTCCCAAGGAGTACGTCATATTTGGAAGTATGAGGTAAAACCATGAAGTTTACCTCTTCTGTTCATGTGTTCCTTCCGCTGGTAAGGCGCACGGGGAACGTAATTTGGCCTAGGGGAAAAACAGTTTCCCCTGCGAACCCGGCCAACGGGTAGTCCATTGCTTGCAACCGATCTTTATCCTCCTGATCGAACTGGTTGAAGCATTGCTCATAGATGATATCGGAATTACCGCTCGGGTCGATGAATAGACGCTCGGTGCAGTAATAAGCCAGTTGGCCTGTAATAACGACGGCGCGCCTGTCGCGCGGGCCGCCTCGGACTTTTGGAAAGACGACTTGCTCGTCTTTCCAGTCATTGTCCGGTCCTCTCGCCGCTTTGCGCGGCCTACCTTTACCTCCGTTGATCATGTGGGTTGAGGCCACATACATGGTCCTCTTCCCTGAGGAGGTGCCTTCACCATGAAGGGTGATGCGCTTGGTGGGTTTCTGCCCACCTGGCAAAAGATGTTGCAGTTTCCCCTTTTTTAAGGCTCGCTCAATCTCCAGCCGGAGACTGATGCAGTTGTTTGTGGTGTGGCCCGAGTCCTTGTGATACTCACAATAGAGAGTGAGATCTTGATTTTTCTTGGACTTCATTGGTTTGGCCTGTCGCAAGAGCTGTGCGTCCGTAAGAAGGACTTCGCTTGGCGACACAGTGATCTCGGTCCAGTTGCGGTCCCGAGAATCTTTTTTTGGCGCCCGGTTGTCCCGTTGGGGATTGTGGTTCCTTAGGTCAAACGGGTTGGTCCGCGGGAAGTATGGTTTGGAAATGTTGTCGCGACTTCCAACGTCCCGGTTGCGTTTATTGTTACGCTTGGACCCCTGGTGGGAGGTTTCGGCTTGGGGCTGTGCCTTTGACATATGCGGTTCAAGGGATCGCTGCGTCTGGGCGTATGTCTTGACTGCGGCCATGACATCTTCCCATTTTTTAGGCAAGCCCTCCTTGCCAGAGATGGTCATAACCATCTGCTTGTCCCTGACGACCTTGATGAAATGGTTCCGTGCCATTTGGTCTGCCACGTCACCTATCTCTAGGCACTCTTTATTGTATCGGACGGCGAATGCTTCTAGAGTTTCGTCGTCCCTGCGCCAGATGTTCATGACGTCTAACGAATCACGTTCGTGACGTCGCTGCTGGCTGAAATGAGCGAGGAACTTTGCATGCAAGTCCTCGAATGAGGCCAGTGATGCCACTAGCAAATAATCGAACCAAGCCCTGGCCAGACCTGTGAGGGTCTGGGGGGAAAAATTGCACCAAGTGGGTTCATCCCACTGGCCGTTGCATCCCGCGCCCATAAAAACGTTCATGTGGTCGTCCGGGTCGGACGAACCGTTGTATTTCCCAGCGTTGAATGGGAATTTTGTTGTGGTGACATGGGCGTGGGCAATTCGCGGGGCGAATTTGGAGTTTTCGGCCGCAGCTTTCGGCCTGTAGGGCTGGTTTTCAGGGCGCTTTGCAGCCCTGAGGTATGTGTTGCGTGGATGAGTGGGAGGAATATAGTTGCATCCTCTCGGTCTGCTGCTGGTGTCATGCGAATCCCCGCAATATGTATGGTCGTCCGGGTCGGTACGGCCATAACCTTCATACTAGGGGAGCGGTCCCAGCCGACTTTGGATGCCGGAATTGCGGTGGACTGTGGATTGCCGCCTGTTACCACCTTGGGGGCCTAGGCGGCTTTGTATTGGGCCTCTGGTGCGGGACCCATATGAGGAATCATCCTCATTTAATGTGCGGACCTCACAGTAAGAGGATCCGCGGTCCTCACACCTGCTTCTGGAGGCTGGACGTGAGGGTGCCCTGCCGTCGTATTGTAAAATACGACCCGCAGGTGTGTTTGGTGCCAGGGTAGGCCCGGCTTGTATTTGCGCTTCAGCGCATGCTCAGTTATATGTTGCGGCCAGCAGGGCGGCCTGTTGGTCATACCAGGTGTGAGGGTCCATGTCCGGAGGGACCACAGATGCGTACTGTGATAGGTCGTGTCCGAACGTTAGGGATGGACCCCTTTGCGTTGATGTGCCAATGTGGCCCGGGTTTAGATCTAGGGGAGCAGTCCCCGCATTTCCTGGGTTGGTGGGGAGTAGGTTATCCCCGGTAGTGTTGTTTTGGTGATCAGTCATGATCTTTTGAGAGAGAGAAGGATGGTTGAAATAGTGCTAAGAGTAGCGGTGGGCGCCAATGATGAAACAATGGTTAACTGGGCAGGGTTAACTCACTGGTCTCGTCAAGAAGGGTTAATCCCTTCCTCTCGAGGATCGCTGGCTGGATCACCGGTGGGTTGATCTCCTGCACAAGGAAACAAACCGTGACTCGTAACAAGGAGGATAGGGTGGGGGGTGCTCCTTGTTACCACTCTCCGGCGTGAGAATCAGTAGTCTGCTTGGGAAGCAAAGTATGATAGTAGTACTAGTGAGAGAGTTGTGAAGAGATACCTCAAACCTGGTTTGGGGTTGGTATTTATAGCCGAGGAGTGAAGGAGGAGGTGGATGGATAGACTGACGGCATGCTGCACCTTTGCAGGTGTGTCAGACATGTCGGCCGGGGAGGCGACGCCATGTCAGTCTGCTGCTTACGTAGTCCTGACAGGCGGCTGCCATTGGTGCTACTTGCTCTGTGGTGTCAGTCCCACTTGATGAGTAGACAGGGTGCGGTGCAAGCCGCATCGCTGTCTGCGGTAACCGCAGATGTTCCCGCGTCTTACTCTTTTGATCAAGAAATACGCGAGATGCGGTGCCAGGCCGCATCGTCGGCTGTGGTGACTGTTGTTGTTATCCAGTTTCTCTGTATTGATAGAAGTGTTCACTGGATGTGGTGCCAGGCCGCATCGCTGTGAATACTTCCGTTTTCATACACCAGATGCGGTGCCAGCCGCATCGCTATACCGTTCTCATATTCCAGGTAAGTCCTCCTCCATCACTGGACAGATTGGATTCAACCACTGTGTCGACGCGTTCCCGCACGGACATAAGTAGGTTGTTAGCTAGTGGGGGTTTTGATAAGGGTAATGGTCACTCGCGGTCGATGCTGACGCGAGATCTGGGACCATACCCCTTCAAAATTGTTAGGAAAGTGATTTAGAAATCGCACACATACAAACACTCGGTCTGCAAAAATTAAATAAACACAAGACTATAACAAGGTTCGGTATAAGCCAACCTACTTCCACGGCTGCAACTAGGATTTCTTTTTTATGAACCTTTCCATGCTAAGCATTCATTATGAATCTTCACTATGGCTCTAGGTTTCTTACTTGCAAAGGTAACCCTCTCCTGCCCATGAGATTTTGTGAAATAGACTTTGTCACTCATCCGAACTGCACTCATTCCTTCATGTGATATCTCGACCATGTAAAACAACACTCTCTTTTTGCCACAAGCAACTACTAGATTTCCATTGACTACCTTACATTGCCCACCACCAAATTTAACATCTACACCTAGTTCATCTAATAGACAGAGATAAGCTTTGTCTTTAGGCTTGGAACTCTTTGACGTTTTCCAAATTCCATGTGGCTCCCACAAAAGTTTCCAAGCTAATACTCCTCGAGCTAGACGGGTAGTTGGTTGGACCAGTACATGTAAATCCATGAGCACCTAAAGTAATAAAAGAGAACCCTGGTTGCATCCAAGGATGTAGGTCAGCTTAGACCAAACCACGTTATATTTGGTGTTCATTTAATTTTTGCATATCGATTGTTTGCGTATGGGTATCTAGTTTCCGAATCACTTCCCTAACAAGTGGTATTAGAGCTTTGGTTCAATTACACATGGGAAATACAATCGTAGAAAAGCCTTTGATCTCGGGCTTGAAGTCGGTAGCCTAGCCATCTCCCAACCCATATTTGTTCTAAAAAAGTAGGTCAGTGTCGCCCCATCGTTTAGAAGACGAATCTCTTTATTATTGAAACAATAATCACACTTTACAAACCGAAAGAGTATACATCATCTTCCCCAACCTGGTTTAGGTTACACATATCTAAACCAAGACTTTCTCTCTCTAGACACACAGTCTCTCTCTCTAGAATGTGCACACAGCTCTAAAGGCTTACAAAATACTTGCCATAATCTAACCTATCAACACATATATAAAGACTAGGGACTAAACCCGGACAAAAAATATTGTCCGGGATACAATAAACTCAAACTACAAGTCCTAACAATACCCTTTATCCAAATTTACACTAAATTCGGACTAGACTAAACATCAACAAACTCGAACACAATACATAATAAAGAAGGCTTCTGAATTTAACACATAAATTCAGACATGCCATACATACAAATTCGGACAACTCAATTTGACTTTTGACTTGGACCTTTGACTTTGTTGACCATAACTGATAAAGCATAGTTACCTGGCAGGAACGGCACTTACAGACTCCCCCTAAACTGTTGGTTGTTGCTATCAGTTTTGTCCGACATTGATATCTTCAGTCACCAGATACTACATTTACAGACTCCCCTTGACTGATGATATCATGCCTGCTTTCAACTTTGGTTGAGACTTGATCTTTCCGGCAGAGCATAACGATCTTCAACCCTTCTAATAAAAGACTTTTTGACGATCACTTAAATGGCCACTTTAAGAAACCTGAAGAATTAAACATCAAGAACTGTCGATCCTTCCCTTCAAACTACTCTCGAATCAAGTTAACGTGAACCGACCTACAACCAAATGTAAGAACATCTCTCGATCCTTGATCTTCAAACTTAACCGACAGAAGAACGAAACATCGGATTTCCAATGCCCAATATCGAACACTTCCAATTCCGCAAAGACATGAAGTTTGGTTCGATAAGTTAATAACAAACCTAACTCCGAAAATGTACATCCACCATCTTGATCAAGGTCTTCAATTGAGTGTCTGAAATCATTTCATCTCGAATCTTCAAGATCCAATCTCGTATCTTCACGAATCCACCAATTACCCGATGACTTTCTTCTCCGATCTCCCCCTCAATGTAAGAACCTCCAAATTATTTCGAGAATCAGCTAGTCACCAACTTGGAAGAGGGACCAAGAAGACTAATATTCTCTACTCTAACCGGCATATAATAAGACTCAATCTTTAATTAATCGCCAAACGAACAATTAGCTTAACCACGTCAACACTTGATCAAGCCTTGAACAAACTCGACGAAACTCAATCACAAACTAGCTCTAAACAGTATCATGTTTTAAATTTTTCTACACCGGCGAGATTAAACCACATTTAATCTCAAGATTGTAAACACGTACTTATTTCACTGTCGCATCACGAGCTTTTAGAAATTTACAAAGAAAATAGGATATTTTAAATATTACTCCCCCTCTTTCTTTATAAACTTTCAAAGTCCAAGCCACTTCGACTTCGAATTCCTGATAAAAGTCCCAAATTGTCCGAAAACTCTAGTACAGACCAAACCCGAACATCGAGAATCTAGTAATCAAATTTAACTCAAAAATTCCGAATAAACTCATAAATTCGGAATTTAACTAACAAATTCGGAAAAAAAATATTTTTTTATATATAGTTTGAATTTAACTAATACTATCCGAACATAACATATATTCCGAATTTAACTTACAAATTCGGACTTTTTTTACTCTCCAAGTCCGAATTTAACACAATTATTCCGAATTTAACACAATTATTCCGAATTTAACACATGTTTTCCGAATTTAACTTACAAACTCGGAAAATAAATATAACCCTAAAGACCTTCTGAGATTAACACATTAACTCGAAGTAAATACCTATGTTTTGACAAACTCGGAGTAAATAGCCAAGACTTGACAAATTTGGAATATTAAAGAAATTTTGAACACAAATTTGGAACCTTGTATTGTCCAAAAAAATTGGAATCTACAACCTCCAAACATCACAAACTCGGACAGAGACAAATCCGGAAAGAACTAAACGTAAATTCGGAAAGTTATAAAACCCAAATTGAAGTGTTATAAGACATGACATAAAATGGGAAGGTTCATATCGAAAACTTTAGTGGTTCAAATTATGGTTGGTGGAAAATTTAGATTGAAGTGTTATTGTGTTTGAAGGATCTGGATGCAATTATGACTAGGGTTAGACCAGAGAAAATAAATTTAGTAGATTAGAAATTACTAAACAGAAAATCATGGGTAGTAATTACTCTTTCATTATCAAAGAACGTGGTCTTTAGCATCATGAAGGAAACCACAACACGTAGTATGGTGGAGGCAAGATCCACATGTAAAAGCCTTCAGTAGCAACTAAAATCTTTTTGATTTGAGAGCTAAAGGATACATGGATGCACGAAAGAAGTTTAGTAACAATGCCCATCAACAATTTGAATTCGATGTTGGCCATACTAGTGTCAGTGAGAACAAGCGAGTTTACTTTTGATGGGATTCGTGACTTGATTCTTCGCAAAAACATCAGACACAAAAGTTCGGGTGAATCATCGAGTGAATTGTTAAATGTAAGCAGGGATAATAAAAGTAACAGAGGTAGTAGGAGCAGAAAAAGAAGCCAAACTTATACTCAAAATGGTCTAACATGTTAGAACTGTAAACAAGTGGGACTTTTCAAGAATCAATGTCCAAACGAGAAAAAAGAAGTTAACAGCATGAAAGATTACGCAAAAGACGATGATCTAATACCACTTGTTAGGGAAGTAATTTAGAGTATCATCTTCTGCGGATTCTTCTGCAATGTTAACTTCCTTTTTCTTGTATTACTTTAGGTGCTCAAGGAATTACATATACATGGATATAATTATATAGGGATATATGTATGACCATGTATATGGTATATGTAATTCTCACACACCGTTAATTGCACCACGTAAATTCTTGTGTGTTGGTACCATACTTTTATGCATTCAGATAGTGTGTTAGTGTGTGTGTGTGTTCGCAACACAAAACCCTAACATAAACGCCCATAGGTGTAACTATCAATATAGAGTTTAGATTCCCATAAATAGACGTCAAGTAACCAAATGCAGATTACTTTTTTTTTTCTTTCTAAATATTTGTTCTGGTTTGATTTGAAAATGTGTATTGTTTTCGTTTGATTTGAAAATGTTCCATTGGTAAGCTTGATGTATTTCTGGAAAACCTTTTTTTATTGTAAATGTTTTTTGATGGATGTTTAATTAGCAACAACTTATATCATATTCATCACCGATTTGTTCAAATGGAAGAGCATGACAATAAATTTAAGTCAAATTTAAGCTCATTTGTAACACCCCGAAAACGGGTTTGGTAATCAAACCCCGTTAATAACTAAAAGACGGGTAAAATACCGTTAGTGGTAAAAATTAACCCGGTAAATATTAGGAGTCAAATAAATAAACCTAATATTAACTAAAAAGGGGAGTAAATACTTTGAGAAAACAAAGTATATAAAAAGGCCAAATTAACGGGACTTAAAACATAACGGTTTATAACTTCCCAAACCCGTTAAAGTAACTAGGAGTAACTAACCTAGTTAGTAGCATGTGATTAAGTAACTAATGATGAGATATAGCTTCATTTGATCAAAATAAAACATGAGGGACTAAAATGGACAAGTGGGAAACTTGTTTTATTAAAACAAAAAAAATACACACACACACACACATTGTGTGCATGTTCTGATCGACCAGGAGGGTGCTCCAAGGAGCAAAACCCTAGTTCACACTAAATGACCAAATTGAAGCTCGAATCAAGGCTCAAATATATGCATGAACACATAAAAACGATCACCTAGTCATGGGGATCACAAGGTATGTTATTTGCTATTTGGTGATACTTTGAGATTATGATGAACAATCATAATCGAAATTCTTGAATGAATGTTGAATCTATGAGTGTTATTGTGATTATATATTGGTTTAGAAACAAACCCTAGTAGAAAATTTGATGAATTGTTGTCAAAACTAGGGATTTGGTAATTACCCTATTATGTGCTAAGTGGGTTTTATGTTAATATGATGAACACTCAGATTAGAATGTAAGAGTGATGAATATTGAGGTTATGATATAAGTTCTTGATGTAGTTCATGAACACTAGACTTAGAGGTTTGGATGTGTTGATGTAAATCTTGGTAAAGATAACTAGTTATGAACTGGTTAGTAAATGTGTAAAATTATGCACACTAGGTGTTTGTTAAAATGCCTAAATGAAGACTAAAGTGTTGAAATTAGAGCGAAAACGCGTATTTAAATGATATGGCAATTACGCGTAATATGAAGTGATAAGGGTTCAAATTATTATGTTGATTTAGACTTAATGTTGTAAACCTTGTGATTTAAAGTAGTTAACTTTAATAAGCTAAGTTAACTAATCATGAAGTCGAATAGTAGTTTCGACATATGAAATAAGTGAGATGGAATAGTCGTGAATAATTATGACTAATCTAACCATCTTACAATTTACAATGATAGTTTGACGATTAACAAGCTAGGTGAAAGCTTGGGGACGAAGCGGGTCAAACGAAGCAAGAATGACGGAAAAGCATAATTTGGAAGTAAGGTAAGTATGGCTTACACTAGTCTTATATTTTAGAATATTCTCTTATCGTAATAGTTACGAATAGGATAAACACATAATTGCGGTATGATGTTCCGGCGTGTAGACGCACGGAACAAGATAGTCGAACATGACAAGAAACTATGTTGATGGTTTAAAAGGAGTTAAAATCGGTAATTCGATCATTTTATGACAAATGGAAAATGACACTTTTGAATGGTTACCTTATAGGGTAAACCAAAACAAACAATAAGGGTAAAACGGTAAATTGGTCATGCGTTGACCATAACTATTGGTTTTGAAAGGCACCATATGACGTAAGCCATGATAGGCTAAAAAGCGTTAAGAAATGATCAATAAGTGAAACGACCGTATGGTGTAAACCAGAGCGAGTCGTATAGATGAGATGGTAATAAATACCATGTCGCCAACATAATCGGTCACTTAGACCAAATGGGTCAAAAGGTAAAGATATCACCTTTTGACAATAATGACTAATGATTATTGTCGAGTTATATTATTTCAGGAGTAAATGTCAAATGAGTATCAGCAACATGATGGATTAGCGGTTATAAAAGCAAGGTATTAAAAACGGGTCAATATATTGATTCGCGCCAGGTATGTGAAAAAGGGTAACACTCATTTAGAATATGTGGTTCAATGAGTGTTAAAAGAAGTCAAAATAAACATTTGGTTACTTGATAAGTAAACCGAATGTTTAAAATAATGAACATTGCGTTTGGAAAGCTTAATGACTTTTCAATCAAAAATCATAGGTTAAAAGAGGGATTATGGGTCAAATATACCTTCAAAAGTCCTTCATCGTAAATGATTAGCTAAACGGACTAAAACGCCCTTATAAGCTAAATTGGACAAACGACCTTTAAAGGTAGTTTTGAAACGAGTTTTATGATCATATAAATAATTAGATTAAGTATAAGAAGCGAAAGATGTAAACCCTTGGTCAAATGACTCTATATGAGTCTTTGTCGTTAATTAGCAATCCGACGAGAAAAACTCGGATTATATAGATCACCTCATTTAGTCCACCACAAATATAGTTGTGGTGGAAGATTACTTGATAAGAAATGTTGTATAATAATGCTAGAAACGAATGAAAGCGTTTCATGATTAAAACAGGTCTAAATACCCTTAACGGGTCAAAATAAGCATTTAAGCATAAACGGGATTTTATTATGTAAGAAACCCGTGATTCAAGATTAATATGATAGAAGATATTGAAATAATGAATTTCATGAGTGTAAAGGTCAAATAAACATGTTGGTGTGATAAAATCATGAACGGGTCAATAATTGGTAAAAAGAGTAGTAAGCCGAAGACTTAGAAGTCTGAAATTATGTTAATCCGGATGTCGGATTTTAACTCCATAAGACGGAGAATCAAATAACAATTACGTAGGAAGAAACGGTAGGTCAAACGGACAAACGGATTGAAAGATACGAAAGTTTTCGTGTCAAAAACGGCAAAAAAGTGAATTCTGATACAGGGGCCACCGTAACTTACGGTGCCAAACGTAAGTTACGGTGGAGCTGAAAGCTTTACGGTAGCTACCTACTGATTTACGGTAGGGGCAGGTTATACCAGGGGCCACCGTAACTTACGGTATCCACCGTAAGTTACGGTGGAGGCCTATTTCAAATCCTTGTTTTTGGATCAAGACATCCATGTTGGAATTTCTCGATTTCCTTGTTTAATACGATTATTTGACTCAACATCCTTGTTGTACTAGTTATTTAATTATCAAAACTAACTTTTAAGTTGGTTTTGATCACAGGTGAATGTCAAGAGTCCCGGATGAAGATCAAGCATCGAGCAAGAACCGAACACACGTTATACGAAGCTTCCGCAATGTTGTTTCGTCGTTATTCTAAAATGATGAATTAAATTACATTATGTTGTTTTGCTTTCAAGTTTAGTAAAATTTTAATAAACCCGTTCTTTAGCATAAACATTCAATTACAAATGCTTAGTAATTGTGATAATTTACGAAGATCACTAAATAAAATTTATGGTTGTTACAAGTTGGTATCAGAGCCTTGGTTTAAGAGATTCAAGTATGGTGGGAAAACTATGCTTGGACTTAAACCCTATGCTCTTAATAAAGACTGGTGTTCGGTTCGAGGCTTGATCGCAAATCCGGTAAGTACAAGTATGTTAATAGTTTAGTATGCTAAAGTGTTGTAAACAACACATAGGGCTATCGTGTGATACACGTTACCCCAATTAAAATGATTGATAGGGTTGATGAAAATACGCGCGTTGACGCGTATAGTAGAAAAAGCCTTGTATTATAATACGGGCGATTATTGAAGTTGACATTACTAACTCTTGAGGATGTTTTAATTGAAGGACATTCGCGTCTGAAGATGACGAGAGTTGAACGAATTGTGGATATGATGATGGAACGGTCCGAGATATGACAAGAAGAGCATACTCATCAAGGACCTAAATCGCTTAACGATCGCAAATAAGTATTGGCAAGAAAGCCTGTTAGGGCAAGCGTTACCAGGTGCACATTTAAATTATTTCATGAATAGAAATCTGCAACAAATACGTAGAAACTGATAGTTGCATATGTAGATCAAAAACTTGGAAAAACTGAATAGAATACCTATCCAGGATATTGTTTCCAAGAGAAATAAATAGAGGTGTTACTTACATGGGGTGTGATGTGAAAGTTATAAAAGGGTCATGTATGTCATGTGTTAAACGCCTACTCTGGCCAAGTAGGTAGTGAACACATGATACCATGAACTTTTTGTGATGGACATGTTTACATCCGATGTAGTAAGGACGGGGGTGAATGGGACAAATTAAAAAGTACCCAAAAGAATCAAATGAGCAAAATGTTTGACAATAATGTAAACGCACAGCCGGGTGACGGAAGCGTATTACATTAGGATAATGAGCCCGAGTGAAGGGACAGAGATTGATATAAAATGATTTAGAAATGTATTGGGAGGGGGTGTACTTACACTCGAACCCGGAGAATGCAAACATGTAAAATGATGTAGACATGTATTGGGAGGGGGTGTACTTACACTCGAACCCGGAGAATGCAAACATGTAGAATGATTTAGACATGTATTGGGAGGGGGTGTACTTACACTCGAACCCGAATAACATAAACATGTAAAATGATCAAGACATGCATTGAGAGGGAGTGTACTTACACTCGAACCCGGAAAATGCAAATATGTCTCTAAACGGGTCGTTTTTGTAAAACGTCAAACTTAAGGACGAAGTCTGAATATAAAAAAAATGAAGCGAAGTCTTAATGCGTGCCGGGAGGGTTGCAATAATACGGCTCCAGTGAAACAACCGGTTGATGGGTAAGAATTAAACACATGCATAAACCGAGAAACGGGAACTCGGATGGAAGGTTAAAAGACTCAGGTTTTGAGTCATAACTAAAAGACGACAAGAAAATGTAATTAGAAATTTTGAATAAATTATGTTCAACAATTTTTAAGTTGAACGGGTCGAATATAATATCATGCCGGACGGCATGAGTAAACGCAAGCGAGATAATAGTAACGTTAAAAGCAAAAGAGTAATGAGCCCGGTAATGGGACATAACCAAATAAGAATATATGCAAATCAAATAATAGTAAGCATGAAGGATACAAGTCTTGACACTGATAGGCGCAAGACGATATATTCGAAAAGTGATATTTTCGAAAAGGAAAGCTTCATATAAATTAAACATGATGTGACACGATCACGGTCGAGAAAAGCAATGTGAAGTAGAATCACATTATAACCAAGCGATCGGTAAAAAGTAACTGGACTAATAAGTCTAGTTAATGAGACCGGTTAAGGTCAACAATTCAAATCAATAAATTTGGTTTGCTTGAAAGCGGTGGATTCGGTATAACTGAACCGAATAAATAAATTTGAAAACAAAAGAAATTGTTGCTAAAAGTGAAAGATTTCACTAAGGACCTTTAAACGGGTCAAAGTAACGGATTCATAAAGAATTCGATAGGATATGAAAGTGATGAATATCGCTAAGTTAACTAAACTAGTGGAAATAACGAGATTACGTTATTTTGAGTAACACTATATCGTATGAGATACGTAGACAATTAGCAACCAAAAAGATGTTACCATACTTTTCTGGTAATACTAACAATTGGTTAAAAGTATAAGTAATGTTTAAAAGATTTCTCGGCTCAAATACATTGAGTTTAAACTCAATAAATTATGTAAGAAAAGGTTTCGAGCACGAAACCTCTTTAAGGGGGGTAGACTTGTAACACCCCGAAAACGGGTTTGGTAATCAAACCCCGTTAATAACTAAAAGACGGGTAAAATACCGTTAGTGGTAAAAATTAACCCGGTAAATATTAGGACTCAAATAAATAAACCTAATATTAATTAAAAAGGGGAGTAAATACTTTGAGAAAACAAAGTATATAAAAAGGCCAAATTAACGGGACTTAAAACATAACGGGTTATAACTTCCCGAACCCGTTAAAGTAACTAGGAGTAACTAACCTAGTTAGTAGCATGTGATTAAGTAACTAATGATGAGATATAGCTTCATTTGATCAAAATAAAACATGAGGGACTAAAATGGACAAGTGGGAAACTTGTTTTATTAAAACAAAAAAAATACACACACACACACATTGTGTGCGTGTTCTGATCGACCAGGAGGGTGCTCCAAGGAGCAAAACCCTAGTTCACACTAAATGACCAAATTGAAGCTCGAATCAAGGCTCAAATCACTGCATGAACACATAAAAACTATCACCTAGTCATGGGGATCACAAGGTATGTTAAATTTTGCTATTTGGTGATACTTTGAGATTATGATGAACAATCATAATCGAAATTCTGGAATGAATGTTGAATCTATGAGTGTTATTGTGATTATATCTTGGTTTAGAAACAAACCCTAGTAGAAAATTTGATGAATTGTTGTCAAAACTAGGGATTTGGTAATTACCCTATTATGTGCTAAGTGGGTTTTATGTTAATATGATGAACACTCAGATTAGAATGTAAGAGTGATGAATATTGAGGTTATGATATAAGGTCTTGATGTAGTTCATGAACACTAGACTTAGAGGTTTGGATGTGTTGATGTAAATCTTGGTAAAGATAAGTAGTTATGAACTAGTTAGTAAATATGTAAAATTATGCACACTAGGTGTTTGTTAAAATGCCTAAATGAAAACTAAAGTGTTGAAATTAGAGCGAAAACGCGTATTTGAATGATATGGCAATTACGCGTAATATGAAGTGATAAGGGTTCAAATTATTATGTTGATTTAGACTTAATGTTGTAAACCTTGTGATTTAAAGTAGTTAACTTTAATAAGCTAAGTTAACTAATCATGAAGTCGAATATTAGTTTCTACATATGAAATAAGTGAGATGGAATAGTCGTGAATAATGATTAATCTAACCATCTTACAATTTACAATGATAGTTTGACGATTAACAAGCTAGGTGAAAGCTTGGGGACGAAGCGGGTCAAACGAAGCAAGAATGACGGAAAAGCATAATTTGGAAGTAAGGTAAGTATGGCTTACACTAGTCTTATATTTTAGAATATTCTCTTATCGTAATAGTTACGAATAGGATAAAAACATTATTGGGGTATGATGTTCCGGTGTGTAGACGCACGGAACAAGATAGTCGAACATGACAAGAAACTATGTTGATGGTTTAAAATGAGTTAAAATCGGTAATTCGATCATTTTATGACAAATGGAAAATGAAACTTTTGAATGGTTACCTTATAGGGTAAATCAAAACAAACAATAAGGGTAAAACGGTAATTTGGTCATGCGTTGACCATAACTATTGGTTTTGAAAGGCACCATATGACGTAAGCCATGATAGGCTAAATAGCGTTAAGAAATGATCAATAAGTGAAACGACCGCACGGTGTAAACCGGAGCGAGTCGTATAGATGAGATGGTAATAAATACCATCTCGCCAACATAATCGGTCACTTAGACCAAATGGGTCAAAAGGTGAAGATATCACCTTTTGACAATAACGACTAATGATTATTGTCGAGTTATATTATTTCAGGAGTAAATGTCAAATGAGTATTAGCAACATGATGGATTA
This sequence comes from Helianthus annuus, assembly GCF_002127325.2. Lineage (NCBI taxonomy): Eukaryota > Viridiplantae > Streptophyta > Magnoliopsida > Asterales > Asteraceae > Helianthus > Helianthus annuus. The sequence goes on from NC_035442.2 coordinate 146,142,160, forward strand.
GCGGTTATAAAAGCAAGGTATTAAAAACGGGTCAATATATTGGTTCGCGCCAGTTATGTGAAAAAGGGTAACACTCATTTAGAATATGTGGTTCAATGAGTGTTAAAAGAAGTCAAAATAAACATTTGGTTACTTGATAAGTAAACCAAATGTTTAATATAATGAACATTCCGTTTGGAAAGCTTAATGACTTTTCAAACAAAAATCATAGGTTAAAAGAGGGATTATGGGTCAAATATACCTTCAAAAGTCCTTCATCGTAAATGATTAGCTAAACAGACTAAAACGCCCTTATAAGCTAAATTGGACAAACGACCTTTAAAGGTAGTTTTGAAACGAGTTTTATGATCATATAAATAATTAGATTAAGTATAAGAAGCGAAAGATGTAAACCCTTGGTCAAATGACTCTATATGAGTCTTTGTCGTTAATTAGCAATCCGACGAGAAAAACTCGGATTGTATAGATCACCTCATTTAGTCCACCACAAATATAGTTGTGGTGGAAGATTACTTGATAAGAAATGTTGTATAATAACGCTAGAAACGAATGAAAGCGTTTCATGATTAAAATAGGTCTAAATACCCTTAACGGGTCAAAATAAGCATTTAAGCATAAACGGGATTTTATTATGTAAGAAGCCCGTGATTCGAGATTAATATGATAGAAGATATTGAAATAATGAATTTCATGAGTGTAAAGGTCAAATAAACATGTTGGTGTGATAAAATCATGAACGGGTCAATAATTGGTAAAAAGAGTAGTAAGCCGAAGACTTAGAAGTCTGAAATTATATTAATCCGGATGTCGGATTTTAACTCAATAAGACGGAGAATCAAATAACAATTACGTAGGAAGAAACGGTAGGTCAAACGGACAAACGGATTGAAAGATACGAAAGTTTTCGTGTCAAAAAACGGCAAAAAAGTGAATTCTGATACAGGGGCCACCATAACTTACGGTGCCCACCGTAAGTTATGGTGGAGCTGAAAGCTTTACGGTAGCTGCCTACTGATTTACGGTAGGGGCAGGTTATACTAGGGGCCACCGTAACTTATGGTGCCCACCGTAAGTTACGGTGGAGGCCTATTTCAAATCCTTGTTTTTGGATCAAGACATCCATGTTGGAATTTCTCGATTTCCTTGTTTAATACGATTATTTGACTCAACATCCTTGTTGTACTAGTTATTTAATTATCAAAACTAACTTTTAAGTTGGTTTTGATCACAGGTGAATGTCAAGAGTCCCGGATGAAGATCAAGCATCGAGCAAAAACTGAACACACGTTATACGAAGCTTCCGCAATGTTGTTTCGTCGTTATTCTAAAACGATGAATTAAATTACATTATGTTGTTTCGCTTTCAAGTTTAGTAAAATTTTAATAAACCCGTTCTTTAGCATAAACATTCAATTACAAATGCTTAGTAATTGTGATAATTTACGAAGATCACTAAATAAAATTTATGGTAGTTACATCATTAGTCAGTCAAGTTTTATTCACATTTTCTTACCAAAGAAGAGCAACCTCAACCACTCAATTAGATATTCACAAATCACAATTGGCCATCGTGAACTTAAACAACCATTACTCATAAATAAACCTGAAAGGGTACGGTCTCAAATTCTGCGCTGGCTACATGAGACAAGCTCAAGTTGCGCGCATAGAACCATACACAAAACAGATTAAATCTATTATGAAGGGGTATCGTCTCAAATCCTGGGCCGGCTACACGAGACAAGCTCAAGTCGCGCGTAGAGAACCATACACAAAACATATGAAATCTTATACTTAGTCCATTTCACAATAAAATGGCTCAAACGTAAGAAGCACAAGCAAGATGACTCAAGATAGGACATATGGTATGAATGTCAGAGCATATGGCCAATAGGCGCACGACAGGCTGTGTCCAGCAATACCTCACGACGAACAATCGTGCAGGAGAGAAGAAGTACAAAAGGACACCAACGTGTCACCAATCAACGTGTGCCAACCAATGCTCCACGATCTCTATTCAACTGCTGAAGATAAACCCGACAACAAGGACGATCACCAAGCCACGTGGATCCACTCAACGTGCGCCAACTCCCCTTTCTCCTGCAAACACTAACGTTCGTGTTCAGGAAGGCAAACATGATATTCCTTGTTGTCGACGTCAGGCCCAAGGCCCATCAACCTACATCCTTCACAACTCTTTTCGGCTATAAATAGAGAACTTATCTCCAGGTTTAAGCATCGCTCTTTTGCTCTCTCACTTATTACACACACTTATTATCCTCAAAACAAGTTCTTATTCTCACGCCGGGGGTGGTTACAACGAGAACCCCCTTATTCTCCTCCCCGTAACGAGCTTCACGGTGTTCTCTTGTTTTGCAGGATCTCGTAGAAAGCAATCTAGGAAGAAAGAAGATTAACCTTATTTTGATGAGACCAAAACCACAAATTTATTTACCGGGCTCATGCTCACCTATTAAAAAAACAAGTTAACCTTCGGATTAACTTGGTGTTTCTGCAAAACCCTACACTTATCTATCTACTATACTAAAGCAAAATAAAGGTTGACCATTTGACCATGATGTGGCAGCTCTCTTTGGCCAGATAATTGTGACTTTGGGCGCCATTCTTCTTTTCTTCCATATTCCTTCATTTTCTTCAATGCTAATAAATATCAGTTACCTTCACCGCTCTCTCTCTTCAATTATGTTTGTTACCACCGCCTTCTCTTCAATCGATCCTTTTCAAGTTCAACTTCTTCAATCGATTCCTGATACTTTTCTTTGATCCATATCGAAAGTTTGTAAGTGTAGATTGTTTATTTCTTAGTTTAATCCTTTTTTTTTGTCTGAATTTTATTTTGGTTCTGAAAAAGTGTTATTCTGTACAACAAACCCTAGATCCGGTTGTCATTATAGAATTGTTCTTTATGATTATTTGCTTTTTGTTTTTGTTATGCATTTTTGTGTTTAATCATATCACTAAATCGGTTTATCTCTTCTGTTTTTTGTTACTTTTATTGAATAAATTTCGTATTGTTATGTGTATGAAACCCTAAGTCCGATTCTAAGTCCAGATCTGTTTATAATGTTTAGTAACATTATTATTTTGTAATTAAATTTTATGTTTACTCATATTCCAGATCTATATGTTATTGTTATTGAACTTGATGTTAGATTTGTTAAAATCCCTAAAATGTTTAGCTGATATCAAAATTTCATTGCAAAAAAATGTTTAATTTTTTATTGAAAGTTGTTGTTTATTCATATTCCAGATATTTATTTTATTGTTATTGAAATTGAATCTATGTTTACTCAAATCCCTAAAATGATAAGCTGATATCCGAGTTTCATAGTAAAAAATTTGTAGTTTATTCGTATTCCAGATTTTTATGTTATTGTCATTGAATTTGATGCTAGATTTATTCAAATCCATATAATGATAATCTGATATCACAGTTTCTTTGTCAAAAAACGTTTAATTTTGATTGATTCTGTATTGTATGCACCATAAAGTCTTTGAATATATTGTTTTTAAATTTAAATATAAGATCTGTTTGATTTGTTGTTTTTTTGTTATTTTTTCTTTTAATTTAATCCTGTATCTGATTTTCTATCAAGATCTGATGCTTTATGATGATTAACATTACTGTTGAATTTCAATATAAAATATGATTTTTTATTCGCATTCAAACCTGTTTTTGCAGGTTTATAGTATGCCTGTCCCTTCTTCATTAAGGTATATGCAGGTTTATATTTCGCCTTTAAACCTTTTTTGTTTATAATAAACTTTCTGTTGAATGAAAAATCAGTGAAAGTTTTTTGCTTGGAACATTGAGGCGTCGTTGATGTTGCCAAGGAGTCTCAGGAAATGTTAAGCTATATAATTTTCTTACACTCCTCGGCAATGTCAACGACTCCTCATTATAGTTTCTTCGAATCTCTCTGACTGATTGCTTCGTCGACAGATTGTTTCTTTTTCTCATCACAGATTTCCTGTATATTCCTTAACCGCCCTAACTTCATTATATATGGAAACTTGCCTTTTTGAATGAATAATCTTTAATTTTTTTAGGTAATTTTGGAACCGTTTCCATTTGTACTCCATATATATACAAAATTGTTTTTAGTATAATGTTGCAATCCTTCACTTGAGAAGCGTTTTCTCTTTTTTGTTCATCATCATACCTCCAAATACAAGCATCGGTAAGTATATTGCACCTCTGTTTTAACATTTTTATATTTATTATATATAACCACAAATAGAGTTTTTTGTATTATTTATGTTCTATTTAACTGTGTAACTGATATTTCAAATGGTATCGATATCATTAACCCTAATAACTATTTTGTATTTTGCTAAATACATGTCTTATAAAAATTCTGATTCAACTTTTTGAAACGAAAAGTATGTTATGTATGGTTATGAAATTTATATTTAACTATTTTACTATTTATACAATTTATTTATTTTCTTAGTATGGTTATTTTTATGGTATACAACTCATTCTTCAACTTATTCATTAATCCTTTGTTTGTTACTTATTTTTTTTTGAAGTATAGTAAATTTGATGTCTTATTTTTATTGTAACCTGTTTTTTTTGCAGTTTTTTAGTATGGGCGAACGTTCATCAAGGTATTATGTGGATAGTTTTTGAATTTTCTAACAATCCCTTTGTCGTGTTATATTTTCTTAACATTGTATTGTGTAATTCGGTTACAGAGGACCCTGGTTCTGTAGGGTAATGAATCGAGCAGACCAACTTATTCTGGTATAGGAAAAAATTTTACTTTACTTATTTGTGTTATCTTCCTTTTTCATATTTTTAAAAACATATAATTATTATTCTATTTTTTAAATCATTTGAAAGTATTTACAATTCATTTTCCCTTTAATTCTATGATTAGTCCATTCCGGATGATGCGGCTTCCAAACTGTGGGGTGTTGACAAATGCCCTACTAATGTTATGATACACAGTGAAGATGGTCGTGACTTTAATGTTTTCTTAAGCGCGTCTAAAGGGAAGTTTTTTTTCTTTCGTGGTTGGTCCAATGTTGTTGAACACTTGGGACTAACTCAGGGATGTTTGGTAGTATTTAATCCTTTAGATCATGCTACGTTTAAGTTAATGACTTATAAAGATGGTGTTAGTCGTGGGTCTTTCTGGACATATATGCAACCTCCATCATGCAATTTTTATGTAAGACAAATGTGATTTTCTTTTCCTGATATATTCAAATATTATTTATTTATTTATAGATACTAACCTTTTTACTTTTTTTAACATGCTACAGGTCATTCCTGAATGTATTTTCCCCAAAAGTTACGATTTTTCGTCAAATGATGTAATCTCTACGGTTATGATCGACAACCAAATGTTTAACGTTTCCATTTTAACTAATGACGGCAAAGTCGGTTTTTCCGCTGGTATGGATGTAATTATTAGTATGTTTCAGTTGGAAGTTGGTTGTTATTTCTTATTCACCAAAGGATTTGGACATTTTTTCTATATGAAAGTCTTTGGAAAAACCGGGGTTGAAATCACATATCCTAAATTACATGTTGATGAGGTAATTAAATATATGTACTTAATTCTATGTTTTATACATATCAGCCTGAAATTCATCATTTGTATTTTAATTTGCAGATTGAGGTTGCTCCAATAGATGTTGACAATGAAGTTGAAGAACAAGTACATGGTGGTGTTATTCGGTTTGTTCGTACTGCCGGTGATGATTATTTTGTAAGTTTTCATATCATCTTGAAAACTGATAAAACACATAAGTTTGATGCGAATTTAATTTACTTAATGAATATTAATATTTTTTTTTCAATTTTACTTAAATACAGAGAATTCCTAATCCTGTTTCACATATGGCTAAGCTTCATGAAGGGTTAAAAGATTTGACCATAAATTTTTGCATCTGGACCCGCCACTGCAGATTACTAACGGTACCAGACGTGAAAGAAGACCCAATCGTCGTGGTTATCGTTACGCTTTAACCTCTTGGAAGAAGTTCATGAAAGCTGCTCAAATTAAGGCCCGTGACCAGGTTCACTTTTATTTTGATGAAAATGAGCAGGTGTTGACTATTGAGAGGGTTGTACGTTACATTAACCGTAATAATTAGATATATGACAATTATGGCATGTTTTTTGGGCCTTAGCAGTTTTTTTGGGTTATAACATTGGTTTTTGACTTTAATTTCAAGTTTTATATATCTTTCAATCTATTTCTTTTTTTAACCACTGTCAGAAAATAGTTAAGAGTATAATCTATTGTTTTACTAATTTGTATTCCCACTGCAACATCTTATCATAGATAAACCTATGGTATTGTTGATTATTGCTGATTATTGTTTTACAACTAAATATATTTAAAGAACAATATATAAACTAACTCTGCATATATTAAAAAGTATTATGAACTTAGTATTATATCTTTAATATATTACACTATGATGTTACATTATAAACATTTTTTTTTAAACATACCATAATAATTTTTTTATTATATATAATAATTGCCGAAAGTCATGTACGATATATTAGTTTGCATATTTATAAATGTTTTCATTTTTTTGAAATTTACTAATCATCAAAAATCCCTCCGTTTTTTCCAATTTCAAATTAATAACTATTTAAATTGTTAATATGCCCCATGTGTTTTTTATCCACTGTAATCGTTTAAGAATCTATAATACACCAAACAAAAAAATATACAAATGTAGTATACTTAGTTATTCACATTATATGGATATGTTCATCAATGTGTAATATGTCATAGTTCAATGCTGACTTTAAAACTGCTAAAGTTTTATAATGTTCCTTAATTTCAAATTCAATAAAAGGTTAATAATGAATTTAATATTGACAATGCGTATAATAAGTTAGTTAGTTACATTTCTTTTTATAATTTTTTATGACATATTACCATATTTCTGGACATTTATTTTGATTGACTTTATTTTTAGAAAACACCTCCATATTACATATTTCCATTTTCATCTTATACTATAATTGATTTTGTTCGATATTTTAATTTTTTATACTACACAATCTTTACTTAATTTAATTTGTCTACCTATTATAAATATTCTTTAAACATTTCAAATTGTACTCAGTTTTATCTACTCACCATTTTCTACATCATTTTTCATACTCTTTGGTAAGCATACCAATGAGACTTCTAGACTATATTGCTTTATAATTTATTACAATTACAATGTGTTAGTATATAGTGTTTGTTTTATAATCTTTACTTTGAATTTTTTGCAGAAATGGAAGAAGGTGCAATCACATTGTTGAATAATTTGGACCTCAATGTTGATAACTATACCATAAGAATACGCATTGTTCGTTTGTGGACAAGAGCTGATTTCAATAACGCTAGAAAAGTGTATTGTTATGATATGATATTCATGGACAGTGAGGTAAGTGTTCATATACGTATGTTATATTTTAACTTTATATACTGTTAGTTGTCAAATTACTTATTATTTGTCTAAAATAATGTTGTTGTTTGGCAGGGAACAAAAATGCAAGCTTTTGTTTTGGCTAAAAACGCATCTGGATATCAACATCTTTTGGAAGAAAAGCGTTGTTTGACGATTAGAAATCCTTCATTGGGTGAGAATCGTCAGAAGGTGAAGTACGCTAACGGTGGTTTGAAGATTAACCTTAATAACAACACCGTTGTTGAGGAATGCCACGAGGCTATTGGTTCTGAATGGGGTTTTGATTTTACTCCCTTTGATTCAGTTGTGGAGGATCCAACAGTTGACAACAAGTTTTTTAAAAGTCCAATTGGTATGATATACAATTATAACTATTTAACTAAACACAGCACATTTTTTACTTTGTTGACACTATTTCATTTTTATCAACAGATGTAATTGGTTTTGTGGTCAAAAGTTTTCCCTTCGAGGTAGACACAGAAACTAATAACGGACAAAACCAGAAGAAAGTCACCTTTATGCTTGAAGACCTGAAGTATTTATTTATTTTTTCCTCTATTTTATTGTTTAATATATTATTTTTCTATATTATGTACTCTGAACTGCTATTTTGATTTTATTCATTTCAATAATGTCCAGCAATAAGCAGATTTTCGTGACGCTTTGGGACGGTTATGCGGATCAAATAATGGAGTATGAGAGTAGCAATCGTGGTGAAAAAAATGTCGTCGTAATCATTCAGTTTGGGAAGTACAGATTCTGGGGAGGTATCGTATTACTTCAAATATATTGTGTTTTTTTTTCTTTATGGTTACATTTTGAATAATTGTTTGCATTAATTAAAATAATTGTATATATATGTTCAGGTCATTTGTCTGTTTCAAATTTGTATACTGTCACCCGAGTCTTAATTAACAGTGATATTGATGAGGTTGCTGACTTTAAACAAAGGTTCACTATCCTAATAAGTTATTTTAAATTTCCTATGCATTTCTGTGAATCTAAATTTTTAATTTTTAATTTTTAATAGATTTATCGAGAAACTTTCTCCCGAAATGTCTTCCAGTTATTCTGGCCTAAGTTCTTCTGTTGCGAAGTCTGCCACTGAAGAATTTCTTTCTGACCTCACCTTTTTTCCCATTGGGTCGTTAACCTCAATAGATACGGTAACACGGATAACATATAGTTTTTATATGTTTTACACTATCAACTTTTTTAATACATTATATATATCTTAAACACAGACGAGGTTTGTTGTCATTGTTGGCACTATCAAGAGTTTTGCATCCAACAATGAGTGGTTTTACAACGCGTGCACAAACTGCAACAAAAAGGTTTCAACCGTTACTGTTGTTAAAGAAAAGCAGGATGGTACTGATGGTTCTGAAGAGGTTACTGTCTTAGAATGCAAGACTGATATTTGTAATACAAGGACCGTTACATCAATTCCACGGTAAATATTAACCATTTTTTGTTTATTTTGTTGTCAAAATAAGTTAATCTCATTTATATTTTTTTCAGAATTAGGCTTTATATACGTGTCCAAGATTGCACTGGTATTGTGAGTCTAACATTGTTTGAGCGTGAGGTGACAAAGCTTTTGAAGGTTAATGCTAATCAGCTTTTAGACAACAACATTGAAGTATGTAGTAAATAATTCATTTTATCATATTTTTTTTTATTTTAAAAATATTAATTATATTTTATTTTTCAACAGTTAGCAAACGAAGGAAGCTTTCCAAATGAGCTAAATTCATTACTCAATATGAAGTTTGCCTTCAAGATTGCTGTTTCTTCTTTTAACATCAGCAAGAAGTCTGATGGATATTCAGTCTCCAAGATGACTGATAACCCGGTTGTTTTGTCCGAGCTGGATAAACATTTTGACACTATTCAGGTATACTTATTCCAATTCACCCTTATATTATTATTACAATCTTCCATCAATGTTTAATTACTGATTAATATGATATATTGTTTTAACTTAAAATAATTTACAAAAACAGCCTATTGATGAGGAAGCCGTCAATGTCGAACCATCCGATTCAAATCGTAATGATTATTTGCCTGTTAAGGTTTAGTATCGTTTACCTTATTTATTATTCAACTTTAACTCATTATATGTTAATTGTATTTCCAAACTCATACCTAATTATTCATTATTTTTAACTAGGATTCTATATCCCAAACGGGAGACGATGTAACCCCTTGCTCAAATGTGTTTAAAGTTGGCTTTACAACATCGATTGATCGGATGGATGCTGAGTTTGATACGAGCAGCGAGCGTGACTTGAAGCGCAATTTGGAAACCGTGTATGATGTGGATGATGTATCTTCTCAGTCTTCTTCGAAGTCGCGTAAAGATGGTGGTGTGGATGCAGTTCTTCTAATTCCAAAGAAAGAAAAGTAGTCACCTATATTTCGAACATTTGATTAAATCGGCTGTTTTTTTCTTAAGTATTTGGATATTTATGTTTATTTTGACAATGGTTATAACTCGGTGGTTGATTTTTATGAACATGGTTGTTTTATTGTTTAGTTTTTTGTTATGTATATCAATTGTTATTTTGCTAATTTATTTTTCTAATCCCGTTTTTTGTTTCTTATACATATGACATCATTATTCTTTTTTGCTGTATAACATTTTAATAATATGTCGTTTGAGTATTGATATTATTATTTAAAATATAAGAGCTAATATGATATTGTGTAACATAAGTTAATTTAAGAACCTATGATTTAATACTTACGTATGTATAAATTGGTATTTAGAAAAAATTACATAGTAATAAGATAACAACTTTTAACGTTATTTAAATATTTAAAAAAATAATCTCTTCTTTAAATAATGAATCTTACTTAAAATATAGTACCCAATATGAGAATTCGTTAATTTGGCAAACTTAGATATTTTTTTTATTAGATTAAATTTTTATATTATTTGTATTTTATTTAAATATAACGTAAAATTTTATTATTGGTTGATATTTGAATTAAATTTTATTATACATGTAATTTAATGTATTTAAGGAATTTATTTGATACATTATAAATTTTTTAATATACACTTACCATAAATTATTTTTATTACTTTACTTATTTGTGATATCTTCCTTTTTCATATATTTAAAAACATATAATTATTATTCAATTCTATTATGTAATGTAAAAGGTTGTTGTGGTAATTATAGATTAAATCAATTTTATTTTTGTCAGAAATCAAACTATAGGGGATGTATATGTAAATTTCAATATGGCGGTTCTAAATAATGACTTTCTCCTTACCATACTCTACCATCAAATCATCCTTCTTATCACTCTTATCGTCCCTAGGAGAACTCAATATTGGCACCGGATCTTATCATCGGATTATCTCCGGAATCATCATTCATTTACTTTTCCGGCAACCGAAACTAGGGTTTCTAATCTTCACTTAAAGGTAACAACATTTATGTTCCTGTGATTGTCATAAACTTTACTTTTAATCTTTTATATCTTTGATTTTATACCACTTCATTGTTGTACTTATAAGGTTAACCATTAATATTGTTGTTTTTTGTAAGATTAAGTCTTTAATTGTATAATATATACTGTTGTAGTTTAGTTTTGTTATGCTATGTTCAAAAGTTGTTTATATATCGGATTATCGCCGGAATCATCAGATATAATGGTTTCCGGCAACCGAAACTAGGGTTTCTAATCTTTACTTAAAGGTAACAACATTTATGTTCCTGTGACCGGTCATAAACTTTAATTTAAATCTTTTCCATCTTTGATTTTATACCACTTCATTGATGTATTTCTAAAGTTAACCATTAATATTGTTGTTTTTTGTAAGATTGACTCTTTATTTGTTTGAAATATACTGTTGTACTTTAGTTTTGTTATGCTATCTTCAGCAATTTAACTCTTTATTATAAATGTTTGTTCATGAAGAAGTATGTAATCATTTGCTTAAATTTTGATAGATACTGGTATTAAAAATTTTAATTGCTGATGCACCAAATTTATTTATAATATTTTATCTATATTCATATAAAATTATAATTTGTTAATCATATAAATATGAGTTTTTAATTATTTTAGTCGTCATTTTTTGTAGTCCAAGCAGTGTTATGTATATATTGTTTTTTTGTTGTATACTGTATATATTAGTGTTTGCTAAACTACGAGAATTTGAAAATAAATTATTGTTGCAGGTATCAAAATGTATACTTCATTTGTAAAGTATCTTCTAAACCCATCCTCATTGAGTATAGTAAGTAATCTTTATTTAATATATAATTCCGCTGCTAGACTAATTTAATTTTTAAGTTATTTTTTAAACTTATAATACTAAATATACTTAATATTAATATTAATATATATACAGGATGTCCCTATCCGATTTGTTATTCAATTCTACGGAGAGGATTGGGCCGATAGGAAGATGCGTATATATCACTCAAGTGGGAAAATTTGGGTCGTAATGTTGAAACGATTAAAACGTATGCCAGTCTTAACTGACGGCTGGGGAGAAGTTGTTTCAGATCTCAAACTTCAGAAAGATTGTCTCCTGTCATTTCGTCCCATGAACCATTTTGGTCTCTATCTTTCATCTTATGTTAATGGCGTATGTGAGCAATCTTATTTCACAATTAATCGTCATCTAACATTGGGTTATACGGTACGTAATTTCATTAAGTTTTCCTTAAACTTTATATTTAGCATGTATTTCTTTTTTAATAATATAACCTACATAGTCAACATTCAATTTGTTATGTTTCATATTAAGTAGATGATTGAAGAATCTTTTGTCCAACAATGTTTTGGAGACGATGGAATGGCTGGCTCATATGAGGTTAATTATAAGGGTTCTCCGTGGACGGTGTCAACAAGTAAGGTTAATTCAAACTATGTTTTCTCAGAAGGTTGGACTCAACTTTGCAACGATCTTGGCGTTCAAGAAGATGATTTATTGGTTTTTGAAAAAATTAATGATGTTATGTTTGGTTTAACGGTGTATCGAGACGAGGTTGAGATAAGGTTGAGCAAGAAGGTTGAATCTGATGATGATGATGATGATGTAATTCAGATATCCAGGGCTGATTACGATAAAGCGCTTTTGGAGGTTCGAATCTATTAGGTATTATACTTTGTATCCATTTCTATTCTTCTATTAATTTTTTTTAATATGATTTTTTCAGGACATAGAGGTAGATGATAACCAGCCCACATCTGTTAAAAGTACATCAGTAACAGTCCCGACAAGTACACCGAAGAAGGTTCATGTTAAAGAGACGTTGAAAGTAGGTGATGGCTTACATTTCACGACAAGACAAGATGTAAGTTTACATACTCTATTATATTGTTATATTAATTTATTTATGACAATTGCCTATTACAAAACTAATTATTTGAATTCAACCTACAATTAACACATACGAACATTATTACTGATACTAAACCAATGGTTGCATTTATATTATTACTTTTATACTTTTTTTGTTTGTTTCTTTGTACAAATACATAGTTTAATCAATTTGCCTTATCAGTAACACCATGGAATAGTTTCAAATAGCATAATAGTTGTATTCGAGTTTTTTGGAACTTCATTGTTTATTTCTTTGGTTTAGAAGTCAAATATTTATTAAATAAACATGACAATGTACAATTAATTTAACAACTTTATTACGTCTGAAAAATAACCTCCAACTTTATTAGATCAATTAGAAGGTGAGTCTTGGATGTATATTTTCCTTTTTTTTTTAAATATTAGTACAGTTTTTATATGTAATTTGATGCTGACAGATTTTGGCTTTAAATTATAAAAACATAAATGAATGAAATAAATTTCATGTTCTCACTATATTATTTCATATCAGGTCAAAGGAAAGGGAAAAGGTAAACTTTCTGTCAACCGATCCGTCAAACTTGATAATTTCAACCAACAATGCAAAGGCCGAAAACGTTATACAACATCTGATCAAACTGTCAAGGTATTAAATAATTTATGTATTTTATATTAAGTGTACTAATATCCGTTTGTATTTTACATTATTTTCCTTATAAAAGGCAAAGAAATGCTTAACTGTTGATAAAAATGTGTAGCATCCAAAGAAGGGTTCAACGAAGGCAAACAAAGTTTCCCGTATCGGCATTCATCCAGAATATTTCGACTTTAGCCGGAAAGCTGAATATAGGCTGGTACTTTTTCTTTTATACCTGATCAACCATTAAAACTTTTATTATTGTTTATATTTGCTTATAGTTTTATTCTTTCAACGCATATAGCGGCTTCCGGTGGAGGTTGTTAATAGAGCCGGCCTGTCTGATAGATTGCAACCT